>NC_052310.1:13677511-14375519 GCF_016432855.1 Salvelinus namaycush
ACATAATCCATTAGATCAGGATTGTGTGCACTGTCTTTGACGAGAGTAAAGACTTGGAAAAGAAAGACCAGAAGATCTATACGGAGAGTATAGAAATATCTCAAAACCACAGGCCCCTTGTTTCACAGTATGACCTGGGAGCTGAAAGGGCACGAGAACAATATGACAGCATGTGTGACATTGCTCCATGTGGTCACAGGATGCACAATGAGCGGACCAGCCGGCCTCTGCAGCTCAACGTGACCAGAGAAAGAAAGCCCAGTGTTGAAGAACTGTCGGGAAGATGATGTAAACGCACGGCCTCTGAGTGTTGTCATGGACTTCACTCGCATTGTCCTGTTTGTTGCGTTCACCTTGGTTGTCGTAATTCTGACTACCTGTTGGATTCTACTGGCCAGAGGAAGAAGGACGAGTCCACCAGCGGGGAGAGGCGTGAACCCTCTCCCTGTGGAAAGGGTGAGGAGGAAAAGCTTGAAGATCTGTATGAAGATGTGATGCTGTGCTAATGCACTGCTTAGCTGTATTCTGTGGTCTATAAAATAAAATACAACTGGTTCCGGCCATACAATCTGATTGATCAACCTGTGTTCTAACTGCGCTCGCTTAGCCTAACACCTTTGACTGCATCACAGCAATACCAATAGGCTAACTGCCATACGGACACTCTTGTGACTTGTTGCTTCATCATTGAATGACTATCTTGGAAATGTTGAGCAGATAAAACCGTCAAGTGTTGTTTTGTAGCCATTATAGATGAAGTACACAGAAGGTCTGGGTGAGAGCGCTCTTTGTGCTCTCATGTTGATATCAAATAACATGGTACGTTTGCATGTAACGTCTCAGAGAATAAGAAGGAGCACATGTCATTATTTCAACTTTGCATTTATGGTAATCTGTGAGGTGAAAGACTACAGTACGCCCCTGTGTTGCTGCTCTAAAGACCAGCTGACCCCTCTGGTCACAAACACACAGGCTACACAGGAAGTTGGAAGGAGTGTGTTATTAATTAGCAGAATACTGATTGGGTGTGTGTAATTACCAGAACAAATCTCTCTAGCAGCTCCTCCACAAGACCCCTGGCACTGAACAACTGCCAGATTATCTTCATTTGTGAAACTTAACTTAAATGAAATGCATATTATAATCACTAGCAGGAATTGGACTCTAGATATAGGCTTAAAATGTAAACATCGTAAAAACTTTTTTTTAAACACACCTTCGAACATGAAAGTATTACTGAGAAAGGTGGGATTTGAATAATCCTTTTAGCAATTGATTCGAATCTCACAGGCTTCCTGTTCCTGGTTTGTAAGATAAGCTCAGTAGAAGATGAAAAGTCACTGAGCCACTTACATGGTTGGTCCTGTAGTTGATGTCACTACTGAGACTCCCCCATACATCACCAATCACACCGGGTTGAGGAGACATTACTCAGTAGTGCAGATGCTGAGAATTCAGTTTGAGGTACACGGAGTGTACAAAACCTTAGGAACACAATCAGTGCAAATGAAGGAGAGGAGACAGGTTAAAGAAGGATTGTTAAGCATTGAGGCATGGATTGTCTATGTGCGCCATTCAAGAGGGTGACTGGAGAAGACAAAAGATTTGAGTGCCTTTGAACGGGGTATGGTAGTAGGTGCAAGGCGCACCGGTTTGTGTCGAGAAGTGCAACGCCGCTGGGTTTTTTCCACGCTTAACTGTTTCCTGTGTGTATCAAGAATGGTTCACCACCCAAAGGTCATCCAGCCAACTTGCCACAACTGTGGGAAGCATTGGAGTCAACATGGGCCAGCATCCCTGTGGAATGCTTTCGACACATTGTAGAGTCCATGCCCCGACGAATTGAGGATGTTCTGAGGGCAAAAGGTGTTCCAAATGTTTATATATACTCAGTATATGTACATGTACTATAACAGAGAAACTGTTGGATAACTCATTGGGCAGACCATCAGATCCAGCGTAAAACTCCCAGCCCAGTCAATTACAGGGTGAAAGAGCAGCTGGACCCTGGGTGCTGGACAGAGACCAGGGGGGGTATTTGAGGTCTGTGGTGGTACTGTGGGACCCCTCTCTACAGCAGCCTCCCAGACCTTAGCACGACTGGTCACAAACTGCCAACAAACAGCTTTTAAATCCAGACAAACCACATGGGAAAAGCTACTGTGTAAGGACAGGTCTCTGGGGTACCACAGAGAGATGGAGAGAAGGCGAGAGGGAATGAGGAGTTTGGAAAGCCATGAGCAGGGGGACAAAGTGAGAGAGGGATAAATACAAGGCCAAATGCGCCATTATAAACAGTTTACCACAGTAATCATTAAAAGCACTTAATTATACTTAGCCCTTTGACGGATGGGTCATGGTCTTAAAAAAAAACTCTTTAGATAACATAACATCCCTTGAGAGATGAGGGGGGGGGTCACAGAGGACAACATGTTTAACCTTTGACCTTGATAAGATTAACTTTATTTTCCCTAAGGAGAATAGTATTCAAATCAAACAGGCCTGCTGTACGTACAACTGAAGTCAGAAGTTTACATACACTTAGGTTGGAGTCATTAAAACTCGTTTTTCAACCACTCCACAAATTTCTTGTTAACAAACTATAGTTTTGGCAAGTCAGTTTAGGACATCTACTTGGTGCATGACACAAGTGATTTATCCAACAATTGTTTACATATAGATTATTTCACTTATAATTCACTGTATCACAATTCCAGTGGGTCAGAAGTTTACATACACTAAGTTGACTGTGCCTTTAAACAGCTTGGAAAAATCCAGAAAATGATGTCATGGCTTTAGAAGCTTCTGATAGGCTAATTGACATCATTTGAGTCAATTGGAGGTGTACCTGTGGATGTATTTCAAGGCCTACCTTCAAACTCAGTGCCTCTTTGCTTGACATCATAGGAAAATCAAAAGAAATCAGCCAAGACCTCAGAAAAATAAATTGTAGACCTCCACAAGTCTGGTTCATCCTTGGGAGCAATTTCCAAACGCCTGAAGGTACCACGTTCATCTGTACAAACAATAGTACGCAAGTGTAAACAGCATGGGACCACGCAGCCGTCATACCGCTCAGAAAGGAGACGCGTTCTGTCTCCTAGAGATGAACGTAATTTGGTGCGAAAAGTTCAAATCAATCCCAAAACAGCAGCAAAGGACCTTGTGAAGATGCTGGAGGAAACAAATACATCTATATCCACAGTAAAACGAGTCCTATAATCGACATAACCTGAAAGGCCGCTCAGCAAGGAAGAAGCCACTGCTACAAAACCGCCATAAAAAAAGCCAGACTATGGTTTGCAACTGCACATGGGGACAAAGATCGTACTTTTTGGAGAAATGTCCTCTGGTCTGATGAAACAAAAATAGAACTGTTTGGCCGTAATGACCATTGTTATGTTTGGAGGAAAAAGGGGGAGGCTTGCAAGCCGAAGAACACCATCCCAACCGTGAAGGACGGGGGTGGCAGCATCATGTTGTGGGGGTGCTTTGCTGCAGGAGGGACTGATGCACTTCACAAAATAGATGGCATCATGAGGATGGAAAATTGTGGATATATAGAAGCAACATCTCAAGACATCAGTCAGGAATTTAAAGCTTGGTCACAAATGGGTCTTCCAAATGGACAATGAAGTATTGAATCACAAAAAATATATAACTTTTACATTTCCCTGTAGTTTTCCAATAAAATGGTCTGAGGGTGAAGTGGACATGCTCGGTATTCATATCCCAAAAGAAATGATCTCACTACAATACATTTTAATAGAAATTGCCAAAAATGGATAAGATCTTGCCATCATGGAAATGTGTGTTGGTAAATTCAATCTGGAGTGCCAGAGTGCGCGATTCACAGCGATGTCAGATAGCAAAACGCTCTGAATTTACGAACGGACTATCGGAGTGCTGGACGCTCTGGCCGAGGAGTAGGGTTGATTCGAGCATTGACCTCACAACGACAGTCAAGCACCCAAGCTAACTGGCTAACGTTGGCTAGCTTGCTAGCTACTTCAAGACAAAAATGAGAGAACGCCTCACTCTGACCTTTTCACTCGCCCTAGCAGAGCTGGTTAGGCTGTTTTCATGTTATGGTGACTAACTGAGCAACAATTTAATTACGCTTTTTTGCCAACGTTTGCTGACAAAGGCCATATTCAACACGAGTTGAGCGTTCGTAAATTCATTAGTTATTCTGCGCTCTGGCACACTCAGACGGTAGCGCTCTGAAATCGGAGTAGATAGCCAGAGTGAATTTACGTTCCTAACTCGTATCATATCCCTATCAAGTCATATCCCAGTTTAACTATTTATTTAGCCCTTGTGTGGTGTTCAGGTATGTGGGACCCATTTTCAATGTTTACAAAAATAAAAATGATACAATGAATTATCTTTTTAACCTGAGACTCATTGGCCTTGGCTCATTTCCTGTGAAGAACATGTAAAAAATAACACATTTTCATTGAGCGGACACTGTGCGTGTGTGTGTAGGTGCTATTTCAACATAGCACCAAAAACCTGTCCGTCTCCCTGCCTACCCTTTGTGGTGTGAGAAACTATACAATGTCTTGCAGGAACCTACACAATGTTATTACAATACATTATTTCGATACATTGTAAAAAATTCAGTATTTTCCCACACTCTACCCCAGACAGGTGCAAATTTGGGGAGGGATACAACAAATAAAATAGCTTTGAATGTGTGGCTCCTTACCACAATCAATCAGTATGGCAAAAAAAAACTCTGCTCAGAGAGCATAAGTTATTTTTGCAGAGAGAGAAGCTAGTGTGGAAGGAGCGTGAGTTGACAGTGAGTTGGAAGAAGAGGATGACCCTCAGCCAGCCCCAGGACCAGCCTGTCAGCAGCCAGCTCATCAGCAGCCTGCAGGAGAGAAATGGATGTAAAAAAAAATTGAAATTAAATGGTCTTCTTGCCCAAGGAATGCATGGCTGCCAATGTGATAAGGATGCAACCAGGGCCAATGCGGATGGCGGTTAGGACATGAAGTCTTCTTTTGAACTGTTCATCACAGACACCATCCAGAAAATCATTCTGGACTGCACTAATTTGTAGGGAAGGCATGTTTTTGGAGCGAGATGGAAGGAGATGGACCAAACTCATTTAAATATACTTTTTTATTTTTTTTATTTTTTTAGGGGTGGAACAGCTTAATATTGCGGAATGCATACTTTGGGGTTCTAATCCTTGCTGGTGTTTTCAGATCCAATGGGGAATCCACAGAATCCCTGTGGGATGCAGAAACGCTCAGAGAACTTTTCCGTGCAACAATGTCTCTAGAAAACTTCCACATTATTTCTTGGATTATCCACTTCGATAACCGAGACACCAGACCAGCTCGCCGGCAGAGAGACAAACTAGCTGCAATCAGGTCAGTGTGGGACAAGTGGGTGGACCACCTTCCCTGTTTTACAACCCTGGACCCAACGGTACTGTTGATGATTATGCAATCTAGGGGCCCTTGCACCTTAAGGCAGTACATAACGTCTAAACGTTACGTACTCGCAAAAAATGGAATCAAGATCTGGGCTGCCTGTGACGCTGCTTCATGTGCGTGGAACATGCAAGTGTATACGGGGAAGCCAGATGGAGGAACACCTGAGAAGAACCAAGGGATGAAGGCTGTCCTGGACATGACACAGGGACACTGTGGCCACAACATCACGTGATAACTTTTTTGATTTGCAGGAGCTCCTCAAGAGGAAGCTGACGATGGTAGGAACAGTACGAAAAAACAAGCCAGAGCTCCCACCTCAGCTATTGAATACACAGAACAGGCCTATCAATTCCTCTAAGTTTGTGTTCATGTTCGACACATCCCTAGTATCCTACGTGCCAAAGAAAGGCAAAAATGTGGTACTCATGAGTACGCTGCATACGGATGGGAAAATCTGTGTTCAGGAACATTAAAAAAACACAAATAATGGATTACATTGCCACAAAGTAGGGGTGGACAAATTAGACAAGCTGGCGACTGGCTAGAGCTGCAAAAGAAGAACCCTACGCTGGCCACGTGATATTCTTCAACATCTTGGACATCTCGGCGTACAACGCGTTTGTCATCTTGATGGCGTTGAACCCAGATTGGAACAGAGGGAAGTTCCAGAGGAGACGGCTCATTCTCGAGGAGATGGGCAAGGCATTGGTAAGACCTCAAATCCAGGAGGCAACATATCCCAAGGACCACAACTACGTGGATATATTGCAGCCTTCTGCAGCCATCGTGAGGAGGATTCAGGAGGATGATGCTGGTGCCCCATCCGCCCGACCCACAGAACCAATACCGGAAGTGCGAGTGAAGTTGTTGCATGTGTGTGTGTCTGATTCTTCTACCTTGGCCTGATGTAACTGTATATGTGAGTGAGTGAGATGTTAGTAAAATTGTGTTTTCATCATTATAGATTGTAGCCGGTAGAAACAAGAAGCGCTGCGATGTGTGTGGACGCAAGGACAGGATGAGACAGTACACATGCATCAAGTGCAAGAAATACATTTGCAACACACACACAGTAAAACTATGTCCCTCGTGGTGTGTAGACCGGCCTTAATTTGTGTTCAATGGGGCCCATTTATCATTTCCATAAAATACTGTATGTCAAATATGTCCTTCCAATTTGTTCAGTTCAAAGCAATAAACATCAATACTGATGAAAACCTTGTTTCATTTATATCTGTTAAAAATAAACATGATTTATTCCACACGTCTTGATCACTTTATAAAAAAAATATTAAAAATGGCGCTTTTATTGATAAATGTGATCTAGAGGTAAAATGGCAAATATTAACCATGTATGCTGTCTATATTGCTTGTAATTGATATAAGTCAACATCTAAGTATTAAGTATTTTTACGCAAACTGTTATGGCTGAATTGTTTTAAAACCCCAATAATGTTGTGGGTCCATCAGACCCGCGAACATTGGGTGAATAACAAAAACATGAACACCACACAAGGGTTAAGGCCTTGCTTACACCTAGCGACTTGTTTTAATGATATGAGCAAAAAAGACTCCATTTTATTCGGAATGGAAAGCCAGAAAAAAATTCTACGGGCCTATTAATATAATTAATATGAATTCGGAGCAGAAATGATTAAATATTTAAGCATTAGACTTCTCACTAAAGGCTTTCCCTCTATTCAGATTACAACCTCTCCAAAATATCACTATTTTTAAAACATGCCATGAAAAGTTGGTTGCAATTTCAGTTTAATGTGATGAATAAAAAAGTATACCCGTTTCATTAAAAGACCAAAAAATGTACAGCTGTGCCATGTACATGGCAAAATAGTTGGGAAGAGATTTTCGATGTACCGATTACAAGGCACATGGTTTATGAACTGATACACAAAACAACAATGGCATCAAAAATTTGTTTGGAAATGTTAATTATTATACAAAATTATTGCAGCCAATAGAATGTTATATACTCAGCAAAAAAAGAAACGTTCCTTTTTCATGACCCTGTCTTTCAAAGAGAAAATTCGTAAAAATCCAAAACTTCACAGATCTCAATTGTAAAGGGTTTAAACACTGTTTCCCATGCTTGTTCAATGAACCATAAATAATTAATGAACATGAACCTGTGGAACGGTCGTTTAGACAGTAGGCAATTAAGGTCACAGTTATGAAAACTGAGGACACTAAAGAGGCCTTTCTACTGACTCTGAAAAACACCAAAAGAAAGATGCCCAGGGTACCTGCTCATCTGCGTGAACGTGCCTTAGGCATGCTGCAAGGAGGCATGAGGACTGCAGATGTGGCCAGGGCAATAAATTGCGATGTCCGTACTGTGAGACGCCTAAGACAGCGCTACAGGGAGGCAGGACAGACAGCTGATCGTCCTAGCAGTGTCAGACCACGTGTAACAACAACTGCACAGGATCGGTACATCCAGTACACAGGTACAGGATGGCAACAACAACTCCCCGAGTTACACCAGGAAAGCACAATCCCTCCATCAGTGCTCAGACTGTCCGCAATAGTCAGAGGCTGAACTGAGGGCTTGTAGGCCTGTTGTAAGGCAGGTCCTCACCAGACATCACCGGCAACAATGTCGCCTCTGGGCACAAACTCCACCGTCGCTGGACCAGACAGGGCTGGCAAAAAGTGCTCTTCACTGACGAGTCGCAGTTTTGTTTCACCAGGGGTGATGGTCGGATTCGCATTTATCGTCGAAGGAATGAGCGTTACATCGAGACCTGTACTCTGGAGCGGGATCGATTTGGAGGTGGAGGGTCCGTCATGGTCTGGGGCGGTGTGTCACAGCATCATCAGACTGAGCTTGTTGTCATTGCAGACAGTCTCAACGCTGTGCGTTACAGGGAAGACATCCTCCTCCCTCATGTGGTACCCTTCCTGCAGGTTCATCCTGACATGACCCTCCAGCATGACAATGCCACCAGCCATACTGCTCGTTCTGTGCGTGATTTCCTGCAAGACAGGAATGTCAGTGTTCTGCCCTGGCCAGAAAAGACCCCGGATCTCAATCCCATTGAGCACGTCTGGGACCTGTTGGAGCAGAGGGTGAGGGTGAGGGCCATTCCTCCCAGGAATGTCCAAGAACTTGCAGGTGCCTTGGTGGAAGAGTGAGGTAACATCTCACAGCAAGAACTGGCAAATCTGGTGCAGTCCATGAGGAGGAGATGCACTGCAGTACTTAGTGCAGCTGGTGGCCACACCAGATACTGACTGTTACTTGTGATTTTGACCCCCTCTTTGCTCGGGGACACATTATTCCATTTCTGTTAATCACATGTCTGTGGAAATTGTTCAGTTTATGTCTCAGTTATTGAATCTTATGTTCATACAAATATTTACACATGTTAAGTTTGCTGAAAATAAACACAGTTGACAGTGAGAGGACGTATACACACACATACATACATACATACATACATACATACATACATACATACATACATACATACATACATACATAGTACCAGTCAAAAGTTTGGACACACTCATTCAAGGGTTTTTCTTTATTTATTGTATTATAATAGTGGGAAAAAAACTATAAAATTACACATATGGAACCATGTAATAACCCAAAAAAGGTGTTAAAGAATTCAAAATATATTTTATATTTTTGATTCGTCAAAGTAGCCACCCTTTGCCTTGACAGCTTTGCACATGGCATTCAATCAACCAGCTTCACCTGGATTGCTTTTCCAGCAGTCTTGAAGGAGCTCCCGCATATGCTGGGTACTTGTTGGCTGCGTTTCTTTCCCTCTGCGGTTCAACTCATCCCAAACCATCTCAATTGGGTTGAGGTCAGGTGATTGTCGAGGCCAGGTCATCTGATGCAGCACTCCATCACTCTCCTTCTTGGTCAAATAGCCCTTATATAGTCTGGAGGTGTGGTGGATCATTATCCTGTAGAAAAACAAATGATAGTCCCACTAAGTGCAAACCAGATGGGACGGTGTTTTGCTGCAGAAATCTGTGGTAGTCATGCTGGTAAAGAGTGCCTTGAATTCTAAATACATCACAGACAGCTATGCTTCATGTGGGAACTACACTTGCAGAGATCATACATTCACCTTCTCTGTGTCACACAAAGACACAGCGGTTGAAACCAAAAATCTAACATTTGGACTCAGACTTGCTCGTGTTTCTTGGCCCAAGCAAGTCTCTCATTATTATTGGTGGGTTTTAGTAGTGGTTTCTTTGCAGCAAAAGCAGTTGATGTTGAGATGTGTCTGTTACTTGAACACTTGACAGCATTTATTTGGGCTGCAATCTGAGGTGCAGTTAATTGTGGATTCCTGAGGCTGGTAACTCTAATGAACGTATCCTCTGCAGCAGAGGTAACTCTGGGTCTTCCTTTCCTGTGGCAGTACTCATGAGAGACAGATTCATCATAGCGCATGTTGGTTTTTGCAACTGCACTTTTCCGCTTTGACTGGCCTTCATGTCTTAAAGTAATGATGGACTGTTGTTTCTCTTTGCTTATTTGAGCGGTTCTTTCCATAATATGGACTTGATCTTTTACCAAATAGCCCCATCTTCTGTATACTAACCCTACCTTGTCACAACACAACTAATTGGCTCAAATGCATTAAAAAGGAAAGAAATTCCCCAAATTAACGATTAACAAGGCACACCTGTTAATTGAAATGCATTCCAGGTGACAACCTAATGAAGCTGGTTGAGAGAATGCCAAGAGCGTGCAAAGTAGTCATTAAGGCACAGGGTGGCTACTTTGAAAAATCTCAAATATATTTTGATTTATTTAACACTTTTTTGGTTACTACGGGATTCCATATGTCTTATTTCAATTTCATAGTTTTGACATCTTCACTATTATTCTACAATGTAGAAAATAGTAAAAAATAAAGACAAACCCTTGAAAAAGTAGGTGTGTCCAAACTTTTGCCTGATATATATACAGTTGAAGTCGGAAGTTTACATACACCTTAGCCAAATACATTTAAACTCAAGTTTTTCACAATTCCTGACATTTAATCCTAGTGAAAATTCCCTGTCCACCTGCTTTTATTTCTTTCATCACATTCCCAGTGGGTCAGAAGTTTACATACACTCAATTAGTATTTGGTAGCATTGCCTTTAAATTGTTTAACTTGGGTCAACCGTTTTGGGTAGCCTTCCACAAGCTTCCCACAGTAGGCCTTGAAATACATCCACAGGTACATCTCCAATTGACTCAAATGATCTCAATTAGCCCATCAGAAGCTTCTAAAGCCATGACATCATTTTCTTGATTTTTCCAAGCTGTTTAAAGGCACAGTCAACTTAGTGTATGTAAACTTCTGACCCACTGGAATTGTGATACAGTGAATTATAAGTGAAATAATCTGTCTGTAAACAATTGATGGAAAAATTACTTGTGTCATGCGCAAAGTAGATGTCCTCACCGACTTGCCAGAACAATAGTTTGTAAACAAGACATTTCTGGAGTGGTTGAAAAACGAGTTATAATGACTCCAACCTAAGTCTATGTTAACTTAAGACTTCAACACACACACATTTAGAAAAAAATATATTTTGGGGATTGGAAATTATGCAGACAATTACATTGATGGACGCCACAATCGATCTTCAATATTAAAGCTGATCTACACACAAGCTAGAACAGTCAGCCTTTTATTTATGGTCACCATCAAATGGCTGCTCTATTAATTCTGCTTCCTTGTTAACAGCATAGAAATTATAGAGGCTAAGCATGTGTTCCTTCTTCTCATCAAGTCTGAATTGCAATTATCTGCTCCAATTTTGAAACTAAATAGGCCCCCCCTCAGTGCAAACTTTGAGAGGGATCGTCTCGTTTAACTTCTCCAAACAGATGACAGATCAGTTTTTCAAAGCTATTTAGCATTAATAAGCACATCACCCACTTGCAATCAGGGTGGAGGGGGGTTTGACTGACAATTTAAAGACCCTCAAGTGGATGCCTTAAATATATGAGTGAACGACCAATGAACTACTCTAACAATTTCAGCATCTAGCCATCTAAAGAGGCTGAGCTCGTTGTCATGGCACCGGTTGCCGAGCAGTGGTCCTCTAAATGCTGTGACTGCTCATATTTGATCTCTTTCAAAAACAGCTCAAGCATAACCGTACATCGGCTGGGCCTGGATCGACTCGGTATGGTATAGACCCCAAGGCTGGCCAGGGGATCTATGGATTGTCGAAGCACGAGTAGACACACACAGATTCACTTTAAAGCTCATTCCCCCTATGGCCGATTACTCCTCCGAGTCATAATGCAGTTGCCATGGTAAGACGCTCTAAGAACAGTGCGCCTCAGACCATTACAATTGCCATGGGCTGTTGGTCATAGTGAACTGGCGTGGAAAGACAGGATTACCACACAAATAAAAAGTGATTATCAGTTGGAACGAGGTGTGTGGGTGTGTATGTATTCACGGGTGAGCTCCACAGAGAATCCCATAGTTGAGCCCACAAACATCCAGCTAGATCAATTGTGATTAACCCCTCTGTGCCTTTGAGAACCTCACACCTGAGCTTCTGTTGCTCCTACACGCGGAGCCACTTGGAAACCCTTTGTCGATGAAATACGGACAAGGGAAGGGTTGTGAAGGGCTGTACTGAGGCTTGTTCCAAACAAAAGCCCACCCGGCCTCCAGTGTTAGTCTGTGTTGTGTGGCAGTCATTACATTACAATGCAGAAGGTGATGACAAGATGCAAGAGCAGGGCTACTCAGAAGTCCACAGTACCTCGGGTTTACTTTTGCACCTGGTAGTTCCATTGATTAGCCAGGGTGAGAGGTCACTCACCAGGGGCCTCATTTATAACCATTGCGTAAATTTAACTCAAATGATCTGCGTGAGCCATTTCTGAAAAGACACAAAAACATTGAGATTCATAAAACTTGGTGCGCACCATACATACATACGCATGTTTCCCCGAAATCCGACCTGTCGTGAACAAGCATTATAACTCCACCTGAAAAAACACCCATACTTTGGACATATTGGAATTAGGCCGAGGCAATATCTAAGGAAAAAGCAATACAGTACATGGCGAACTTGATCAAATGTCTTTGGAGGGGTTGGCAGAATGTTTTCTTTTGCAGTGATATTTGCTGTATCTGACCGTGTCTGACAGACAAAAACAATTGCACATTAATATGCACATGGTCAATTGTACAGTAGTATGGCTACTTCTGGAATATGAACACACCATGGCCAGAAAAGCTGAGGAATTATAGCACATATATTATGTTAATAAATGAAATACTGTCTACGAGAAATGTTACATTACACTATTCAGATGTAGTAGCCAACAAACGTCAATGGAAAAGATGAATGTTCTGATCTACCGTTAAACTGCGCTTCGGATAAAAGAGAGAAAAATACTTGAAATAGCTTATCTATTTACTTCTGTGAAGTGGTTCCAATTAAATGAGAGATGAGACAAATGGTAGACTATGTGCCTAACTGAGCAGACACAAAGTCGCCACAAGCAGCTCGAATGCTTGTCTGCAGTGTTAGAGATGGAGAGAAACAGAGGCCCAACATTAATTATAGAAGCAATGTGTTCTTAGAACAAGGCAATACTCATCAGAGCGAGAAAGAGAAAAAAGAGAAAGAGAAAAAAAACAGCGAGAAAGAGTGAGAAGAGAGAGAGCGCGAAGAAGAGAGCGCATGATAGACAATAGACAGATAAGAACAGGAAGAGTTAGAAGTCATTCATCTCAGGTGTGTGTTTTCTGCTCCGTTCCCCAAATGGACACGGCTGTGACCAAGAGCCTCAGCCCAAGGATTAACGAGGCTACAAGGGGCTGTAATTGTAGTCGAACAGAAACGCCCGCCAGGCGCTCGCGGGCAATGCATTCTATTAGCCCATAGGTGACGAGAGAATGAAAAGCACTTCCACCATTGTCTTCCATAAGCGCGGGCGTCGGGCTAAATAGCCGATAAGACTCATTGTAAGCTGCTTTTCCCACTTTTAAATTAACTTCTTTCCATTTAAAAAATTCAATTCGCTAGTCAGAAAAGTCGGTTTAGCCTTCTCCCGCTAGAATGAATGGTATGCATCTTCTAGTGATAGGACTGGTGCCTGTTAGTCACAAAGCGAGCGATGACAGAGAAACAGTGCTGGTTTGTCATTCTGCGGTACGTGGCACATTCATTTATTTTCTTTTGCGAGTTTCATAGGCATATAGAGCCACGGATACTACGCGCATAGGCCACTTACTGTGCTTTGATTTACGACCGAACAGCAAGTGTTGACTAGTTTATAAAAGGTGTAGAACTGACTGAAGAAATTCAATCTCCTACATCCCTGTGCTATTCATAAAACATACAACGTAGTTATACAGTATACGTCCATGGTATCGCATCAGAACAAGTAAACCAAATATCTTGTTTGTATTTTCCATGGACTCAAAGCCCATGTTGATACTTGCCAGCGACCCCTAAAGTGACTCTTCAGCAGGGTTGCACATTTTGGGGAATATTCAGAGGTGGAAACATTCCGTGGGAATTAACGGAAATATATGCAAATTAATACCATTTAAATGTAGATGTTTTTTGCATTGGATATATTTACCATATCATATGGAGACAGAAACATAAACCATTTACCTCATCATAAGTAGACATAATTGCAAATGATTAAATCCTTCCAATAGAAAAAAAATAATAATAATTAGTTACGAATTGAACTTTAATTAAATGAGTTGACTCTTCACATGGGATGATTTCACTGAACAACAAAAGAAAGGGAATATTGAAAGATACAGAATGATCCATCGCATCTCCCAAAAACGTTTTAAACATACATCTGTAAAATGAAACAAAAGCTTTGGTTGTCTTCCTCTCAGGATTCCATGTCTTCCCCCTGGACCTCCTCAATGTCCACCTCTTTTACATCAGACTCTGAGGCCACATCTTCCCTGTCACTTTCCAACCTTGTTGAGGATATCAGGCTCAAAAAGCCTTAAATTTGCCCGGATGGCCACCAATTTTCCAACCGTTGTATTGGTCAGCCTTTTGCCTGCTTTGATGTGTGTGTTCCCAATCAAGGACCAGCTGCGCTATGAGGCGGCTGATGTTGGTGAGATTTGGAGGATGATGGTGGCAACAGGGGAAGAGCCTCAGATCAACAAAGTCCCTTCCACCAGGTGGCTGATGAGATATGGTGGCACGACTGCCATATTGCATCTCCATCCCAAAGCCCTTGCTTGGAAGTGTACGTCGCCAGACTGTCAAGAACTGGCCAAGGTGTCGAGACACGGTAGTGATGACACCATAGGCCTTGTTGATCTCTGCACCAGACAGGATGCTCTTGCAAGCATACTTGGGGTCTAACATGTACGCTGTGGCGTGTATGGGCTTCAGGCAGAAGTCTTCACACTTTGATGTATTTCAGAACTGCAGTTTCCTCTGCTAGGTGCAACAGTGAAGTGGGCAGGGCAGTACGGATTTCTTCTCTTACATCTACAAGCAGAGTCTGAACATCAGACAGGATGGCATTGTCTCACTCAATCCGTGCAATGGCTACTGCTATAGGTTTCAGGCTGCTTACCAGTCTCTCCCAAAATACATAATCCAGAAGGATCCTCTTGATGGGGCTGTCCATATCGGCCCCAATGGGTGTTGCTGGGCAGCTTCAATGTGCTCTTATTCTTCTCACTTTGCTAGGTGAGGTAGATTTCTGCTATAACTTGATGACCCTTCACATAACTAACCATTTCCTTGGCTCTCTTGTAGAGTTTATCCATCGTTTTCAGTGCCATGATGTCCTTGAAGAGCAGATTCAATGCATGAGCAGTACAGCCAATGGGTGTGATGTGAGGGTAGGACTCCATTTTAGACCAAGCAACCTTCATGTTCATAGCATTGTCTGTCACCAGTGCCAATACCTTCTGTGGTCCAAGGTCATTGATCACTGCCTTCAGCTCATCTGCAATGTAGAGACCGGTGTGTCTGTTGTCTCTTGTGTCTGTGCTCTTGTAGAATACTGGTTGAGGGGTGGAGATGAAGTAGTTAATTATTCATTGCCCACGAACATTCGACCACCCTTCAGAGATGATTGCAATTCAGTCTGCTTTCTCTATGATTTGCTTGACCTTCACTTGAACTCTGTCGAACTCTGCATCCAGTAAATGAGTAGATAAAGCATGTCTGGTTGGAGGGGTGTATGCTGGGCGAAGAACATTCAGAAATCTCTTCCAATACACATTGCCTGAGAGCATCAGATGTGAACTAGTTGCATACACATCTCGAGCAAGACATTCATCAGCATTTCTCTGACTACGTTCCTCCATTGAGTCACAAAAACATTGATTCCAGGAGGACCATGAGCTGTTGCTATCGATAAGATGTCTGATGCATCATTTTCACCTTGAATAGAGGTAGAGGGACTTTGGTCAGAGGTTGCTTGAGGGAACTTTATGCACTTGGCCAGATGATTCTGCATCTTTGTTGCATTCTTCACATATGATTTGGCACAGTATTTGCAAATGTACACAGCTTTTCCTTCTACATTAGCTGCAGTGAAATGTCTCCACACATCAAATAGTGCCCGTGGCATTTTACTGTAAAGATTAGGGGGGAAAAATGAGTAAAAAAAACAAATACAATTCCATGTACAGATAAATAGTTAAGCAGTTAGATTAAACAACTACTTTGTAAGATAAATGTTTGTTATGGGATTTTTATGAATAATGACTAAATTAAGTATACATTTAACTTAGAACTATAACTAACCGGAATACTACTATGTTACTGTATGGATGTATGAATCTTATTATAATCATAATACTGAATATAATGTGTGTAGTTTTAGTCAAGAATTAGAACAAGGACTTTCTGTTCCTTGTTAGAAACGAATGGAGCTATCGTCAGACTGGCTGGAATGCTGTGCTCCTTACAGGACATTCTGTCTCTACCCAGGGAGGGGAGAGACCTTGGGCTAGTAGTAGATTGTTTAACAGGTGGCAGACAATGTGGGAAGTGATGTGAACTATTTGCCATTGTATCCGAGAGGAGAGACAGTTATGACGAAATAATGAGGTATATAAACTAATGTACATGATTTTATGGGCAGTACTCTCGAGAATAAACGCTATTGATTGATTGATTTTGAGACTGGTTGCTGTCCATTTTATGCAAATAAGTATCTTACAAATTCTTAGAATTGGGCAGAGTGTTTTAATTGAATTGGTTGATGAACATATAGGAATGAAATTCCATTAACAATGTTTTGGTTTTTTTACATGTATGGAAAAAGGTGAAGTAACACTCCACAGTTAGCAGGCTCAAGCTACAACCCACATGGTAGCAAAAACTAACTAGCAGAAATTGTTAACAAGTTAGAAATGATTTAAACACTTTGCTCTAGGCTACTATTTACTAGTTAACAAAAAATGATGTCATATAAAATATTCACCCAACCCAGTATTGTAATCTAAGCTTACCAGAAAGCATGTAGTCCTTGACTCAGACAATGTAGTAGTGTGGGCTCAAAAGCATCTTATTAGTGTGCAAGATCTTGAGAATCAGCTGTACATGTGATGAAAAGAGTGCACTGCACATATGATGGAAGAATGCACTGTGCATGCAGAGGGTTGCAATTCCATTAAATTGGGGATAGTTTAACTAAAACATGCCCAGCAGAACTACTAAGAACTCGATCAAAACCACCACCCCTGTAGATGTGCAGGATGAGCTAAGTAACATTAGCGAAGCTGACACCATTGCGGATTCATGGACAATGGATCTGGTGATCCAAAAGAAGACTAATAACATTACTAAAGTGAAAGATTTCAAGATAGGAACAGTCTTGAAAGCAATAGCAGGCCATTCAGCCAAACTCCAGAAGTTGTCAAGCGTGTTGATGAGGCAGAAGGAAGAATTGCTACTGTGGAAACTTCAACTACATCAAATGGACACTAACATAAAAGGCACTTGAGAAACAGGTGTGCGAAATGGTGGAGCACATTAACCTCTACCTCTCACCAAACCCGGATCCGGGAGCACCCCCACCAGTAAAAAAGCTGACTAGCATAGCCTAGCATAGCGTCACAAGTAAATACTAGCATCTAAATACCATTAAATCACAACTCCAAGACACCAGATGAAAGATACACTTCTTGTGAATCCAGCCATCATTTCTGATTTTTAAAATGTTTTACAGGGAAGACACAATATGTAAATCTATTAGCTAACCACGATAGCAAAAGACACCACTTTTCTTACTCCAACCATTTTTTTACTGCATCAGTAGCTATCACAAATTCGACCAAATAAAGATATAAATAGCCACTAACCAAGAAACAACTTTATCAGATGACAGTCTGATAACATATTTATTGTATAGCATATGTTTTGTTAGAAAAATGTGCATATTTCAGGTATAAATCATAGTTTACCATTGCAGCCACCATCACAACTCTCCCCAAAGCGACTAGAATAACTACAGAGAGCAACGTGTATTACCTAATTACTCATCATAAAACATTTCTTAAAAATACACAGCGTACAGCAATTGAAAGACACAGATCTTGTGAATCCAGACAATATTTCAGATTTTCTAAGTGTTTTACAGCGAAAACACAATATAACGTTATATTAGCTTACCACAATAGCAAACCACACAACAGCATGGATTCCAGCCAAACATAGCGATAACGTATTCACCACCAAAATATATAAATTTTTTCACTAACCTTCTCAGAATTCTTCAGATGACAGTCCTGTAACATCATATTACACAATGCATATAGAGTTTGTTCGAAAATGTGCATATTTAGCGGCACAAATCGTGGTTATACAATGAGAAAAGTTGCCAAGTTGCCCAGAAAATGTCGGGCGCCATCTTGGAGAGGCACCTATTCTAATCAATAAATAATCATAAACTTGACTAAAAAATACAGGGTGGACAGCAAATGAAAGACAAATTAGTTCTTAATGCAATCGCTTTGTTACATTTTTAAAATTAACCTTACTGCGCAATACAGCGTGCGCTAAACAGAGGCTACACAGAAATTAATGGCGGCTTATGCATTTAACATTTTTCAACAGAACAACGATTTATCAGCATAAATAGTTCTTACTTTTCGATGAACTCCCATCAGAATCTTGGGAAAGGTGTCCTTTGTCCAGAACAATCGTCTTTTGGTCGAAAGATGTACTCTTGTCCTGTCGAAATAGCCGCTAACGTTCGGCATGTGCCGGAAAGGTGTCCAAATCTTGAAAGCGCGTCACAAAGAAATGCCAGAAAGTCGCAATAAACTGATATAAATTGCTATAAGTCGGTTTAAATTAACTACCTTATGATGTCTTTAACAACTATAACGAATAAAAACATGACCGGAGATATAGAACTACTAAAACGAAAGCGTTTGCAGGACGCCATTGTGATGTCTTCATGCGTAGGGCGCACTGTTGAAAAGGACGGTCCTTCCGTTCCACGGTCTTATATAAGGTCCCAGATTGCGCAATCCACTCCATTCAAATTCTCCCCGCTTACTGACATCTAGAGGAAGGCGTATGCAGTGCATGTAGCCCCATAGCGTACATAGGGACTTATAAACTGACCCCAGAACAGGGACCTCGATTTCAGAAATCTCACTCCCTCACAGGAAATGTGCTGCAGAATGAGTTCTGTTTCACTCAGAGACATAATTCAAACGGTTTTAGAAACTAGAGAGTATTTTCTATCCAATAGTAATAATAATATGCATATTGTACGAGCAAGAATTGAGTACGAGGCAGTTTAATTTGGGGACCAATTTTCACAAAGTTGAAACAGCACCCCCTATACTCTCAAGAGGTTTTAATGACTTGGATAATCGAGGACGCAGATGCAATATCCGTGTGGTGGGTCTCCCAGAAACGCTCAGTTAAATTATTGAAGGAATGGATTCCTGGCTACATACAGATGGATATCAGAGCTTGACATGTAAGCTGGATAGAGCCCATCGCTCTCAAACATCAATATCCGGTAGCAACCAGCGCCCACAACCAAGGGTTATAAATGTTCAACAACTTCACCGACAAGCAGCACGTCATGGACGCGGCCAGACGCATCGGACATGACGGTAGTCAGCGCCAAGGACCAAGGGTCTCATTCTTCAATGACTACTCCACGGTTATACGAAGATGCAAGATGTTTGACAGCTCGACTAAAGAGAATGAAGATGGACTACGCAACGCTGTACCGTGCCACATTGAAGATTATGGACAACGGAACGCCTAAGAAGCTTTATACACGTGAAAATGCTGCTGCATTTATCGACTCTCTCGGGTAAATTACTTTACGCTGCACCTTTGCAGCATTGGATAACTTTATTCAAATCTGGTCATGAAGCAGTTATGTGAGTTTTCAAGTGCTCTTGTTCAGTAACATTATTGTTATTTGTATTATTTTTCTTGCTACAGTAACTGTGACAATAGCTCAGGCTGAGATGTGTGTGAATCTATATTGGTGCCCAGGCTTGATCTTAGGAGGAAGAGCCTCAATATTATTTTTATGATTTTCATATGATGAGGCAATAGAGTGGTTATGCAGACTTAAGAGCCAATATTGGAGAGTTGAAATCCTCCAACTTTGAGTGTTCTTTTTTGGGTGTATTACAGTTTGGGTTCGGGGTTTATATAGTTGGTTTAGGCTCGGTGAGCATGGGGCATTCAATACATGGGGAAAGGTACCACCCTATCATTGCAGTAGGATTCAGTCCGCATATGGGTTGGTCAAAGTGCAATTGCAGGTAACAGACTGTTTACAGTGCCTTCGGAAAATATTCAGACCCTTTGACTTTTTCCACATTTTGTTACGTTACAGCCTTATTGTAACGTTCAAGCCTTACAATACCCCATAATGACAAAGCAAAAACAGGTTTTTAGACATTTTTGCTAATATAAATATATATATATATTTTTTTTAACTGAAATTCCTTATTTACATAAGTATTCAGACCCATTGCTATGAGTCTCGAATTTTAGCTCAAGTGCATCCTGTTTCCATTTATCATCGTTGAGATGTTCCTACAACTTGATTGGAGTCCCCCTAGGGTAAATTCAATTGATTGGGCATCATTTGGAAAGGCACACACCTCTCTATATAAAGTCCCACAGTTGACAGTGCATGTCAGAGCAAAAACCAAGCCATGAGGTCGAAGGAATTGTCCGTAGAGCTCCGAGACAAGATTGTGTCGAGGAACAGATCTGGGGAAGGGTACCAAAAAATGTCTGCAGCAATAAAGAACACAATGGCCTCCATCATTCTTAAATGGAAGAAGTTTGGAACCAGCAAGACTCTTCCTAGAGCTGGCCGTCTGGCCTAAATGAATAATCGGGGGAGAAGAGCCTTGGTCAGGGAGGTGACCAAGAACTCGATGGTCACTCTGACAGAGCTCCAGAGTTCCTCTGTGGAGATGGGAAGACCTTCCAGAAGGACATCCATCTCTGCAGCACTCCAACAATCAGGTCTTTATGGTAGAGCGGCCAGACGGAAGCCACTCCTCTGTAATGTACAACAGCCCGCTTGGAGTTTGCCAAGAGGACTCTGACCATGAAAAACAAGATTCTCTGGTCTGATGTTACCAATGAATGCTAAGCGTCACGTCAGGAGGAAACCTGGCACCATCCCAGCGGTGAAGCATGGTGGTGGCAGCATCATGCCCTGGGGATGTTTTTCAGCGGCAGGGACTGGGAGACGAGTCAGAATCGAGGGAAAGATGAACGGAGCAAAGTAGAGCGATCCTTGATGAAAACCTGCTCCAGAGTGCTCAGGATCTCAGACAGAAGCGAAGGTTCACCTTCCAACAGTACAACAACCAAGACAACGCAGGAATGGCCACTAACAAGTCTCTGAATGTCCTTGAGTGGCCCAGACTTGAACCCGATTGAACATCTCTGGAGAGACCTGAAAATAGCTTTGATGCGACACTCCCCATCCAACCTGAGAGCTTGAGAGGATCTGCAGAGAACTGGAGAAACTCCCCAAATACAGGTGTGCCAAACTTGTAGTGTCATACCCAAGAAGACTCGAGGCTATAATCACTGCCAAAGGTGCTTCAACAATGTACTGAGTAAAGGGTCTGAATAGTTATGTGAATGTGATATTTCAGTTGCAAAAATTTCAAAAAAACTGTTTTTGCTTTGTTAGTATAGGGTATTGTGTGTAGATTGATGAGGGGGAAAAACGATTTAATCAATTTTAGAATAAGGTTGTAACGTAACAAAATGTGGGAAAAGGTCAAGGGGTCTGAATACTTTCCGAATGCAGTGTTTGTACATGGAACATTAGAGGGAGCCATAATCCCATTAAAAGGAAGAAAAAAATTGTTGAAAGAAATTAATTTGGATGACAAGGAGCATCTAAAATTTCAGTAATGGGGGTTTGGGAAAGCGTTTTTCTCATCATTTACATCCAGTAGTAGAGGTGTGGCAATTCTTGTGAAAAATAACCTACCACTTCAGGTGATGAATTGTGTGAAAGATACATTTGGTTGTTATGATATAATGAAGGTAATTTACAAGGGCAAAAAAAATCCATAATGAATATTTACTTCCCGCCTGCCCACCCCCATGAGTTCCTCAAGGTATTACGACACTTCTCAGAATTAAAAACCCAGATAATGCTGTGGTTGGAGGATATTCTAATTGTTTAACCCCCTTATTGACAAGTTCCCAGGAGCATAGCTTCATCCTCTCCTCAAGCTAGGTCGCTTTAAAGCCATTTGTGACCTTTCCCCCTTCCATCCCTCCAACAGAGTTAACCTTTTTCACTGCACACCATAGATGTCAGACTAGAACATATTGCTTTTTATGCACAAGACATCTTTGCAGCCTGTTTTATCTGCTAATATAGGAAGCATAGTCATATCTTATCACGCTGAGGTGATCCTGGGAATAAAACTTCAAAGGGTCACCAAATCCATCAAGACACTGGAGATAGAATACAACCATTATTAAAGACCATACATTTACATCATATTTTATCACGGAGTTCAACATTTTTCTCTAACTCCCAATCAACAGATAACCCCTCGCTACTTTGGGAAACCTGTCAAGTGTACGCCAGGGATTGGATTATGTCCTACTCAGCCACTAAGAAGCTGAATAAAAGTGAAAAGGCGTTAAGAGGGTGACTTGGCAACTAAAGAGAAGGACCACATTAAATATTCCCAATCCTGCCCTGTTAAAGGAAATAGATCAACGGTGAACTCTTTCCTAACACAGGACGCTGAAAATAACATTTGATTTGTCAGGAAAAAGATTTTACAAACATGGCGATTAACCAGGAAAATATTTGGCGTACCTAGGTGAGCAAGATGGCGCCAACCGACATGGCAGCTCTGCTTCTAGCTCCTAAGCAACTTTGCAGTATTTTTTTGGTGTGTTATTTCTTACATTTTAGCCCAGAAGGTTTTTTTGTATTATCACATACAGCCGTAAAAAACATTTTGATATCAAAGTTGGCGGTAACTCACGAGCTTTACGACCAGTAATACGACTTTCTCGAATTGGCTTCTTTGTTTATACCCCCCAGGGCAATTTAACTTATCAAAGACACTGCTCCAAGACGCCGCCAAAACGCCTAGTCCTGCTCAGGAGGCGTGCACACCATCCACCGCTTCAGAGTATATTACTCGCTAATGTTCAGTCTCTGGACAATAAAGTAGACGAGCTCAGGGCAAGGATCTCCATCCAGAGAGGCATCGGGGACTGTAACATACTGTTTCACAGAATCATGGCTCTCTCAGGATATTGAGTCCCCGTCCATACAACCAGCTGGGTTCTCAGTATATGGCGCAGATTAAAGATCTCTCCGGGATGAAGAAAGACGTGGTGTATGTTTCATGATTAACTACTCATGGTGTAATTGTGATAACATACAGAAACACAAGTTATTTTTGTTCACCCGACCGGTTCAGATCACGGTTTTGAGTCACGGGTCAGATCATTTTTGGGATCATCAACAAAAAAAAAAAAAAGGAGACAAATAAAATATAATGAATTGCTTTCCATTTATTCCTTAAAGAAAACTTAAAGCAAATAACTTTTCAATGTTTAAATAAAATCTTAAAATAAAATATTCAATGCTCAATTGTTAAATTAAAGTGCAATATGAGGCATGATACCTTCTTCCTTTGAACAATAGTGAATGAAAAAAAATCCCGTGTCCACATCAAGTACAAAAAGAAAGAAAACAAAGCAGACCTGAGCATATAACTTCAAATTATTTTTCAAAAAGATGAGGATGTCTACATTGTCTGGGGAGAGGACAGACCTCTTTGCAGTCACTATTACCCTGCCGTGGAGAACACACTCTCGCTAGGAACTGAAGTGCCAGGCACAGCCAAGTAGCGTCTTGCCATCATGGCTATGTGAGGGTATTTACACACATTGCTTTTCCACCATGCCAGTGGATCACCATCCACTGGAATGCGCGTGCTGCCTTGTAGGATGCCACCACCTCTTTGATGGTGTTGGCAAACGTCTTGCCTGTGTCCTTGCTCGCAAAGGTCTCCCCAAAAAGCTCCTTCATGGCCAAATTATAATGTGGAGGAGATGCCTCTGTGTCTGCTCCTGTCGGCTCTGTGGTTTGACCTTCCAAAAAAATGATTTAATCTATTAAACTAACTAATTATTTATTTTCATATTTCATAAAACTATTATTGTGGAAAAAACATTTTATAAAAACAATTATTCCAAATCAAAAATGGATGATTCTAATAGCAATAGCATAGGCTAAGATTAGACTGCACTATATTTATTAGTAATTAAGTAATTCACTTTTATTTTTTACCGCTTCAGTGGCCACAAACTCAGTGGTGAGATCACTGTATGTCCTCCGTTGTAGGGCAGGGTCTAGGTGAGACAGGGACTTGAATCTTGGATCCAGTGCAGTAGATCTATGAAGGTAGTCCTGTACATTAGGGGGGTATCTGGGGTTCAGGTCCTCTCTAATGGCAGCCTTGACCTCTCTAGTGATGGTGCTGTCTTCCTCACTTGGGGCCATGGATTGTAGAATCCTTGTTTTCAGAGGTAGATCATGGACACAGACGGTGCAGTTTCAGTGCTCAATAGGGTTGTAACCGTTTTGAGGGGTTTGAGCACCTGGAGGAACTCCTCTGCTGCTTTCACGTCATCATCAGACAAGGTGACGATGTCTTTAGTTTTTTTTCAGGGTCTTGTCTGTCAGTGGAGAATATACAGCTAGCTGCCTGCTGCTCAAGAAAGCGCTCCTACATGTCATAAGTGGATTCCCATCATGTTGTGACATCCTGTATGAGCTTGTGGGTCGGTAGCTGTAACATTTCTTGCTTGGTGTTAAGCACATGAGCGGTTGTTGTGCTTCGGTGGAAAAGGTTAACCACCTTCCTGATTCACCCAAGGAGGCGGTCCATCTGGTTCACTGAGATTCCCCTTTGGCATGCTAAATTGATCACATGTGCAAAGCAAGCTATCTGTGGCCCCAGTCCAGCTTCTATCACTGCATTTACTTGGTTCTTGGCATTATCTGTGGTGATCGGGATATTGCTATTGGGCCTCTCTAGCTTCCACTCTGCTACTAGCAGTACCTGCGCCGGATTTGTGCCTGTGTGACTCTCATAAAGGGGGTGTGTGTTTGTAGCACCGGACTTCAAATC
The DNA here is from genome assembly GCF_016432855.1 of Salvelinus namaycush. Taxonomy (NCBI): domain Eukaryota; kingdom Metazoa; phylum Chordata; class Actinopteri; order Salmoniformes; family Salmonidae; genus Salvelinus; species Salvelinus namaycush. The sequence goes on from NC_052310.1 coordinate 13,702,623, forward strand.
TCCCACTCCTATGTGGTGTAGTGAGCAGTCACAGTCACGTAGCTTTCCGTTGCCCAGGAGGTCCACCCGTCTGTGATGAGGGTAACAGAGGATGTCTTGGATAATTTGTCGCCAATTTTGATATTTTCCTGTTCATCAAGGTCTGGCTCGATCTTCATACTGAAGTGGGTGCACGAGGGGATTTCCTAGCGTGGCTCAAGCACTTACACCATATTTTTAAACCCTTTGTTTTCCACAAGAGTATGGCCTCATGTCTACAGCAATAAACATCCCAATAGATTTGGTGATTGCTTCAGCCCGGTCTGATTCTGCAGCAAAGGGCTACTTAAATGCCGCGGTGAGAAGTTGTCTCTTGGCTGAGTTGGCTCCCGTTGCTGACACACCAGGGTGATGACGCTTTAAAATGTGTGGCCATGCTCAATGTATTTCCATGATCATACGGATTTCTTGTGGCACAATGCCTACACACCGTAATGGTGTTGTCCACCACCCGTATTTGACAGGGAAGCCAAAATGCTCCCATAAATGAGACTTAAATGAAGCAGGAGGCTTTTCCAGTTCTTCAGCTCCTCCGCTAGCCATGGCTGTCACTGCTCTTATTTCTTCTTTGCTTTTTGCAACGCGAGCATCCAGGATTGATTCGTTGGGATTCAACATGCCCCTTTCCAGTTTCAACTGTTCTGCCTGCGGCTATGGAACCCTGACCTGTTCACCAGACGTGCTACCTGTCCCAGACCTGCTGTTTTCAACTCTCTAGAGACTGCAGGAGCGGTAGAAATACTCTTAATGATCGGCTATGAAAAGCCAACTGACATTTACTCCTGAGGTGCTGACTTGCTGCACCCTCGACAACTACTGTGATTATTATTATTTGACCATGCTGGTAATTTATGAACATTTGAACATCTTAGCCATGTTCTGTTATAATCTCCACCCGGCACAGCCAGAAGAGGACTGGCCACCCCTCATAGCCTGGTTCCTCTCTAGGTTTCTTCCTAGGTTTTGGCATTTCTAGGGAGTTTTTCCTAGCCACAGTGCTTCTACACCTGCATTGCTTGCTGTTTGGGGTTTTAGGCTGGGTTTCTGTACAGCACTTTAAGATATCAGCTGATGTAAGAAGGGCTATATAAATACATTTGATTTGATTTAACGTGAACAGTACACACAACTGCTTTAAAAAAAATGATCAAATCAACCTTCAGGCTTCAGAGTAAAACACAGCATCTGTCTTGTCTTTATCTTTTCACTGCAACTCTGCATTGAGATTTAGGGAATTATTACTTTAAGTAATAGCGGCAGTAAAACTGTATTTCACACTATGATGGTTAAACATAGCAATTGATCCGCGTTTCACATGTGTGCCGAACCCAGAGGGGGGTGATCTGTATGGATCACGGTTCAACTACGGTCCATTACACCACTATAAATGACTATCGCCCCGTAGCACTCACTTCTGTCATCATGAAGTGCTTTGAGAGGCTGGTTAAGAATCTTATCACCTCTGCCTTACCTGACACCCTAGACGACGTCAATTTGATTACACTGCACACACAAATAGTCCTACAGCTGCCAAATGCTCTGGGGGGGGGGGGGGGGGGGGGCTTAGATCTTCCCAATAACATTTTATCAGTGGTGTAAACCAATTAAATCATATTTCTGACTGGATCACATATGATGACTCCTCTATTTGGTTAGATAAATCTGTAAAGGGTTACTGCAATAATCCCATTACACTAAATACACTCAAAGCATGGAGGTCAGTTCTACATTTCTTGGGTAGGTCCAAACTAACCTCTGCTCTTACCCCGATTCTTAACAACCCAGATTTTGTACCCGGATTGCTGGATGCTGGCTTTAACATTTGGCTTAATAAGGGCATAGGCAGACTAAATGATGTATTCGTTGATAACATTTTATTGTCATTGGGAGTTTCTCAACCATCTGCTCCAAAGCAGGACTTTTCCTTGCTTTTACAAGTTAGCAATATTTTGAAGAGTACCACCTTGATTGGCAACCCTGATGTGTCTGTTATTGGAATAGTATTTTTTTTCTTCTCACAAAGGAAAATGTATATGTTTATTTTATGATTCTTTAAGGTCCTTTTCTACTGTTGACACACAGGGGGTCAAGCAAGTCTGGGAGAAATAATATTCTGTGACTATTGATGTGGGGGGACATGTGGAGATATGCAAAAACAACATCTATCTGTAATCGTACTAGAGCAATCCAATTAAGAATAATACACAGATTGCATATATCCCCAAATCGCAGACATGCTTTTAGCCCCTCCTCCTCTCCTAAGTGTCTTAAATATAAAATGCACACTAACACATTGTTTATGCTCATGTTCCAAATTACAAAAGGTACTGGTCTAATGTTCTTCAAGAAATTGAAAAATATCCTAGGGGGTCGACCTAGAATTGGTTTCTTTGCTGTTAGGTCTCCCTAGTAGGCATGTTACTTCTGTAGGTAAGAGGAGGCTTTACAACATCCTTACCTTCGCAGCGAGGGAAAAAATGATATTACAGTGGGTTAGTGACAAGGTGCCTTCTATTAAAGATTGGCATAAGATAATATTTGAATGGGTTCCATTGGAATATTTGACTTACACATTACATTCTAAAACAGATCAGTTCCACAAAGTGTGGGAACCTTATTTGAATTACCTAGAACCTGATTTATCAGCTTTTATGCTGCAAGGATTTTCTTAAAATGGTGGTTGTTTACTTATCTCAGGATGACACTGTACAATCCATGTATTGGACCTAATGCCTTTATTTAAACAAGGTTTTGTATCTGCCTGCTCATATTTTTTAATATTTTTTATTCTTATTTTATCTTTGTTACTGTATCTCTTAATGTGGAAGAGAACTGTGAAATTCCAATAAAAATACTATTACGTTTGTTAATAGGATACGTCGGGATTTTGGCTGCACACAGACATAAAAATGATATCCACGAGTTCATCTGACTCTGGTGAAGTAGATAAAGGGCTTCATTGCCAAAATACAGAAGTATCCCTTTAACTTGCACAAGCTGCATTTGAAGTTGCCTCTGATCGGATCCACTGCTAGTTAAACAAAGACTTGTTGGGAAACTGTATCACGCCCGCAACTTTCACGACACGGCAGGGAAATAGGGAAATCATTGCAATCTGTCAACATTAAAATGATCATAAAAAAGTTCATCCTACTGATTATTTGTCTTTTTTTGAAATTACATCGTATTTCCAAGTCACTATAATGCACTTTTGTGAAAATCATAATCAGTGCCAATTGACAACACATTGAGTAGAATGTTCGGTCAGGAGTACATCTTCAAAACAGTATTGTGAATAAAACGGGCAACCCATGAATAGCCTGTCTCAACGGAGAAATGAATAAAAGGTGATCATTACCATCATCTCTCACCACATTATGCAGAGAACTAGGGAGCCACTGAGTTTGTGAGCTGACATTTAAAAAAGGTGGATGACTATTCAGAGGAACAGCGGAAGGAAAAACACAGGCTGGCATGTTGCAGATCACTGGTCCGAGGTGTGATATTCAGTGTGCACAATGAGTTCTGTATACAGCGCATTAATAAACAAAGCCGTCAGCAATGCTGCCGACCGCCACCAACCTGCTGCACGACGGAAGCTTTCCCTTCGTAAGAAAATAATACTCACACCACTGAGATGTAGCATGTACTGTAAGCACGTACACACACATACAAGTATTCATTCACATACATACACAACAACAAAAAACGCTATAGACACAATCTTTGCTCATCTCAATAAATCAAAGCCCTGCACTCTAAGTGAGACCAATGTATTCCTCTTCCTAACCTAAGTCTTACGCTAAAGCAACCCCCTCAAAACAGCAGATGGAACGGAACCGGTCAGCCAATCTCCTCCTTGAAGATCACTATTCTTACGTCACAAACAGCTTTTGTTCGTACCCAGTTTGTCACTAACTGCAGGAATATGATTATTCCTCTAGGTCTCATTCAAAATCGTTGTGTGTTTCTCTCCCTCTCTTCATCTTTCACTCTTAAGATGAGAGAGCCCTTGGTGGCGTCCTTCTCTGTCCTTGTGAGGGGGAAGCTGGGCCGTATACGGGAGGTTCCTGATAGTATCGAGACACACTGAAGGCGATACCTGGGCGCTGGAAGTGGACTGGTGGCGTTTTTTAATGATGGCGGCGCAGGAAAAGGTTGGTTCTAATGCCAGCAGACGGACCATCATTAATGCAGTACATCACATCCTATAACCTGACACACTGCAGGGGGAAAGAGCCACCGCACCAGGCCTGCTGAAGACATCTAAACGCCCCGGGCCAATTAGTTACACCTCTCACTTGGCCTCCGCCTGGAGATGAGCTGGGGGCCGCTACTCACAGACACACACTGGATAAGCCCACTGTGGGTCCATAATGCTTAGAGACAGGGGCCCCGTGGAGACGGCAGCCCAGCTTGGTACAGCCTGGCAAGACAGAGAAAATCAGCTAGCTAGATCCAACGTTCATAATTGCAAATCACTTTGGACCGAAACATGAAGCCATGCCATTAAGTGTGGTATCTCCATACACTATCCATCCCTATGAGATCATTACAAAAGACTCAGTCTAGCGCCCACTCATTAAACATAGATTACAGCCATTCCAGGAACATGGGGCGTAATACTGCCAATGGGAAAACATTACTTATTCAAGAGAATAATAAATCACAGCGACTCCATTCAGATAAGAAATGAATGGTACGGGGGAGGAGGAGGATATGTGGAGCCCCTAACAAGTCATTGATCTAAAGCCCTGGTAATATGGGAGAGAGAAGACAACACAGAGCGCCATGTGTTACACCTTGATCACACCTACAGCGCTATTGCGCAAAATGGTACTCAGCATCAACTGGATATGTGTGCAACGAAAGTTCAACATTCACCTTCTTCTAGCATTTCTGTCAAGCCGTCTACGCATACAGTTTAACATTCCATAAATCCACCATATGCAACACACAGAACGCACTGCAACTACCTCTGCAACACAATGCTAACGCAAATTAATGTACTTCTGGTGTACTGAAATGTAGTGGTGGAAAAAGTACTCAATTGTCATACTTGAGTACAATAGAAAATGACTCAAGAAAGTCACCCAGTAAAATACTACTTGAGTAAAAGTCTAAAAGTATTTGGTTTTAAATATATTTAAGTATCAAAAGTAAATGGAATTGCTAAAATGTACTTAAGTATCAAAAGTAAAAATATAAATAATTTCAAATTCCTTATATTAAACAAACCAGACGGTTTCTTTTTTTCATTGACGCATAGCCACGGGCACACTCCAACTAATTTACAAACAAAGAAATTGTGTTTAGTGAGTCTGCCAGATCAGAGGCAGTAGGGATGACCAGGGATGTTCTCTTGATATGTGTGTGAATTGGACCATTTTCCTGTCAAAATGTAACGAGTACTTTTGGGTGTCAGGGAAAATGTATGGAGTAAAAAGTACATTATTTTCTTTTGGAATGTAGTGAAGTAAAAGTAGGCAAAAATATAAATAGTAAAGTACAGATACCAAAAAAAACTACTTAAGTAGTACTTTACACCACTGCTGAAATGTAATGACGCTGTCGGTGTGATCGAGGCGTTACAGCGCCAATTCAAGAATTTTGGTTAGAAGGAAAACCAATTGCTCGTTTGTTGCATTGTTGCCATTCTCTACAGCAGATATCCCAGGGTATCTGCAGCTTCCATTAAGTTTCATTTATGACCTTTTTAATGCCACTTGAAATGCCATTTAATAGCAATTTTGAGGCCTGCGCGCACCACACACCTGCAAATTTTACCCTCGGGAAATGAGCCCATGTTGGCAAAAAGGAATATTTTTAAGGATGGCTCTTTCAAAGGCTATAGCCTACATGGCTCATATTATCAGGCAGGTGTGCCATTTTAGCAATGAGCATTCGCCTGGAGCCTAACGGACGTAGTAGCATAGTGGCTAGGCTACAGAAAACTGTAGCATGGGTTGCCCATCTGCATTTGTTTAGGCTACTCCAATGGGCTAATCATTGGCTAGATCACAAACTCTAAGCGTTCAGAATTTTGGCTTTGATACCAATACCAACTATAATCATACTCAATACCATAACGATACCACTGTGAAAAAAATGCCCTAAAGTAAAACATACAACGCTGTTACTGTATAAAAACACGTGGTCAACTCGCCATCTGGAGAGGTAGGCCACAGGGTGTGCAGGCTTTTCAATCAGCACTGCCACATCAGCTTAACAAGGTCCTGGTGAGCAGCTGATTTGTAGAATCTGTTGTTTCCATTGATCATCATTGAGATGTTTCTACAACTTGATTGGAGTCCACCTGTGCTCAATTCAATTGATTGGACATGATTTGGAAAGGCACACACCTGTCTATATAAGATCCCACAGTTGACAGTGCATGTCAGAGGAAAAACCAAGACATGAGGTCGAAGGAATTGTCCGTAGAGCTCCGAGACAGGATTGTGTCGAGGCACACATCTAGGGAAGGGTACAGTGAACCCTGATACTGGGAGTGCAGGCTTTTTATCCAACCCTGCATAACACACCAGAGTCCGCTTATCAAGAACCTAATTTTTGTTTTACAATGTGGTGTGTTTGAGCAGGGCTGGAGCAAAAGCCTGCACCCCCGATAGGGTTGTGCCACCCTGCAACATTGCAATTACAACCAAATACTTTTTATGTCTTTATAAAATAATTCCCTCATTCAATAAACCAGGGATCAAATGCCTAAGGTGGGTGAGATAGCTAACTAAGATGTTTATCTATTTGTAAGGTTAAAATATTCCGTGTACAGTATAAGAGTTACTTGTCAATTAGGCTATTCTAAGATCATTTCTAAACTTGGTCAAAAATACATGGCTAGTATTGAATAGAGGATAATCCTAGACAATTTTGAGCGCTTGAGACACGGTTTTACAACCGGAGCATGCAACTGCGCACATTGCATTTTGTAGCTCTGTGTCTCTGCTTTTATCCAATGTAAAAAACACCATTTCAAATTTTGCTACATAAGTCCGAATCAAGGCGGTCGGTCACATTTTACCTGCTGCACAATTGTCTCTCCTCTCACTCTCCTCTGGCAACGGCCCACACGCAAGTGATGCACACACCATAACTTTTCCAGGATTTTCATTGCTGACCAAAAATGTGCTATAACTGGGCAAATAACTCAAAAGCAATTATTATCAACAAATGTGCAAACCCGGCTAGGCTCACTTTGATCTCAAAAAACACATCTCGCGACTGCATGATTGAAAGGCCTGTCAATGCCGGCCTACAATTATTATACTCTGACGCGCTCTACAGAGATTGGGAGGACAGTACGCAAAACATTGCGTCGGAGGGACACTTTGATTAAATTCTGATTGGATTGGCCTGATTTTTTGCGTGATTTTTTTTTGCTTGTCCATTCAGACAACTTAAATCTATATACTGCACGTCCAATAATTTTGTTGTTGAGCCCTGGCCTCAAGTATTATTTGATGTTTTTTTCTTTTTTTGTAACAATTAAGCAGCGGCACAATGTAATGGAAACCCTGTAGTCATCGCAATCGCATTTTTTAAGACCTTTGAAAATTGAATTCAACACATTTTAAGACTTAAGGCCTTTAAATCAGATAAACTAAAGTAAGACTTTTTAAGGACACCCCATATCCGCATCTAAGTGCGTGTGTGTGTGTGTGTGTGTGTCAGTGTTTCACAGCAGTAATGAGTGGTGTGTGTAAACTGGGCTAAGAGTGGAGCGAGATATGAGAAAATGAAAGCTTTCATTAACGATTCTCCCTGGTAAATAAGGCTTTACAAAAGAGCCTAGAGAGAAAAAGGTTAACAACCACGGCTCTTAGCGAACGTCTAAGGTAGACAGTTGAGTGTGCCATATCACTAAACACACCTATTCACCCCATCATCATCACTAACAGCCTAGACACATTACGATTAGACTCAACAACGTCAGTTATTACATGGACCTTCAAAACAGAAAAACCTTTTTCTCTCTCTGCCAAAGCACGTTCCAAAATAATAAAAATATTTCAAATGTCACTACGTGCAAATAGTTAAGTACAAGAGGGAAAATAAATAATCATAAAAATGGGTTGTATTTACAATGGTGTTGGTTCTTCACTACTGTGATGGAATATCAAAATTGGGTTTGTCATCTTACATGAAACTTGGTATAGAGGAGACCCTCTAGGTTACAGAGACCTGGTAGTCCCATCAATCAAACTACCAGGTGTGAAACAGGGAAGAGACTCAGGGGTATGCTAATTTGGTAAGAGCATAACTAACTCACTCCAGTATATTAATCAAAACAGGAACATTTTACATTTGGCTAGAAATTCAAAAGGAAATTATTTAGACAGAGAAACATTTCCTTATGTGTTCCACCTACAGTTGAAATTGGACGTTTACATACACTTAGGTTGGAGTCATTAAAACTTATTTTTCAACCACTCCACAAATTTCTTGTTAACAAACTATAGTTTTGGCAAGTCGGTTAGGACATCTACTTTGTGCATGACACAAGTCATTTTTCCAACAATTGTTTACAGACAGACAGTGGGTCAGACGTTTACATACACTAAGTTGACTGTGTCTTTAAACAGCTTGGAAAATTCCAGAAAATGATGTCATGGCTTTAGAAGCTTCTGATAGGCTAATTGACATCATTTGAGTCAATTGGAGGTGTACCTGTGGATGTATTTCAAGGCCTACCTTCAAACTCAGTACCTCTTTGCTTGACATCATGGGAAAATCAAAAGAAATCAGCCAAGACCACAGAAAAACAATTGTAGACCTCCACAAGTCTGGTTCACCCTTGGGAGCAATTTCCAAATGCCTGAAGGTACCACGTTCATCTGTACAAACAATAGCATGCAAATAAAACACCATGGGACCGCACAGGAAGGAGACGCGTTCTGTCTCCTAGAGATTAACTTACTTTTGGTGCGAAAAGTGCAAATCAATCCCAGAACAACAACAAAGGACCTTGTGAAGATGCCGGAGGAAACAGATACAAACGTATCTATATCCACAGTAAAACGAGTCCTATATCGACATAACCTGAAAGGCCGCTCAGCAAGGAAGAAGCCATAAAAAAGCCAGACTACAATTTGCAACTGCACATGGGGGCAAAGATCGTACTTTTTGGAAAAATGTCCTCTGGTCTGATGAAACAAAAATAGAACTGTTTGGCCAAAATGACCATCGTTATGTTTGGAGAAAAAAGGGGGAGGCTTGCAAGCCGAAGAACACCATCCCAACCGTGAAGCACGGGGGTGGCAGCATCATGTCGTGGGGGTTCTTTGCTGCAGGAGGGTACTTCACAAAATAGATGGCTTCATGAGGAATGAAAATTATGTGGATATATTGAAGCAACATCTCAAGACATCAGCCAGGAAGTTGAAACTTGGTCGCAAATGGGTCTTCCAAATGGACAATTGCTTAAGGACAAAAAAGGCCGACAAACCTGACTCAGTTACACTAGCTCTGTCAGGAGGAATGGGCCAAAATTCACCCAACTTATTGTGGGAAGCTTGTGGGAAGCTTGTGGAAGGCTACCCGAAACGTTTGACCCAAGTTAAACAATTTAAAGGCAATGCTACCAAATACTAATTGAGTGTATGTAAACTTCTGACCCACTGGGGATGTGATGAAAGAAATAAAAGCTGAAATAAATCATTCTCTCTACTATTATTCTGACATTTCACATTCTTAAAATAAAGTGGTGATCCTAACTGACCTAAGACAGGGAATTTTTACTAGGATTACATGTCAGGAATTGTGAAAAACTGAGTTTAAATGTATTTGGATAAGGTGTATGTAAACTTCTGACTTCAACACTATATATCCCCCCACTAGAATCCCATACTTTCATGAAGATGGCTTCTCCATCCTGGAAGGGGAAATCAATCATGTCCAGGCCCAAGGCCAGGCCCAAGGAAAACCCTTTTGCAATTATGTTTGCACAGCTGAAAACTGTTGATCTGATTAAAGAAGCAATAAAACTGGCCTTTAGACTAGTTGAGTATCTGGAGCATCAGCATTTGTGGGTTTTTAAACTCAACTAGTCTAAAGGCGGACAGTTTTATTGCTTCTTTAATCAGATCAACAGTTTTCAGCTGTGCAAACATAATTGCAAAAGGGTTTTCTAATGATCAATTAGCCTTTTAAAATTATAAACTTGGATTACCTGACACAACGTGCCATTGGAACACAGGAGTGATGGTTGCTGATAAATGGGGCTCTGTACGCCTATGTAGATATTCATAAAAAATCTGCCGTTTCCAGATACAAAAGTCATTTACAACGTCTACACTGATTTCTGATCAATTTGAAGTTACTTTAATGGACAAAAAATATGCTTTTCTTTTAAAAACCAGGAAATTTCTAAGTGAGCCTAAACCTTTGAACGGTAGTGTATCTTGAAGAGGGTGGGACTTAAGCTGCATCCGTGTCTCACCCCACGACCCTGTGGAAAGAAATGTGTGTTTTTTGCCAATTTTACCCACACACTTGTTGCTCGTGTGCATGGATTTTATAATGTTGTATGCTTTTTCCCCCAACACCACTTTCCTTCAAATTTGTATAGCAGACCCTCATGCCAAATTGATTCAAAAGCTTTTTTGAAATCAACAAAGCACAAGAAGACTTTGCTGTTGTTTTGGTTTGTTTGTTAGTCAAATAGGGTGTGCTAATTTGACATTTGCTCAGTACATTATCTTCACTGAGGAAATGTATGAGTCTGCTGTTAATTCTCCCTCTCCCTCCCCCTCTCCCTGTTCCCCCAAAGTGTCTGCAATTCTCACCCATGGCTGCACAAACAACAGAATTAAACACCATGCCTATTGGCCACAGTATGAAAAAGCTGCTGAGACAGATAGGCAGGCAGACCTGCCATCACCCCTGCTGTCATTCCAAGTGACCCGGCCCTTTGATGGAGTCAGATGGGAGAACTCATTAAGTCCTTTAGGGGTGGACAGGGAAGCAAGCACTGCCTGCTGTGTTAAAACAGGCTGATTAATTCAGGTCATAGTTTAGTAATGAGGTCAGTTTTACCATTTCATGAAATGAATAAAGCCTATCTAGCCTCCACAAACAAACCTGTTGAAATATCCCTATTATATTACAGGCTATCCAAGCAACACCTCATCTCACGGTATCCCCATCACAATAATTAGCACTATAGTCATCCTACTCCTCTCAAAAATCACATTCTCTTGTTAGGATTGTCTTCTGAAACGGACAATTCTTACTCTGAGGGTTCTGTAACCACGGTAACCCGCTGTGTCCCTCTCGGAGGTTGTGGCTGGAACCGGGCCCACCCGTAGCTCTGCTGAGAGCCTGCCTCCTCACCAGGAGTCCTGCAGAGCTGAGAGCCTTGGTATTTCAGAACATAAGGATGTTTGTTATAGACCTAATGGCCACACCTGCCACGTATGACTATATGCTAGGGCCCACAAGAGTGATGTATACATTTCATTTTTAATATGACAACTAGGCTAACAAAGCAAGTTATGCTTGTTTCATTCAGATGTTACTTATTCATCTTTATCTTTAGGTTCCGTGGTTGCCAACCTTGGGTTATTTACTCCTGCTAATTTAATATTGAATTGTTTTTGTGTGTACACATTTTACTTGAAACTTAATGTGGCTTATCAAGTCTAGATTGTAAATATCCTGAAATCCTATCCTGAAAACACTAAACTGGACAATTAAACCAACTTCATCAACCTGCTTCAGTATCCCAGAGCTACTCACTGACATTCTTAGGAAGTTTTCAAAAGATGCGGACACCCATTACTTTGGACTTGCCAGAGGATGCCAGAGGACGCCGGGGGAGACGCCGGAGAAGACGCCGGAGAAGACGCCGGAGAGGGAAGCGAGCAGGTCGTAACTCCCGGGATATTCAAACTAGTGTTGGAAATAAACTCTCCTCTGAGTGCCCATGAACTTTAAACAATGCACTCAAGCAAAACTTTATTTTATTTTATTTTTTATTTTTTTTAGGGGTGGATCAGCTTAATATTGCGGAAAGAATGTTGCTTCCAATGTAATTGTCTGCATCATTTCCAATCCCCCATATTTTTTTGGGTAAATATATATATCCATACACGTATGCATACATATACACATATATACATACACATACCTATATAGACATACATACTTTTTTAAAGAGTATACCTTTATTATTATTCCCCGCAAACCCTACCACCGATCCCCCAATTGGAGTAAACTGATAAACATTTCTGTTTTTACCTTCAATTTATACACATTTTACAGACACAGTCTACTTTATAATAGTTCTCTCTTGTTTGTTCTTAGTCCTTCCTCTATTTCTGTTGTCCATCCAGTTTGATTTCCACTTGTAACTGTGCTATTTCACAAAGGCTCCGCACCTATACACATTTCACAGATCCCGTATGCCCTACATTGTTTATCTTGTTATTAGTCCCACCCTTCAGCTCCACTCAACCCTTCCCATCTATCTTCCAACATCATCCATTTCGGATTTTTATTTGCCATATATTTTTCAACTGTGCTGTGATGCTTCACAAAAGATTTGAATCTTCCTATTCTCATAGCTTCCACGGATTGTAAATTAAAAATAAACATTTTTGCTAAAATAATTATTATATTATTGATTGATTGACTATGGCTTTTCAAATCCCCCAGTATTGCTATCTGTAGCGTTAGTTCTACGCAAATGTTGCAATTCTTCAACCATTCCTGGACCTGTGACCAAAAACGAGCTACATACGGACAATACCAAAATAAATGATCTAATGACTCTGCCTCCTCACAGCAGAATCTGCAGAGCTGGGAAGATTGTATATATATATAACATTCTATTAGTTGCAAGAATTTTGTACAATAATTTAAATAGAAAAATTCGAAGTTTTGAATCCGGCGTTGTTTTGCGTATCAATTCATAAACCATGTGCCATGGAATGGGTACATCGAAAATCTCTTCCCAACTATTTTGCAATTTATATGGCACAGCTGTCAGTTTTTTGGTCCTTAAATTAAATTGGTATATGTTTTTATTTATCACACTTTTCTTTAACCATTTATGTTCTTTAATATAGGGCCGACATACAAGTTCCTTACTTTTTTCCCCTTCTACTTGCCTCTTCCATTTTTGTGGTAATGCTGCAATTAATTGGTTGTAATTTTGGGTAGAGCAGACATTTCCATATGTCTGTGTTAGCTGCATGTGTGACATTACTCCACCAGTCCTATTTATGATATCATTCACAAAAATTATACCTTTTTTAAACATTTCTTCGATAAATACAGTTTTTTTATCAATTACTATATTTGAATTTAACCACAATATTTGTTGTACTATTTGTTCCGTCCTTTCAGGTGGATTAAACTGAAATTGCAACCAACTTTCTAAGGCTTGTTTAAAAAATAAAGATATTTTGGAGATTATTTCCTTTTCAAACAACCGAAAGTGAGCAGGTGTAATCTGAATAAAGGGAAAAAGGCCCTTCTTGAACATAGGATGAGACATTCGTACCAATCTACTAGAGAACCAGTTTGGATTTAAGTATAACTTTTGTATGACTGATGCCTTTAGTGAGAGGTCTAATGATTTAATATTTAATAATTTCTGCCCTCCGAATTCATATTCGTTATATAAATAGGCCCTTTTAATTTTATCTGGCTTGCCGTTCCAAATAAAATTGAATATTTTTTGTTCATATAATTTAAAAAGCAGGTCACTAGGTGTAGGCAAAACCATAAGCAAATAGGTAAACTGTGATATGATTAAAGAGTTAATCAGGGTGATTTTCCCACAAATAGACAGGTATTTTCCTTTCCATGGTAGCAAGATCTTATCTATTTTTGCTAACTTTCTATAAAAATTTATTGGAGTGAGATCATTTCTTTCTTTTGGGATTTGTATACCGAGTATGTCCACATCTCCGTCAGACCATTTAATTGGTAAACTACATGGCAATGTAAAATGTGTATTTTTTAGTGATCCAATACGTAATATGGTACATTTATCATAATTTGGTTTTAATCCAGAGAGGATAGCAAATGTATCTAGATCCTCTAAGAGGCCGTGGAGAGACTCTAGTTGTGGTTTTAAAAGAAAACATGAATCATCAGCGTACAATGACACCTTAGTTTTTAGGCCCTGGATTTCTAATCCCTTAATATTAATGTTTGATCTAATTTTAACAGCTAACATTTCGATGGCAATAATAAATAGATATGCCGATAGTGGACAACCTTGTTTTACTCCTCTAGATAGTTTAAAACTTTCTGAGATGTAGCCATTATTTACTATTTTACACCTAGGGTTACTATACATAATTTTAACCCATTTTATAAGAGATTCCCCAAAATTGAAATATTCTAGGCATTTATATATAAACTCCAGTCGTACTTTATCAAAAGCCTTTTCAAAATCAGCTATGAAAACCAGGCCTGGTGTCCCGGATATTTCATAGTGTTCTATTGTTTCCAGTACTTGCCTTATATTATCTCCAATGTATCGTCCATGTAAAAAACCTGTCTGATTAGGATGAATAATATCTGACAAAACTTTTTTTATTCTATGCGCCAAGCATTTTGCTAGGATTTTTGCATCACAACACTGAAGTGTAAGAGGTCTCCAATTTTTTAAATGGACTGGATCTTTATATATACCACTTGGGTCCTGTTTCAGTAATAATGATATCACACCTTCTTGTTGCGTGTCTGATAATCTATCATTTATATAGGAGTGGTTAAAACAAGCTAATAATGGTCCTTTGAGTATATCAAAAAAAAAAATGTATACTTCCACTGGTATGCCATCCAGTCCTGGAGTTTTCCCATCCTTAAAGGCCCCAATTGCCTCAAGTAGTTCCTCCTCTGTAATTAGGCCTTTACATGAGTCTTTCTGTACAGATGTTAATTTTACATTATTATTAGGGAAAAAATCCATACAATTAGTTTCAGTTAGTGGAGATGGAGGAGCCTGAAACGAAAACATATTCTTAAAGTACTTTACTTCCTCTTTCAAAATATCATTTGGTGAATCATGCGTGACTCCATCATTTGTAACAAGTTTTAATACGTTTTTTTTGGTAGCATTTCTATATTGAAGATTGAAAAAGAATTTGGTGCATTTTTCCCCATATTCCATCCAGTTCGCTTTATTTTTATAATATATTACACTGGATCTTTCTTGAATAAGTTCCTCCATTTCTTTTTGTTCACTCAAGCAAAACTTAATTCACATCCAGACCACCACCCACAAGAACCCAGGACAATTTACCAAGCTAACACCCCCACCACCACTACTAAACAAACTAGATGAGTTGCAAGCAACCTTGTTCATTAAAGTTGATATCGCTGCAATTTCTGAATCCTGGTTCTCCCAGATCACCCAGAGAACGCACTCAGAATCATAAACAAGAGCCAAAAAAAACAGAAGCAGAAGCAAGAAGTATAGAACACACCTTATGCGACATTCAAGACTACTGCCTTCTATAGCACATTGACCTCTGTGTGTAACGATCACGTCCCTGTCCTAACTGTGAATATGCACCCTACTGACAAACCGTGGACGACAGCTGATATCGAGAACATGACCACTCGTCGTCAAAAGGAATATAGGCATGGAAAGAATTCTACACTTTCCAGATTCTACAGGAACAAAGTTCAAAAAACCATATTCTAACCAGACTGCTCATCTTAAAAAAAGAAAACCCAAAACAGTGGCACAGACAAACAGGTGGCTGGAATGAAAAAAGGACCCTCTCTAAAATCAATATTACTGGCTATGGTCAAAACAACAAAGTTGAGACCTCCAGGGTGGCGCAGTGGTCTAGGGCACTGCATCGCAGTGCTAACTGCGCCACCAGAGTCTCTGGGTTCGCGCCCAGGCTCTGTCGCAGTCGGCCGCGACCGGGAGGTCCGTGGGGCGACGCACAATTGGGCTAGCGTCGTCCGGGTTAGGGAGGGTTTGGCCGGTAGGGATATCCTTGTCTCATCGCGCTCCAGCGACTCCTGTGGCGGGCCGGGCGCAGTGCGCGCTAACCAAGGGGGCCAGGTGCACGGTGTTTCCTCCGACACATTGGTGCGGCTGGCTTCCGGGTTGGAGGCGCGCTGTGTTAAGAAGCAGTGCGGCTTGGTTGGGTTGTGCTTCGGAGGACGCATGGCTTTCGACCTTCGTCTCTCCCGAGCCCGTACGGGAGTTGTAGCGATGAGACAAGATAGTAATTACTAGCGATTGGATACCACGAAAATTGGGGAGAAAAGGGGATAAAATTAAAATTAAAATAAAAAATAATAAGTTGGAATAGCAAATTAAATTAAAACAACCGGATCACTCAGGTCAGCCAATCACTAACCCCTGTGGACACAACAACCCTATCAGCCTTCCTCCCTATCCCGCAGCCTCTCCCGGAACTCAAACCCAGGGAGGTGTATGACAAGCCGCGTGTGGTAAAAATCAACAAAGCCACCAGCCCCGACGGCGTGCCACAGCGGATCCTACAAGAATTCGCATGCAACGTCTGCGACATCCTCAATTCTTCATTCCCGCAAGGTGAATTCCCCTCCCAGTGGAAAGAAGCCACGGTCCTGCCCATCCCCAAGACCCACCCCCCGTCGGTCAACTAGCTACGGCCAATATCCCGGACACCACAACTACCAAAATTGCTGAGAGCGTCGCTGCCACCTGGATGAAGGAAGACATAACACCCAACATAGACCCCAGACAGTTTGGAAGCAGACCAGAAAGATCATCTTCCCACACACTTGTTACCCTCCTGGACTGTTTATACAAGCCATCAGACATCCCATCCCCCATAACCACCCTCACTTTTCCAAGGCATTTGACAAAAAATATATATATTTTTTTTAAATTAAAAATAAATTATAAAATCGACCACACCGTCACCATTGAATGCCTAATCCAACGGTGTCAGACCTGCCCTCAAAGCAGCCAACAACAGGTACGCTACCAAGACAGCCTCTCAGACTGGCGGGCGGTGTGGCTCAAGGAACGCCTCTCTCATCTTCCTTGCGGTCATAGACAGTGCAGCCCGGGATGTTGACAATAGGTGGCAATATGTTGACGATCTAAATCTGGTGCACACGTGTACAACAGGAAACATCAGCACACCGCAGCAGGCCCTGAACAACTTTGACACGTGGGTTCATGTAAGCAGAATGTTACTGAACCCTGCCTCTCCGGATCGAGGGCCAGAATCTCAAAGTGTGTGATAGTGTGAATATTTTAGGGGTAATTGTACAGGAGGACTTGCAATGAGGTGAGCAGGTTGTTACTATGGTAACCAAGAGCAACATAAAACTTTTCTCATTCGCTGCGGATGAGCATTTACACCAGCTACATACGCCCCACCCTGGAGAATTCCGCTCCTGCATGGCACAGCTCACTGACCCAGGCCCAGTCTGATGACCTGGAGCATATTCAGAAGAGAGCATATCGCACCCTCCTAGGAGAATAATCCAGTTATATTGAGGCACTTCAGACCCTGTCCCTACCCTGGCTGCATGAAAGACCAGACACAACTCTGCATTGACTTCGCTGTCAGCCTCCTAAAATCTCAATTCAGAGACTGGCTACCCCCTGACTCGAATCAAAGCGACAGGCAAGGACATCGCAGCCAAAACAAACTGACCATGACAAAGTGTAGAACTGAACGGTACATGAAGTCACCAATCCCACATTTCTGCTCATTGATTAATGAGTCACTTTAAGACTACAGGACATTATAGATTGACATTTGTTTTACTCTTATTTTTTTTATTGTGTTGCTCTTATCCATTAATATGTTGTATGCTCATGGATTTCAGTTTGTATTGACTGCTATGAGTGTAAAAAGTTTAATTAAAAAGTTGGTTAAGATCTCAATTCTCCTTTCAAATAAATGACCAGATAAATGTGTTGCAAGAGAAAGGAGAAGCTTTCAGTGGTCTCTAGGTGTAGTCATGGGTATTCATCAAAAACTGGGGCATAAATATTCTGAAAGGCAACACTGACGGTGATCAACAGGGTGCTATCGTAAATACGGGCAACAATGACTTGGCCTAAACATTCTGACCATTCATTTCAAAAGAGACAGGCACCCGAGAGACGGCAAACATGGAAGATGTAATCTGTTTGAGGGGCTGAACATGTTGGCATTGTTACACTCAGCCCTTTGCTGTGGATGGGAACTAATGTTATCTCCCATGATGCAACACTCCCATTATGAGGGGCAAAATCCTGTGACCCGATTTGTAACTTGTGCACAGCTGTGGTTGCCATGGATACCACTAGACGTGGGGTAATTAGTGTGCTTATTACACAGGTGTGATAAGAAGCTAACATCATAGAAACTCCAGTCAACCCAGCTACCTGGCTGGATAGCTTAATCAAGTCTAGAAGGATGTTCTTTTAGGGAGGTGAGGTGTGCAGAGGTGAGCAGATGTGCAATGCACAACATAGCCTGAGAAAAAGATGCAGGCCTAGCTATTGTTTGACCAGGCCCAGTTAAGTCAGTAGCATCTCCCTGACAAAGAGCTTGCCTTCAGATACTGAGATACTGTGCCTGGTCCTATGACACTTAATCCTGCAACAGCTTGCTCCACCGTCACCCAACCTCCTGACGTTTGTTTCTCCTTATCCTAGAGACGCTGCTGGCACGCAAAAGACCGGGACTAGGGAAACTGTAGCTTTGATCGGGGAGAGAAAGCGAGAGAGATAGATGCAAAGAGTTCCAGGAACAGGGCAGCGCTTATCACCAGGTTGAAGGGGTTCAGTAGGGGGTTGACAGACTCGGATGCTGCTGCTGCTAGGCTAGCACTGCCTTCTCTAGTGTTCTGCTCTTGCCTCTCTCATTCAGGGCCCAGTGTTTGCTTAGGAGCCAGTAAAAGTGACACCAGCAGCTGTCCAAACAGCCCGGTCCGACCACCAATGGGGGCACCCTGTGTCCCCGCCAAGACCCCCACATCTCCCCCTCCCCATTTCTACGCTGCTCTGTCCTCCCACTGTCCACACTGGGGAAACCAGAGGAGGAGGAGCAGAAGGTAGAGGAGGTAGAGAAAAAGGAGGAGGAGCAGGAGGGGGAGGAAGCGGATGAGGAGGAAGGGGGGAAGGAGAAGATGGTGAGAACCACTGTAATGATTTGTGATTATGTCTAATCACTGTGGAAGAATATGGGGTGTTAGGATGAAGTTTAACAAATAGCCTACTTTCAGTTTAGCTTACATTAATTGACCACCAACTGCAAACGTAACCTTGAGCCCAATTTGGGCTCATTGCAACATCCCATTTTTGATAAATTGATCAGTGGTACTCCCACTGAGCTAGTGCAGAACAGAAACCACTGTATTTAACAGCATCATAACCTAATTTCCCATCTAAATGGGAGCATCCACTGCCATGTAAAAAATAGGTTGTTGTGACTTGGTGAAGCAGAAAACCTGTAATTGCCTGAGTTATTACACTTAACGGGCTTCAAACCACTCTCTCACGGCACTACTGTCTGGAAGGACCAGGCCAGCAAATTGTGGCTTATAACTTAACTTACCCTCTCTCCCTCCATCCCTTATCCTGTACCGCCTATACCACATTTCCAACAGTTAGGCCTATATTACCTGTGGTTTATGCACAATTTAAACAGTGTATTGAGGCCAACTTTTTAGGCTATTGTGTTTGGCATGGCATGTCAGAGTGCTATGTATGTGTGAAGAAATTTCCTCTCCGGGAGGCTGCAGCAGCAGCAGGACTCACCAGAGCAGGCATCATGAGGTCAGCCAGGTACACGAAGGCCGCTCCCAGGGCGAAGCCCACCGCCACGGGGACGAACGCAAATGAGCCGTACTTCCCCGAATCCTCCGCCATGTCTATGGCCGGAGCCAGCAACGACCAATAGGACGCGGCCAACATCACCTGAGGGAGAAGCAAAAAGGAAGCCACAGTTAGTGGGAATTATTATCTGCTGTGTTCAGAGAGTCAGGCTTCAACTCCGAGTGGGGACGTTCAGTTGGCGTCAAAACACCCCAGTGTTCACCAAAACAGAAAGACGATAGAAACAGTCATCGGGGGATCTCACTCTTTTGGAACGGGGATGTTGTGGAATGATAAAGGTGACCCCATTCCCTCAGAAACATTTGGAATGAGGGCATGAATTGAATGCAGTAACAAAAATAACGAAAGAGGGCAGAGGGCAAAGAATAAACAATGCCTTCAAAATTGAAAAAAGGCCTGAAGAAATCTTGCTAAAAAGATAAGACTTTCCAAGTCTGCAACTGTGACTCAGTGGACAGTTTCCTTTGAGGGATGAATTTTGAGTGGACAGTAACTGGAGAGGAAGCACAATTCTCCTAGACCTCGTCACTGGAGATGTCTCAGTTTACCCATGGAAGATTTGATTTCACACACACACACACACACACACCCAGCCCACCCACCCAATAGTCGTCTGGGATACGTCACACACACTCCCTATATGCCTTGGCACTTTCCACAGTACACAGGGGGTGGATGATTGAATAATGCATACACGTCTGGGGTCTCGGCCCTCGCTCCTCCTGAGCCATCTGCCGTGTGTACACCGTAATGTTCAGTTCAAAGGGAACCTCCACAAAGGCCGCCAGCCTCAGAGCATCCAACACACTACTTCCCAATAGCTTGATCAAAGACTCTTCCACCAGAGGAGTGCGTGTTGCCGTTGAGTTTCGGTCTCACCGACGGCATTATCCCAGCCCCTCTGTGAACAAAAATAATAGCATTGGATAACACCCATTGCAAAAACAGGATTGGTCACCAGCCGACTGGCTTCAGGCAACGAATTAAGACCTAATTCTGAGTCATCGATACGACTTGTTTGTTCATAGTGCCGCCGGTACCGGCAGTGGGCTCAAATAATGTCCATATTTAAACACTGTTCGCAGGCAAGGACATTGCAGTGGTCCTATAAAACACACATGCACTTCCCATCATGCACTTCTCTGCCTAATGAGGTGAGGCTTATGGGTCGATTAGAGGTTCGTGATCATCTTAATTACCCTCAATCTGGAACAATTAGCATTTACATACTAGAACACACGAGACAGCTGCACTAGTGAGAAAAGGCAAATCAATCCCTTGTGTGGAGCTCACTAATGCACTGACTGCACATGTACAGTATGGTGAAGGCTGACAACCAACCATGGTATGATTCAAATAATCTGACTTCATTCACCCCACTAGCAGCTACCAAAATAACTCTTAACACTTAGTATTGTCATTCCATGTGCATTGCCCTTCGTACGCATTTAGACAGTGAAGATAACATTTTACATTTGTCTCTTTACTCCAGCATTTTGAATTTGAGATCAAATGTTTCATATGAAGCGACAGTTTAGAATGTCACTTTATTTTAGGGTATTTCATACACTTCTTTTCATACATTTTATTTTTTACCGTTTAAGAAATGTACTTTAAATATCTAGTCCCACCATTTTGGGGCGGCAGGTAGCCTAGTGGTTAGAGCGTTACCTTGGGATCGAATCCCAGAAGTGACAAGGTAAAAATCTGTCGTTCTGCCCCTGAACAAGGCAGTTAACCTGTTTGGGCTGCAGGGGCAGTATTGAGTAGCCTGGATAAAAGGTGCCCATTTCAAACGGCCTCGTACTCAATTCTTGCTCGTACAATATGCATATTATTATTACTATTGGATAGAAAACACTCTCTAGTTTCTAAAACCGTTTGAATTATATCTGTGAGTAAAACAGAACTCATTTTGCAGCAAACTTCCTGACAGGAAGTGGAAAATCTGAAATCGATGCTGTTCTAGGGCCTGCCTATAAATGTCCTTGATATATATCAGTATACATGCACTTCATACGTCTTCCACTAGATGTCGACAGGCAGTGAGAGAAGAAATGGAGTGTATAACTTGATCTGGGGTCGAATAAAAGCTCTTTGTATGACGTGTCACCAGTTTCCTGTTTTCTGGAGCGCGCGCGAAGGGACCTGGTATTGCCTTCTGAAAGGCTGTCGTTATAGACGACTAATATCTCCGGCTTTGATTTTATTTGATACATGTGACAATATCATCGTAAAGTATGTTTTTTCAATATAGTTTTATTAGATTATTGAAATTTTTTCGGGACGTTAGGCGTGTTGCTTTGTCTGCGTATGTTCAGGAAGGAGAGCTTCGCGCCACTTTGCTAGCTTTCCGTGCTAATTGACTGGAGAAGAGGACATTCTAAATCCAAACAACGATTGTTCTGGACAAAGGACCCCTTGTACAACATTCTGATGGAAGATCATCAAAAGTAGGACCCATTTTATGATGTTATTTCATATATCTGTCGTACATGTGTACTAGTAGTTTGCGGCCAGGTTTTGGGCACGCTCTCGCCATAACGTAAACTGCATATCGTAATGAAGTTATTTTTTGAATTCTAACACGGCGATTGCATTAAGAACTAGTGTATCTATCATTTCCTATACAACATGTATTTTTTAGTTATGTTTATGAATAGTTATTTGGTCAGAATATGTGAGTGTCAGAAAAATATCCGGACGTTGTGGGAAAAAGATGCTACGTTAGCACAATGTATAACCACTGATTTCAGCTCTAAATATGCACATTTTCGAACAAAACATAAGTGTATGTATAACCTGATTTTATAGGACTGTCATCTGATGAAGCTTATCAAAGTTAGTCAAAAATTATATATCTTTTGCTGGTTTGTTACGATCGCTAACTTTTGCTGCTGGGGAATGGCTTGTGTTTCTGGCTATTGTGGTAAGCTAATATAATACTATATTGTGTTTTCGCTGTAAAACACTTAAGAAATCGGAAATATTGGCTGGAATCACAAGATGCCTGTCTTTCATTTGCTGTACACCATGTATTTTTCAGAAATGTTTTATGATGAGTATTTAGGTATTTGACGTTGGTGTCTGTAATTACTCTGGCTGCTTCGGTGCTATTTCTGACGGTAGCTGTGATGGTAGCTGCAATGTAAAACTGATTTATAGCTCAAATATGCAAATTTTTCGAACAAAACATAGATTTATTGAATAACATGTTATAAGACTGTCATCTGATGAAGTTGTTTCTTGGTTAGTTTGGTTGGTTCTTGGTTAGTTAGGTTGGTTTTGTGCATGCTACCTGTGCTGTGAAAAATGTCTGTCCTTTTTTGTATTTGGTGGTGAGCTAACATAAATATACGTGGTGTTTTCGCTGTAAAACATTTTAAAATTCGGACATGTTGGCTGGATTCACAAGATGTTTATCTTTCAAATGCTGTATTGGACTTGTTAATGTGTGAAAGTTAAATATTTCAAAAAAATATATTTTGAATTTCGCGCCCTGCACTTGAGCTGGCTGTTGTCATAAGTGTACCGACCTCGGGCTTGCAGCCAGAAGAAGTTAACCCATTGTTTCCCGGTTGGCAGTCGTTGTAAATAAGAATTTGTTCTTAACTGACCTTCCTAGTTAAATAAAAGGTATAAAAAAATTATAATGTCAAGTATTTGGACAAAATTCAAGTCGTCAAAAGTTTAGTATTTGATCCCATATTCCTAACACCCAATAACTACATCAAGCTAATTGCGGAGGGGGATATTTTAAGATAGTCTTTGAAGAGGTAGGGTTTCAGGTGCATTCGGAAGATGGGCAGGGACTCTGCGATTCTAGCTTCAGGGGGAAGCTGGTTCCACCATTTGGGTGGCAGAACTGAGAAGAGCTTGAACTGGACTGAGTGGGAGGTTCAAGAGACCAGAAGGTGGCAGAACGGAGTGCTCGGGTTGGGGTGTAGGGATTGAGCAAAGCCTGAAGGTAGGGAGGGGCAGTTCCCCTTGCTGTTCCGTAGGTAATCACCATGGTCTTGTAGTGGATGCGAGCTGTGTGTGGAGTAAAGGTGGTCTAGAGTTTTTTTTGCCTCTGGTTGCACATTTAACATGCTGGTAGAAATTTGGTAAAACAGATTTAAGTTTCCTTACATTAAAATCCCCGGTCACTAGGAGCGCCGCCTCTGGGTCAGCGTCGGTCTGTGGTGGTATGTAGACAGCTTTGAAAAATACAGATGAAAACGCTCTAGGTAGAGTGTGGTCTAAAGCTTATCATGAGATACTCTACATCTGACGAGCAAAACTGTCACGGCCGTCGTAAGGAGACCAAGGCGCAGCGTGATAAGCGTACATTCTTCTTTATTATAATTATGAACACTGAACAAAACAACAAAAACGAACCGTGAAGCTATATAAAGAGTGCTGAACAGGCAACTACACATAGACAAGAACCCACAAAACCAAAAGGGAAAATGGCAACCTAAATATGATCCCCAATCAGAGACAACGATAAACAGCTGCCTCTGATTGGGAACCAATTCAGGCCACCATAGACCTACATATACCTAGACATACCAAAACTCCTAGATATACAAAAAACCCTAGACAATACAAAAAACAAGCATACCCACCCTCGTCACACCCTGACCTACCCAAAATAATAAAGAAAACATAGATAACTAAGGTCAGGGCGTGACAAAAACCTTGAGACTTCCTTAGATATCGTGCACCAGCTGTTGTTTACATTATTGCATAGTCCGCCCCCTGAATAGTATAGTATAGTCCGCCCCCTGAATATTGCATAGTCCGCCCCCTGAATTCTCACAAGGCACCCTGACATCCGTCCCTTTTTTCTCTCTGTAGTCTCGGGGATTTGGGCCTTTTCCCAGGAAAGCAGTATGTCGTTCACGTTGGACTCGTTAAAGGAAGAAAAGAAAAAAAGCTTCTTCCAGTCCGTGGTGAGTAATCGCTGTTCTGATGTCCAGAAGTTATTTTCGGTCATAAGAGACGGTAGCAGCAACATTATATACATAATAAGTTTCAAACAACGCAAAGTGTACCTTGTGTGCGAGCGGTTCGCTGATGTGCACACAACGCCGTACACCTGGTCTGTGGTTGAGGCCGGTTGGACGTACTGTTAAATTCTCTAAAACAACGTTGGTAGAGAAATTAACATTCAATTCTCTGGTGGACATTCAACAGCTCTGGTGGACATTCCTGCAGTCAGCATGCCAATTGAACGCTCCCTCAACACGTGAGACATCTGTGGCATTGGGTTGAGACAAAACTGCACATTTTAGAGAGGCATTTTATTGTCCCCAGCACAAGGTACACTTCTGTAATGATCATGCTGTTTAATCAGCTACTTGATATGCCACATCTGTCAGGTGGATGTATTATATTGACAAAGGAGAAATGCTCACGAACAGGGATGTAAACAGATTTGCACACAAAATCTGAGAAAGAAGCTTTTGGTGCATTTGGAAACTTCTGGGATCTTTTATTTCAGCTCATAAAACATGGGACCAACACTTTATATGTTCAGTTTATATTTTTGTTCAGTATAATTTGTTGTTATTATATCCATAATAATTCATAGGAATAGCGTTGGGTGTTGTGCAATAGTCTATCCTACACAATTGCGCACAATAGAGTCTGTGTCCAATCCGAGGCACAAAAACATATGGAAAACAAGCTCATTACCTTGATGCTCCCTCTGTTAAATCTAACGAGACCCTGCTGTAAATCAAGCAGATAAGATGATCAACATCAATTCGCAAGGGATATTAGATCCAACCACAATTGTCTTCACCAGCGTAACGAATGAGACACCAAACTATTCTCGACATTTCACCTTTTTCCCAGCACTTGGGCTGTTGTTGAATCGCAACAGCTGTTCGTCACTTGACTGTCATTCAGAAAATTCAGACGATGTGTGAAAATATCATCAAATGCACATTCAACAAGTATCAAGGTAAGGTGACTCTTTCGGTTAAAACCATTAGATTTCTGCAATCACATACATTTTGGGGGATTTGTGTGCCTATGAAAACTATTGTCACCCTGTAACATAAGGAGACACAAAATGTTACATAGTTACACTGCATTTCTGTGAACTCTATACAAAAAAAACTGTCCGAGAGATAGATCCAGGATTCTTACAAGGTTCAAGTTCAATGTCTAATTGAACTAATTAATGCATAATATGTGGTAAAAAGGCAACTTACACTGGCATAAATGCAATGACAGAAAAGTAATGTTTTATGTCACACGATTTTGGACAAATCCGTTAAGACACCAACCATGAGAAAGGGTTAAACATATGTTTTCAATCAAATCGGGAATTTTCTTGAATATAGCTACTGACTGACTTCTACTGACTCAAAAACACGAAAAGAAAGATGCCCAGGGTCCCTGCTCATCTGCGTGAACGTGCCTTAGGCATGCTGCAAGGAGGCATGAGGACTGCAGGTGGCCAGGGCAATAAATTGCAATGTCGGTACTGTGAGACGCCTAAGACAACGCTACAGGGAGACAGGACGGACAGCTGATCGTCCTCGCAGTGGCAGACCACGTGTAACAACACCTGCACAGGATCGGTACATCTGAACATCAAACCTGCGGGACAGGTACAGGACGGCAACAACTGCCCGAGTTACACCAGGAACGCACAATCCCTCCATCAGTGCTCAGACTGTCCGCAATAGGCTGAGAGAGGCTGGACTGAGGGCTTGTAGGCCTGTTGTAATGCAAGTCCTCACCAGACATCACCGGCAACAACGTCGCCTATGGGTACAAACCCACCGTCGCTGGACCAGACCAGACTGGCAAAAAGTGTTCTTCACTGATGAGTCGCGGTTTTGTCTCACCAGGGGTGATGGTCAGGCGTTACACCGAGGCCTGTACTCTGGAGTGGGATCGATTTGGAGGTGGAGGGTCCGTCGTGGTCTGGGGCGGTGTGTCACAGCATCATCGGACTGAGCTTGTCGTCATTGCAGGCAATCTCAACACTGTGCGTTACAGGGAAGACATCCTCCTCTCTCATGTGACACCCTTCCTGCAGGCTCATCTTGACATGACCCTCCAGCATGACAATGCCACCAGCCATACTGCTCGTTCTGTGCGTGATTTCCTGCAAGACAGGAATGTCAGTGTTCTGGCATGGCCAGGGAAGAGCCCGGATCTCAATCCCATTGAGCACGTCTGGGACCTGTTGGATCAGAGGGTGAGGGCTAGGGCCATTCCCCCCAGAAACGTCCGGGAACTTGCAGGTGCCTTGGTGGAAGAGCGGGATAACACCTCATAGCAAGAACTGGCTAATCTGGTGCAGTCCATGAGGAGGAGATGTACTGCAGTACTTAATGCAGCTGGTGGCCACACCAGATACTGACTGTTACTTTTGATTTTGACCCCCCCCCCCCCTTCAATTTCTGTTAGTCACATGTCTGTGGAACTTGTTCAGTTTATTTCTCAGTTGTAGAATTTTGTTTTGTTCATACAAATATTTACACGTGTTAAGTTTGCTGAAAATAAAACCCAGTTGACAGTGAGAGGACGTTTCTTCTTTTGCTGAGTTTATGTTCCCCACTTATATCTTAATGCAATGATATTTTTTTTAAATGTGCAGATTATAATCAATGACTTATCAACAGATGTAACAAGTAGTCCAGTGTAGGAAATCCTCACTGGTCCACTAGTTTATAGAAAGACCCATAACAGCGTAAATTACTACACTGTGAACCTGTTTAAAATGCCACAAAAATGCATTTTTAGTGTTGCTGGTAACCTAACTGAAACCAGAGATTAGTGTGTGTGAACACCACCCCAAAAAAATCTAAAGCGATTTTTATTTATCATGGTTTAAAAATTGCAGATCGGGGGGAGAAAAAAAAAAAAATATATATATATATATATATATATAACAACTATTGGATTAGGAGGATCAAACAAGACAGTTCATTACAAAGGGGAAAAAATCTCAAACATAGCCAGCAATAGTATCTGGTCATAATGGGAAGAAAATATTCAATCTACTGACTCATGCTTTCAATAATGGGCTGAAAATAACCCAATGAGTATCAAATAAATAAGATGGCCTTGGTTACATGGCCGCAGAGATGACAATAGTGTCTGCACAAAGAGAGACTCATTTCTGTTGTTTCAATTAACCCACTGTGGTATCGATTAACAACATTACTTCGGCCTCACCTGAACTCACCTACCAATGAACTACGTATTTGTTCCATCCAGAGAGCACCAACCCCAACCTCAGCTAAAAAGGTGAGATTGGTTGGTCACACCTTATTTGAATGACAATCTTACAGTCTTCAGTACTGTATCTAAACCACATGATCTTGGTTGAACTCAACTAGATGAACACTTGGCGTTGAGTGTGACAGTCTACAACGCTCTTGAACCACCCTAAAGACTTACTGTAATCAGACCTCCTCTCCCTCGCTTTCATATAGAGGTAGTCTAATAATCTAATTTATGACCTACAGCCCGAACACTTAACACACTGCACACCCTTTAATAAGATTAATTAAGACTTGAACAGGCCGGGGCTCTGAGCTATTGGCTGGGTTTGTCTGACATTTGCATATTCATCCAATTATTACGCATTTTTCTTTCAAATGGAGCCACCAGGTTTAAAGTTAACTTCTGGGAGACAAAAAGCCTTGATTTGTTATTGAGGACAGCCATTATTCCATCAGCGACTGGATGCGACCGGCAAGCTTCAACAGGCAGCTCTGTCAGTCAGTCTGTCTGGGGGAGTGATTAGTTCTTCACAATATGGAGTCGTTTTTTTGTGTTACCCTGACTTCCTTCCTGCTGCATCAATTATTTAGATATCTAGTCTCGCTCTCAGGTTTTGGGGACTGAAAAAGTGAACACGTTATCGACTACCATTATCAGCAAGAGAGGCTCCACTGGCAATGGCAGAGTAACCTGTAATTATGACTTGCCCAGGCATTGTTCTTCACCCTGGGTGGAGGAAAGAGTGCACATCTCCACAGTATATCTGGGGTCAATTAAAAAACTCAAATAAGGTTTTAGGGACTGAACAGTGAACGCGCTCTTCCTCATTGTCTTTCATCAAAAGGGGCTCCACTAACGATGATGACAAAGTCACCTGGTTGAACACAGAGATATTTTCACAATTATTATTTCAACGTGATATTCTTCCTCACCCTGGGTGGAGGAGAAATGGGGTCAATTATATGTATAAATCTGGGGTCAGTTATATTGCTCAGTCAGTTATACCACACAGCAACGAGGTCTCCTTGTCATGGAGGTCTTGGCAAGAAATATATGATTGGGTTAGAGTCACCTGTTGCTCGAGGACAGGAAGTAGTCTGAAGGGTGTAGCGGCATAATCAGTCCCCTATTGGTAATATGGCTCTGGTCTCCCTGGGTCGGACATCTCGGAGGAAAATTGGCAACTCCACCTGAGCGTTTAGCTGCTAATTACAGTGCCTTAGACTTGGTCTGGAGACTAGGGAAACGTAGGCTGTATTAATTTCCCCCAAGAGATCTCGCGGCCTTATGGCTTACACAAAAAAAGCCATCCGGGAAATTGAGTTGCGACAGTGGAGTCCTCGAGATTTTGAAGCATGGGCGACCTTCCTGTATGATCCGGAGCCGAGCGTCATTTCTCTCTCAGCCTAAGGTCTCAACAAGCCTCAGGTATCAAGGTGAGAATAACGGATGCTAGTTTCAGAGGTTTGATACACTGATACGGTGTTGCGATGTAGCTATGAAAATAGCTGGTGAAAATGCATATGACCAAACCTATCACGAAGATATCATTCTCTTTGAACAAATACATATTGTGTTGTATGACTGAGCTGCATATACAGTGGGGAGAAGAAGTCTTTGATACACTGCCGATTTTGCAGGTTTTCCTACTTACAAAGCATGTAGAGGTCTGTAATTTTTATCATAGGTACACTTCAACTGTGAGAGATGGAATCTAAAACAAAAATCCAGAAAATCACATTGTATGATTTTTAAGTAATTCATTTATATTTTATTGCTTGATATAAGTATTTGATACATCAGAAATGCAGAATTTAATATTTGGTACAGAAACCTTTGTTTGCAATTACAGAGATCCTGTAGTTCTTGACCAGGTTTGCACACACTCCAGCAGGGATTTTGGCCCACTCCTCCATACAGACCTTCTCCAGATCCTTCAGGTTTCGGGGCTGTCGCTGGGCAATACGGACTTTCAGCTCCCTCCAAAGATTTTCTATTGGGTTCAGGTCTGGAGACTGGCTAGGCCACTCCACGCAGGGGGACCTAGCGTGCGCTGCAGGATTTTAATCCATGACGGCGTAGTGTGTTACTAATGGTTTTCTTTGAGACTGTGGTCCCAGGTCTCTTCAGGTCATTGACCAGGTCCTGCCGTGTAGTTCTGGGCTGATCCCTCACCTTCCTCATGATCATTGATGCCCCACGAGGTGAGATCTTGCATGGAGCCCCAGACGGAGGGTGATTGACCGTCATCTTGAACTTCTTCCATTTTCTAATAATTGCGCCAACAGTTGTTGCCTTCTCACCAAGCAGCTTGCCTATTGTCCTGTAGCCCATCCCAGCCTTGTGCAGGTCTACAATTTTATCCCTGATGTCCTTACACAGGTCTCTGGTCTTGGCCATTGTGGAGAGGTTGGAGTCTGTTTGATCGAGTGTGTGGACAGGTGTCTTTTATACAGGTAACGAGTTCAAACAGGTGCAGTTAATACAGGTAATGAGTGTCAAACAGGAGGGCTTCTTAAAGAAAAACTAACAGGTCGGTGAGAGCCGGAATTCTTACTGGTTGGTAGGTGATCAAATACTTATGTCATGCAATAAAATGCTAATTAATTACTTAAAAATCATACAATGTAATTTTCTGGATTTTGTTTTAGATTCCGTCTCTCACAGTTGAAGTGTACCTATGATAAAAATTACAGACCTCAAATACTTGTTCTCCCCACTGTAGCTTGGTTGCCACTGATTGCACTTCAGAGGGCATGATACAGTGCCGTGAAAAAGATCTCTACTTTTGCATATTTTGATACTGAATGTTATCAGATCTTCAACCAAAACCTAATATTAGATAAAGGGAGCCTGAATAAACAAATAACACAACAATTAAACTTTTTGAATTTATTTCATAAACAAAGTTATGCAACACCCAACGCCCCTGTGTGAAAAAGTAATTGCCCCCTTACACTCAACTGGTTGTGCCACCTTTAGCTGCAATGACTCCAACCAAACGCTTCCTGTAGTTGTTGATTAGTCTCTCACGTCGCTGTGGAGGAATTTTGGCCCACTCTTCCGTGCAAAACTGCAGTAACCCACACACGACATGTGAAAACCCACACACGACATGTGTGGGTTTTCAAGCATGAACTGCTCGTTTCACGTCCTGCCACATCTCAATTGTGGTTAGGTCTGACTAGACCATTCCAAAACTTCAAATGTGTTGCTTTTTAGCCACTTTCATGTAGACTTGAGTGTGTGTTTTGGATCATTGTCTTGCTGCGTGACGCAGCTGTGCTTCAGCTTCAGCTCACAGACAGATGGCCTGACATTGTCCTGTAGAATTGTCTGACGCAGAGCAGAATTCATGGTTCCTATATACATATGGTTGCTGCAAGGACTTCCATTCAGTCACAAGAGCATTAGTGAGGTCGGGCAATGATGTTGGGCGATTAAGCCTGGCTCGCAGTCGGCGTTCCAATTCAATTCATCCCAAAGGTGTTCGATGGGGTTGAGGGCAGGGCTCTGAGCATGCCAGTCAAATTCTTCCACACTGATCGGCAAAAAATTTCTGTGTGTACGGGGGCATTGTCATGGTGAAACAGGAAAGGGCCTTTCCCAAACTGTTGCCACAAAGTTGGAAGCACAGAATCGCCTAGAATGTCATTGTATGCTGTAGCGTTAAGATTTCCCTTCACAGGAACTAAGGGGCCTAGCCCAAACCATGAAAAACAGCCCACAGCGCCCGAACCATGAAAAACAGCCCCAGTCACCTGGAAATGCATTCCAGGTGACTACGGCATGAAGCTGGTTGAGAGAATGTCAAGAGTGTGCAAAGCTGTCATCAAACCAAAAGGTGTCTACTTTGAAGAATAACAAATCAAAATATATTTTAGATTTGATACACTTTTTTGGTTACTACATGATTCCATGTGTGTTATTTCATAGTTTTGATGTCTTCACTATTATTCTACAATGTAGGAAATAGGAAAAATAAAGAAAAACCCTTGAATGGGTAGGTGTTTTTCTCCCCAATTATGGTCCCACCAATCTCCTGTGATAGAGAGAGATAAAGAGAGATATCCTCATTATTGTTGCGTTACTATTTTTCCTTTAGTTTATTGACCACATTTTTTTTACCTACTTTTTTTATAACTCTGCATTGTTGGTTAAGTAAGCATTTCACAGTAAGTTCTACACCTGTTGTATTTGGCGCATGTGACAAACCAAATTAGTTTTTTTTATTTGATGATCATACCTGCAGGTGTGCTCTTCCTTATAGCCAATGTCCACCTAACTATCTATACATCTTTACCATCTACCTCATTCAATATCAATTGAAGAAAGGACATTCAGAATAGAGAAGCTTGCCTGCTGAGCAGTCTCACGTCATCATGGGTTATTTGAAAATCTGTATTATATGTCAGAGCACATCACATCTCAGGATATTGCACAATTAGGCATAGCAGTCAGGATTGATCTGGCTTCGGCATGTGGAGAAATCCGTTTTTTTCAAAAGCATCCCTTATTTTATGGACACTGAGGCTTCCACTCTGTTCCACATCAACTAAAAAAGGAACAACAAACTGTGCATTATCCAGAGATCAAACAGGCTATGCAATCTTGCTAGCGTTTATGGACTGTTGTTTACTGAGGCGTGAGGCAGAAGAACCAATGACCTATATCACATTGTCTCTGAAAAGGTCAAAGAATCACAATAATGATCATGAAAATTCCATACGTTCTCCGACATACGCCGACATTGAGCGTTATTGAAGCAATCGACATTGGTCAACAAACTTCAACAAAAATGTTAATAATTTTGTTTTGTTGAACCTACGAAGCCAATGGGTAATTAAGAAAAGTCACAGTAGTCATCCTGAAAAAGTTGTAACTTTGTGAACGGTCACGGATGTCTGCCTAGCTGGTCCAGTAGTCTGCACATGTCCAAGCCTACAGCTATGCTAATTCGAGTCTGCCAGCATAACTTGGAGTATCCAGGACCATAATGTATGTGGGTGTGAGATAGGTCTACACAATGAATTGAATTCAGATCGAAATTGTGATATTGACATGTGCAATATCCATATTACGATATTCTCCTTTCTTTGACACTCCATTAATAAAACAGAAACTAGACTACAGTACCTCCTCCAATGAGATACGCTACACTCCGTTCATTCGCTCTCTACACGCACAGAGAATGCTGACCAATCACATACTGGCCAATCACAAACATCCCCGTTTAGAGCGTGCAGTTAGATGCTGGTGAGGAGAGAAAGGACTTTACCTCAAAAAACCTCGGAATCATGAGTGCTGCGAGTGCTAACGAGATCGATTTGGTGCCAAAGTAGAGCGCATCTTCAGTGGTATGGCAGTATTTCGGGCTACAGGCAAACCGATGTCAACCAAATGCAAGTGTTGTGCAAAAAGTGCCTCGGAGTTGTGGCGACAAGTATATTGAATAATTTGAAGAAGAACCATCCCACACTTTATGACGATTGCATGAGGGGGGGGGTCGACAGCACCAAAGCCACCTATCTTAAACAGGCATGCCATTGCGTCTTCAAAAAAATATCTTGCAGTCACATAGGTGATAGCCAAAGACATGATTCCTATTTACACAGTCAGCAAAGACGGCTTCAACAAGATAATAAACACGCGGGACAGGATATACAAGATTCCATCTCGCACATATTTCTCCAAAGTCACCATCCCAACACTGTATAACAAAATGAAGGGAAAAGTTTTAACAGAGCGTGTTGATTATTACGCGACTACAACAGACCTTTGGTAGAACAGGCGAGCCCTACAGTACAGTAGTTTGACAGTACACTTTATTGATGAGGAGTTTCAACTGAAAGGTCGGTGCTTGGAAACACCGCAGGCTACTTCCCCGGAGATCACAGGGGAGAAAACGTTGCTCTGGGGTCGGGAGAAGCTTTCGCCCCCTGGGGCCTGAATGAGGAGCAGCAAGTGTGCATAACGATAACGGCGCAAACGTGGAAAAGGCCATGGCATTGAATGACTGGACCAGACTCCAATGTTTTGTACACAGACTGCACCTGCATCAGTAGGCTACGTGTTCCATGTTAAGGCCATTAGAATTATACTAAATGATTGAGCGTACACATAACACAATCATAATCTTCTTACTCCATCTGAATGATTAAGTGCTGCGCTTACAGCACACTATATTTGAATGATCATGCGAAACATTTCTGTTTGTTATGTAGGTTTAATAATCCTATCTATTATTATATGTATAACAATGTTAGAAAATATTTGTTTCGTTTGGTTTTGCGTTCAGTTAGCACAGTATGTATTAATTCATATTAACTCATTTTAGTTACCCTGACACTTGTTTTTTCCACGTCTGATGGAATTACCAAGTTTTCACCTAAGTGTAACCCTGCAATTAATTGACAATATTCTACCTTTGTTGGCTTGTTAATACACTATAATGGCAAAGGTATATTCACAGTAGACCTAAATCAAACCAGGGTCGTGTGCAGTCACTGCAGTGAAGGATCTTCCCATAGACATCACAAGTTGAGCTTTGAATAGTTTATCTCTACTTTCCTATAAAACATAATGTTTGTTTATCTGTACAAGTAACACAAAGCTGAGAACATCGCTGTTTCAAACACAATGAGTAACAGTCTTTGTCGGAGCCTACTGGACAGAAAGGTCCAAGGACAATAAGCAGCCAATTTCAGAAAGTCCGTCTAGGCTCACGTTCTCAGAATTAAGTGGATAAATACCAACGCAACACAAATGACTTGTTATTACGAACTATGGAATGTAGAAATAAACACAAGACACATTGAAGCGTAGCTAGCTAGATGGATTAGCTTTCTATGTTCTGTTTATTTTCGCCTACAGCAACTCTAGACAAATGTAAGTTTCCAGCACAACATTCCATCACTCTATGATGTTTGACAAGTGTGGCAGGTTATGCAAACTAAGCACAGAGACCTAGAACTCATGGAAGTTGGAACCAATAAGGAACGAGACATGATTAATCTTTGGCACAAAAAATATATATATTGCTGTTTTATTCCCTATTCATTTTGTTCTATATATTTGGATGAATTTCAAGGCGTTGAAGAAGATTAACATATCCTGCTCTTATCAGAATGTAATTCTCCTTCGCATGTGCTGGAATAACCACATTCCTCAATACTATGCATGTTCCTTGACTGCATTCTTTCTCCCACACTAGACTATGTATGCACCCAGTCATATCCACTCAAGTAAAATGCAAATGCATTGTTAGAATGTTCGTCAAACAACAATCCAATCATGTGAAGTCCCTGCGAAATTCTTTTTGCACCCAGTGGACCGTTTCAATATCGCCTACTGTATCACGTCAGGTCATCAATGATTCAATTTCAACCTCAGTTCTTTCTTTAGTGTCGTTCACTCTTTCCTACAGATGTCCTCTCTTAATTTGACCAGTTTCTCACAGCAGGAAAATAATACTGCAGCAACAGGACATGTGAATTATTATGTGGATTACAATTAATGGACATTTTTGTATGAGTTGACGCCATTTTCATTAGGGAAAATCCATTCTGAAATGTTATAGTGGAAATTATAAACTTTAGAAGTCTTTTTAAACCTCGAAGCCACTACAAGTTTGAATTTCCTGCAGCGCAGGAAAATTCTCTGCAACAAAAGAGTGATCAAATTAAGAGAACGCAAACATCTCCTCTTTCCCATCTCATTCTGTTATTCTAGATGTTTCTTCTAGACAGGAACTTGTGTTTCTATAGACAGCTCCCTCCTGGGTCTAATGCAGATGCCTCAGAAGCCATATTTCTCCTGAGCAAAGCGAAGGGAATGCCATGCATGACACCTGAATAAATAAGGAACTTGGCCAACTCCTTACCTGGAACTAATCTCTCCCTCTCCATATGTAGTGTTTGTGGACACATACATGACATTTACAAAATGCTAACTGACTCCGTGCCAAATTAGGTGGACGTCAGAAAGATGAAAATTGAATGTTGATGCACATACATAGCTGGCACAGGAGCTGGACAAAAAGAGAACAATGTCAATAAAAGAATAAAGGTACTGATTTCAGCTCCCCTAAACTTCAATCTCATGTTTCTTATCTGCAGTCTCCCTCGTCCGTTTTCTCTATTCATAGCGAGAGACATTGTAACAGTAGCGGTCACCTCTCTGGTATAGCCTAGTATCTATTTGTGACTCACCTACTTCTGACAATCCTTTCTATGATCTTTGAGGTCTGCTTTCATCAATCCAGATTCCCTCATCTCCTTGAGGGAGAGCTCACCTTTTCCCCATCCAGATTCCCTCATCTCCCTGAGGGAGAGCTCACCATTTCCCCATCCAGATTCCCTCATCTCCTTGAGGGAGAGCTCACCTTTTCCCCATCCAGATTCCCTCATCTCCCTGAGGGAGAGCTCACCTTTTCCCCATCCAGATTCCCTCATCTCCCTGAGGGAGAGCTCACCATTTCCCCATCCAGATTCCCTCATCTCCTTGAGGGAGAGCTCACCTTTTCCCCATCCAGATTCCCTCATCTCCCTGAGGGAGAGCTCACCTTTTCCCCATCCAGATTCCCTCATCTCCCTGAGGGAGAGCTCACCTTTTCCCCATCCTGATTCCCTCATCTCCCTGAGGGAGAGCTCACCTTTTCCCCATCCAGATTCCCTCATCTCCCTGAGGGAGAGCTCACCTTTTCCCCATCCAGATTCCCTCATCTCCCTGAGGGAGAGCTCACCTTTTCCCCATCCAGATTCCCTCATCTCCTTGAGGGAGAGCTCACCTTTTCCCCATCCTGATTCCCTCATCTCCCTGAAGGAGAGCTCACCTTTTCCCCATCCAGATTCCCTCATCTCCCTGAGGGAGAGCTCACCTTTTCCCCATCCAGATTCCCTCATCTCCCTGAGGGAGAGCTCACCTTTTCCCCATCCAGATTCCCTCATCTCCCTGAGGGAGAGCTCACCTTTTCCCCATCCAGATTCCCTCATCTCCTTGAGGGAGAGCTCACCATTTCCCCATCCTGATTCCCTCATCTCCCTGAGGGAGAGCTCACCTTTTCCCCATCCAGATTCCCTCATCTCCCTGAGGGAGAGCTCACCTTTTCCCCATCCAGATTCCCTCATCTCCCTGAGGGAGAGCTCACCTTTTCCCCATCCTGATTCCCTCATCTCCTTGAGGGAGAGCTCACCTTTTCCCCATCCAGATTCCCTCATCTCCCTGAGGGAGAGCTCACCTTTTCCCCATCCAGATTCCCTCATCTCCCTGAGGGAGAGCTCACCATTTCCCCATCCAGATTCCCTCATCTCCCTGAGGGAGAGCTCACCTTTTCCCCATCCAGATTCCCTCATCTCCCTGAGGGAAAGCTCACCTTTTCCCCATCCAGATTCCCTCATCTCCCTGAGGGAGAGCTCACCTTTTCCCCATCCAGATTCCCTCATCTCCCTGAGGGAGAGCTCACCTTTTCCCCATCCAGATTCCCTCATCTCCCTGAGGGAGAGCTCACCTTTTCCCCATCCAGATTCCCTCATCTCCCTGAGGGAGAGCTCACCTTCTCCCCATCCAGATTCCCTCATCTCCCTGAGGGAAAGCTCTCCATTGTACTATAGAGCTCAGGTCTTTGTCTCAGATCAATAGTCTCTTTAAAATTCCTCTCCACCCTTAGGCAGTCACGACTCCACACTCACCACCGACTGACTGCACACACCAGCATCTCTTAAATGAGCATGGGTAGGATAAGGATCTCTCTCTCCTTCACACACACACACACACACACACACACACACACACACACACACACACACACACACACACACACACACACACACACACACCTAAACATGCAAAGAGCAAATCCAGCCTTGCCTTGCTACCTGAACCTCTAAAATAATGAGGAAATGCAACCACTCCAAAGAAGGCGACAGACACAGTTAAACACAGTGGTGTTCTACTGTAAACGTTCTACAGATGCTTGTCTGAATTCAGCCCTTTGGGTTGTGTCTAGTCTGCGGTTTATTTGTTATGACTGAAGAGACCAGTGGGCCTTGTAACAATAGAAGCGCACTTCCTTCAACAAGCTCTCCTCCCATAGGGATCCAGTTCAGAGTAAAACAAAGCATAGGACTGTGTTTGCCAAGACTAGCTAAATGTCTATGCCACGGTCCCAGATGCAAGACTTTACAGCCAAATGTAAAAGCTGGGAAGAGCAGCAGTAAAGATGGAGAAAGCAGAGAGAGGAATGGTACTGAACCCCTCAGCGAAAAACTATTCCCAGCGCATTTCAGGGACTGCGTGAGCTACCTGTGAGCATCAGAATACAAAGTGAGTGAGGCAGCGGAGGAGCAGATGCCTACAACAGACTTTAATGAACAGAGCCCCACTGCCTGCGAGAAGGTCACCATGAGGAGGAGTGACGAATGAGAGAGGCAGATAGAAGCAGCTCTCGGCCTTGTCTCTCCATAGAGCAGGACTGGAGGACTGTATTTGCATTTTGCCTTGCAATGTTATTACTAAATTCCCTTCCAGTCCAGACACTCCTCAGTCACCACAAGCCAACTGTTACATTCCACTCTGATAGTACTGAGGAGTCAAAAATAGTCCTAAAGAGAAAAGTCCTAAAGTTAACCAGCACAAGGAAAAGTAGCAGGTACACAAACATACTCAACGTTTGCAGCTTATTTTCAGGTATTTTTCTACACTCTGTGTAGGCTAATAGTTTAATTCATGTTCATAGTGATCAATCAACTGCTCCTTACTTCCTCCCTCAGATCTAGACCATAGTTGGGCCCAGAAATAAAGCGAAGCCACTTCAGACCGGACACCTGAGTGTTTGATATCATCAGCTGATATTGGGGCGGCAGGTAGCCTAGTGGTTAGAGCATTGGGCCAGTAACCAAAAGGTTGCTAGATCGAATGCCCGAGCTGACAAGGTAAAAATCTGTCGTTCTGCCCCTGAACCATGCAGTTAACACACTGTTCCTAGGCCGTCATTGTAAATAATAATTTGTTCTTAACTGACTTGCCTAGTTAAATAAAGGTTAAATAAAAAAATATGTAGCTATGATGTGCTCACTCCCTGAAGTTTGTTATGGTAATGACTTAGCTTTGATATGGCAGTGAGCTACCCTGAAGCTGCAGAGCCTAACGTCAAGATATTGTATTGTCAAGTACAAAATGGTTAAACTGTTGTGTTTTCTGTCTGAACTCCTCACAGTGAAAATATTTTATGCAGGCATCAGAATGATGTAAAAGCATCAACTGCAAAATGAATTTCACTCAGAATTTGAAAATTCAGAATATAAAAATAAATTCTACCCATTTGTATGAATTATTTAATAAACTCATACTTTATGATTAGGCCAATAAAAAATGGATTGCTGCTGTGAACTTCTGGCTAGTTCAAAAATAACTACATCTCTGAAACCATAGCGGTCACTTGGCTCTCTTGATTTCATTTTAATCAAATCAGTATATTAATGTTACTTAGAAAATTTAATTATTTGGGGATAGAGACACTTTTACTAGAAATGTTAACTTAATTTCCAGTTTCCCCATGGGCACCTACTAAAGGTAGACTTCTTTCAGCGTTTGTAGTGGTGGCAACAATACCTTAAATAAATATTCTTCTTCTTACATTCTACGAGACATAGGGGAGTATAAATCAGATGCATAATTAAGATCCCGAATCAGAGAGGGCCTCCCGAGTGGTGCAGTGGTCTAAGGCATATAACAACCGGCCATGATCGGGAGTCCCATAGTGCGCCGCACAATTGGCCCAGTATCGTCCGGGTTAGGGGAGGGTTTGGCAGGGGGGGGGGGGGGTTTACTTTGCTCATCGCGCTCTAGCGACTCCTTGTGGCGGGCCGGGCACGTGCAGGCTGACCTCAGTCGTAGGTTGAACAGTGTTTCCTCCAACACATTGGTGCGGCTGGCTTCCGTGTTAAGCGGGCGGGTGTTAAGAAGCGTGGTTTGACGGGTCATGTTTCGGAGGACGCATGACTCGAACATCGCCTCGCGAGCACGTTGGGAAGTTGCAGCGATGAGTCAAATACAACAAACAAAAATTGCGAATCAGATCCCTAACTGTAAGGGAGGCGATGCGTCTGCCAAACTATCCCAGAAAGATAGACTTCTTCTTATAAGGCAGTAGGCAATACCTTTGGAAAAGTCTCACCCTTCATTTGGCTTTGAGAATCTTCAAGAAATGTTTGGAAAACAGAGAACTGAGTCCACCACAACAACTCAAAGGCTGTCACATCTGACATCTGCTCATATTCACGTGTTGACAGATAGCAGAGGAACCCTGGGTTTGGAAAAAAAGGAAGGACAGGTGTGTGTGTTCAAACGCATATTTTCTTACCCCAGCAGCAAAGCCCAGACTTCCATCCAATATCCGCTTCTGAAGAGGGGGGCAGAGAGAAAGGACGAGTGAAGTCAAACCAAGGGCATCAACAATCCAATGTGATGTTTAGTTCAGAGCAATTCCATGGTAACGGAATTACGCTGAGACTGATTTTTCACCTTAAAATGTAAACCAAACAAACACCATGTGATTTCAAAGTTTAACAAACCATATGACTCTATGCACAATGACTACTTTTAAGAATTTTAACTAAAATTGTTACTAATACACATTTACTGTGCATATATAAAGTTTGGTAACAGAATAAAACTGAGGGATATGTTACTGTAATTCTCTTACCAAACTTTGCATCTGCAGTCTTTCCAGTAAATGTTTAATAATTGTTTGACTGTGTAAATTGTTCAAAGTAGCCATTGTGCATACAGTTGTATGGTTTGTTAACTTCATTAGGGTAGGGGGCACTATTTTCACCTCCGGATGAAAAGCGTGC
Organism: Salvelinus namaycush; assembly: GCF_016432855.1. Taxonomy (NCBI): domain Eukaryota; kingdom Metazoa; phylum Chordata; class Actinopteri; order Salmoniformes; family Salmonidae; genus Salvelinus; species Salvelinus namaycush. The sequence goes on from NC_052310.1 coordinate 13,743,579, forward strand.
CCAAAGTAAACTGCCTGCTACTCAGGCCCAGAAGCTAGGATATGCATATAATAGATTTGGATAGAAAACACTCTAAAGTTTCCAAAACTGTTAAAATAATGTCTGTGAGTATTACAGAACTGATATGGCAGGCGAAAACCTGAGGAAAATCCATCCAGGAAGTGGAATTGTTTAATTTTTGTAGTTTTCTATTGAATGCCAATACAGTATCCATTGACTTAGGACTCAACGTGCACTTCCTATGGCTTCCACTAGATGTCAACAGTCTTTAGAAATTGTTTCAGGCTTGTATTCTGAAAAATGAGGGAGTAAGACCACTTTGAATGAGTGGACACTGAAGTGTCCCAGAGGTTTTTCCATGCGCACGACCGAGAGCACGCCTTTCTTCTTTTCCTTTTATATTGACGAAACTATTGTCCGGTTGAAATGTTATTGATTATTATGACTAAAAACAACCTGAGGGTTGATTATAAACATCGTTTGACATGTTTCTACGAACTTTACTGATACTTTTCGGATTTTTCGTCTGTCTGTTGTGACTGCCTTTGAGCATGTGGATTAATGAACAAAACGGAGGTTTTTGGATATAAAGAGGGATTTTATCGAACAAAACAAACATTTATTGAGTAAATGGGAGTCTTGTGTGCAACCATATGAAGATCATCAAAGGTAAGTGATTAATTTTATCACTTTCTGACTTGTGTAACTCCTCTACTTGGCTGGTAACTGTTTGTAATGATTTGTCTGCTGGCGCTGTTCTCAGATAATCGCATGGTAACAGAATAAAACTGAGGGATATTTTACTGTAATTCTCTTACCAAACTTTGCATCTGCAGTCTTTCAAGTAAATGTTTAATAATTGTTTGACTGTGTAAATTGTATGCTTTGTCGTAAAGCCTTTTTGAAATCTGACATCGTGGTTGAATTAACAAGAAGTTAATCTTTAAACCGATGTATAACACTTGTATGTTTTATGAATTTTTATGAGTATTTCTGTTTTTGAATTTGGCGCTCTGCAATTTCACTGGATGTTGGCCAGGTGGGACAGTAGCATCCCACCAATTGAACTTTCCATTTCTATGGAACTAGAACTGCTGAAGCCATTCAAATATACTGCAATTGATTTAGTGAAACTAAGGGACATATTGGAGTTCACACCAGGGACATAATAAACTGTATTTGTGTGCATATACCAGTGTCACAACACAGTAAAACATCATACAGCAGCAACACACAGAGAAACGTTGTACCAGTTCCTTACCTGTCGGCTGGAGAAGATGAAGACCAGGGCAGCCCCAGCAGCAGTCAGGCCCCAGGTGAACAGAGTTCCCAGCAGGGCCTGGGTCACAGGACTGTAGCCTGGAAGCATGGTGCCAATCCTGCGGACAGAGAGATGCACACAGTGGAGTGGAGCCGCACAGGATACTTTAGGTTGTTTTTACGACACAGTCACAGTAGCTAGCTAACTTGACGAATGTAAGGTACATTGTCAGGAAATCCCTGTAATACGAGTGCTCCAAATAACAGATAATTTTGTAGAACAAAGGCGTGTGTGCTAAATCCTGTTTGTTCAGGAACGTGACAGGGTGGCATGTTTGCAAATTACTGCCCAACCCCACAAGCGTCCTGCTTAGCTGTCTAGCTAGCTAAATAAACTTGCTTGGCAAGCAAGAAGAGAAACATTAGCTATTGCATTGTTCCATCTTTATTTGTGTCCAAAATAGTTGTCTCTTTTGGCTCTCTATCTGAAATCAATGTGCGTTGCTAGTATCATTCAAAGAGTTGGCCTAGCAGTATCAGACGACATTGTCAGATAACTTTGCTTTTGTTCGCTGCGCTGGTTATGTTGCAACGAAACACGTGCTTTACGGCATTACCAAGACACAATCGTTATCCGGTGACAGATTAATATATTCTCATCTTGTTTGAAAATCATTAAATCATTTAAAATTCTTACTGTCACTTCTGGCACGGCAAGTCGAATGTATTTACTTCCTACTTCCTTGTACACGTATCTGTGACAGGTTGAGCACTGCCCCTCGCAAGATGCCATTGGCTATTCCAGCATTTGGAGGCGTGTATTGTAATTTGATAGGACAATAAGCCTTCATTCACAAAGTCACAGCCAGCCTATGCCACTAACTTTTGACATCAATATTACAAATTGTGTTTTATGAATGTCATGTTCGATTTTTTCAAACTGATCATTTCCTGCATAGTATTATTTTTATTATTTTTATTGATTTTGCATATCACACTATATAGCTTTGTCAGGAGGTCATTTTTATTTACAATCTCTCTGGGTCCTGCCCAGCGGATGAGATAAAGCAGTTTAGCAATGTAGCAGAAAATAGGTTGAAGTACCACTGCATGGGACAGTTCAGGTAAGGTGACGTAGTTACACCCTATGAAGTGCCTCTGTGAATGTAAGCTGTAAGCTATTTTTGAATGTCAATAGCCCACGGACAATTTGCTAGGGTCTGTTATTTGCAATAGTCTGTTGTTAATAGTCTGTTATTGTGCTTGAGGATTTGTAAGTAACCATTGGGGTTATTTTCCTATATCAGCTTCAATATTTAAGCTGTCCCTGTGTTGGCAGTAGGGCCTTAAGCAGATCAATTCAGAATGTTCCTCTCAATGAATGTACTCTCCCCACTGTGCACACACTGGTTTTCATTTTCAGCTAACTAACTTTGAACCAACGTGGAATATAAGTCGAATTGACGTCTGTGCCTATTGGTCTACTCTAAGGCTTTTGCTGATCTGTTGTTCTGGTTCTGCTTAGCTTAGTCTAATTTTAACTGTAGGTACATTATGATCCTTACCATGCATGACATAGCCAAAGCTGTCAGAGCTACCACCCTCTTATGTGACACGTCATTGTGCAGACCATCTCTCAAATGCACAAGGTGGGAGGATAATGCATGGTTCAGGGTTTTTAAGCCCTTGAAACCTCAAGACAGACAGTGAGTTTTCCTTATTGTTAATCAATGGTGCTATAGTCCAGTTAAAGGCCCAGTGCAGTCACAAACGTGATTTGCCTGTGTTTTATATGTATTTCCCCACTATGAGGTTGGAATTATACTGTGAAATCAGAAAAATTATGATAAGGCCCTTTTAGAGCTGTTTAAAAATAGTTGCTGAAATTTCAACCTGTTTTGGTGGGATGGAGTTTTGGCCTGCCTGGTGACATCACCAGGTGATAAATTACTTACTAGACCAATAAGAAAGAGATTACGAACCCTCTCTGCCAATAACAGCTAGTTTTCAGTTATCCCCTCGCCACTCAGACCACTCCCAGACAGTCCTAGAAAAAAATTTGTTTGAGAAATTGCTCTTTGCTAAGAAACTATTTTTGTTTATTTTTGACCATTTTAATTGAAAACAATCACTGAAAGGTAGTTAATTGTTATGCAGAAATGATTTGATATTGAGATAAAAATTGCTGCATTGGACTTTTAACCAACTTTATTTGGTTTGTATTCAGTTGGTTCCATTTAACAAGTATCCCTGAATGGTCAGGCTGTGTGGGTCGCATCGCAACGCCCTAGATTCCATTCTGTGGAAATCTTCCGACAATACACAGCAAAGAGGATGGAGGTAAGCTCAGCTCTAGTCATCCAGCTAAAAGCATTAAGTATTGTGTGTGTGTGTGTGTGTGTGTGTGTGTGTGTGTTTGTCGAAAGTGCTTCACAGCTCTGCTTGAGTGGTCCATGCTGTGTTTTGATAAAGATGGGAGTAGAGTAAACGCAGTGGCACCCTGGAATGTTGTTTCCACACAGACACAGTGGAAATGACCTCCTTAAATCTTTGGCCAGTAAATACTCACGATTCTTTAGTTTTCGCCTGACTGACTCCTAAAGTGATCATACGTCATTTATAAAACTTCACAGCTCGACACTCTGACATACAGTGCTTTTTGGTTATTTATTTACAAACGGTACATACATTTCCTACTGTAAATGTTCAGGAGATTTAGTTGATCACAAACCAACAGCTTTGCACTTACTTTTCTAAAGACAGCTCGAAAAATGATTTGAGAAACTCCGAACATTTAGCTCCATGAAACCGAATGCCTCTAGAGTAGTTTTATGAGAGGAAAACCAGCACCACTCTATGAAGTACGAACAACCTAAGCAGGTACTGAGACTACAAAGGCATTTCTCACTTTAAAGAACAAAGGCATTTCTCACTTTAAAGGGGCCTGTAAAAGGCCAGGCACCAGGAGTTGATTTGTGTGGGTAATGGAAAGTGAGAATTTAGGGAACATTTAGAATTTAAGATCTTCTCAGATACAAGAGTGGATCAGACAGGTACAGTACCTTCAGAAACTATTCACACCTCTTGACTTTTTCCACATTTTGTTGTGTTACGAAGTGGGATTAAAATTGATTTAATTGTACTTTTTTTGTCGACGATCTACATGAAATACTTTAATGCCGAGGTGGGAGAGACTTTTCAAAAATGTGTAAAATAAAAATCATAAACAATAACAACCTCATATCTTGATTATTTAAATATTCAACCCCCTGAGTCAATACATGTTAGAATCACCTTTGGCTGCGATTACAGCTGTGAATATTCCTGGGTAAGTCTCTGGATTGTACAATATTTGCACATTATTCTTTTTTAAATGTTTCTTGCTAAGTCAAGTTGGTTGTTGATCATTGCTAGACAGCCATTTTCAAGCCTTAACATAGATTTTTAAGTCAAAACTGTAACTAGGCCACTCAAGAACATTCAGTGTTGTCTTGGAAGGCAACTCCAGTGTATATTTGGCCTTGTGTTTTAGGTTATTGTCGTGCTGCAATGTGAATTTGTCTCCCATTGTCTGTTGGAAAGCAGACTTAACCAGGTTTCCCTCTAGGATTTTGCCTGTGTTTAGCTCTATTCTAGTTTATTTTTATCATAAACTACCTAGTCCTTGCAGATTACAGACATAGCCATATTTTATTTTACCAGGCAAGTCAGTTAAGAACAAATTCTTATTTTCAATGACGGCCTAGGAACAGTGAGTTAACTGCCTTGTTCAGGGGCAGAACGACAGATATTTACCTTGTCAGGTCGGGGATTCAATCTTGCAACCTTCCGGTTACTAGTCCAATGCTCTAATCACTAGGCTACCTGCCGCCCCATAACATGATGCAGCCACCACCTTGCTAGAAAACATAACAAGTGTAGTGATTTGCCTCAAACTTAACGCTTTGTAATCAAGAGATAAAGTTAATTTCTTTGCCACATTTTTTTTCAGTTTTACTTTAGTGCCTTATTTGTATGTTTTGGAATATTTTTAGTCTGTACAGGCTTCCTTCTTTCCATCCTCAGTTTTCTCCTATCACAGCAATTAAACTCTGTAACTGTTTTAAAGTCACCTTTGGCCTCATGATGAAATCCCTGAGAGGTTTCCTACCTCTCTTGCAACTGAGTTCGGAAGGGATATCGGTCTGCTTTTTTATTTTTACCCATCTACCAATAGGTGTCTTTCTTTGCGAGGCTTTGGAAAACCTCCCAGGTCTTTGTGGTTGATTCTGTGTTTGAAATATTAATGCAACTTATTAAGCACATGTTTACTCATGAACCTATTTAGGGTTGCCATAATAAAGGGGTTGAATACTAATTGACTCAAGACCTTTCAGCTTTTCATTTTTTATTCATTTGTAAACATTTCGAAAACCATAATTCCACTTTGACATTATGGGGTATTGTGTGAAGGCCAGTGACCAAAGAAATCTAAATTGAATCAATTTTAAATTCAGGCTGTTACGCAACAAAATATGGAAAAAGTCAAGGGGTGTGAATACTTTCTACAGGCACTGTACTGTGATTATGATGGTCCTGAACGTTCCACTCGCCTGTACCACTTTAGCACCTGGACATGTTTGATGCGATGATGATGTTGTTCAAGTGTTGAACTCCAAGGTAACCTGCCTAAATGACTATAGCCCCGTAGCCTTCACATCTGTAGTCACGGCACATTTGGAAAAGAGACCTAGGTCTCAATATGTCTTCCCTGTCAAAATAAAGGTTGAATAATGAAGTGCTTTGAAATGCTGGTCATGCCACGCATCAACACCATCATCCCAGACACCCTGGAAACACTCTAATTCGCACACCGCCCCAACAGATCCACAGATGACGCAATCTCAATTGTGCTTTAGACTGCTGTTTCCCACCTGGACAACAGTGGAAATAACTATGTGAGAATGTTGTTCATAGACTACAGCTCAGCGTTCAACACTGTAGTCCCCTCAAGCTCATTACCAAACTCGGGACCCTGGGATTGATCACCTCCCTCTGCAACTGGATCCTGGACTTGTCCCGAAGCCACCTGACATTTACATAATTATTCAGACCCTTTACTCAGTACTTTAAGCACCTTTGTCATCGATTACAGCCTTGAGTCTTCTTGGGCATGACGCTACACGCTTGGCACACCTGTATTTGGGGAGTTTCTCCCATTCTTCTCTGCAGATCCTCTCGAGCTCTGTCAGGTTGGATGGGGAGCAGCGCTGGACAGCGCAACATCAAGGATGATCAATGGAAACAGGATACACCTGAGCTCAATTTAGAGTCTCATAGCAAATGGTCTGAATACTTATTTAGATAAGGTATTTCTGTTTTTTATTTTGAATACATTTGCAAAAATGTCAAAAAACCTGTTTTCACTTTGTCATTGTGGGATATTGTGTGTAGATGAGGATTTTTTATTTATTTAATCCATTTTAGAATAAGGCTGTAACGTAACAAAATGTGGAAAAAAGGGAAGAGGTCTGAATACTTTCCGAATGCACTGTACATATCTACCTCTAATCCCTCATATACCTGCAGATTGATATGGTACTGGTACCATATAGATACCTTCATTCTTGTGCATTTTATTCCTCTTATTTTTTGTTGGGAAGGGCTCACATAAGCATTTCACGGTAAAGTCTATACCTGTTGTATTTGGCGCATGTGACAAAAATTATTTGATTTGTTGGATGTGTTGATGTGTTTGTTTAGTTCCAGGTGGCTCCTGGGTCTGTGGGCTGTTGGAGTATTCTAGCTATCCATGTCTGAGGGAAAACAGCACCCGAGACAATCACTCACCCTGCATTTTATCTGCCTGCCTACTGGCCATCTTTCTTTTTCTCTCTCTCTCGCACTCACTCTCTTTCTCTCCCCATGATGAATGAACTGCCACGGAATAAAGCCAATCAGAGAGAGAAGCAAAAGACAAAAGACTAAAAACAACTGCGGAAAAAAACAAGCCTCAATAACCAGCGGGGGCTTCATTCCTGTCCACAGCTCATCCATTATAGCCAGTTTAGAAGGTGGGTGGCCCTAGCGGGAAGTGGTGGGGTGTGTGGCAGTGGGGGCTAGTTCAGCTCTGAGTGACCCCCCCCCGAACTGTGAGGGGAGTATAGGAGAGCAGAGGGGTGGGTTGGGTGAGACAGAAGGATGGGGTGAGGGTAAAGAGGAGAGAGGAAGAAAAAAAAAAGAAACTGGATTGCACTTTGTGGAGAATGTTTAGTTTAGTTATCAAAACAAAAGTATTGTAACAGATGGGGCTGGCTACACCTTGGAAACGGCATAACAGCGGGGCCGGGAGAGCCAAGGGAGCTTATTAGGCTTATAGGAGAGCCAGAGGGAGACTGATGGGGCTCGCAGCCGTGGACACACACTTCAGTGCTGCATGGGGAGATATAAAAGCCCTCTCACACACAGCGTCCAGCTTCACTGAAGTGCTCCATTTGACATGGGTGTGAGTTTCTTGCCACAGAGAATGCTTCCTCCAGGACACCAAAGGACTCCGCTTGAAAGATTTTAAAGAAAAAAGAAACAGTTGGTTTGGACAGCATGTGACCACAGAAATTGCCTCTTTGAGGATGGATGTTTTCTTGGGCTAAGTAACAGACAGGTTTTTGGGGTTATTTTTGTTATGAGAATGCTAATGGTGGACAGTTACTGTCAAGCTGTTTGCAGAGGAAAAGACCGAAATGTTTTTGAACTCTAACTGTTATTGTGACTTTTGCTGCTTTTTATCAAGTTTTTCATATTTTTTTAAATGATCCACAATTTATCCAAACCAAACATTAAAAAACGGAAGCATTGAGCGAAGATGGACTCCTCATTCACCTCAGAGACGTTTCACAATGCGGGGTCGATAGCTGACCCCACCACCAGTTATGTGGACGAGGACATGTATCTGCAGGAGGATCTGGATGTGTTCAGTGTGACCATGGCTGTTCTCTACCTGGCTGTGTGCATCGTAGGGCTGGGCGGGAACACCCTGGTCATCGTTGCTATCTTAAAGCTGGACAAGATGGCTTCTGCCACCACGGTGTACATCTTCAACCTGGCCCTGGCCGACGGCCTCTTTATGGTGGGCCTCCCCTTCATCGCCATGCAGAATTTCCAGAACCACTGGGCATTCGGGGACCTGGCCTGCAAGCTGGTCATGGTCCTGGACGGCATCAACCAGTTCACCAGCGTCTTCTGCCTGACCGTGATGAGCATTGACCGTTACATGGCACTGGTTGACCCGCTGCGGTTCGCCCGCTGGCGCACGCCCAGGCGGGCCAAGATAGTCAGCGGCTTCCTGTGGCTGTTCTCTCTGTTGCCTGTCCTCCCCATGACCATTCATTTCTCGGCTAGGGACGGCCTGTGTAACCTGGACCCCCAGGTGGCTTCCGACTCCTGGTGGCTGGCCTTCATCACCTACACATTTGTCCTGGGCTTTGCTCTGCCCTTCCTGGTTATGATTGTCTCCTACACCGCCTTGGTGGTCACATTGAGGACCCACCGCCACCAGGCCAGCTCCCCAGGCCAGGAGAGCCCTCGCCTGGAAACCCAAGTCACCAAGATGGTGGTGGCGGTGGTGCTGGCATTCGCCGTGTGCTGGCTGCCGTTCTATGCCTTCAACTTCTGCTCGCTGTACCATACGGACCTGGTGCTGACCTTCGCCAGGTGCTTTGAGTTTGTTGTGCTGTTGTCCTATTCCTGGAGCTGTGCCAACCCCATCCTGTACGCCTGCCTCTCAGAAACCTTCGGACGCCACTTCCTCACCCTCCTCTGCCCCACCAAGAGGTTTCCCAGTGTGCAATGCAACCCTGACACTGAGCGCTATGACCTCAACGATACAAGCGGGATGGGCAACAGTGCGGTGGCATAGAGATTCCTGAAAAACATTGGAAACTTTTTTTATGTACGCCAACTTTCCCTTTAAATTATGACATTTTATTCTGTGTCTTTGGACATGTCCTTTGTATATAAAGGAGGTTGGTAAAGATTAGTGTGTTTTTCTATACAAGTGTTTCTACATACACTTCTGTACAGCTGTTTTTCTACAGGATAATAGGTTTTCTATTTCCGCACCGCTCTGACTTGTTCTCTAATTTCATTTCTAATAAGGCTGCGGTGAGGCCCCGCTGCTCTATCACACCACTGTAATTCGATTTTCCATAACTAATTAAATGAGGAATAAATTCTGTGACAACCGAGAGACAACAACAGGTGGCATGTAAACAAGATGGTAGCTACAGTATGTGCCGCTGGCCAAGACAAAGATCTCCCAGAAGACCCACAAAAGAAGTACACTTAATGACGGCAAGTTTGCTATGTGTCCGTCTCTCTAGCAAGATCGTGTCATTGAGATGGCGGCGGCGGCAGGGGGGGGTGGTCATGTAATGGATTTGCCTTGTTAGTGTCCTGACCCGCCATAGGAAGAATTTCACATCAACTTTGTCTGGACATTTTCAGTGATGTCATGGAAGTCAGCTCAAAGATGTTTTCTTTATGGGAAATTCTTCCTACAGAACTGTTTGGGATGAGATACAAAAGACAAGTAGAAAAGGTGTTTGGTTCATCCCAAGATTAGTCCTATATTGAATGTTCATTGAGTAAGAATGTTTATACTGTAACTACGGATGGTTTTTACTTATTAAAATGGTAATAGAGTGAGGTTTTTCCTGATAAAGGAAGATGAATGAAACATGAATTACTTTATGGAAACTTTATGATCGAGCAACTGATTCTTTATCAAGACAATGGACAAAGAAAATACAAGACAGAGAGGGATGGCATAATCATCTTTATCATCATTATTAAAACCTATTGTCGTGTTAAATTTGTTTCGCAATTTACAAATATTGTTTATGGATACGTATTACATATTGCTGATTGAATCTCACCTACTCACTACAGTATCGTCACCTTTCTGTTTTAAATATTAAATCACACGGGAGAAAAGTAACTGATGGAAATTGAATTGCATTGAAAACATACAAATCACAATTATGTGTTTTGTCTTCTTAGGTTTATTACAAAAATGATTAATCTGTGAGGCTCAAGTTAAACTACTTAGTAGCATGCGTGTATGACTGTAGCCTACCTGGTATATAAACAGTTTACTTGTGGTGGATTGTGTGGTGAAGTCACATTATGAGAGAGGCTCTGACTTGGGTTGCAAAGGGAGGGTATATTACTGGAAACATTTCATGTTTACCAGTAAACTACCAGAATTTTGGTAACTTTCAAGGATCGTATGTAGTCTATCACAAGACATCTAGTGACCCTTTTTGGTACTTCAGATTATCACAGGTGTCTGTAATTATCTCTGGCCCTCTGTGTGGCCTTATCACATGTAAAATATAGGAAATCATTGAATAAGTTGATTTTAAAATAAAAAATACAATTTCAAAGCTGTAAAACAGGATCCTAAATATAAACCTTAAATTTAGTGAATACCATTGATGTTTAATATGAGGGTTTCAGCATGAAATATCCTACATTTTTATTTATTTTATTATGTCAATATGTATTGGTTGTCATCAAACTGGTGGCAGTTGTGAAAAAAGTCAATAGTTGGAAGAGTTGCAGAGTTAATTGAAAATAATGGCTTTGTTGATTAGATGCTTTTTTCATTAATTAGGTTATTTTCCTCTTTAAACAGAAAAGTTTAAAGAGGAGTTGACGTTCCACTGGCTAAAAAAATGCTCCTTTTCAAGGGTTCACTGACAGATTTCAAACGAGTGTAAATTGTCGCTTATTTTTGTATTACATTTTTTTAAATAACTTCTTATTGCAAAGGGAAGATATTCAAAAAGATGTGGAAGCTTTCTGCCTGTCCATATTTGAGGGACAATGAGGAAGAAATAAAGTGAACCCACACAACTGGACTCCATAGCGGTCTGTGTGTAGACGTGGGCCCCCAGCCCTCGGAGCTCGAGGTAAAGGGTTGACGGTCAATGACACATAGCCACGCTTGATCAATATCGAGGGCCAATGGGGGCATGTTTGCTTAATGCGTCATCATTCTGGGTTTGAACAACATGAAAGGGAGATCAAATTCTTGACTGTGACTCCAAGGTCGTACATGTGCAATTCTATGATGTGCAAATCCATAGGAATTATGGGTATCTGAAATTGGGGCATTAGAGGTCACTGCATTTAAAACGTTTAAAAGATAACCCTACTACAGGCTTGTTATTTCTGCTAGATGCGATCCAACCCTGTTCAGTAATGGGAAGCAGCTGCTAACTGTCTGTGAGAGACTGCAGTAAAGAAGAGTAATGGCCGCCATGGGAGTGTAGGTGGGAAACGAATCAATAAAGTTAAATTACACAATTTATGTCTGATAGCTGTCAGCACGTCTTTATCAATAACTCTCTCAATCTCTCTCTCTCTCACACACACACAGACACACACATCCCATTGGGCACACACTGATTGAATCAACGTTGTTTCAACGTAAATTGTCAACATATTGTGACGTGGAATCAACATGGAAAATACATTGGATTTAAAAAAAACAAATCATATAATTTCAACTAGCATGGTAAAATATTGAAACAAGGCAGCAGTAAACATGTCGTCCCCCATGAATGATGCAGCACTCACCCTTGGGTCAATTGAAACATTGCGTATGACTAACACATTTCAGTTAATTATTATAGCTCCCGCCATGGGCCAATCAGTGTAAATGCCGGATTTCTATGACAAGATGCATCATTCACCACAGTTTAGTCAAAATCGGGCCAGTGCTGTCTGAAATATAGCGTGTGACGAACGGACGAATGTATGAACGTACGAACATACTAACGTACTAATGGACAGAGACAGACCCACAGTCCCCTCTTTTATATATGTTATTAATTATATACAGAATACAGTGTATACTATCCAAGCGGAAGCTCCTTCGAATGTTGATTATTTGGTTGCGTTCTCAATTCAATAACCAGTTTGTCTACAAATGAATGAGTTGATATGTTGGATTCACGTCTCCATCGCAACCAAAAAGTTAAAGAATAGCACCAAATCAAACTTTACATGTTGTTAGGTTCTAATTCTCAGAGTAAATAACTCAACGGACACTATGAAAGCTTAACCAAGTTTAATTCTTCCCAGAGGATCAATACAGATGCATTAGACAAAACATGTTTCCACCACCGTGTGTGTGTGTATATATTACTCCAATTTAGGCACTCCTCCTCCTCTCTAATCCTTACATCTTTTATGGTTCGACAGGAAGACGAAGTGATAGGGTAATAAAGTTTCAGATGGATAACTTGAAGTATGAGCAAACTACACGACATTTAGTGTAAAGTCACCCAGGTACATTTGGGCAAATCGTGAAGGAGACATTTACATTCACTTTACATTTTTCTGCAAGAATATCGTCATCTGTATACTTGGACTTTTTATTTCGCTTTTCCAGTATTAGTAGCCATATTATAAGTTCAACATTTGCAAAACAACCAGTTTTCATAACTCTCCATATTCTTCTAATATTTGTTCAAAATGAAATGCCTTGCTATTGCACAAGGTTAGCAGCTACATACCGGAGTATCTGGAAACACCCCAGATACGGGGTTTCCGGATACTCCCGTAAAGCCCAGCTCATTGGCTATCTAGCTAGCTTTGTTTGACAACGATTGGTGCTTATTTGAAAAAATTACAGTCGATCAAGTGAAGACCGCCCGCGTCATCGGCGTGCCATGAAGGCGTCGCTCTCTAACCAAATTTGGTGTCCTATAGGATATACTACACCCCTACTGATATAGTGAAGTCTGGTACGTTCTAGGATCTCTGAGGAATAAATACGAATGTGATTTGACTGGTTGAAACAACATTTAGGGTTATATTTTCACAGATTCCGTTCTTTGCAAATTGAATGAGTGGAAATACAAAATCGATCGTGCATGCTATATGGACCTTTTTAGGATATGAAAAATGATTTATCTAACAAAACGACACTTCATGTTATCTCTGGGACCCTTTGTATGGTAAATCAGAGCAATATTTCAGAATGTAAGTACACATTTCACCATCAGAGGTGAATTTATCAAACCTATCGTGGTGAAAAAAGTGTTTTGTTGTTAGGAGCTCTCCACAAACAATAGCATGGCATTTTTTCACAGTAATAGCTACTGTAAATTGGACAGTGCAGTTATATTAACAAGAGTTTAATCTTTCAGCCGATATAAGACTCTTATATGTACCGACGTTTGTTGTTTGCTGGGTGCTGCATGATTTACAACTGTCCCGTCGACGGGACGCCGATCCCTATTAACTTCTGATGTTAAAACCAATCTCTATCACTCCTCAGATACTATACTTCAGAGTATAACAATGTCCCAAGTTTAACCCAGAATCCAACAATGTGTTATAAATAAAGTTTGATTTGATTGTCCTATTCTTCAACTTAGATTTTCAGTTGAGATGGAGATGTGAATCCAACATATTTCTAAACTTGTAGATTACATTTGATATCAAACAACCATCCTTCATGTACAATACAATATTCAACGGTAAAAGTGTATTATTAATATCATGCATTTGGCGTCCTATTGATAGGGCTAATGGTGACTACTTCTAAACTTTTCAAGAGCCAATCAACTATGGATGAATGATAGTGTACCTAGCTACACGTTGAAATGATGGTGTCCTTTGGGCAAATCAAATGTCAATATAGCCTACACAAGTCCAACCTCACTCCAAATGTACTTTCACGTATAGTTTCTGTAAGAAAAGTTAGTTACGCAATGTGATTTAGGTAGTCTACGCAAAGAAGTATGAAAGTGATCCATGTCTAAACGTGTTGACGTGATGGCTCAGCTAAGACAAACACAGCTTATTTCTAAAGCTAAGCACGGTACATAGTGGTAGGCATCTGGATGGTGGACTTGTACTCACTGAAGTGCATCACCTGTCCTATACCAGTAGGAGTCACTATTCAGGAAGAAATCATTGGGCTGTGGCCTCATATTTTATTTCAATATGCCTCTTTATTTGTGTTGATATCGTGACGTTAAAAACAATCCCTCTGGGCACAGAAGTCAATTCAATGTAAATTTCATTGAAATGACATGGAAACCACATTGATTCAATCAGTGTGTGCCCAGTGAGATGATATTGATTCAAACACACCATTGATTCAAACATACCAAATAAAATATGTCTAATCAAATCTAAAATTAAACAATGTCTACCACCCAATCAATATAGGATAAATGTTTTTATTTTTATTTTGTGGAATTGTCAACGCAATTTATGTACATAGTTCTGATGATTATGTTGAAATTAGATTGACTTAACCTGACTAATAGGTTGTTACATCAATATATTTAAGTTGAAATCTTACCCTAATTACATTTTTCACAACGCTGGTTGAAATGAGATGAAAGCAGTACTGGTTGAAGACTTTTTTTTCAAATGATATGAATTGTCCACGTTGATTCCACATCACAGTTCCACACAGGGGGGGGGGTCCTGGTAGTTTACTACATGTTTTTCTCAGGCAACAGGGAGAGAAAATCCCTCCTCATTACAAACAGATATGACAGCTTTAAACGTCTACCTGTGCAACAGGAAGCTATAGAATAAACAAGGAAATCAATTAAATGTTCAGCCATACTCCTCTACACTACCACTAGCTTTAAAACCAAGAATGGAGGTATGGCATCGCAACTGCTACTTTTTGATTCATTGACATTTGGTCTGCATATTCCTGGAAAACATCTATCACACTATCCTAAGGGTCTGTACTGTTTGGAGAGTCAATGGATATCATGGTCATGACGATATCGTAATCCTTGTGTGTCCGGATCCAGAGGTGTCAGAGACGAATCACAACATGTCACTTCGCTATCTCTATATCCTCTTGACGTGCCACACTCTCTGCGGCGTGCTGCGAGGGCAGACAGAGCGGAGAGAATCAATGTCATGGACGTGGGGAATGAAAAAGCACAACAAAACAACATGGCTGCAGATGACCTGAGATGGGAAGATGTGATGTGTCCACTACAGCACAGCGGGGTGTCCTTCAGAGGTAAAGGAGTCCCCCACTCAGACTTCTGGAACAAACAGCCATCAATCCTGGTTCTAGCCCCCACACATCCACTCAAACATCCTTACAAACAACTGTCAGTGGTTATGCGATAGATCATGGGGGAAAGAAGACGACAAAAACAAGTAATCCATCTCATAGCCTGCGCAATATCTGGAACTGAAATGGCACATTAAAATACTTTAATTTTAAAGTTGGCAATGCCACCAATGAAGGATTGGAAGCTTCAGGGTGCAAAATTACTGATCTCAAAGCCTTGATATTTTTTAAATACCCACGTTTCGTGGAATATCTGTGATATATAATGGTGGTAGTCTGTTGGTCAGGCAGTGACAGGTTTGACATGTTTATTACAGTCATTTTTGGAGGTTTTGGAAATCAGCTAAAATAACAAAGTTAAGAGCATACCCAGCAAACCAAAACGGGTTCTGTTCATGTTTCCTGAACATTTCATTACGTTGTGGGAAAGGTGTAAGAACATTCCCCGGCAACACTTGGACAGTCCATCTGTAGACGCTCTAACCCTAGCCCTAACCCTAAACTCTAATTCTAAACCTAGCCCTAACCCTAAACTCTAATTCTAAACCTAACCCTAAACTCTAATTCTAAACCTAGCCCTAACCCTAAACTCTAATTCTAAACCTAACCCTAAACTCTAATTCTAAACCTAACCCTAACCCTAAACTCTAATTCTAAACCTAACCCTAAACTCTGATTCTAACCCTAGCCCTAACCCTAACCCTAAACTCTAATTCTAAACCTAGCCCTAACCCTAAACTCTAATTCTAAACCTAACCCTAACCCTAAACTCTAATTCTAAACCTAGCCCTAACCCTAAACTCTAATTCTAAACCTAACCCTAAACTCTAATTCTAAACCTAACCCTAACCCTAAACTCTAATTCTAAACCTAGCCCTAACCCTAGCCCTAACCCTAAACTCTAATTCTAAACCTAACCCTAACCCTAAACTCTAATTCTAAACCTAACCCTAACCCTACTCTAATTCTAACCCTAGCCCTAACCCTAAACTCTAATTCTAAACCTAACCCTAAACTCTAATTCTAAACCTAACCCTAAACTCTAATTCTAAACCTAGCCCTAACCCTAAACTCTAATTCTAAACCTAACCCTAAACCTAAACTCTAATTCTAAACCTAACCCTAACCCTAAACTCTAATTCTAAACCTAACCCTAAACTCTAATTCTAAACCTAACCCTAACCCTAAACTCTAATTCTAAACCTAGCCCTAACCCTAAACTCTAATTCTAAACCTAACCCTAAACTCTAATTCTAAACCTAACCCTAACCCTAAACTCTAATTCTAAACCTAGCCCTAACCCTAAACTCTAATTCTAAACCTAACCCTAACCCTAAACTCTAATTCTAAACCTAACCCTAACCCTAAACTCTAATTCTAACCCTAGCCCTAACCCTAAACTCTAATTCTAAACCTAACCCTAAACTCTAATTCTAAACCTAGCCCTAACCCTAAACTCTAATTCTAAACCTAACCCTAACCCTAAACTCTAATTCTAAACCTAGCCCTAACCCTAAACTCTAATTCTAAACCTAGCCCTAACCCTAAACTCTAATTCTAAACCTAGCCCTAACCCTAAACTCTAATTCTAAACCTAACCCTAAACTCTAATTCTAAACCTAACCCTAAACTCTAATTCTAAACCTAGCCCTAACCCTAAACCTAGCCCTAACCCTAAACTCTAATTCTAAACCTAACCCTAAACTCTAATTCTAAACCTAACCCTAAACTCTAATTCTAATTCTAAACCTAACCCTAAACTCTAATTCTAAACCTAACCCTAACCCTAAACTCTAATTCTAAACCTAACCCTAACCCTAAACTCTAATTCTAAACCTAACCCTAAACTCTAATTCTAAACCTAACCCTAACCCTAAACTCTAATTCTAAACCTAGCCCTAACCCTAGCCCTAACCCTAAACTCTAATTCTAAACCTAACCCTAACCCTAAACTCTAATTCTAAACCTAACCCTAACCCTACTCTAATTCTAACCCTAGCCCTAACCCTAAACTCTAATTCTAAACCTAACCCTAAACTCTAATTCTAAACCTAACCCTAAACTCTAATTCTAAACCTAGCCCTAACCCTAAACTCTAATTCTAAACCTAACCCTAAACCTAAACTCTAATTCTAAACCTAACCCTAACCCTAAACTCTAATTCTAAACCTAACCCTAAACTCTAATTCTAAACCTAACCCTAACCCTAAACTCTAATTCTAAACCTAGCCCTAACCCTAAACTCTAATTCTAAACCTAACCCTAACCCTAAACTCTAATTCTAAACCTAGCCCTAACCCTAAACTCTAATTCTAAACCTAACCCTAACCCTAAACTCTAATTCTAAACCTAACCCTAACCCTAAACTCTAATTCTAACCCTAGCCCTAACCCTAAACTCTAATTCTAAACCTAACCCTAAACTCTAATTCTAAACCTAGCCCTAACCCTAAACTCTAATTCTAAACCTAACCCTAACCCTAAACTCTAATTCTAAACCTAGCCCTAACCCTAAACTCTAATTCTAAACCTAGCCCTAACCCTAAACTCTAATTCTAAACCTAGCCCTAACCCTAAACTCTAATTCTAAACCTAACCCTAAACTCTAATTCTAAACCTAACCCTAAACTCTAATTCTAAACCTAGCCCTAACCCTAAACCTAGCCCTAACCCTAAACTCTAATTCTAAACCTAACTCTAATTCTAAACCTAACCCTAAACTCTAATTCTAATTCTAAACCTAACCCTAAACTCTAATTCTAAACCTAACCCTAACCCTAAACTCTAATTCTAAACCTAACCCTAACCCTAAACTCTAATTCTAAACCTAACCCTAAACTCTAATTCTAAACCTAACCCTAACCCTAAACTCTAATTCTAAACCTAGCCCTAAACTCTAATTCTAAACCTAACCCTAAACTCTAATTCTAAACCTAACCCTAAACTCTAATTCTAAACCTAACCCTAATTCTAAACCTAGCCCTAACCCTAAACTCTAATTCTAAACCTAACCCTAACCCTAAACTCTAATTCTAAACCTAACCCTAAACTCTAATTCTAAACCTAGCCCTAACCCTAAACTCTAATTCTAAACCTAACCCTAACCCTAAACTCTAATTCTAAACCTAGCCCTAACCCTAAACTCTAATTCTAAACCTAACCCTAAACTCTAATTCTAAACCTAACCCTAAACTCTAATTCTAAACCTAGCCCTAACCCTAAACTCTAATTCTAAACCTAACCCTAACCCTAAACTCTAATTCTAAACCTAGCCCTAACCCTAAACTCTAATTCTAAACCTAACCCTAACCCTAAACTCTAATTCTAAACCTAGCCCTAACCCTAAACTCTAATTCTAAACCTAACCCTAAACTCTAATTCTAAACCTAACCCTAACCCTAAACTCTAATTCTAAACCTAGCCCTAACCTCTAATTCTAACCCTAACCCTAAACTCTAATTCTAAACCTAACCCTAACCCTAAACTCTAATTCTAAACCTAACCCTAACCCTAAACTCTAATTCTAAACCTAGCCCTAACCCTAAACTCTAATTCTAAACCTAACCCTAAACTCTAATTCTAAACCTAACCCTAACCCTAAACTCTAATTCTAAACCTAGCCCTAAACTCTAATTCTAAACCTAACCCTAACCCTAAACTCTAATTCTAACCCTAACCCTAACCCTAAACCTAACCCTAACCTTAGCAAGCAGTTGCTTATCAACAGATGGTCATATTATCAACAAACTATCTGTAGAACATCTACAGATGGACTATCCGCCCTATCCAAATAAAATGTGAACCATCCCGCCCAAAAAGTTAGAATAACACAAAATCTGTCCAGTTTTGTTGATGATTATAAACTGGGTGGTTTGAACCCTGAATGCTGATTGGCTGACAGCTGTGGTATATCAGACCGAATACCACGGGTATGACAAAACATTTATTTTACTGCTCTAATTACATTGGTAACCAGCTTTTATAATAGCTCATGAGGCACCTCGGGGATTTGTGGTAAGTGGCCAATATACCATGGTTAATTAAGGGCTGTGTCCAGGCACTCCGCTTTGCATCATGCGAATGAACAGCCCTTAGCTGTGGTATATTGGCCATGTACCACACCCCCTCGGGTCTTATTGCTTAATTATACAATGTTGGTATTGTGTAATCACCAAGAATGTTAAAAGATCATATTTGGCCTTGCTGCTATTAACGCACTGAATAACTGATTCATACATGGGAAAACAGACAGACAGTCAAAAAATAAATGAAATAAGTTTGTTTTAACGTATCTGAGCATTGTAAAAAAAGATCAGGAAATGATTTATATTTTGCACTAAACTACTTCCATGTGCACTGAGTGTACAAAACATTAGGAATACCTGTTATTTCCATGACATAGACTGACCAAGTGAATCCAGGTGTAAGCCATGATCCCTTATTTATGTCACTTGTTAAATCCACTTCAATCAAAGTAGATGAAGAGGAGACCGGTTAAAGAAGGATTATTAAACATTGAGACAATTGAGACATGGATTTTGTATGTGTGCCTTTCAGAGGGTGAATGGGCAAGACATAAGATTTAAGTGCCTTTGAATGGGGTATGGTAGTAGGTGCCAGGCGCACTGGTTTGAGTGTGTCAAGAACTGCAACGCTACTGTGTTTTTCATGCTCAACAGTTTCCCGTGTGTATCAAGAATGGTCCACCACCCTAAGGACTTCCAGCTTACTTGACACAACTGTGGGAAGCGTTGGAGTCAACATTGGCCAGCATCCCTGTGGAATACCTTTCGACACCTTGTAGAGTCTATGCCCTGAAAAATTAAGCCTGTTCTGAGGGCAAAAGGAGGGGGTGCAACTCAATATAACAAAGGTGTTCTTTATGTTTTGTACGATCAGTGTACTGAATGTTCAGGTGACATTTTTGGAACAATCATGTCATAACATCACATGTTGTTCTGGATGATGTCTCCATGAACATAAGCAGAACATTCGTGTAATGTTTTAATTTAATTGAATTCAGACACACAGTCACTTTCAAGATTATTGGCACCCTTCATAACGATGAGCAAAAGACCATAAAATAAATATTACAAATACTGAGCTATATTGTATGCTCAAAAAAATTGGGGAAAATATTTTACTTTATAATAATACAATTGCTCAAAAGATAAATATTTTGTTTAATAATACAAACAAATCTCTAAAGGATAGGTGTCAATACTTGGCACCCCTAAAGATTCTTATGAATAAAATCAAACAAAATTAAATCTGCATTAACATCCTACTTTTCTAAATTCATCTCAGTTTAAGGAATTGTATTGTGGCTTTCCATGGCTTCCTGTTTCACTGGGGTCTAAACATTTTGTAACACGCATGTAAAATCCATTTTGGCAAAGAACTCACAAGCAAAAAGAGACAAAGACCATGGGACCACGCAGCCATCATACCGCTCAGGAAGGAGACGCATTCTGTCTCCTAGAGATGAACGTACTTTGGTGCGAAAAGTGCAAATCAATCCCAGAACAACAGCAAAGGACCTTGTGAAGATGCTGGAGGAAACGGGTACAAAAGTATCTATATCCACAGTAAAACAAGTCATATATCGACATAACCTGAAAGGCTGCTCAGCAAGGAACCGCCATAAAAAAAGCCAGACTACAGTTTGCAACTGCACATGGGGACAAAGATCGTACTTTTGGGAGAAATGTCCTCTGGTCTGATGAAACAAAAATAGAACTGATTGGCCATAATGACCATCGTTATGTTTGGAGGAAAAAGGGGGAGGCTTGCAAGTTGAAGAACACCATCCCAACCGTGAAGCACGGGAGTGGCAGCATCATGTTGTGGGGGTGCTTTGTTGCAGGAGGGACTGGTGCACTTCACAAAATAGATGGCATCATGAGGTTGGAAAATTATGTTGATCTATTGAAGCAACATCTCAAGACATCAGTCAGGAAGTTAAAGCTTGGTCACAAATGGGTCTTCCAAATGGACAATGACCCCAAGCATACTTCCAAAGTTGTGGCAAAATGGCTTAAGGACAACAAAGTCAGGGTACTGGAGTGGCCATCACAAAGCCCTGACCTCAATCCTATAGAACATTTGTGGGCAGAACTGAAAAGTGTGTGTGAGCAAGGAGGCCTAACTCAGTTACACCAGCTCTGTCAGGAGGAATGGGCCAAAATTCACCCAACTTATTGTGGGAAGCTTGTGGAAGGCTACCCGAAACGTTTGACCCAAGTTAAACAATTTCAAGGCAATTCTACCAAATACTAAATGACTGTAAGTAAAGTTCTGACCCACTGGGAATGTGGTGAAAGAAATAAAAGCTGAAATAAATCACTCTACTATTATTCTGACATTTCACATTCTTAAAATAAAGTGGTGATCCTAACTGACCTAAGACAGGGAATTTGTACTAGGATAAAATGTCATGGAATTGTGAAAAACTGAGTTTAAATGTATTTTGCTAAGCTGTAAACTTGTATGTAAACTTCTGACTTCAACTGAATATACTGAACAAAAATATAAACATAACATGTAAACTATTGGTCCCAATTTTCATGAGCTTAAATAAAATATCCCAGAAATGTTCCATACGGACAAAAAGCTTATTTCTCAAAATTGTTGTGCACAAATGTATTTACATCCCTGTTGTTGAGCATTTCTCCTTTGCCAAGATAATCCATCCACCTGACAGATGAAGAAGCTCATTAAACAGCATGATCATTACACCGGTGCACAGAGATACCGTGACGAGATCCTGAGGCCCATTGTCATGCCATTCATCTGCCGCCATCACCTCATGTTTCAGGATGATAATGCAAGGATTTGTACACAATTCCTGGAAGCTGAAAATGTGCCAGTTCTTCCATGGCCAGCATACTCACCAGACATGTCACCCATTGAGATTGTTTGGGATGCTCTGGATCGACGTGTATGACAGTGTTCCAGTTCCCGCCAATATCCAGCAACTTCGCACAGCCATTGAAGAGGAGTGGGACAACATTTCACAGGCCACAATCAACTGCCTGATAAACTCTAATCGAAGGAGATGTGTCGTGCTGCATAGTGCAAATGGTGGTCACACCAGATACTGACAAATATTTTAAAGGTATCTGTGACTAACAGATGCATATCTGAATTCCCAGTCATGTGAAATCTGTAGATTAGGGCCTAATGAATGTATTTCAATTGACTGATTTCCTTATATGATATATATAATATATAAAATACGAGCCGAAGGGCGAATGTCAACCTTGGAAAAACGTACTACCCTCCCCTGTGCCAAATAAAAAAACACTGCTATTTTGGACCACCCCTCCCCCTCAGTAAATGTCGATCTGTCCCTAATTGAGTGACTGTCAGTGACTGACATACAGTCTTGGCCAAAGGTTTTGAGAATGACACAAATATTCATTTTCACAAAGTCTGCTGCCTCAGTGTCTTTAGATATTTTTGTCAGATGTTAATATGGAATACTGAAGTATAATTACAAGCATTTCATAAGTGTTGAAGGTTTTTATTGACAATTACATGAAGTTGATGCAAAGAGTCAATATTTGCAGTGTTGACCCTTCTTTTTCAAGACCTCTGCAATCCGCCCTGTCATGCTGTCAATTAACTTCTGGGACACATCCTGACTGATGGCAGCCCATTCTTGCATAATCAATGCTTGGAGTTTGTCAGAATTTGTGGGGTTTTGTTTGTCCACC
Organism: Salvelinus namaycush; assembly: GCF_016432855.1. Lineage (NCBI taxonomy): Eukaryota > Metazoa > Chordata > Actinopteri > Salmoniformes > Salmonidae > Salvelinus > Salvelinus namaycush. Next base: position 13,766,663 of record NC_052310.1, read on the forward strand.
CACCTCTTGAGGATTGACCAAACTTCTCAATGGGATTAAGGTCTGGGGAGTTTCCTGACCATGGACCCAAAATATCGATGTTTTGTTCCCCGAGCCACTTAGTTATCACTTTTGTCTTATGGCAAGGTGCTCCATTGCGGGAAAAGGCATTGTTCGTCACCAAACTGTTCCTGGATGGTTGGGAGAAGTTGCTCTCGGAGGATGTGCTGGTACCATTCTTTTTTCATGGCTGTGTTCTTAGGCAAAATTGTGAGTGAGCCCACTCCCTTGGCTGAGAAGCAACCCCACACATGAATGGTCTCAGGATGCTTTACTGTTGGCATGACACATGACTGATGGTAGCACTCACCTTGTCTTCTCTGGACAAGCTTTTTTCCAGATGCCCCAAACAATTGGAAAGGGGATTCATCAGAGAAAATGACTTTACCCCAGTCCTCAGCAGTCCAATCGCTGTACCTTTTGCAGAATATCAGTCTGTCCCTGATGTTTTTCCTGGAGAGAAATGGCTTCTTTGCTGCCCTTCTTGACACCAGGCCATCCTCAAAGTCTTTGCCTCACTGTGCGTGCAGATGCACTCACACCTGCCTGCTGCCATTCCTGAGCAAGCTCTGTACTGGTGGTGCCCCGATCCCACAGCTGAATCAACTTTAGGAGACGGTCCTGGCGCTTGCTGAACTTTCTTGGGCACCTTGAAGCCTTCTTCACAACATTTGAACCACTCTCCTTGAAGTTCTTGATGATCTGATAAATGGTTGATTTAGGTGCAATCTTACTGGCAGCAATATCCTTGCCTATGAAGCCCTTTTTGTGCAAAGCAATGATGACGGCACTTGTTTCCTTGCAGGTAACCATGTTGACAGAGGAAGAACAATGATTCCAAGCACCACCCTCCTTTTGAAGCTTCCAGTCTGTTATTCTAACTCAATCAGCATGACAGAGTGATCTCTAGCCTTGTCCTCGTCAACACTCACACCTGTGTTAACGAGAGAATCACTGACATGATGTCAGCTGGTCCTTTTGTGGCAGGGCTGAAATGCAGTGGAAATGTTTTTGGGGGATTCAGTTCATTTGCATGGCAAATAGGGACATTGCAATTCATCTGATCACTCTTCATAACATTCTGGAGTATATGCAAATTGCCATCATACAAACTGAGGCAGCAGACTTTGTGAAAATTTATATTTGTGTCACTCAACTTTTGGCCAGGACTGTACAAGACAAAAACTGCTGATACACAACAATATTTCGAATTGCACCTGGTTGTATTCTACTTTTCTTACTCTCAATTCTTACTCTCAATTGAGACCCCGCCTGAATTCCTTCTTTAAAAAAAAAAAAAAAGTTAACCTAGTGTGCAATACATGCCCCACGCGGAAGAAGGTGCTTGAACAAGGGGAACTTTCTCAGACGCTTTTGACAGAGATCGTTCAGAAGATGCTTGTCCTCCAGTGTTCACTATAAACTCTGGATGCGCAGAGTCTGTCGCGCTGTAGCTCTCGTGTAAACAGAGAAAATGCTCCGTCTAGTACTGACCCAACCGTTTCCATTAAGGTCATTAGTACGAGCACATATCCTCCCTAGAAAATATCAGAGCGAGGAACTCTTAATGGCAGTTTCCTTCACGCAGGCGGATGGACACTGACGCACATTGGGGGAGTTTGGTGAGGAGGGAGGAGGGGCGAGAGCATAGCGGATCGGCAGCTCCATCTGCATGCAGAGATGAAACCTGCAGCAAACGCGCACTCACCCATCATCCAATTCCACCGAACGCAGCAGTGAGTGAGTGCAACGCTCATCAGCGCGCTGACAGGCTGCGCTCTCCTTTGCGCTTCAGTCGTCCTGCTAGAACAGATTTGGCATTTGCTCGGGTCGTTGATTCAGCGCCAGTAGGCTACTTTTGGATACATCAGTTACTCAAAACGATCTACAAATGATTTACACAATTGTAATTGCTATCTGAGGTATTTTAAAGAAAAAATTGAATATATACTGTAGCCTATTGCCTATTTGACATATTACACATAACTGTTAGATATGTGGTGATGACCGTTACCACTTTGGTGCACAAGATACCACTGTGCGTAATGGGAGGACAGGTGTATGATACTTTAATAAGTGGAAGCCACGGGGCAGAATGCTGTCTTCCCATGGATTTTCACTGATGCCCAGAAGTGGAAGTCGGAATACTCTTGGCTGAAATAACACCTTGTCAAAATGGATCTAATGTGGCGTAAATTTTTCACAATAAAAGGTAAGTTTAACCTACATGAATCTTGAAATTGTACGTGCTATTACCAAACAATAAGTCAATTAATTGTGATAACCAGTCGTCAAAGGTTAATAGGCCTACCAAACGTGTAACCAATGTATATTTTTAATCGGACATGGATATTTCTTTAGTTCAATTGTCACCTGTTCAATTATGTTATCTGTATTAAATTATAACAGCGCACCTGTTATTTTATATTCTGATCAAGATTAGGCAATTTGTCGTGCGCATGTGTGCGCCATTGTGCACGCTGTTGAATTTTAATGCCCCAATGTATCCGTGATTGTCCATTGTTGAAATTCCAACCGCCATGTAGTACTTGACATGACATTAATTGAATGTTAGTGTCTACATTTGGTGGCCAAACAGAGGAACCAATAAATGATAACACAAAATAACCTCCCTACCAGCAATATTGACAAAAATATCACAAATTGAAGACTTGTTTGGCGTGAGAACTATTTTAGAATGATAGAATAATCATAACCATCTTGCATTTTAGAAGGCCAATATTTCTGCATAAAATATGCATATAATCGATACTGAACCAAAGAGTTGTCTAATAATATCATAGTTAATACTTTCTAATATTTGTCTATTGGCTACGTTTTAAATATATCTAGAATATTACAAAAAATCTAACTCTAAAGAGAATTGCTGCCACAATTTTTTTCGAATTGTGAAAAAAAAAATCTAGTCAAACAAAAAATATATATGTACGTGTAAGCTATATACAATGCCATGAATAGTATTTGCTCCCTTTCTAATGTTCTCTATTTTTGCATATTTTTGATACTGAATGTTATCAGATCTTCAACCAAAACCCAATATTATATAAAGGGAACCTGTGTTTGCAAATAACCAAAAAAATATGATACTTATTTTATTTATTTTATTAAAGTTATGCAACACCCAATTCCCTTGTGTGAAAAAGTAATTGCCCTCTTACACTCAATAACTGGTTGTGCCACCTTTCACTGCAAAGAGTGCAACCAAATGCTGTTCCTGTAGTTGTTGATCAGTCTCTCACATCACTGAAGGAATTTTGGCCCACTCTTACATGCAGAACTGCTTTAACTCAGTGACATTTGTGGGTTTTCAAGCATGAACTGCTCATTTCACGTCCTGCCACAACATCTTAATTGGGATTAGATTTTGACGAGGCCATTCCAACACTTCAAATGTGTTGCTTTATAACCATTTTCATGTAGACTTGGTTGTGTGTTTTGGATCATTGTCTTGCTGCATGACCCAGCTAAGCTTCAGCTTCAGTTCACAGACAGATGGCCTGACATTCTCCTGTAGAATTCTCTGATACAGAGCAGAAATCATTGTTCCTTCTATTAAGGCAAGTCGTCCAGGTCCTGCGGCAGTAAACCATCTCCAAACCATCCCACTACCCCCATGATGCTTGACCGTTGGTATGAGGTTCTTACTGTGGAATGCAGTGTTTGGTTTTCGCCAGACATAATGGGACCCATCTCATCCAAAAAGTTGACTCAACTTTGCCAAAAAAAATAAACACCTGGATGATCATCAAGGTTCTTGGAAGAATGTTCTATGGACAGATGAGTCAAAAGTATAACTTTTTGGACAACATGGGTCCCATTATGCCTCTGCATTCCACAGTAAGAAACCTATACCAACAGTCAATCATGGTGGTGGTAGTGTGATGGTTTGGGGATGCTTTGCTGCCTCAGGACCTGGAATAAGTATGGAATTGTTGTTATTTGTTCACTCAGGTTCCCTTTATCTAATATTAGGTTTTGGTTGAAGATCTGATAACATTCAATATCAAAAATATGCAAAAGTAGATCACATTTGAAAGGGGGCAAATACTTTTTCACAGCACTGTATACACTGAGTATACAAAACATGAAGAAGTCCTGCTCTTTCCATGACAGACTGACCAGGTGAAAGCTATGATCCCTTATTGATGTCACCTGTTAAATCCACTTTAATCAGTGTAGATGAAGGGGAGGAGACATGTTAAAGAATGATTTCTAAGCTTGAGACATGGATTGTGTATGTGTGCCATTTAGAGGGTGAATGGGAAAGACACAAATGTAAGTGTCTTTGAACGGGGTGTGGTAGTAGGTCACAGGCGCACCTGTTTGTGTCAAGAACTGCAACGCCGCTGGGTTTTTCACGCTCAGCAGTTTCCCGTGTGTATCAAGAATGGTCCACCACCCACAGGACATCCAGCCAACTTGACACAACTGTGGGAAGCATTGGAGTCAACGTTGACCAGCATCCCTGTGGAACACTTTCGACGCCTTGTAGAGTCCTTAACCCTATGAATTGAGGTTGTTTTGAGGGTTAGAATAGTAGAATACACAAAGAGACATTTTGAAACTTGGTTGCGCATCAGCAGTTTTCCTCTTGTTATAGGTCAGTCACTGACAGTCACTCAAATAGCCCATGTCAGTTATTAAAATGTTTTAGCTGGCTAGACTAGTCTAGTTAGCTGGCTAGACTAGTCTAGTTAGCTGGCTAGACTATCTAAACTAGTAATCATGGCCGAATTACTGATTGGGCATGCAGGGCACATGCCCAGGGGCCCTGACCTCCAGGGGCCCCCATAGATTGTTTTTGTAATTTGCATATTAATATGTCATATTAACATGGCATCAGTCATGGCAAAATGTGTAGAATTACAGGAAATTAGCTGTTAAACTGCAACCAAACAAATTCTTTAAAGCAAATGTACTTGTTTATCTTTTGTTAATAAAATTGTTTTTTTGCTAACAGATCCCTCTGTACATATTCAATTAGTTTTTAATCCCGGTTTTGAGCTAATGTGAGTGTAGCGGCTAATTGTATAGCTAATAGGCTATGTCTTAGTAGATCGACGGAGGTGAATGAAGCTACCTCAACCAATGTGATAATGGCTGGGGTCATTGATGCTTGATTTTGCTGTTGTCCAAATAGCATTTTTGAGTTTTTAAACTGTATAGAAATGCAGTAAATGAGCTTCAACTGTCTTAACAAACCTCTAAAACGCAGACCCTGGCTACGGCCCTGCTGCCACTGTCTCTGACCAGAGCGCTACAGGTTTCCCATGCAGTGCGAGCGGCTCATCACCACCAATCCAATAGAGGACCTGTGTTTGCACAATAAACCTAGATCCACAGATAGCTTTATGCCCAACAGAAATAACAGCATGAAATCCTGACATTTTCCCTGCGCATGGGTTTTGTTTTTCCATTTTAAATCAATTCTCAACAAACATTATTTTGGCATGGTCTGGTCCTTATCATAAAACAAACACCTTTACATTGGAGAGTAGTTTCATTACACTTGAGAATCCATGGGTGTTTTTCAAAGGGTTTCACATCAGCTCGGTGCTGTTTGTTCAACACAGGGGTTTGAAGTCCCAACCATTCAACACATTCAAATGAAAACACAAAAAGCCCTACAGGAGGAGTGTGGAGTCCTGCAAGTCCTATATTGTGTGGGGACCTATAAATGAAGGGCCAGGCTTTATTATGTAACTTAATGTTGAGTGAAAGCCATAGAGTAAACCATTATATAGCAGGCTCAGTTACCATGGTGCTTTGAAGGAATGTATTCTCCCTCGTCATTGAGTTTCTCTGTTCTCACCCACTGTCTCCATTCTCTCTCTGTACTGTACACTCAGGTGGGATGTGAGATTAGTGTCTTCAACCCTGAAACAGACCCAACCCAGCCCTCCTCTGTCAGTATGGATCCCTGGCCTCTCCTTCCGTCGCCCCCCAACCTCTCCCTCCCCGAGCCCCTGTACTACGACAGCTACTTCCCAGGGAACGAGTCTGACCTGGGGTCCCGGAATGACACACCGGACGAGACCCACCAGGCCTTCGATAAGACCAGCTCCGTAGTCATCACCTTCATCTACTTCACAGTGTGCGCCGTGGGGCTGACCGGCAACACCTTGGTGATCTATGTTATCCTGCGCTACGCCAAGATGAAGACGGTGACTAATATCTATATCCTGAACCTGGCCGTTGCCGACGTCCTCTGTATGCTGAGTTTACCTTTCATCGCCATGCAGCTGGCCCTGGTCCACTGGCCCTTCGGCGCCGTACTCTGCCGCCTGGTCATGACTGTGGACTCCCTCAACCAGTTCACCTCCATCTTCTGCCTCACGGTCATGAGCGTCGACCGCTACCTGGCCGTGGTCCACCCCATAAAGTCCACCAAGTGGCGGAAGCCACGCGTGGCTAAGATCATCAACCTGACCGTGTGGGGAGTGTCCCTGCTGGTCAACCTGCCAATCATGATCTTCAGCGGTCTGATGCCCAATAATAACCAGGCTTGGGCGTGTACCATTGTGTGGCCGGAGCCTCAGGGGGCCTATCAGACGGCCTTCATGTTCTACACCTTCCTCCTAGGTTTCTTCCTACCGCTCATCGTCATCTGCCTCTGTTACCTGCTCATCATCATCAAGGTGAGCCCCTCCTCCCTGTTCATGGTGGTTTTTTTTCAAATTCACTTTATTATCTTTATTATTGCCGACGTCTTTGGTCAAGTTCTCCGTTCTGACATACTGGAACCTGTTGTCCATCTACCTGTTGCCTGTAACCATAGCGATAGGTACAGTTGTGGCATCTAAGAAGGTAGTATCACCAATAACAATGGCTGCATCCCCTCTCTCCCCGTCCAATAGGTAAAGTCGTCAGGCATGCGCGTGGGCTCCACTAAGCGTAAGCGTTCGGAGAGGAAGGTGACCAGGATGGTGTCCATCGTAGTGGCCATGTTCGTGCTCTGCTGGCTGCCCTTCTACGTGTTCAACGTCACCTCGGTGACTGGCACCATCGACACCACGCCCGTCCTCAAGAGCACCTTTGAGTTTGTGGTGGTGCTGGGCTACGCCAACAGCTGTGCCAACCCCATCCTGTACGCGTTCCTGTCAGACAACTTCAAGAAGAGCTTTCAGAACGTTCTGTGCTTGAAGAAGGTGGCGGGCCTGGATGAGGCGGAGCGCAGCGACAGCCGAATGGAGCGGACGCGCATGGTCAACGACGTCACCGCGGAAATGCACAACGCCGCGCTGCTCAATGGCGAGCTGCAGACCAGCATCTGAGTGTGTGTGTGTGGGCTGCTTGTGTGTCTCCTTGAGCAGATGGACGGTGTGGAGCAGTTAGGACTGCTCATATTAAAGGCACTCTTCTATATTCTCCTGTACAGCGGCCCAAACACCAAGGGGATTCAGGCTTTCCCAAACTCGCCCCCCCCCCCCCCCCCCCCGGGTGCATCTTTTGGTTTTTGCCCCTAGGACTACACAGCTGACTCAAATAACCAACTCATCATTAATCTTTAGTTATTTGAATCACCTGTGTAGTGCTAGGGGGGGGGGGGGGGGGAACAGAGCGTGCACCCAGGCGGGGCCCCGGAACCGAGATTGGGAAACCCTGCATTAGAACACATCTGCTAAGATCCGTCTCAGAAAAGCAAAGACAGAGATTGAATGGAGGAAGATGAAAAACAGGTCTCTCATGTTTCATTGACAGGGATTGATTCGTACTGTCTTGATCAGGATATGAGAAAGCACACTTTTGATAACGCATCTTATTTATTGATCAGGAAAGATGTTACTCACCAAGCCAGATGTCCTCTGACTGAAGCTGGAGACTTGAGTTTTGCATCCAGGATCATTGATTCTCCGACTTCAAACGATCTTGATGTTGTACATAGACATGGTTTTCTGTGATGTGTTTTTGATCTCCTTGTAAACCCCAGTTTAGCTTAGATCACACCCCATGTTAACTTCCCCTTGTTACTACCATTCGTCTGTAGGCAGTTATCAAGATCATTACTCTGATTTATATTTGGCTCAACCTTTAGATGCTAGCACGGCCAAGCACACACACACTCACACATTCACGGTCTCCGAGATGGGCTGTTCATATACTGTGTACAGTTTATAATCTGGTATGACATTTTCTCTTCTGCTGTCAGCACTAGTTGGCTTAAAGGCGATATGCTCCTAGCATAACCAAGCTGTCGTGGTGCCAATCTTGTTGATACTCAACAGGAGGAGTTGTGTTTCAGCATCAGTTCTATGCTGTCAGAGTGACGCTGATGATTTCTGAATGAACAGTATTGCATCACTGAGAGAGCTACAGCTGCAGTCTATTGGTTGGTAGAGAGATGGGTGCATTTCACCACCACAGTCCAAGGGCAATGTTATCTCTCTAAATGTGTACAGATGGGGAATCCATGGTTCTGTGTACTTGCCTGCCTTCCTCTGTGTGTGTGTATATGTGTGTGTGTGTTCCCTGGAAGGCCTCACCATGTTAGGGTGTGTGAGCCACTATTTTCACAGCCCATTAAAGGAAAGATTCACCCATTTTGAATGTTATATTGTTTTGATGCATCTCTGAGTGATGTTCTATCAATTCCCGGGGACTTTTCATGTGTATCTGAGCTACTGCCGTTCAAGCAGGCAGAAATCCACCCCGTATGACGTAGCACTGCGATAAAGTCGTTCTCGCGACACTGGAAGTTAATAGGAATACGACTTTTAGATCGTGAAAACGTCTATCATACTTGTCAGATTTCAATACTGACCGATGCCATAACACAGGAGGTTGTCTTCTATCGAATTAGCCAATGATCATATTTTTTGCGATATTCCTACCTCGAGAAATGTTTAATTTAACAGAGGGTCCACCACATTTCTCCTATTTGTCTGTCTATTCAGTCCAGGGTGCATTGCATGATGCTGTTGCATGGCCATTGAGAATGTCAGACTCCACTCTGCGAGGCACATCGATCTGCAGGTTGAACATTGGAATATTAGTCAAAAGAAATTTGAGGGGGGAGGTGATTTTACAGCAAACTAGCTACTTTACATGCTGATATTGACTTTGGTATTATTGTGTGTAGCTTTATTTGCTAGCTAGCAGCCTACCTAGCTAGCTAGCCAGCCAGCCCATAGAGAGAGCATTGCGGGTTTTGTAGTCGACTTGAGCTGCAACAGATTTCCACATGTTGCTACCAACCTTATTAACACGACAAAATGAAACATTTGTTCACAAAAAATGATGTTCTCACGTATTAGTGGTTTTCTTTAAGATGGTGACATCAGGCGTTGTAATTAGCATCATTATGCCAGAGGCAGTGGAACTCTCTCCCTCATGTACAGTAAATTAGGTCGACCTGTACATAAATTTAACCCAAGAGGAGGAGGGCGTAGGATAAAGACATATAGGATCAGGAGGATGGAACCTCAGCCTTCTCTCAATGTGTTGTTCATTTGTGAAGGACTAGAAGCTGCTATCACTATCTTGTTCCTGAACACACACACAGATACAGACTGACACAGACAAAGTCCCAGACACCTTGAAGAGAACAGGTGGTGTTTGTATGGAGGAACTATCTACACTCTGCCTCACCCAAAATGTACTTACAGGAGGGCAAAGAGGGCCAATAAGGTCATACATTCTTCTACAGTAAGCACCTATTGTCCTGTTTGTAGGAGCAATGTCTCTCTTAGTCGCTTGCTTTCCTTCAGTTTGCAAACGGTATGCACAGTGTAAAATATTGTAAAATTACATGTCATAATTTGTTTGTTACATGTGAGTTCTCAGATGGATGATATTTTATACTGGTCTTTCATAATACAGGGCAGTGTGTGTGTGTGTGTGTGTGTGTGTGTATTGGTTGGCTCTTCTATCCTTGTGGGGACCTAAAATCCCCAAAAGTACGACAAGGATAGTAAAACAAGGAAAATGCTCCCTCGTGGGGACATTTCCCACATCCCCATGAGGACAAAGTCCATTAGAGGTTAGGATTATAATTAGAGTTAGAATAAGGATTTGGGTTATGGTTAGGTTTAGGGTTAGGTAAAATAGGATTTTGAATGGAAATACATTTTAGGTCCCCACAAGGATAGAACAAAATGTGTGTGTGTTGAGTTCAATCTCGATTGGCAGGGAGTCAGGGACTGCCACTTGATGTCACTCATAATTTCTGTCGCCATGACTCACTACGGTCGCTAGGGTATGTACTGAACACTGAGTCGATGTGCACACATTTATCTATCTAGCCCATTCATTACGGCGTATCAGCTGTGGCAGTGTTCCAAAAAAATCTACTTCATTAGTGAATAAATTAACGCTCCTGAACCTTAAAGGAAACATTATAATATAGATGGTCATCTGGAGAGATGGCATAAGTACAGAACATTGTGTGTGTGTGTGTGTGTGTGTAATGATTGCTAACTAAACAAACTACCCACAGAGAGCGAGAGGAAGGGGTCGAACACGGTCGTACACTGTCCTCAAACACAGTCTTTTCCGTAGGAGTAAAAGCAGAGGTCAGCCCACACCATCCCCTTCATCGTGTCAAGCGTCTGTCTCTCAGGTTCAAGCGTCACAAGTGGTTCACCTCTAAATGACTCGGGGGCCGTACACTACTGACTGGCAGTCAAAGGAGGGAGCAGTTCTCATAATCAGATACAGTGTTTTACTCAATATCAGCTCCTCTTCTTGCTCTACAAGGTGAAATACAGGAACCTGATCCCAGATCTGCTTGTGCTCTTGCCAACTCCATTGCTGTCGTTGTCAAGCCAAACATGTTTGGCCTGACAATGAGTTTATGATAGCACAAACAGACTGGCAAAGGCAGTTGATGCTAGATACTCTAGTGCATGCAGTATCCTCACTGAAAGAGGCGAGTGAGTGTGGAGTGACTCGCACATCGTTTAATTTTAGCTGCAAGTGATGGGCAGGACTCGCAGGAGGTATGTTTGTCAATTAATTTTGATCAAGCTATGTAGCCTATTGATTCCTTCTTGATGAATACATGTTTTGTTGTTTCTCTGTTATACTAGCCACCTTGCAGTTGTATGAGGTTGGCTTTAGGGAACGTATCTCCCAGCCTCATAACTACCCACTGGGCACACACTGATTGAAGCAACGTTGTGTTTCTACGTAATTTCGTTGAACCAACATGGAATAAAAGTTGAATTGACGACTGTGCCCAGTGGGTAGCTACCAAGCTATTGAGACTATCAACAGTAGTGTACAGTAACTAAGTAAAGATCATTTGAAGTACTACTTAAGTCATTTTGGGAGGTATCTGTACTTTACTATTTATATTTACTTTACTTTCACTTCACTACATTCTTAAAAGAAAATATGTACTTTTTACTGCATACATTTTCTCTGACACCCAAAAGTACTCGTTACATTTTGAGTGCTTAGCAGGACAGGAAAATTGTTCAATTCACACACTTATCAAGAGCACATTCCTGCTCATCCCTACTGCCTCTGATCTGGCAGACTGACTAAACACAAATGCTTCTTTTGTAAATTATGTCAGTGTTGGAGTGTACCCCTGGCTATCCATAAATACATAAAAATATATAAATCTGTCTGTATAATTTGCTTAATATAAGTATTTACTTTTGATACTTAAGTATATTTGAGCAATTATATTTACTTTTGATACTTAAGTAAAATTCAAAACAAATACTTTGACTTTTACTCAAGTATTATTTTACTAGATGACTTTCACTTTTGAGTCATTTTCTATTAAAAGTATCTTTACTTTTACTAAAGTATAACAATTGGGTACTTTTTTCCACCACTGTCTATAAATCAAGTTAGATCAGCTTGTCTAACTATCTTAGCTGGCATGCCTGCTGGCAAGGTTGCTAGACTTTAGAAAAGCAAGCAATTACTAAATGTACTGAATAAGACTCACATTCCTTTCAATATTTTACCCAGATATTAGCAGAGATGAGTGGAAGCATATTTAGTAAAAAGAAAAACCACACCAGTTAGGAGGATAAAGACAGCTTGACATATTGCTTAGATATGCAGAAAAAAATACTTGGTTTAAATGTAATCTGGCACCTTATGATAATATCATGATATTTGTGTATTAATTATGCCATGATATGTGCCTGTATTGATTGTGTGTTATCATCCCATGTACTGTGTTGTAATTTGAATGTAATATCTGAGGCATGTTTGTGCAGTACATTAAGATGTGGGATTGAATACAGTCAGAATGACACCCTCTGGAATGTGTAGATTAGAATTAGGCATAATGATTATGGCTATGGATTGCAGGAAAAAAAAGCTGTTTCGGGTGTTAGAAACCCCCTCTATCCTCACATACATCGTGCCACCTCGAAAATAATGGCCGCCTGATGCCACTGGTGTTCCAATTGGTTTGATAGAGAGTATTCAATGTTATATGAGGTAGTCTACTGGGGCTGGAAATAGTTTTTACTGGGGTGGTAATTTATCAGGTGTACAGTGTACATAACACTGCAATGTATCTCCTCTGACACTTTGTTCTCTTGGAAACCCTGCACCCCTAAAATGCCTGCTTAGTTTTTGTAGAGATAGAGGTAGCAGAAGAGACACACTGTTAGCAAATTATTAGAACGATGTTTAGAGGGGTTCTGTTTTACTCTCAATGGCCATAGAAATGGGAGGGATATGTATATTCTATAAAATCGTTGAAAAACCGAATGTTTTATGGCTAATACTGTAATACAGCAAATCTGGTTGGGATATCACCACAAATGTTGCTAAATGTCTCCCTCAGCTGGTTAGTTTCTGAAATGATGTGATTGCCCCAAGGATGTTGGGCGGATATAGAGATTCAAACTACTCTGCAATGGTAGGCCAAACCACAGTGGATACACTAAATCTACAGTCAGGTCCATAATTATTGGCACCCTTGATAAAGATGAGGAAAAAAAGACAATAAAACAAACAATATAAATAGCTATGTGGTATGCCAAAAAAATAGGGGAATTATATTATACTAATACAACTGTTTAGAGAAAGATTTTGTTTAACAAGTAATAAAAACAATAAAATAGGGGTTAAAATATTGACACCCCTGTTTTCAGTACTCCAGCACCCTCCCTTTACGAGGAAAAAGACACAGCCACAATCCACAAAGAAATGGTTCAACATTTTGCAATGGCCATCTCAGTCTCCGGACATGGACCCCATTGAAAACCTGTGGTTTGAATTGAAGAGGGCAGTTCATAAGAGCAGGGGAAGGATATCAAGGATCTGGAAAGATTCTGTATGGAGGAATGGTCTCAGATCCCTCCCAACGTGTTCTCCAATCTCATAAAACATGTTAGAAAAAAGCTCAGTGTCGTTATCCTTGCAAGGGGAGGGTCCTAGAGTACTGAAAACAGGGGCGCCAATAATTCACCCCTATCTTTTTTTGTATTACTTGTTAAACAAAATATTTCGATAAAACAATTGTATTAGTATAAAATAATACAATTTCCAATTTTTGTTGCAGACAATATAGCTCAGTGTTTGTATTATTTATTTTATACAGTCTTTTTTGCACATCTGTATCTAGGGTGCCAATAATTATGGACCTGAATGTACATACTCCGATAGGATTAAAGAAGGCTCTTTGGTCATACAGATGCACAATCAAACAAACAGACATTGTGAAATCCTGAATGGTTTTTGTAAATATGTCATATTGTTGCTTCTGCTACTGCTGTTACTACGACTACTACTTGCAATTAAAAGCAGTTACATTTGAAAATGGATGGCTATATTCATTTGGGTTGACTAATCTGTTAGCTTTTGAGATGAGTGTGTTGACTTGCGTGGTCTTCCTTTTTCCTCCTATTTGACTGAACATCTGTTTCTTGTAGGTCTATTCTGAGGGTTAGTAGGTTTCTGTAGGTGAACTGTTTGCCTGTTTCTACATGAAATCTACTTCAGGCTGGCAGAGAACTTGTACACCAGGTGCAGAGGAGGGTGTAATTATGCGACGCCAATTTTATAGTTTCACAGTGACTCAACACCCATGCATAATTACTTTGCTGTGAAGTCATTGCAAATTCCTTCCTTTGCAAAAGTGTTATTATTATTAAATTTAGTAAGTAGTCTTGCATGAGCCAGAATGCTCATAGGAATTTCTGTAGCATGAAGCAGCTTGACGTACAATTACACCCCCAATCTATCTCCTTAATACTGAGTGCCAAGCAGAGACGCATCAAGTCCCATTTTTACAGTTTTTTGTATGACTCGGCCGTGGTTTAAACTCCCAACATTCCAATCTAAAAACGACTCACATGCATGTGAAGACAAACACTGATTTGCAGTATATGTAGGTCTAGGTCTGTATTCATCAACAGTGACCTATGAAACAGAATATGGTTACGCAGGACAGATGCGTCCACGCTCTTTCAAATAGCATAGTGAGACGGCCATGTAAGTTTATTGCAATTTATAAACTGGGTGGTTCGAGCCCTGACTGCTGATTGGCTGACAGCTGTGGTATATTAGACTGTGTACCATGGGTATGACAAAACATTTATTTGTACTGCTCTAATTACGTTGGTAACCAGTTTATAACAGCAACAAGGCACCTCTGGGGTTTGTGGTATATGGCTCTATAGTTGTGTGTCACTGGCTCATGGTACATTGGTAAAATGTAATGTAACGGAGACTGCAGACTCACAGCAGCCTTGTAGTATGAGGAGGATTCGGAGCGCAATATAAAGCTCTTATTTAAATTTTTTATTTCACCTTTATTTAACCAGGTTGGTTAGTTGAGAACAAGTTCTCATTTACAACTGCGACCTGGCCAAGATAAAGCAAAGCAGCGCGACACAATCAACAACACAGAGTTACCATGTTGTCTGTAGCTTGTGAGGTATGGAAACACTCTTTTTTGCTTTTATGGATTTTGTCTTGTTGCTTTTTGTCCTATGTTGCTCTGCGTGTGCTCACTGCTCAATGGTTGTCTATATTGTAATTGTTTTTAATAACCTGCCCAGGGACTGCGGTTGAAAATTAGCCGCCTGGCTGAAACCGGCACTTTTACTGAAACGTTGATTAATGTGCACTGTCCCTGTAAAAATGAAATAAACTCAACTCAACACATGGAATAAACAAGCGTACAGTCAATAACACAATAGAAAAAGAAAAAAAAGTCTATATACATTGTGTGCAAATGGCGTGAGGAGGTAGGCAATAAATAGGCCATAGTAGCAAAGTAATAACAATTTAGCAGATTAACACTGGAGTGATAAATGAGCAGATGATGATGTGCAAGTAGAGATACTGGTGTGCAAAATAGCAGAAAAGTAAATAAAAACAATATGGGGATGAGGTAGGTAGATTGGGTGGGCTATTTACAGATGGACTATGTACAGCTGCAGCGATCGGTTAGCTGCTCAGATAGCTGATGTTTAAAGTTAGTGAGGAAAATATAAGTCACCAGGTTCAGCGATTTTTACAATTCGTTCCAGTCACTGGCAGAAGAGAACTGGAAGGAAAGGTGGCCAAAGGAGGTGTTGGCTTGGGGATGACCAGTGAGATATACCTGCTGGAGCGCGTGCTATGGGTGGCTGTTGTTATCGTGACCAGTGAGCTGAGATAAGGCGGAGCTTTACCTAGCATAGATTTATAGATGACCTGGAGCCAGTGGGTCTGGCGACGAATATGTAGCGAGGGCCAGCCGACTAGAGCATACAGGTCGCAGTGGTGGGTGGTATAAGGGGCTTTGGTAACAAAATGGATGGCACTGTGATAGACTGCATCCAGTTTGCTGAGAAGAGTATTGGAAGCTATTTTGTAGATGACGTCGCCAAAGTCGAGGATCGGTAGGATAGTCAGTTTTACTAGGGTAAGTTTGGCGGCGTGAGTGAAGGAGGCTTTAAGGGCGGAATAGAAAGCCGATTTTGGATTGGAGATATTTAATATGAGTCTGGAAGGAGAGTTTACAGTCTAGCAGGACACCTAGGTACTTGTAGTTGTCCACATACTCTAGGTCAGAACCGTCCAGGGTAGTGATGCAAGTCGGGCGGGCGGGTGCCGGCAGCGAACGGTTGAAAAGCATGCATTTGGTTATACTAGCGTTTAAGAGCAGTTGGAGGCCACGGAAGGAGTGTTGTATGGCATTGAAGCTTGTTTGGATGTTTGTTAACAGTGTCCAAAGAAGGGCCAGATGTATACAGAATGGTGTTGTCTGCGTAGAGGTGGATCAGGGAATCACCCGCAGCAAGAGTGACATCATTGATATGTACAGAGAAGAGTCGGCCCGAGAATTGAACCCTGTGGTACCCCCATAGACTACCAGAGGTCCGGACAACAGGCCCTCCGATTTGACACACTGCATTCTGTCTGCGAAGTAGTTGGTGAACCAGGCAAGGCAGTCATTTGAGAAACCAAGGAATTGAGTCTGCCGATAAGAATACGGTGATTGACAAAGTCGAAAGCCTTGGCCAGGTCGATGAAGACGGCTGCACAGTACTGTCTTTTATCGATGGCGGTTATGATATTGTTTAGTACCTTGAGCGTGGCTGATGTGCACCCGTGACCAGCGGAGAAGGTACGGTGGGATTCGAAATGGTCAGTGATCTGTTTATTAACTTGGGTTTCGAAGACTTTAGAAAGGGGAGGAGGTGTGGTATATGGCCAATATACCACAGCTAAGGGCTGTGTCCAGGCACTCCGCGTTGCGTCATGCTTAAGAACAGCCTTTAGCCGTGGTATGTTGGCCATATAACCACACCTCCTCGGGACTTGCTTAAATAAGAGCTTTATGTTGCTCTCCAAATCCTCATCATACTACAAGGCTGCTGTGAGTCCGCAGTCTACATTACATTACATTTTACCAATGTAACAGACCACTGTAAATAACATACTGTCTCATTCAATATTTGGGAAAGGTAGGCAAGTTCATATTGCTTAGTAAAAGTATATGAATAGACATGACAAAATTCAAAAATCTTAGTCACAATTCACACCTATCAAGCATGACTCACCATAACAAGAGAGTAGCTCACCTTCTGTGCAAGGGGGAAGTCCCAGAAAAGACATTGCGGTTGTACCCAAATCAGCCCCCAACTCAAATACATGTAGCCCAATGTCACTGCATGAGAGGCACATTTCAAGCAAAGGTCCATACATGTCTTTCATCTCTCTGTAGGTAAGTCATATGATATTTGTTTTATTACATTATGTAACGAGATGCATTTTTAAAATGTACATGTGAGTTGGTTATGCTGTTCATGGTTTATAACTTTTTAAAAGATGGAGTCTTTAATTTTTAAGAAGGGGGGAAAAATGTTTACTAATCGGATATCCAGACATAAAAGATCAACATCATGCCTTGAATACTTACGGGTGTATGCAATGAGCCATTGTTTATGCTATAGAGTGTAACACCAACAAAAACACCATGATAACGTCACGTGTGGTGAAAGGAATCAAATCCGTAGTAAAAGGCCTTACATGATACTGCTGGAGAATTGTTGAAGCAAATGCACAGATAAGAACAAATGTATGAGTCAATTTTATGAAGAACAAGGCGAGGCGCAGCTTCATACTTTGAACATGTGTACTTTCTCCGGCTCAGTGATTCTGTGCCCAGTAGAGCGCAGCGCAGTATTCCTCTGTCAAGAAAATTTCATTTAAATCTTTGAAGTTGTATTGAGTTGTTTTTGGAGCCTTGCCCTCTCTTCTGATATATTCTGGAGCTAGTTGGACAGGATAATATAGTGTATAACTAAAGTGATCCAAGACTGATTACTAAGTGTTATGAAATGTAATGTAACATTTTTTGTATATAACTGCCTATACGTTGCTGGACCCCAGGAAGAGTAGCTGCGGACTTAAATGGGGATCATTAATAAATACAAATACAAATTACACAAGGATCCCATGAACTGACCCTGACTTCCCCATCTGTCATTCAGTGAGTCAGGGTGTGAGTTGACACCCGAACTGAGCCATGGGGTTAGGCTGTTCTGAGGGTTACTTCTGGGACCGCCTGGTCAGGAAGTGTCTGACCTGTCAGATGGTCTGCCAGCAGCCCCATCGCCACCTCAGATGCATCGAGTACTGTGGTAAGTTCACATACACACAAACGCTCGCCGGGGGCAATAACACATACACTGACTTGAGAAGTCAGTGAGAGGCCAATACACCGTATGATTGTCCATATGACTCAATCAGTGGAGGCTGCTGAGGAGAGGACGGGTAATAATAATAGCTGGAACAGAGTAAATGGAATGGCATCAAACATATGGATCCCATGTGTTTGACATATTTGATACCATTCCACCTATTCCCCTTCAACCATTACCACAAGCCCACCCTCCCCAATTAAGGTGCCACCAACCTCCTGTGGACTCAATCTACAAAGTTATACATAGAGTGCCTATCATAAGTATTCACCCCTTGTGTTGCATTACAAAGTGGGATTCAAATTGATTTCATTGTGATTTTTTTTTTGTCACTGATCTACACAAAGTACTCCATATTGTCAAAATTATATTTTTGTTTGACAAATTAATAAAAAATGTATTACTAAGATGTCTTGGTTGCAGAAGTATTCCCCCCCTTTGTTATGGCAAGACTAAATAGTAAGTTTAGTTTTTTTTTTTAATGACTACCCCATCTCTGTACCACACACACTCAACATACAGTTAAGTAGTGAATTTCAAGCACAGATTCAACAAAAAAGACCAGGGAGATTTTCCAATGTCTTGTTAAGAAGGGCACTGATTGGTAGATGGGCTAAAATAAAAAAAAAGCAGATGCTGAATATCCTTTTGAGCATGGTGAAGCTATTGATTAGGCTTTGGATGGTGTATCAATACACCCAGTCACTACAAAGATACAGGCGTCCTTGCTAACCGAGTTGCCGGTGAGAAAGGAAATCACTCTGGGATTTCATTATAAGGTCCTTGGTGATTTGAAAACAGTTAGAGTTTAATGGCTGTGATAGTTTTCTCCTGAGGCTGGATCAGTGGATCAGTAACTACAGAGTATTTACTACACAATAATAACCTAAATGACAGAGGGGAAAAAAAGGCAGCCTGTACAGAATACAAATATGCCAAAACATGCATTCTGTTTGCAACAAGGCAGAGTAATACTGAAAAAAATGTGGCAAAGGAATACACTTTTTGTCCTGAATACAAAGCTTTATGTTTGTGGCAAATCCAACAACACACCTCGGAGTACCACTCTCCACATTTTAAGAATGGTGGTGGCTGCATCATGTTATGGACATGCTTGTCATCGGCAAGAACCGTGGAGTTTTTCAGGATAAAATGAAAGAGAAGGGAGTTAAGCAGAGGCAAAATCCTGGTTCAGTCTGCTTTCTACCAGACACTGGGAGACTGATTACAATAACAGGACAATAACTTAAAACACAAGGCCTAATCTACGCTGGAGTTGCTTACCAAGAAGATAGGGAATGTTCCTAGGTGGCTGAGTTACAGTTTTCACTTAATCTACTTGAAAATCTATGGGAAGAGTATTTTGAAAAAAGTAATGGGCAAATATTGCACAATCAAGGTGTGCAAAGCTCTTAGAGATTTACCCAAAAAGACTCAACAGCTGTAAATGCTGCCAAAAGGTGTTTCTAACATGTATTGACTCAGGGGGTGAATACTTATCTAGTCAATATACACTGAGTGTACAAAACATTAAGAACACCTGCTCTTTCCATGACAGACTGACCAGCTGAATCGACGTGAAAGCTACAGTATGATCCCTTATTGATGTTACCGGTTAAAGCCACTTCAATTAGTGTAAATGAAGGGAAGGAGACAGGTTAAATGAAGATTTTTAAGCCTTGAGACAATGAATGGCACACATACACAATCCGAGGGTGAATGGGCAAGACAAAATATGGAAGTGCCTTTGAACAAGGTATGTTAGTAGGTGCCAGGCGCACTAGTTGGAGTGTTTCAGGAACTGCAACGCTGCTGGGTTTTTCACGCTCAATAGTTTCCCGTGTGTATCAAGAATGGTCCACCACCCAAAAAACATCCAGCCAACTTGACAACTGTGGGAAGCATTGGAGTCAACATTGACCAGCATCCCTGTGGAATACATTTGACACCTTGTAGAGTCCATACCCCGACGAATTGAGGCTGTTCTGATGGCAAAAGGGGGTGCAATTCAATATTAGGAAGGTGTTCCTAATGTTTTGTGAACTCAGTGTATATTAGTGTTATATTTTTCATTCATAAAAAATAAAATGTTTCATCCAGCTTGACAGAGTATAATGTATAGCTCATTGACATTTAATAAAAAAATTAAAAAAAATTCTAGTCCCACAATAAAATGTGAATAAATCCAACGGGGGTGAATTATTGATAGGCACTGTATTTAATTACATATACATGTTGTATTTAATCATATGGTGTTGTATCAGTGGTAAAAGGATAATACAAAAGGTCAATTAATCTCAATACCATTTTTGTAGGGTTAAGTAACATGTATAGCCTACTGGAATCATGGTTGATACTGTACATGGTAGCCATTTTGTGTCAAAACACAGGAAGAATATACCATGCATGTTATAATACTCAGACCATCCCTGTGCCATTGTGTGTGTCTGTCTTTGCCAGTGTCTCTGGGGTGTAAGGCGGTCCCAGGGCAGTACTATGACAGGCTGTTGAAGAAGTGTCTGAGGTGTGCTGCGGTGTGTGGCAGCCATCCCTCAGAGTGTTCCCACCAGTGTCAGAGTGAGTGAACAGCATTCTGAAGTACTATACATCCGCCCAGTATGTTGTAGCTATTACAAAACATATAGGACGCTCACTTAGCAAACCCTTTTTCATCAGAATATTAGGTGCTAAATGTTCTCTTTGTCTCTTGTTATCTCTCTCTGTAACACTCAAACCGTCATAATAGTTTGTACACTACTAAGTAATTAATTGAGCATACAGCCATCTCCAAAAGAGCTTCTGGCAGTCGATCCAATATGTATAACAACTGACATGCAAGCGACCCCTTCACAAATGCAGCAGCTTGTCATACATTTTTTTAAAGGAAAAACCCACACACACTGGAATATTCTTTACGTTTGAATGCCCTTTTAACATTTTTTTATTGTAGAAGCAGAGGTCAGAGCAAACGGACAAGTTTCGGCCACAGTCTTCGCCAGCGTTTGGTCAAGGCTGTGGCCGTTTGCTCTGACCTCTGCTGCTGCTAAAAAATACATTAAAACGTAAAGAATAATCCAGAGTGTAGGTTTTTCCTTTATTAAAATATATACCTTTTGAACCCAGCAACCAAATACTTTTTTCTTCTACAAACATTTGAGTTGAGCACACCAATTCCTTTTCAAATGCCCTTTACCCAGCCAGGTGCTTCATTACCTCAGGATTACACGGCTGGGCTAGCTGAAATGTAATGTCCCAAACGGTACCCTCCCATAAGGCCCTAGTCAAAAGTAGAGCACTATATTGAGAATAGGGTGCCATTTGGTGTTCTCTCTAATTCAGTCAAATTTAAATAAGATAACTTTGGGATTAAATGCATTTGGCTTTGATGATGTTCAGAACTGAGAACCGTCTAGAGGTAGTGCGTTGACATTTGGTAATGGTGCATACGCTACGTTACGACTCACTTCACATTACATGGACGTTATTGCAGGGTACATAAGGATTTAATTTAAGTCATTTAATTCCCTCAAGCCCAACAGCCTGCCTTGAATGGAATCTTGAGGCCTGTGGATGGGAATGCCTTCCAGAACCATACCATCAGGGGGGGCTACCTACCCAGAAGCCTGCCTAACTCAGCCATCCTGGTGTACTCTCTGCTGGGCCTGTGTCTGACTCTGCTGCTGTTGACCCTGTCTGTGGCTCTGCTGGTACTGCTGAGGAGGCCCCCCCGACCAGGGGCCACACAGAACAGTCACACCCAGGGTAAAGAAGGCCAGAAGGGCCAAGAGCCTAACCAGCACAGCCAGTCCTCCAAAGGTCAGTTTGGGCACACATCTAGTGTAAAAAGGTAGCACAGGTCACATCCTCATAAAGCCACTCAGAATAGGAGTGGTGATCTAGGATCAGGCCCGTGGATGGGAATGCCTTCCAGAACCATACCATCAGGGGGGGCTACTGTCCATTTATGAATATTCATTAAGATATAAAAGGTAAAAAAAAAAAAAGATCAATCAATCAAATGTATTTATATAGCCCTTCTTACATCAGCTGATGTCACAAAGTGCTGTACAGAAACCCAGCCTAAAACCCCAAGCAGCAAGCAATGCAGGTGTAGAAGCATGGTGGCGAGGAAAAACTCCCTAGAAAAGGCAGGAACCTAGGAAGAAACCTTCTGGCTGTGCCGGGTGGAGATTATAACAGAACATGGCCAAGATGTTCAAATGTTCATAGACGACCAGCAGGGTCAAATAATATTAATCACAGTGGTGATCCAAGATCACAATCTTTTAACTCAACATGGCTCCTTTTAGATCGAGATAACCTGTATGTGTGTGTGTGTGTGTGTGCGTACGTACCATCTTTAGACTGCCTGATGGATCCATCCCTGCTCCAGATAAACAGTGTGACACTGAGCCGTTCGTCCAGCCCCACAGAGACTTGTGTGTGTGTCCACTGCTTCCCTGACCTCGGAGTGCCTGGCAGGGGAGAGAAGCAGCAGAGACCCCCACTCACCCTCTACCAGCAGGCTGTCCCCCAGGACCTCCACTCTCCTACCAGAGCCCCTCAGTGTGGGTCATCACAGAGAATAATTTGCTCCCCTAGTCAGCCCAGCTTCTGATTGGTTCAGTTCTGCAGACTGGACACTAAATAAACAACTCTGGAGAGATCTGATACCGCCCACTCCAGGGTGAAGTTTCCCCAAAGTACAGATCTAGGATTAACTTATCCTCCCCAATCCTAACCTGAACAATTAGTGGGGGGGAAAGAAACACTGTCCCAAGATCAAATGTGTGAGCAGTCTGGAGAGCAGAAATTAATAGGTGAAGGATACAGGAGAAACTGGAGTGAGACAGAAGCGAGTGACAGAACATTATATATGCCTGTACAGATGTTGGATCTTCATTTGAGCCAGTTTTCTACAGCAGGAAACTAATCCTGCAGCAACAAGAAATGTGAATTATGTGGATTATAATTAATGGACATTTTTGTAGTGGTTGATACATTTTTCAATCCGGCAAATCAAGTCTGACATTTTAAAGTGGAGATTACAAACTTTAAAAGCCTTTTAAAAACCTTGAATACACAAGTTTGCATTTCCTGTTGTGCAAGAAAATTCTCAGCAACAAAAATGATCAAATTAGGACACCCTCTCCATCTCTCGGGAGACATTACAACTACCTCTGTCAGAATTAGACGTTCATCCATGTTTCTCAAACGTCAAATTACGAAGTTCATGTTTAAGGTTAGGCATTAACTTAGAATATTTACGGTAAGGGTTATGGTTTGGGATAGGCTTAAAACACAAATCTCAAGAACATATTTTTATTGCTGGATTTGAACATGCAGCCTTTGGCACCAGAGGCGGATGCTTACGCATTCGCTGTTGCCCCTAGTGGCCGGTTTCCACGTCGACTTCCGACGTGCTCAGACATGGACCGACATCAAATACCGACAGGTGACCTGGCTGGACATTCACAGGCGGGTGGCCTCCATGTGCCATGAAAGACCTCCAGTAAATCTTCAACAAGCTAATAAAACCCTGCAGCATACGGGCGAGTAAAGATATAGGCTTTTATTTTGGGTCTCACCATCAGTGTCCAGTTCTTGCAGCAGATAAAGTGTTGGGGATGTAGTCTTGACTAGACCATAATGATCCTTGGCCGATAAAGTAACTCAGTTTATACCTTGGTTTCTTATTTTAGCATACATACATACTTTAACATACATGATGTGAAAGAAAAAAAATAACTCTGACACCGACTTTATATCCATCGTAGACAGCATGCTGAATGGGAAGTACTGATTCAGTACACAAACATATGCACAACACACGTGCGTGCGCGCATACACGGAATTAGAGAAACATGTGGACAAGGTTTAACACTGTCAGATCGAGCCATCGTCTCCGGCAGGATACACAATGTGCCAGCCTTTTTCTTATTCACAACAACGCATCACCTGAAACAAATTCCCCACCATGTCAGCAACACAAGAATTATACCATCAGCGCAAGAAACGAACAAGCGTGAAACGGTCTCTTTTTGAAAAAGACATGACTGCACAACATAACAAGGACAGGGGTTGTTCGAGGCAGAGGGGAGGATGGGAAACCATAAACAAGAACTAAAATGAATTATAAAAATATAATTATGTATTTTCGCTGCCATCGCGAATAGTAAAACACAAAAGAGGATAGCTTTTTCACAGAACACTCCGCTTCTTCAACTCAAGTCTTTTTCCATAGTTAAAAAATAGATGTTAGATTAATCATACAGTATTTTTTTTACTAAAAAGTCACAAACAACGATTATAGTAACCACTTTTGTCTTTGCAATATTGTAAATACCATTTGTCAGCTTGTTTTGCAGTCAGCGCAATAATGATGCATAAAGAAATTAGACAACCAAATATATTTCCGCCTTTGAAAATGCTTGGTCACTTGTAGATGGGTGTATGTGTGGGTGGAATGATGGATTTCAGAAATGATCAAATAACTGAATGTGAAGTTTTTATGAGATGTGCCCACGGTCAGTCTGTCCCGCCATCTGCCCATCTGTCTGAAACAAGAATAGAGAAAGAGAGGGAGATCGAGAGCAAAGGAAGCGCCTTCTCTTCCAACAAGGCCTCCATAGTCACACTCCCCCCCTCCCCCTCTTGCAATCTTCCCTCCCCCTCTCCTCTCTTCCTCCTTATCAAGTACATCCGAGTAGCTTCAGTGCAGATTGGTTTTGGAGTGTCCTTTACTCAGAAAGAATGCATGATTCATTTTCCTTTCCCTCCATTCCCCCAGCTTCAATCGTCACTGATGTAGAGTTTCAGGTAGGCGTGCGTCATGTCGCCATCTTGTTGTTGCAAGTCTTGGTGGCTGTTGACATCAGTGCTGAAGGGAGGTGGCTATTCGTACTCCAGAAACTGTTTATGGTAGAACAAGAGGTACCTGAGAACAGAGAGATTCAACGATAAGATTTCACACTGATACATACAAGTAATTATTAAATGATAATGAAAAAAGTATGAACAACAGAAGGTAGAGGTTACTGCATCATGACACATCAACCGAAAGGGGAGACGGAGTTTTGGATTACATTTGGAGCGGACCTAGCTGGACTAGGTCAAACCTGCCCCTAACCAGTAATACAGGGTCAGATATTAATTTGAAATCACTACTGGGGTTGGGCCAGTAACCGAAAGGTTGCTGGATCGAATCCCAGAGCTGACAAGGTAAAATTCTGTCGTTGAACAAGGCAGTTCCCTGGTAGGCAGTCATTGTAAAATAAAAATGTGTTCTTCATCGACTTGCCTAGTTAAATAAAATAGAAAAGCCTAAGGGGTGGGGCAAATGCAGAAAGAAAACGTTTTACCCACGCTGAAGATGTCTATATAGGTACGCTAATACAGGACTAGTAGAGACCCAGCGCACTACTTTTGTGAAAAAATGTAAACCAGCATTATCTGTACAAAACAGTTAATCTGATAATACTTGTGGAATATAAAAATACTTTCTTGATATATTAGATCAAGAAAAATATTTAATTTGATGTGGATGTTTTGGGTCTTTGCACCTTTTGATGTCCATGTCTGAGGACAGGGTTTTGTTCTTTTCTGGATTCCAGTCAACTCTTACAATTCCAACTATTGAATCCTGCAAGATACTGTTCTATATTATACAGCTACCCTTTCTGCCAAAATAAATAGTCTGCCCGTGCTACAGACGTCTACATATCAGTCTGCTAATACTAGTAAAGGCCCAGTGTACTTCTTTTGTGAACAAATATGACTTGTTATGACCACAGTTCAAACTTAGGATATTTTCAGAGCTTACCCTTCGCTGTCCAGCACGTCCTTGATGCTGGCCTTGGTGATGACGGCGTCGTCGCACTTGAACCACTGGTCCTTGTGCTGCCGGATGAACGTGGTGTAGTGACCGCTCTCCAGAGTGCCCTGGTGGTTGACCACCGCAAACAGAGAATACCTGGAGGGAGAGAACAGGAGATAGGAAGCCAGGCAGAAAATGGATGAGAATTGGTTCATGTCAAAGCAAGAGAGTAAGTAAGAGCCAATTCACTGTCATTATATTGTTCTTTATATGCAACCTAGTAGCATTGTTAGAGGGACAGCGCACATACTTATTGTCGTTGTTGAACACGTCTACCGACTGCTGGTACTGTCCGTTCATCCTGCTCTCTTTACTGAAAGACACACAGACAACATGTCAGCAACGATGAACAAAGGCGGTCCTACTAAGCCATCCGCAGGCTTCACTCCAGGGATAGTTCATCAAAATGACAATCACATATTGGTTTTCCTTAACCCGTCTATGGACAAGAGGAGACGGCAATCCATGCTTTGGTTTAGTTTCCCTGTCACCGCGGCCACATGCTACCGCTAACAGTACCAGGAAAACTAAACCAAAGCATGGATTGCCGTCTCACCTTGTCCATAAACTGCTTACAGGGCGAGGAAACCAATGTGATTTTGTAATTTGGGTGAATGATCCCTTGAATATCGCACATGTAGATTACAATGAATCCTAAAGCACCCCTATTAAGCCGAGTTAGCTATGACATTAACACCTCAACCTGCCAGGCACGGTTTCCAACGAGGCCCCTGACTGACTGCCTGGTGTGACACTAACCCTAGAGATTACATTCCCACCTCCACACCAATATAACACATCTCTTTCATACACACCCACACATTCATTCAGTCAATTAACTGATGCAGTTCCAGGCATCGCTCTTCCTCTCTGGAGGAGAGCGATCTGAATCCATTTGAGTCCCCCTCAGCAGCAGGTGTTGTTTTGACATGCTGTGCATCAGGGGATGCGCACAGGGAGTTCTGCATTAATGTGTACACACACACACACACACCTGTGTTTGGCTAATTAAGTTAACACACCAATTAAACACACAGAAAATGGACGTGGTTGGTCAGACAGCGCATACACACACCTATTTAATTCTGACAGAGAAGGGCTGCATCTCAGTTGACTCAAGGGGCTTCCCTTCCTTGTCTCCTTTCCTTCGTTAGCACTGATTTGAGAATCGCAACGTGAAAGCTACATAGCAAGGAGACCATCAGAGGGCTGACTTTCACTTGGTGACTTCACCTGGCGAAAATATGAGGAAGTAACTTCAGACTACTGAGATGCAGCCCTCATCTTTTCCACGGTGGGCCTGGCTCATTGTTCAGACTGACCTGGAGGCCATGAAGGGAGTCATGTCCAGCTCTAAGGGGAAGGAGACGTATGTAGGGATCTTCCTCCGCAGCTTCGCTGAGTGTTCAAACCGCTGGAGAGGGGGAAAAGAGAGAAAGAGGAGAGAAAGAGGAGAGTGAAAAACATGAAAAAAGAGAGAGCGGGTAGAGACAACAGCGGTAGGACATGAGTTTGAAGTGGAAAAGGGAACTAAACCTGGAGCTCTCACTACCTTTTACACAAATACAGAGAAAACACACACACTGACTTTGAGGTGGAAACACGCCACAATGGGGAGCTTCTTCATGGTCAGCTGTTTGGTGGACTCCTGGTAACTATGGCAACCGCTACATTTGATCTTGGCGCTGCTCCCCAAGTGTTCTGGTCGGGTAAACCTGCAGAAGACGGGACCATGGTCAGAACACACTCCGGGTGTGTGTGTGTGTGTGTGTGTGTGTGTGTGTGTGAAAGAGATTGGTGGTGTCACCATTGATGTGGAGAGAGCTGGACAGCAGACTAGAGAGACAAACAGGAAGTGATATGGAAGTGAAGAATAGTAATGAGATACCGGAGTAGACAGTCAGAGTGGTGGCCTTTGATAGATGGAGAGAGGGATAGAGAAAGAGAGAAATAGAGAGGAAGAAACCGAGATAAAGGTATGAGTAGTACCTGCGAAGACAGTCTGTGAGCGTGGTGGCCCCGGAGAGGTGGCTCTCTCCGTTGAGTGTGCTGCCGTCCCCCCCGGGGCTGAGGGGCCAGAAGGGCGTGGACGACCCCGGCAGGTCCAAACTGATGTCCCAGAACGGGTCAATCGTCGTGGAAACACCGCTACAGGACGAGAGGGGAGGAGTCTGAGGGAATGGCACTGTAAGGTTTGGGCTTTGACAGATCTGAAGCTTATGGAACTTTCTTATGACCCCCACCATATAAGTAGTCACAACACTGACAATATTTGTTTGCATGTAAACTCAGCAAAAAAAAAAGAAATGTCCCCTTTTCAGGACTCTGTCTTTCAAAGATAATTCGTAAAAATCCAAATAACTTCACAGAAGGGTTTAAACACTGTTTCCCATGCTTGTTCAATGAACCATAAACAATTAATGAACATGCACCTGTGGAACGGTCGTTAAGACACTAACGGCTTACAGACGGTAGGCAATTAAGGTCACAGTTATGAAAACCTAGGACACTAAAGAGGCCTTTCTACTGACTCTGAAAAACACCAAAAGAAAGATGCCCAGGGTCCCTGCTCGTCTGCGTGAACGTGCCTTAGGAATGCTGCAAGGAGGCATGAGGACTACAGATGAGGCCAGGGCAATATATTGCAATGTCCGTACTGTGAGACGCCTAAGACAGCGCTACAGGGAGACAGGACGGACAGCTGATCGTCCTAGCAGTGTCAGACCACGTGTAACACCTGCACAGGATCGGTACATCCGAACATCGGTCTGGGGCGGTGTGTCACAGCATCATCGGACTGGGCTTGCTGTCATTGCTGGCAATCTAATCACTGTGCCTTACAGGGAAGACATCCTCCTCCCTCATGTGGTACCCATCCTGCAGGCTCATCCTGACATGACACTCCAGCATTACAATGCCACCAGCCATACTGCTCGTTCTGTGCGTGATTTCCTGCAAGACAGGAATGTCAGTGTTCTGCCATAGTCAGCGAAGAGCCCAGATCTCAATCCCAATGAGCACATCTGGGACCTGTTGGATCAGAGGGTGAGGGCTAGGGCCATTCCCCCCAGAAATGTCCAGGAACTTGCAGGTGCCTTGGTGGAAGAGTGGCATAACATCTCACAGCAAGAACTGGCAAATCTGGTGCAGTCCATGAGGAGGAGATGCACTGCCGTACTTAATGCAGCTGGTGGCCACACCAGATACTGACTGTTACTTTTGATTTTGACCCCCTTTTTGTTTTTTGTTCAGGGACACATTATTCAATTTCTGTTAGTAACATGTCTGTGGAACTTGTTCAGTTATTGTCTCAGTTGTTGAATCTTGTTATGTTCATACAAATATTTACGCGTTAAGTTTGCTGAAAATAAACGCAGTTGACAGTGAGAGGATGTTTCTTTTTTTGCTGAGTTTATGTATTCAAAATGTTGCACAAAAGGTTTCTAAATCAATGCATCAAACAAAGATTGTGCAATGCTCCAAGTGTCCACCAGGTGGGGATAGAACACTGTCAATCTACACTGTCCAGTAGGGGGCCTGCTACAGCAGAGGGAGTGAAACAGTGGGTGGTGTGTGTCTGTTCAAATCAGTCCCACTCTCCCTGACTCACTGCAGAGGAGAGGGGGTCAGACCAAGGCTGACACTGAGTGATGTAAAACATGATGCAACATGAGCACAGACAGAGAGACAGAGACACAGAGACAAAGTAAGGATGAAGCATAAATGTCACATAAAAGGAAAAAAACAAATGACACACACACACACACAGGAGCTTACTGGCAGACTTGACATGTGACGTCAGACTGCAGGCCTCCAGTGAAGATTTGGTCGATGATGCAGTTGCAGTTATTGGGGTTGTTAGCCTTCTTCCCGTTGTCATCTCCTTGGTGAGCACAGGGACACGGACACACGATTGAGAATCAAAGCATGTCGAACTACCATATCAACCCTCCCCTCCCCCTTACCACAATATCAGAGAGGGAACGAGAGAGAGAGAGGGATGGTGGAGGACGACACAGAGCCAAGCAAACACAATCAGCGCTTTTATGTAGAGTGTCTGTGTCAATTAGTAACCTCTCAGCTCATCTCATCCAGGCTGCCAGTCAGTCATTTGCATCTCATTTCATCCAGGCAGTTAGTTATCTGCCTCTCATCTCATCTCATCCAGGCCATCAGTTATCAGCCTGATCGGGGCAGTTAGCAGACCAGCACAGCCATTTCCCACACTCCCCTCCTCTGCAGTTCCTTGTCTCCCCCTCGCTCATATTCCTGCTTTTCCTCCCACCCGTTGACTGTGGCTGAAGTAGAGAGTGTGGGTGCCATTTGAGTAGAGCAGTCTGCTTTCTACAATCTGTGTGTGTGTGTGTGTAAATCTGTGTAATATATGCGTTTCTGTATATACAGTGTATTCAGAAAGTATTCAGACCACTTCCCTTTTTGTTTTTTACATTTTGTTACATTACTGCCTTAATCTAAAATAGACTAGTTATCCTCATCAATCAACACACAATACCCCATAATGACAAAGCAAAAACAGGTTTAGACATTTTTTGCAAATTTATAAAAAATATATAAATAAGATATTTCTGTTTTATAAGTATTCAGACCCTTTGCTATGAGACTCAAAATTGAGCTCAGGTGCATCCTGTTTCCATTGATCATCCTTGAGATGTTTCTACAATTTGATTGGAGTCCACCTGTGAAAAATTCAATTGATTGGACATGATTTGGAAAGGCGCACATCTGTCTATATAAAGTCCCACAGTTGACATGGCATGTCAGAGCAAAAACCAAGCCATTAGGTCAAAGGAATTGTCCGAAGAGCTCCGAGACAGGATTGTAGAGGCACAGATCTGGGGAAGGGTACAAAAAATGTCCGCAGCATTGAAGGTCCCCAAGAACACAGTGGCCTCCATCATTCTTAAATGGAAGAAGTTTGGAACCACCAAGACCAAGCACCCGATGGTCTCTGACAGAGCTCCAGAGTTCCTCTGTGGAAATGAGAGAACCTTCCAGAAGGACAACCATCTCGGCAGCAATCAGGCCTTCATGGTAGAGGGGCCAGACGGAAACAGCCCGTTTGGAGTTTGCCGAAAGGCACCTAAAGGACTCTGACCATGAGAAACAAGATTCTCTGGTCTGATGAAACCAAGATTGAACTCTTTGGCCTGAATGCCAACAGTCACGTCTGGAGGAAACCTGGCACCATCCCTACGGTGAAGCATGGTGGTAGCAACATTATGTTGTGGGGATGTTTTTCAGAGGCAGGGACTGGAAGACCAGTCAGGATCGAGGGAAAGATGAACGGAGCAAAGTACAGAGGGATCCTTGATGAAAACCTGCTTCAGAGCGCTCAGGACCAGAGTGGGGTGAATGTTTTTATTTTTTTAATTTCACCTTTATTTAACCAGGTCGGCCAGTTGAGAACAAGTTCTAATTTACAACTGCAACCTGGCCAAGATAAAGCAAAAGCAGTGCGACAAAAACAAAAACACAGAGTTACACATAAACAAAGGTTCACCTTCCAACAGGACAACAACCCTAAGTACACAGCCAATATGATGCAGGAGTGGCTTCGGGACAAGTCTCTGAATGTCCTTGAGTGGCCCAGCCAGACCCCGGACTTGAACCCGATCAAACATCTCTGAAGACACCTGAAAATAGCTGTGCAGTGACGCTCCCCGTCCAACCCGACAAAGCTTGAGAGGATCTGCAGAGAAGAATGGGAGGAACTCCCCAAATACAGGTGTGCCAAGGTTGTAGCGTCATACCCAAGAAGACTCGAGGCTGTAATCGCTACCAATAGGTGCTTCAACAAAGTACTGAGTAAAGAGTCTGAATACTAAAAAAAAAAAAACTAATAAATTTGCAAATATTTATAAAAACCTGTTTTTGCTTTGTCATTATGGGGTACTGTGTGTAGATTGATGAGAAATAAAATGTTATCCAATTTAACAAGGCTGTAAACGTAACAAAATGTGGAAAAAGTCAAGGGGTCTGAATACTTCCCGTATGCACAAGGTAGTTCTAAGGCTTATAATGTAGTGTGTATGTGTGTGTCTGTGCGTGCGTGTACTATGATGCAGACCTTTGCAGTGGCGGTGCAGCACATCCAGGGCAGCGATGAGGAACTCGTGGGCATCCTGCTGCTCGTAGCCCGCAAGGTGGCGAGCGTGAGTCCACACCAGGTGCAGCAGCCGGAAGGGAATGTGGGGCGAGCGGTGGCCCGAGTAGAACTGAGAGAGAGAGAGGGACGAAAAGGGAAACATTAGGAGAGGCAGAGGATGTGGAAAAGAGGGACAGATAAAAATGGAACAAGGAGGGGGATGAAGAGAGAAAGAAAGTAAAGGTGAATAAGAGAAATGAGAGAGAAAATAAGAGGGATGAGGGAGAAAATGAAGGTTGGAGAAGGGGCGGGATGAAACAGGCACTTAAACCATACTACGTTCTAAGTACGTCCACAATAATAGTTTTAGAGGGAGAAAAGAAAAGTGAAGATAGTTGGGCTGAGACGGATGAAGGTTAGACAGCTGTAGAGGTGGGCTGAGAGAGAAAGAGGTAGGAGAAAGGAGGCGTGTGAGACTGAAAGAGAAATATATTTTTTAAGCCCTTACCTCCTGAAAGAGCTGTGACATCTCACACACCAGACAGGAGTTGGACTGCATCTCACACTTGTGTCTGTCGGACAGGAAGAAGTCCCGCAGCAGGGGGGTGTGGGTGAGGGCCTGGACGATGCAGTTCATAAAACACGTGTTTCCCAGGTTGATCAGACCTCGAAGACCTGAGGGAGAGAGAGACAGAGAGAGCGCGAGACAGAGAGCGCGCGAGAGAGCGCGAGACAGAGAGCGCGCGAGAGAGCGCGAGACAGAGAGCGCGAGAGAGCGCGAGAGACGAGAGAGCGCGAGAGACGAGAGAGCGCGAGAGACAAGAGAGCGCGAGAGACAAGAGAGCGCGAGAGAGAGAGAGAGCGCGAGAGAGAGCGCGAGAGACGAGAGAGCGCGAGAGACGAGAGAGCGCGAGAGACAAGAGAGCGCGAGAGACAAGAGAGCGCGAGAGACAAGAGAGCGCGAGAGACAGCGCGAGAGAGAGAGCGCGAGAGAGAGAGAGAGCGCGAGAGAGAGAGAGAGAGCGCGAGAGAGAGAGAGAGAGAGAGAGAGAGAGAGAGAGAGAGAGAGAGAGAGAGAGCGCGCGCGCGCGCGCGCGCGCGCGCGAGAGAGAGAGAGAGCGCGAGAGAGAGAGAGAGAGAGCGCGAGCACGCGCGAGAGAGAGAGAGAGCGCGCGCGAGAGAGAGAGAGAGCGCGAGAGAGAGAGAGAGAGCGCGAGAGAGAGACAGAGAGCGCGAGAGAGAGACAGAGAGCGCGAGAGAGAGACAGAGAGCGCGAGAGAGAGACAGAGAGCGCGAGAGAGAGACAGAGAGCGCGAGAGAGAGACAGAGAGCGCGAGAGCAAGAGACAGAGAGCGCGAGAGCAAGAGACAGAGAGCGCGAGAGCAAGAGACAGACAGAAACAGACAGACAGAGAAAACACATCTTGAATATAATTTCCAGTGCCAAAAGCACCACAGTAAACGAGAACCAGTGGAGGCCACACTATCACAGATGGCCACAGTGGTCCCTAGAGGAAGGTTGGAGTGAACACAGCAGCCCCAAACTGGCAGGACAACAGGGTAAGAGACCCAGAGAGATGGGCGTCCCTGACAGGTGAGACCAGGCACACACGCCACACACGTTGGCCCTGACCAGCTGCTCCCTCTAGAAGTTTAGTTACAAGAAAAAGAGAGATGGAGGGAAAAGGAGGAGGGATGGAGAGGGAGAGACAAGAGTGAGGAGGTCGCTCCCTTCCGGACATGAAAACACCTCCCACAGTGCACCATTCTCTGTGTCTTTCCTAAGCGGGCAAGAGCGCATCTTGACAAAAAAATTATCACATTTGATATTTCTCACGAGAGAGAGAAAGAGAGAGAGAGAGAGACAGAGAGAGCGAGAGCACAGAGGGAACGCGAGTGGTTAGCGGCTAGCAGTAGCCTGCAGCGATGCCGTTTAACACCATTCATTCTCCATCTCTGAGCTGCTCCCTCGCTGTGTGGAGGGGTGAGAAAGAGAGGGATGCGAAACGAAGGTCATTTCCCCCCACTGTACCGCACTTCATAAACCCCTGATCAATAATAACATACTACTGAATATTTGTCTCCCTCTTGCACAGACACACACAGACAGAGGCTAAATGCCATGCTCTGAAGCCTGGACCTGCTCCAAGTCCTTGTTCCTGACCACCTGCTCACGTTACAACCCTGGGAGTTTAGTTAAGAGAGAAAACAGGGACGAGGAACGGAACGAGAGAGGGATTGAGGAGAAGACAAGCAGATCCAGTTGCGAGCACCTGTCAAGAGAGCGAGGAGGCTTCTGCCTTCTGGACATGAACACATTCCCCATCATGCACCATTCTCTGTGTGTCACCTAGGCTTCATTCAGGTTCAATGTACTTGGACTCAGCCACACACACACAGGCAGCTTGACAAAAACACATTTAGACTTGGTCTTTTTTCATCTCATCCAACCTCATTACGTTTAGCATAGAGCGAGAGGAGAGGGACAGCGAGCGGCTAGCAGTCGCCTGCAGGGACGCTGTTTAACACCATTGATTCTCCATCTCAGTGTGAGCAGAGCTGCTCCCTCGCTGTGTGGATGAGGGGTGAGAAAAGGAGGAGAGGAAGGTTTTATTTCCCCAATGGACAGCACTACAGAAATCCCTGATCGATAACATACTACTGATGAGTTCTGACTTCTGAACTTGAAATATGAAATCTCCTTGTTCATGGTACTTGAGGGACAGAGGAGAATACGGAACGTTCCCGTTATTGTTAGACATCAGTTATCCTGTGGAAAGGAGAAGGGCCACAGTCTGGCTTCAGTTGTTGGGCTGTAATTTGAACTACTTGCTACACCAGAAGTGAATGGTTATCTGTAGGAGGAATGTATATGATGGGGTCAATGAAGGTTGGATATGGATAGGGGCTTGGAATGTTACTGAGTAAGGGGAAAGGCAGTCGCATGGTTGTGGTCACTGATAAGGGTGGGGAGCTGTGGATTAGTGAGGAATGGGGGCAGAGGTCATGTCAGGTCACATTAAGGGAGAAGGAACAGTTTATTACCCGTATCACTTAACTTTCAGAAAAGGAGGAGACTTCACCTAAAGTGGGGTATACACACACACACACACACACACACACACACACACACACACACACACACACACACTTGTACTGGTGGGAACATGCCTGTCTGTTAAGCTGTCTGACCCATTGGGTGAATAAACTTGGTTTGAGCTTTTCCTTGTTGTCTGGTGTATTTAGTACCTAACACTACTGTGTATATTTCTCTCTTGCGCACACATTTTCAGACACACCCAACTGGAGTCCCTGCAATGAGATTCAGGAGAGACTGGGAGTTCTATCCACCCATGTGCTCCAGACACCCACAGTCTGCACTGCAGCTGCTGTCATCATACTGAACCTCATAGGGAATGAACTACACCCAGAAAGAGAGATGCAGACCAGGCTTGTGTTAGTCCCGGCCTCCTTCCTCTAACCCTTCAGTGTTTGCAGGTCTGGTGTGTTCAATATGGCAATGACACCACCAAGCCTTAGAACTTCCTTCTGCCATATCGCTTATCCCGTCATTGTGTTTCTTCATATTTGGAAACACAGAAATGGGAAAGCCCAGGGTAAGGAGCTAGGAGGAAAAGGGACCAGGGTAAGGAGCTAGGAGGAAAAGGGACCAGGGTAAGGAGCTAGGAGGAAAAGGGACCAGGGTAAGGAGCTAGGAGGAAAAGGGACCAGGGTAAGGAGCTAGGAGGAAAAGGGACCAGGGTAAGGAGCTAGGAGGAAAAGGGACCAGGGTAAGGAGCTAGGAGGAAAAGGGACCAGGGTAAGGAGCTAGGAGGAAAAGGGACCAGGGTAAGGAGCTAGGAGGAAAAGGGACCAGGGTAAGGAGCTAGGAGGAAAAGGGACCAGGGTAAGGAGCTAGGAGGAAAAGGGACCAGGGTAAGGAGCTAGGAGGAAAAGGGACCAGGGTAAGGAGCTAGGAGGAAAAGGGACCAGGGTAAGGAGCTAGGAGGAAAAGGGACCAGGGTAAGGAGCTAGGAGGAAAAGGGACCAGGGTAAGGAGCTAGGAGGAAAAGGGACCAGGGTAAGGAGCTAGGAGGAAAAGGGACCAGGGTAAGGAGCTAGGAGGAAAAGGGACCAGGGTAAGGAGCTAGGATGAAAAGGGACCAGGGTAAGGAGCTAGGATGAAAAGGGACCAGGGTAAGGAGCTAGGATGAAAAGGGACCAGGGTAAGGAGCTAGGATGAAAAGGGACCAGGGTAAGGAGCTAGGATGAAAAGGGACCAGGGTAAGGAGCTAGGATAAAGGGACCAGGGTAAGGAGCTAGGATAATGGGACCAGGCGCAAGACAACTCTTGCTATAGCCAGCCTCTGCAGCGCTGGAGGTGCCCTCACCGATGGTGCAGTTTGTTGTTATTTTCCGGCGCTTTGGATTGTGCCGCAGCAGTTCCAGCTCTCGCTTGGTGGGCTCCCACGTCGAATACTTCTCCCCTACACCTGACATTCAAACGACAGGAAAGAAAACAAAAATAAATAAACTTAAAATTTAACAAGCCAGGTAGCTTAACCATAAGCCTGAGAGGAAGTGAATAAGAAATATGGAAACATACATGGCCCAAGGCAGTGGAATCTCTATTAGTGAATACAGGTGTTTTACATAGTGCATGTACAACAAGAGGTGCATCAATGTACTACACTGTGGATCCCTAAAGATGTACCTACAGCTGAGGTGTCAGTGTGCTATGTTGCAAGCCAGAGGGCACTACTGAGGGGTTAAATAGGGGAAAGAACCTACCTTGCAACTTCCACGCTTTCCTTTGTTCCTCTTTGGCAATCTGTTCCATGTCTTTGTCGTATATGTAGTCTTGGCACACAAAGCAGTATATCCCGCCGTACAATAGATCTATAGCTGGAAGATAAAAAGAGAGACCGAGAGAGGAAGAAATTAGATGGGAGGAGGAAGGAACGAATAAGCTCAAGGCTATGTTGGCTAATTTGTAGCCCCCGGGTTAGCTGTTGAGAAAGGTGGGTATGCAGCTAGCTAGCAGCTACACCACTCTTGAACACATTCTATACCTCTGCAAGGCCAGCTTATGTGCTGACATCTTTACTGAGACACAGCCAGCGGGAGAGAAACAGACAAAAAACAGGTGAAAGCTACCTCTCTATCCCGTTACCTATCATATCCTCCTCACCTTTTAAGCAACTGCAGCGTCAATACCTGTTTGCAGTTCCCATGACAACCTGCCTCTTTCAATTGCCTGCTTGAGGCAGGTGTACATCGCGCGCGCGTGCGTGTGTGTGTGTGTGTGTGTGTGTGTAAATGGTCGGCCGCATGATTAACTACAGTATTAATGTGGATTAGATATAGTGTTGACTGGTGTGACTGAATGTATTGAAAATGTCAGGCTGGGCCCTGCAGGTATAGGTGAATTAGTACCAAGCTGATGCTGATAGCAAATACAAGAACATCAAGTCTGCCTGTAGATTCAATTCACACCAAAACAAATAAAAACTTTGTTCTACAGATGCAACATGCCGTGGATATTGCACCTAAGCCTATAATGCTGATATTGCCGTGAAAAGAGAACCTCCCTGCAGATTGTCACATCAACGACGGAGGCAACTCCCTAATCGAGCACAACAGAGAGAGTGAAACACTAGCCTTAGGCCTCAGATTGTATGACAGCCACGCTGTCAACGGCACGACAAGAACAGGAGAGAGAACGAAACAGAGTTGCGTAACAAGGTGAGACCAGGCTTATTGCTGGAGAGAAGACCAAAACGAAAATAAACCAATGGACCTTCAGGTAACCATGGGAACGCAGAAAAGGGAGGGGGAGAAAGAGAGAAGACAAACATAACATGAGGTAAATAGAAGAACAGATCAAATATCTGAAAGGAAGAACATTTAAGGAAAATGGAGTGAAAGGATCAAGAAGAGAAGGAATCGTTTTAATTTAATTCTGTAGTGTTTACGAAGACGTGTTAATTACCCTGCACGCTAGTCTGGTGAGATCTGTCCTTTTCTTCTGCTGCTGTAGCGTAAATCTATCTGCACGCTGGCACATTTTTATTCAGTAGCTAACCTAATTAACACACCAATTAATCTCCAGAGTGGCTGGGAGGGAGGGCGCGCACGGGCCTGGGCTAGGAGATAACACTGAACGGTCTGTGTTGCCAAGCACATAGGAAGCCTGCACTGCCACAACACTAACACCAGCCTATATCATCCCCCTAACAAGCATTAGTACATCTAAACATGGCACAATAACTTTTGTCCATTTATTCCCTATATTGGGAAGAGAAAAGCAATTGCTATACACACACTGTGGACAGTTTATTAGGTACACCACCCCGTTCACAAAAAGGGATCTCTCCTACAGACAGTCACGTGGCCGTGGCTTGCTATATAAAGCAGGCTGACAGGCATCGAGGCATTCAGTTACAGTCCCATTGACCGTTAGAATGGGCAAAACGAGAGACCTAAGTGAGCGAGCGTGGTATGATCATCGGTGCCAGCCACGCCAGATTCAGTATCTCAGAAACGGCCAACCGCCTGGGCATTTCACGCACGACAGTGTCTAGCGTTTACCGAGAATGGTGCGACAAACAAAACACATCCAGTCAGCGGCAGTCCTGTGGGTGAAAACAGGGGTCGAAGGAGAACGCCAAGAATCGTGCAAGCCAACAGGCGCAGGACAACAGTGGTGTGCAGAACAGCATCTCGGAACGAACAACTTGTCGATCCTTGTCGCGGATGGGCTATTGCTGCAGACTACCACACTGGGTCCCACTCCTAGCAGCTACAAACAAGAAGCGACTCCAATGTGCACGCAGTCATCAACACCGGACAATTGAGGAGTGGAAAAACATTGCCTGGTCCGACAAATCCCGGTTCCTGTTGCGTCTTGCTGATGGCCGAGTCAGGATTTGGCGTAAGCAGCATGAGTCCATGGACCCATCTTGACTGGTGTCAACAGTACAGACTGGTGGTGGTGGTGGTGTACCGCCGTCCAATCTGCAGAAACTGCATGATGTCATCACGTCAGCACCGGAGAATGCACCGGAGAATTCAGGCTGTTCTGGAGGCAAGGGGGCTGGCACTAGATTAGTGTACCTAATAAACTGGCCGGTGAGTGTATATCCTATCCTAGCTTCGAGCCGGAGGCCCATTACTTTGCGTTGCAGTGCAGTCGCACATTATTGAAAAAAGGAAGAGGACAAGGCCAATTAGACCCTGGTCTGCAATGCACTGACCTAGCTGCAGCAAATAACTCATTGGTGCCTAGAGTCTAGGTGGGACCAAATACACAGGTGACATTCAATAGCTCCTGGGGAATAGTCCTGGGGTGTTGCATTGTGTTGTGATTAATTACCGTCTCTCTGCTTTATGAAGCAGGCTGGGTGCTTCATTACCCTCCTCCACAACAGTAGAATTAGCTACTTATGTGAATAGAGGCGGCGGAGGGGCGGCCAAGGCCTACCTCGTTAAGCGGAGGGGGTAATTAGAGGTCTTTGATGTTTCGGGGGGAGACCTGGCAGTGGGCGGAGTGTTGTGGTGGTGCTGATCAGGTCTGATGTGTTGAATATGAATGTGTTAGGAGACTGAGGGAGTGGGCGGAGTGTTGTGGTGGTGCTGATGATGCTGATCAGGTCTGATGTGTTGAATATGAATGTGTTAGGAGACTGAGGCAGTGGAGCTGAGCAGATGTTCTATGGCCTCTCCTCTCGGAGGGCAGGGCTGAGATGATGGGACTCAGGCCGTGGTCCATAGGGGAGGAGCTACACTACAGCCACACAGCTCTTTGCTGTGACGTTCTCATAAGCAGGGTTGTGTCAGTTGTCGTGCTTGTGATCATCTTACCTAGATTGTGTCGTTTGTTTTTGGCGTGCTCGTGAATGTGTTTCTTGGTGAAGCAGCCGAAGAAGACGCAGGAGAGGCAGGAGTGGAGCCGGTTCAGGTGGGCGCCGCACATGTGACAGATACACGACTTGGCCTGCAGGGGGCGAGAGAGGGCCACAGGTTGAGGATCACTAACAGAGAAACCAAAAGCATCGTTATCATCCTAAACTCATGAAGAAGCTGGTAAGTCAATTAGACTGGATTCAGACAGTTTATAGTGACTATGGGCAGCCATCAACAAAATGCGGAGAAAATTGACATTGGTGAAAAGATCGTAAAGAACAAACAGGCTAGGTTGCACACCTGGCATCTCTGAGACGCAAAGGGATGGAGGGCTAATGATGAAACAACATATCCCTTTTTCATAGAGAGAGAAAGCCAGCGTGCCATTTTCAGCTGACATGTTTAGTTTCACTGTCCTTGCCTAATCTCTGCACCTTTGGCAGGGTGGAGAAGATTGACAACAGGGTTGCCAGATCAGCAGCTCCCACACCTGCCAAATCTGTCTTTTCCCATACCAATGGCATCGTCAGTCTGTAGATCACGAGTCCACTAGAGGAGTACCCATATGCGTGGTGGCTTCAATACAAGTGCCCCATGTCAGTCAGCCAGGGTTTATACACGTCATTGTCTGGAGCCTGCTCTTGAAATAGACCTAGAATCAGAGGTCACCAAACTTTTCTGAGCCGAGATCACTTGGAGTCAAAATGCAGGCCTAGATCTACCGCTCATATTTTTGTATTAAAAATAAAATAAAAAATGTAAACATGGACTTTAAAAAAGTAAGCCTATGCAACAACCTATTTAAAAGCTGTTCTGGAGCAATGAGGTTTGTGCAGTAGGCTATATGCCCAATACATTATCACTGTCTGTTGGCTATGCTTGAATTGCCCTGCCAATGTTGTTCTTCTCAAACCATTTTGAAATTCTATTTTTAAAAACTTTAGGTATATAATCAGACTGGTAATAGATCATTTGTGGTATTACTTGTGAGGCCCAGCTTAAATGAGCATAAATTGAAATCATTTGTTTTCTTTATTTTACTGGACTGATGGTGTCTGCATCTGACGGTCAGTCTCAGCGGAAGGAGAGCATCAGGGGGTCCACCTCTCAAAGTCAGACCGCACTTCAGCTCTCCCCCTCTGCTAATGCCCCGTACACATTGTGACATATTTCATTACGCCGTACACCATCTTCACGGAGGCTTTCCCCGCTACTGAATGGATAAATGTAGCAAAGATATTTATATTCACTAAACCAAGATAGTTCATCTGTGTCGTTTACAGTAGGAGCAAATTAACCATAGCGGGCAGAACAAGCAAGGCGCTGGACAAAGCCAAGCACAAGCTAGCGAGATCCTATTGGCGTGTTTTAGCAAGTATTTGCATATTTTCTCTGTGTAGTGCACATACTCAATTCAACCTTGCAGTACTAAACAACGTAATAAAAAAAAACTTTGGCAAAGTGTCAAATCTATCAAATTTAGTGCACTCGTAAACAAATTCTACACTGAACAAAAATAACACAACATACAACAATTTCAAAGACTTTACTGAGTTACAGTTCATAGAAGGAAATCAGTAAATCGAAATAAATTAATTAGGCCCTAATCTATGGATTTCACGACTGTGAATACAGATGTGTGTCTGTTGGTCACAGATTAAAAAAATAAATAATTAAGCTAGGAAAGTAGTGTGGATCAGAAAACCAGTCAGTATCTGGTGTGACCACTACTTGCCTCAAACAGCGCGACACATCTCCTTCGGATAGAGTTGATCAGGTTATTGATTGTGGCCTGTGGAATGTTGTTCCACTTCTCTTCAACGGCTGTGCAAAGTTGCTGGATATTGGCGGGAACTGGAACACGCTGTCGTACATGATCCAGAGCATCCCAAACATGCACAATGGGTGACATGTCTGGTGAGTATGCAGGCCATGGAAGAACTGGGACATTGTCAGCTTC
Source organism: Salvelinus namaycush (assembly GCF_016432855.1). Lineage (NCBI taxonomy): Eukaryota > Metazoa > Chordata > Actinopteri > Salmoniformes > Salmonidae > Salvelinus > Salvelinus namaycush. Next base: position 13,808,682 of record NC_052310.1, read on the forward strand.
CGGGAATTGTTTACAAATGCTTGCGACATTGGGCAGTGCATTATCATTCTGAAACGAGGTGATGGTGGCAGATGAATGGCACAATAATGGGCATCAGGATCTCGCCACGGTATCTCTGCGCCATCGATAAAATGCAATTGTGTTCGCTGTACGTAGCTTATGCCTTCCCATAACAACCCCATCGCTACCATGGGGCACTCTGTTCACAACATAAACATCAACAAACCGCTCACCCACACAATGCTGTCAACCATCTGCAGTTGAAACTGGGATTCATTCGTGAAGAGCACTCTTCTCCAATGTGCCAGTGGCCATTGAAGGTGATAATTTGCCCACTGAAGTCGGTTACGACGCCAAACTGCAGTCAGGTCAAGACCCTGGTGAGGACAACAAACACGGAGATGAGCTTCCTAGAGGCGGGTTGTGACAGTTTGTGCTGTCACAACAGCTTCATCAGTTGTCCGGGTGGCTACACGTTGTTCACGGTTGTGAGGCTGGTTGGATGTACTGCCAAAATTCTATAAAATCAATGCTGGAGGCGGCTTATGGTAGAGAAATTAACATTCAATTCTCTGGCAACAGCTCTGGTGGACATTCCTGCAGTCAGCATGTCAATTGCACGGTCCCTCAACTTGAGACATCTGTGGCATTGTGTTGTGTGACAAAACTGCACATTTTAAAGTGACCTTTTATTGTCCCCAGCACACGATGCACCTGTCTAATGATCATTCTGTTCAATCAGCTTCTTGATATGCCACACCTGTTAGGTGGGTGGATTTTCTTGGCAAAGGAGAAATGCTCACTAACAGGGATGTAAACAAATTTGGCACAAAATTTGAGAAGCTTTTTGCGCATATTGAACATTTCTGGGATCTTTTATTTTAGCTCATGAAAAATGAGATCAACACTACGTTGCGTTTATTAAAATTTATTTCAGTATCGTTTTGGGAAGAGGAAAATATATTGAGATCAGATGTTTCATCGATGACAAAATGAGCAGAAGTTCCATCTTCTCCCACTACCGGACTTCCTCCCACTACCATATTTGGGGGTGAGAAAATGTTCTAAAAACAGATGCTTCAGCTCGATAGCCCATATGGTGTGTCTGGTTTTCCCCCAGACACGTCAGTGTTTGTAACGCAAGATGGAGGAGAGCCTGTCTTTTGTCAGAGATCACATTTATTTTAGTAGATTGCAAAACATTCCTTTTCATTCATGACAGAAATATATTGTTTCAAGTTATAAAACATGCTTATTTTATTACTTTTTCCTCAACTTGTTTCTCTAACTTTATAGGGAGTCAAGCTAGCTTGCAGAGCAGCTAGCTAGCTAAAAGCTAGGCTAGGTTGAAGATACCGCTGTAGCTAGCGACCTCCAAGTAATAATTATCAATAACAAACGTCATTACCATCCCAATAAACTTAAATGGGAGACAGTCAATTTGCTTTACAGCCAATGTGTAGCCTATTATTTAACATTACCATTAAAATATGGTTGCTAGCTATCCCATATAAAGCCATCACCGAAAACTACAGTCATCTTCTTCTGTGGTTTGGCCACTTCCTGTTCTTTGATGGACTCTGGCTGGACTGAAGACAACGCAAAGTTTGGAAACATTCAAAGTATTTGAATTAAGTATCAACGCGGAAGCTGCAGACACGCTGACCTGAGCAATCCGACTGACTCACGGTAAGCCTATAGGTGGACTTGATTTACTCTGGGCACGATGACTATGCAGAGTTTACGCATGAATCGGCTCGAAATGGGAACACTTTGCCTACCAGGTGCAGGGCAGCTGAAATAAGTGCACCTATTGCCAAAAGCAGTAGACAGAAAAGAGTAGGAATGCAAGGCTTTATCGTTGTTTATTCTAGAAATGTTTCACAATCGACTAGGAATGCCGTGGAGAACGACGAGGCGATCGACCGTTTAGTAACCACTAACCTAGATTTTTGATCCCTTTTCTTCAGGCTGCCGTTCGGGTAACCTTACTGTCACGGTTTCTCTGCTGTACCATTTTGCACCCCATTTATGCAACGAGACCATGTCGCCGCGTTAAAGCTGTCCTGCCAGGGTGTCCCTAGCAGCACGCCACCTGAGTGAGCCGAGAGATCACAGGGACATCTTCACACCTTGACTATTGCCTCAGCCTCAAAAATCACACAACACAGTTGGTGAGCTGCAGTAAAAGCACAATCAGTGTGTGTGTGAGAAAAAAACAAGAAAAAAAACAAGACGAGAGCAGGGGGGAAAGGAGCGAAGAGGAGTGAGAGCGAGCGAAAGAAAGAGGGATGCCAAAGTCAATCCTGCCTGATCTAAGCAGAGCCTTGAGACTCAGCAGCTGATCTCCGCCAGACCAGAGAGGGAGACGAAGAGAGGGCGGGAGCAAAGTAGAGCGGGGGATGTAGAAAGAGAGGGCGGGAGCAAAGTAGAGCGGGGGATGTAGAAAGAGAGGGAGGGAGCAAAGTAGAGCGGGGGATGTAGAAAGAGAGGGCGGGAGCAAAGTAGAGCGGGGGATGTAGAAAGAGAGGGAGGGAGCAAAGTAGAGCGGGGGATGTAGAAAGAGAGGGAGGGAGCAAAGTAGAGCGGGGGATGTAGAAAGAGAGGGAGGGAGCAAAGTAGAGCGGGGGATGTAGAAAGAGAGGGCGGGAGCAAAGGGGAGCGGGGGATGTAGAAAGAGAGGGCGGGAGCAAAGGGGAGCGGGGGATGTAGAAAGAGAGGGCGGGAGCAAAGGGGAGCGGGGGATGTAGAAAGAGAGGGCGGGAGCAAAGGGGAGCGGGGGATGTAGAAAGAGAGGGCGGGAGCAAAGGGGAGTAAAAGCAGCAAGACGTGAGAGAGAGAGGTAGGACACAGAGGATGTGGAATCTGCAAAATGACTGGAAGAACAATGCATTCCTCCTCATTTTTTTGTTTGAGTAATATAATCCAGCCAAAGACATAGGATCAGGTTATCTCCATAAAACAGAGGAAATACACACACCCCTAGTCTGACACACACAGAGTACTGGGTGTTCTGCACTGCAGTACAGCTGCTCTCCCTCTCCCTCGGTCTGTCCCAGACTCACAGCTTGCCCTCACACATCCTTTGAGATTTCTCCTCCACTGTTCACTCCCCCTCTTCTTTTTTCCTTTCCGTCTGTTCCTCTCATCGTGCTCTTCACTTCAGCCATCTGCATTCCATTCTGTCCCTCTAACCATGTTCTCTTTTCTTGGGCTCCCGAGTGGCGCAGAAGTCTAAGGCACTGCATCTCAGTGCTTGAGGCGTCACAACAGACACCCTGGTTCGAATCCAGGCTGTATCACAACCAGCCGTGATTGGGAGTCCATTAGGGCGGCGCACAATTGGTACAGCATCGTCCGGGTTTGGCCGGTGTAGGCCGTCATTGTGAATAAGAATATGTTCTTAACTGACTTGCCTAGTTAAAAAGGTTAAATAAAAATGTCAAATAAATATTCACACACTCTTCTTCAGGAGAGAAATGCTGGTTAAAATGGCATGAGGAAGTCGTTAACTGCCTCTACATTTCTAATGGTTGGATTTTGGTTACTTTGAAGCAAGTTAAGACATTTCTCACTATTTGAAGTAAAACGTTCAGGTTTTAAACTATACAGCCTCAAGGTCACATGGTAAATTGGTGGCTGATAGCTTTCCTACCGTTGACTATAGCCTACGCACTCCAATGGCAGGCACGCTTTAATTACCAGTTGAGATTGAGAGGAGATTTTTTTTTTATCACCCTTCTTAAAAATCATGGCCATCAAAACAGCTAACAATTCTAAATGCAATCGTGTGCTCATTCTTGCACAATGACCGGGCTTATAAAAGCACGTTTCTCTTCCAGTACCAGCTTTATGAGGACCTGCTCTCGCACCGTCTGACAGGTGATGGGCCATTCCGCCCCTCAAAACAGGTTCTCTGTATGCTGTGCGTGTGTGATAAATAAGATGCATGACAAATAACGAGTACACACGTTATGCAAACTAACTACATAAAGCTAAAATGAACCTAGCCCGATAAACATGACCAGTCAAACGTATTTTAGGCAGTTATGATCTCTAACACAGACCCATAGAGATGTATAGAGGACACACTTGCCACTACACAGGAAAGCTCTATGGGCTTTGCTATCACAGAAGTGATCAATGGCAAAGATCAGTGGTGTGCCCTCTATACATTTTTATGGACAGCAGCTGTCATGGCATTTCTCTGCTAGCTCGAAAACTGAGGAAACCGGATCACGGAAACACTCACCCGGTAGAGATAGGATTCTGAAAGTAACGCACGCGTTGTTTGACAAAGCAACTGTAATATTAACCAATTTGAAAAAGAAAAGTGTACCACAATCAGCATTTTTCAACTGGTCGTTCAGCGCAGTACCGTTTCCGTCGATTTTCAAAGTTGCACACCGTACTGAACACAAACCCAGAGTATGGCGATATTGTCAACATCCTTTTCTGTTGGTGTTAATATCCTATAAGGAGGTGTATCCATCGCAGCGGTGCCCCCTGACCAGATCATCTAATAAAGACAGAGCAGCGTCCATGAACAAGACTGCTGCTGGCTCGCTATACACTGATTCATCACACACACACGATACAAACCCATTCATGATGAAGCGTTTTAGTTGTTTAACACACACACACACACCTAGAACCTGAGGGTGACTGTGGAAGAGGGTGACTGTGGAAGTGGAACTGGACAAGAGTGAGTGGCCTAAGAATGTTGATTGGTCTTCTTCCGGGATGACATCAGACTTTGGCTTGGCCAGAGTGAGAGAAGGGCTGCTGTGTTGGCGATGGAGCATGATGCAGTGAGGGGGAAAGGGGGCTAGTCAGAGGAAGTGCGACAGCGCCAACTACACAAACATAACAGGAGAGGCGAGCAGCAGGCCGATGGAGAGATCCTCAGTGTACTGACCAACAAAGACAGTCACTTACTTTCCTGCTCGGACCGAGAGACAGACAGGGTGAAAACTGGGCTAGAACATCTTACACATAACTGACGGCTAGGGCCACCATAACCTGAATCCATTGTGACTGGTTGGGTATATGGAATGGAAGGCATACTGCTGCAGAGGGATAATGCGAAAAATGGAGGTTGATTTAGAGAGAAGAGAAAGAGAGAGCGAGAGAGGGACCTAGAGGGAGAAAGAGGGGGAGGACGTGGCAGCAGAGGATGAATAGTGACAGTTCAAACGCATGCAGATGAGGCGAGCTAGCTGCTGTGAGCCAGCATGGCTGTGAAGTGCAAGGCATGATGGGATAGAAAGCAATAAGATACATGGAGTTGAGAGAACATGGGAGAGACCCTTGGAAGCCAAAGGCCATGCAGCATAGTTGATGGTTTGCGCTTGAAAATTTGCTAACCCTCAGTTCCTTCTCTCAAGAAACTTAACTGAGACGAGTCCATGTTCACAACAGCATCCCTAATCCATCTTCATCTGAAATCTAAAGTAAACAAAAATGGAATACCTACTCTTTGGCTATAGCTCAGAGGTAGTATACAGAACAAAAATGATGAATGCAACATGTAAAATGTTGGTCCCATGTTTCATGAGCTGAAATGAGATTCCAGAAATGTTCCATTCACACAAAAACCTTATTTCTCCCAAATGTTGTGCACAAATGTATTTACATCCCTGTCAGTGAGCATTTCTCCCCTGCCAAGATAATCCATCCACCTGCCAATATTTGTCTATGGAGAATGCATGGCTGGGTGCTCGATTTTATACACCTGTCAGAAACAGGTGTGGCTGAAATAGCCAAATCTACTAATTTGAAGGGGTTTCCACATACCTTTGTATATACAGTGCACTTGGAAAGTAATGACTCATTCACTTTGTTACAGCCTTATTCTAAAATGGATTATATTGTCCCCCCCAATCAATCTACACACAATACCCAATCATGAGAAAGCAAAAACAGGTTTGAGAAACGTGTAAAAAACTGAAATATCACATTTACATAAGTATTCAGACACGTTACTCAGTACTCGATATTTTTTTAGGTATGACACTACAAGCTTGCACACCTGTATTTGGGGAGTTTCTCCCATTCTTCTTTGCAGATCCTCTCAAGCTCTGTCAGGTTGGATGGGAGCGTCACTGCACAACTATTTTCAGGTCTCTCCAAAGATGTTCGATCAGGTTCAAGTCCTGGCTGTGCCACTCAAGGACATTCAGACTTGTCCCGAAGCCACTCCTGCGTTGTCTAGGCTATGTGCTTAGCAATGTCGTGTGGGAAGGTGAACCATCGCCCCGAGGTCCTGAGCAGGTTTTCATCAAGGATCTCTATACTTTGCGCTGTTCATCGTTCCCTCAAATCCTGACTAGTCTCAAAGTCCCTGCCGCTGAAAAACATCCCTACAGCATAATGCTGTCACTACAATGCTTCACCGTAGGGATGGTGCCAGGCGTCCTCCAAATGTGACGCTTGTCATTCAGGCCAAAGAGTTCAATCTTGGTTTCATCAGACCAGAAAATCTTGTTTCTTATGGTTGAGTCTTCAGGTGCCTTTTGGAAAACTCCAAGCAGGCTGCTTTAAAAATTAGGAGTGGCTTCGATCACCAGGCCATCAGACTGAACAGCCATCACTAGCCAGCTACCTGCCCGGTACTCTGCCCTGCACCTTGACACTAATGCTCCATGTACAGTGCATTCAGAAAGTTCAGACCCCTTGACTTTCTGCACATTTTGTTACAGCCTTATTCTAAAATAGATTAAATTAGTTTTCCCCCCTCATCCATCTACACGAAATACCTCATAATGACAGTGAAAACAGGTTCCGCAAATGTTGTACATTTATTTAAAAAAAAACAGAAATACCTTATTTACAGAAGTTCAGACCCTTTGCTATGAGACATGAAATAGAGCTCAGGTACATCCTGTTTCCATTGATCATCCTTGAGATGTTTCTACAACTTGAAGTCCACCTGTTATTGTGTGTAGATTGATGAGAAAATCAACTATTTAATACATTTTAGAATAAGGCTGTAACGTAACAAAATGTGGAAAAAGGTACTCAATACAATGTATTTTGTCATTGAACACTGATCACTTGAGGTACTATTTATATTACTGTCTGGACATCAGTCATTCTAATATACCTACTACTGTACATACTTTATTGTCCAAATTATATGCTGCACACACACACACACATTTACATTCTGGAATCTGACATGGGACTCATTCTGACATTTGTTTAAATGTTTTTATTATTTGTGTTGTATTTGCTAGACATTCTACTGCACTGTTGGAGCTAGTATGACAAGTATTTCACTGCACCTGCAAATCTGTGTACGTGACAAATAAACTTAGATTTGAACGTTTCAGTAGAGAAAGAGTTAGGTGGGAGGGACACATGGCCGAATGAAGGTTATGATTTTGACCATAGGTATTAGGCGCTAGGCTTTCCTCAACAATCAGATCACTCAAAAGACCCATCTGCCAGACGATTTCATGCGAGCGAAATTCAAAGTTAATGGGGCATAGAGTGGCTGGTCAAAGGCGGTGATGAAGACAGCACACGGTGCGTTCAAAACAACTGCTTCAATGGAGCAGCCGTCATCGGCTTTAGGAGGTGGGCACTGCCAGTATCATAAGAGAATGACTAGGTTGAGGCATGGAACAGGTTTGATAGTGATACAGGGAGGTAATACCTGCAGTTATTTTAATACCTTTCTGTTTCAAAGGGTTTCGCTACGATGTGCCTTAGCGAACACGACCTGGGTGGCATGTCACCTCCTCTCTGTGGGTCTGTTCCTCTCAGGACAGAAATGAGGCGTTTAAAACAGACTGATGATACAATCAACTGCTCATTAGGAGGTCCAGCCCAGATGGTCGATCCGTTTGTTTTCTCCTCATCCCTGCATCACTCACTCCACCTACCCTAATTGAGGTATCCATGGAGTAGGGGCGACTGTGTGTGTGTGTGTGTGTGTGTGTGTTGGGGGGGGGGGGGGGGGGGGGGGGGTATGAAAGGAGAGCTGAAGGAGAAAGAAAGAGGTAGAGAAAGAACTTGAGAGAAAGAGGGGGGTAAAAAAATATAGATATTCATCAGTGTGTCGCTGCCATTCCACAACCCCAGGTCGCCGCGTCAGCCCTGATTAAACACAACAAGCCTGGTCAGTGACAGCTCTGAACACAGGTCTCCCCATAACACACCACCACCCAGTGGACAGGTGGGTTTAGATTACCATTCCACACATGGTTAAATATAGATTCCCAGCCTAACGCAAGATGGGGTGGCGTGGAGTCAAACAACTAGAAAGCAGGGATGCTAACTGGTGAGGGCCCAAAAAGGTGATGTTTAGCACAGATAGACACAAAAATAAAATATGGTTGGTAAACTACAAGAAAATTGGCCTATTATCAGAGTGGGGTTGTCACAATACCAACATTTTACTAACAACGTGATATCAGCCCAAATATCACAGTTTGCCCTGCCCCAGATGCCCGTCTACCATACGTTCTGCACAAAAATCTTCCCCTGATATTCACACATGTCCTTAATACAACACACTGAATTTTACTTCACATTTTCTCTGTATAATAGAAAAGGCTATTTCTGAAAATAGCTGATTTACTCATATCCAAAGGCCTACCTGTGACTGGGCAGGTGGAATGTAGTAAGGAATATAAATGCATAAAATCAGCTACATTTTCAATGTGGCAGGGGAAAACAATATGAAACCATCTTTAGCCTACTCTTCAGACAACTTTACACAGCCTACAATCTCACTCGCTTTCTCCCTCACACACAGCACTCATTCTCACACACCAAAAGTTAGGCACCAAACAATTTAACACCAGAACTAAAGATTAATTTGACTCAGATTTATCTTTGAAATACATTAGGCATATGTATCCTACCTTTGAAGCATCCGAGTAGGTTATCTATCCCTTTTTCTGTGCCATCCAAATGTGTGCATAGCCAAGCTCCCATGGGGTTAGCTTGCTAGCCAAGTAACATGACTAAACAAGATTGTTATCAAACCAACAATTTGCAGCCTGTGAGTAAAAAAATAAAAAAATAAAAAACACCCGACATGGTTTATAAAATTACATAAAACGTACAGCAATTCGCAGTACAACGGAGAGAAGGTAGCTCCACTAGAGAAACTTACGGTTATCGGGGATGTTAAAGGGCCACGGATGACTCACTGTGCCCTCTTTTTCATCTATGGCAGCGGCACTCAGAGGCAGCGTGACAGCAAAGTCAGACTGGTCTGCTTGTTCTTACAGGAGATACGTATCCACTGGGCTCACGCTGCAAGCCGCTCCAACCCCATCCCCGTCTGCACACTCTAGCTCGCCATCACGGCTAAGTAACATATTAAAACTGATGGAGATGTGCAGAAAGAACGGATGGAGAGAAGCAGCCGAGTAGGCTATATGGCTGGTTAGGGGGGTGTAGCAGACTGCTCACAGCTGTCACACATGGTATTGGTTGAAGCACTCATTCTGATATGACACTCGCTGAACTCAGATATTCTATTTGTAGGATGCATGCATTCTGTGCTCAGTCATTAACTTCGATATGAGAAACATACACCATAGTTTAGTGATCTGATAGGGAGAAGATCTGTTTGTGCCTCGAACAGTTAAGACAATTTAGTTTTTTCCCCCCTGGGACAAGCCACAAAGCACATTCCACCAAATAGTATCACAGTATTTTTGTATTTATTTTTTAAATACATCTCTGGTAAAAAGATGGAGTTGATGTCCGTTCCCGTTCTCTTGCCTATCCCTAACTCAAACAACCAGTGATGAGGACGAATGTTTTTAGATAGTGAGATGGTTACCATTTACCTTACCAATACTGGCTACAGTGTGTGTGTTGCGGTTAGCAAGCTGAAGGCTCTGAGATGAAACAGTTACAATGTTGAAACCATTTGGAAGGAAACTACACTGTACACATGATACCAATAAACCCTTGAACCCACAGAGAGAGGCCTAAGGGGGGAAACAGACAGGGATTCTAGCTTCATTACCTCAAATATTTTCCATTGTGCTCCTAAATGTGTGCGTGCGCCTACATTTTTCAACTTAGGCTTACACGTGCTCCTTGTAAAAAAAGTTCAGCATAGAGCCCTACACCCCTGCTGCATCTACATCGCAGCCCTGAACAGACAATAGTGTTACATGAGGACTAAGGTATGCAAACTCCTGGGGTTAGTCCAACCACACACACATGATATCTGGATTGGGTCAAAAGAAGACATTGCTGGCTTACTGCTTGTGTGAATCCTTCACTGCAACCTCTGTATCACATGATGAACTCGGGCAAAACGCTTAGTTGGTTTAAGACGGTCTAACCTTTGAAAATGTGTTAACGGAGATGGTAGGCGATGCACTGCCTACCAACACAGTGACACCAACAAGTGGAGGCTCTAGTCTAGCTAAAACGACAGCAGTTATATGACGCATTGTGTGGACACAGACTGTACTGCATGAGAATTCTAATGCAGACTAGCTGAATATGCTTTGAGACTATGGTCTCCCAAAGCTGTCTGAAAATAAATTGGTGAAAATGATTTGGTGATTCTCTCCTACTGTGTGTTAATACGCACTGTCTGTAGCCAATGGATGCATCGGTTAAATTATCATGATATGGACATACACGCTTATAATATTTTTTACAATAGCTAACTACTTGAGTTATATAATATCCCCAGACCCGACTGTACTTGGCTCATAAGGAACATAAAATAATCGTATTTTGTCTGTCTGTACCGTTGCGCGGGGGCGGACGGTGATGAGCGCAGATGGCACACGGACAAGTAGATCTAGCATAGGAATTGTACACTTGGACGAAATAACCCAAGTACTGTGTTCATGTTATTCAAGAAGCATGCAGATTGCTGAGATGTACTTATTTTCTGTGTAGCATACGAGATCGTTTCCAGACAGACAAGCAATTTAGCTAGCTGGGGATGCAAGCACCGTAAACAGAGTAGGGACTGCTTACAGGCGCGCGCACACATGATTGTGTGATGTATGAGACGTGGGAGGTTAGGTAGTATCTTAAAGGTCTCACACACACACCCCTCAGTGTCAATCCTGTCCAAAACTGCACCCGCCCGTTAGTAAACGTACAACTGCCCAAGCCGAGAGAAACAGACATGCCTGAAAATGTGCACTGTAGCTGGTTAACGTTACCTAGCCAACGTTCGACAAGTGTTATAGTGGTAACCCGTAGTAAATATCACTAGTTAGTCAATTAGCTATCGTGAACGTTAGGTCTAACCAGGGTCTGTCACACACTTGTATGAGCTGCCTCTTCCTGTGTGACTTGGTACTTAGACATAGTGATGTGCGACAGCTAGCCTGTGAGACGTCGAGGGCAGTGCTCTTGAGGAGCGGTCTGTTGCTGCATGTTCTGAGTTAGTCAGCTAACGTTTAACATTTTTACCTTGCGTTTCCTGGTTTCGGCAGATCCACTCCACACAAAGCATTGGTAAATAACCCGTAGATTCTGTTTCCAGTTATCCACTTTGAAACCGTTCACATGGGGGCACCCGGCTGGACTCATGACAGAAACAACATTCGTTTTGCGTATTTTTAGCGATGAAACGTGCACCGTCCTTGTCCTACTACATATAACTCAAGTCTGTAGAGTTACTGTAGTTAGCTAGCTACGTTGGATAGCTGGCTGGTTAGCTACCGATTGTTCCGATTCGGCTAGCTTGAGAGTTAGCTAGCCACGGCTAAACCAGAGGAAAATGCAGTACACATCAATGCAATCCTTGAGTAATCCCATTTCCGAATGTTAACATTTCTTCTGCAATTAAATCCAACATTGGGTCGTATTTCTCGTTGTCTCCACTTCGGTAAATTGTTAGTCCCAGTTGTTTTAATGGTCGGCAATGGAATTTCAACAGAACACCGCGAGCATTGCGGCAAGCCCCACCTCATTCATACCTCTACTGACCAATGGAAAGGAGGTACCTGGTTTTGATTGAGAGGATTATATTACAATGGCACGGGTTGCACGGAGCGGAACCGTACGACCTACTCAAATCGAACAGTAATTTGCGCCGCTCGGTCATGTTGTCAACATTATGTCTCGTTATCTTTTCCATTAAATATATGTTAGAATTTTCAAACTCGTTTTCATTGGGAAGGCAGATACAGCGTTTCTATGAAAAGCAACCACTTAGGCAGGTGAAAACACCGAATCATACTCTGCTCCGCGTGCTTAACCGAAGAGCAGAGTTTGAGCCGACTTCGCCGTCGGCCAAAACGGGGCAGCCGTCTCGTGACCGTGAGAAAGCCAAGTTCCAAAATAAATGCAAATCACTTTTCACCCGGTAAATGGGCGCCCGGTGCAGCTTAATCGACTCTCCTCCTTGGCGTGTCCCTATTATGTCTTGCCCCTATGCGGAAACTGATTGGCTCAATTTTTTATTACAAACCATATCCGCCCGTCAAGCGATTCCCACTGGCTACATAAAATCACTGGTGGCAAATACATCACACTGACTGTACCAAAGATGCTTTAACTATCCCTTTTAATTGTGACTAAAATATACAGTTCCATCTTTAACGCATTCACGTCCAGAACACATGTTTGGTGTAAAGGCATGACATTGGGTTGTCAACATACTCTTCATTCGGAAAGTATTCAGACCCCTTGACTTTTTCCACATTTATTTCTAAAATCAATTACACAGTTTCTCACCATTCTACACAAAATACCTCATAATGACAAAGCAAAAACATTTAAGAAATGTCGCACATTTATATAAGTGTTCATACCTTTTACTCAGTACTTTGCTTTAGCACCTTTGGCAGCAATTACAGCCTCAAGTCTTTTTAGGTATGACGCTACAAGCTTGGCACACTGTATTTGGGGAGTTTCTCCCATTCTTCTCTGCAGATCGTCTCAAGCTCTGTCAGGTTGGACGGGGAGTGTCACTGCACAGCTTTTTTCAGGTCTCTCCAGGGATGTTCAATTGGGTTCAAGTACAGACTCTGGCTGGGACACAAGGACATTCAGAGACTTGTCCCAAAGCCACTCCTGGAGTTGTCTAAGCTGTCTGCTTAGGGTTGTTGTCCTGTTGGAAGGTGAACCTTTGCCCCAGTCAGAGGTCCTGAGTGCTCTGGAGTAGGTTTTCATTAAGGATCCATCTGTACTTTGCTCCGTTCATCTTTCCCTCGATCTTGACTAGTCTCCCAGTCCCTGCCGCTGAAAAAAAAATCCTGACAACATAATGTTGCTACCACCATGCTTCACCGTAGGGATGGTGCCAGGTTTCCTCCAGACGTGACGCTTGGCATTCAAGCCAAAGAGTTAAATCTTGGTTTCCTCAGACCAGAGAATCTTGTTTCTCATGGTCAGAGCCTTTAGGTGCCTTTTGGCAAACTCCAAAAGGGCTGTCATGTGCCTTTTACTGAGGAGTGGCTTCTGTCTGGCCTGATTGGTGGTGCTGCAGACATGGTTGTCCTTCTGGAAGGTTCTTCCAATGCCACAGAGGAACTCTGGAGCGCTGTCAGAGTGACCATCGAGTTCTTGGTCAACTCCCTGACCAAGGCCCCCCATCTCCCCCAATTGCTCAGTTTGGCTGAGCGGCCAGCTCTAGGAAGAGTCTTGTTGGTTCCAAACTTCTTCCATTTAAGAATGATGGAGGCCACTGTGTTCTTGGGGACCTTCAATGCTGCAGAAATGTTTTGGTACCCTTCCCCAGATCTGTGCCTCACCACAATCCTGGCTCGGAGCTCAACGGACAATTCCTTCAACCTAATGGCTTGGTTTTTGCTCTGACGTGCACTGTCAACTGTGGTACTTTATATAGACAGGTGTGCGCCTTTCCAAATCACATCCAATCAATTGAATTTAGCACAGTGGACTCCAATCAAGTTGTAGAAACATCAAGGATAATCAATGGAAACAGGATGCACCTGAGCTCAATTTCGAGTCTCATAGCAAAGGGTCTGCATACTTAAGTAAATAAGGTCTGTTTTTTATATAAATTAGCAAACATTTCTAAAAACCAGTTTTTGCTTTGTCATTATGGGATAGTGTGTAGATTTGAGGACATATTTTATTTTTTTGCGTTTTAGAATAAGGCTGTAACGTAACTACAATGTGGAAAAAGGAAGGGGTCTGAATCCTTCCCGAAGGCACTGTAGTTAGTAGTGTCCAGACAGGCCACATTGGCCAAATGTTACAATTGTCATAATCTATCATACTTCCAATGTCAAAGTTGGATTTGAGAAAACATTTAAAAATATATATATAAAAATTTAAAAAACTTCAGCATATGTATTTTGAAATATATTTGACTTAAATTGTTTAAAAGCAACCACTATTTTTATTTGACCCGTTCTAAGCCCAATGCCAAATATATGATTCAAAAGGTAAAAATATATGAACAGTTATTGCATGTGATTTGTAGCGAATATTGACTTAAGTAACCTGTGCTGTCTGCGGTGGATGTTTTTGGTTGTATCAAAACACCAAGTCGCCAGACAGACAGGACCCTATCATGGCTGTTTATGTTAAATATTATGTAGAGTACTGTGCACGACATCACCATGGAGAGGAAGAGATAGGAGGAGCAAGAACTCTAAAGATGGATGGAGAGAATGTAAGGGGTGAGAGACACCCCTCGGGAGGGAGCACAGTTCCAAACCTGAATTAGCCTTGGAGATGAACAGATCACACAGAGAGGAGCAAAAGGATAGACGAGATGATTCTCCTTCACTTCATTTCAGGATTAGTTCTATACAGTGTATCAGCAATGATGGTGCTGAAGAATGGAAATATTGTTCATTCTACAGGTAATAGACTTGCTAGGCTAAGAGTTCTCATTTTCTCAATCCCCACTCTTTATTTGGCCCCTATTGGAATGTATTAGGCTCCTTATGTAACCCATTAAAAAGGGTCATACAAGGGAATTTAGGTTTAAGCACCTTCTCTTCCTTTACTGACCTTAATGAGTATTGCCTCCACCCACTTGAAGTAATCGGTTGCTGTCAGACACCAGCTGTTGCCATTCCTGGATTTCATGAAGGGTCCGATGAGGTCCACCCCTAACATTTGAAGTGTTAAAGAGTAGATTACTTTATTCTTACCCGTATCATATAGTATACAATTTCATATGTGTAAGAATAGTTACACAACGTGCAATACTAAAAACTACTAAAGTGATGGAATAATAATGACAAATGGCAACAATATACTCATAGAAAACAAAGTGAGAATTCAAGTATACACACAGAACTTCAAGTAGCATACGTCATTTTAGAAACACCAAAATAAAGAATAAAGCAATGTATTAAAGTTGGTCCCCCTTTGCTGCTATAACAGCCTCCACAGGGCACTGATGTTGGTCGATTAGGCCTGGCTCGCAGTCGGTGTTCCAATTCATCCCAAAGGTGTTCGATGGGGTTGAGGTCAGGGCTCTGTGCAGGCCAGTCAAGTTCTTCCACACCAATCTCGACAAACCATTTCTGTATGGACCTCGCTTTGTGCACGGGGGCATTGTCATGGTTAAACAGGAAATGGCCTTCACTAAACTGTTGCCACAAAGTTGGAAGCACAGAATTGTCTAGAATGTCATTGTATGCTGTAGCATTAAGATTTTTCTTCACTGGAACTAAGGGGCCTAGACCGAACCATGAAAAACAGCCCCAGACCATTATTCCTCCTCCACCAACCTTTACAGTTGGCACTATGCATTCAGGCAGGTAGCATTCTCTTGGCATCCGCCAAACCCAGATTCGTCCATCGGACTGCCAGATGGTGAAGCGTGATTCATCACTCCAGAGATCGCATTTCCACTGCTCAAAAGTCCAATTGTGGCAAGCTTTACACCACTCCAGCCAACGCTTGGCATGGTGATCTTAGGCTCGTGTGCAGCTGCTCGGCCATGGAAACCCATTTCATGAAGCTCCCGACGAACAGTTCTTGTGCTGATGTTGCTTCCAGAGGCCATTTGGAACTTGGTAGTGAGTGTTTGGCACAGAGGACAGGTGATTTTTTACCTGCTTCAGCACTCTGCTTTTTTGTGTAGATGGATAGAACACACACGTCCAGGCAATCTATATACCAAACATTATTAAGATCTGATCCTTTGAACATGTATTCACATGACTTGATTAATGAAATGTAGTACAATACCAAAAACTCACATTGTATACATAGACTTTGACCGATACTTTTTTTCTCTTCTTCAAATGATCCATCAGTAAGCTCAGAGAACAAGTGTACCAAAGGACATTTAAAAATGTCTGTTATGGACATGAATGGGTTAAGTTGAGGCTTTGCAATACAATAAATCCTATATCTCTCTGTTCACATATAACAAACGAAACGCTGCACAAATAACTGAGGCATAAGTAGCACAGAATGTCAGAAGACTAGGGTAAACACTGCTGACAAAACAGGAATGTGATGTGATCCATTTAATCCAAAATTGTGTCAATTTACTGAATCAATGTATTCTTGAGTCCTTCCAGATAACAGATAAGTATGACTCCAGCTCAAGAGCTCACCCCACCTGCAGTAAATGCAAACTACAGTACAACACAGTACACGAGAGACCTCTAGGGGATGGAAAAAAACAGTGCACCAATTGTTAAATTTTTTAAGCTGTACTAGCCTTTCTACATTTGTTCATGGGCAGAAGTACAGCCTTGTTTTTGTTGTCAAATCTCCATGTGATATACCAGAAAATTTGTCTTGCAGGTCGAGGGAAATTACTGATCTTCAAAACATGAGACTTAAGATTTCCTCAAATGTTGCATGTTATCCTATAAGGAAATTCTTAAAAAATATATATATATCATGCAACAGAAAAACGGTGCTTTATCACACATTCTTTTTGAACAAATAAGTCCAGTTTTTATTATTATGGTTGATAATGCAGCAGTGGCTCTTCCGCCTGAACAATGATAAATAAAACACTGACAAAATTGTTTTTTTGTTTAGGTTTCCTCAAGACACCGTGAAAGAAATAACCAAATTATCATTCCACACATTTAGATTTTCCTTGACCAATGTCCATACTCAATAGAATGTTTTTCCACTTTAAAAAAAAGTCATCCAATGAGAACCTGAAGGGTGGCAGTGTTCTCCCCTGTCCATGGCTCTCAGGAGTAACTTGACGTTTTGCTGCCTACATCATCCTCCTGCGTTCCCATACTCTGAAACACACAATGTGATGCTAACCATTAGCAATAATTTCTATACTAATAACTGGAAGACCAGATGTTTGATATAGCTACTTCATATGTCTGAGAATGGAATAAAAAAAAATATATTCAAAAAAATTAATAAAACACAAACCCTCAAACACCTGAATTTCAAATATACTCCTCTTGGAAAACCTGAAGAGGAGCCTAAAAAAACTGAACAGTTGCTTCTTACCTTCTGCACAAACTGCGGGTTTACTGTGATTTCTTGATCCATGGACTTTAGTTTCTCATCCAGCTCTATACACTTCAGCATCTGTGAAGGACACAGAACAAGGCATTTACTACACTAACACATTACCAAAAGAGATACGCCATTGTACCTCAGTTATTTTCATACAAGGATAGATAATCAACACTGTTATTCTCTTACCTCTTGGTCAATTTTGTGAAGCATTGCGGGGTTGTTGTATTTCTCCGGGTTGTCATGGAAACAGACCATGCCATCCTTTTGGTTGATACTGGCATAGATCTCGCCATCTTCAATCTGTAAGGAACAGAAAACGTAACCAATGGAAAAATCAAATCAGGTGAAGGCCATTTTCTTTCAGACATTCAAAAGTGAGTGTTCTTAGGAGTACTGAGATACAGCATGCCTTTCCTCCTGCGTTGGCTTACCATGTGCAAGACATACTTTTCCGCCTCCTGGGGCCCTGACAGCTGCACTCGACTTGCCATGTCTTGCAAGGACAGCGTCAAGAAAGTCTGCAAAAATAGAACGGTGGTCATATACAATCTGACCATTTGCTTTAAATACTTTGTTTACACCCTGGTAACAGGGTGAAAATAGGGATGTGGAAGGTTCATTTGAGGTGAAGGACATACGGTATATTTTGAATATAGCTGAATGCAGACAGAGGGATATTAGGGATGAGAATGGTATGTTGGGGGTAAAGGTGAGGTATTTGAGGTGAGCGGGGACTATTGGTTGACATATTAGGAGGGAGGTATATGTGAGGTGAGGGGGACATATTTGAGTTTAGGAAGATACATGAGCTAAATGGGGTATATTTAAGTATAGGGAGGTATATTGAGGTAAAAGACTAAGTCCATTTGGAGGTTGTGGGAGGATATATTTGGGCTGAGTTGATAAAGTCAAATTTTATTGGTCGTGTATACAGTTGAAGTCGGAAGATGACATACACCTTAGCCAAATACATTTAAACTCAGTTTCACAATTCCTGACATTTAATCCTAGTAAAAATTCCCTGTCTTAGGTCAGTTAGGATCACCACTTTATTTTAAGAATGTGGAATGTCAGAATAATACTAGAGAGAATGATTTATTTCAGCGTTTATTTCTTTCATCACATTCCCAGTGGGTCAGAAGTTTACATGCACTCAATTAGTATTTGGTAGCATTGCCTTTAAATTGTTTAACTTGGGTCAAACGTTTCAGGTAGCCTTCCACAAGCTTCCCACAATAAGTTGGGTGAATTTTGGCCCATTCCTCCTGACAGAGCTGGTGTAACTGAGTCAGGTTTGTAGGCATCCTTGCTCACACATGCTTTTCAGTTCTGCCCATACAGTTTCTATGGGATTGAGGTCAGGGCTTGTGATGGCCACCCCAATACCTTGACTTTGTTGTCCTTAAGACATTTTGCCACAACTTTGGAAGTATGCTTGGGGTCATTGTCCATTTGGAAGACCCATTTGCGACCAAGCTTTAACTTCCTGACTGATGTCTTGAAATGTTGCTTCAATATATCCCCATAATTGTCCTCCCTCATGATGCCATCTATTTTGTGAAGTGCACCAGGCCCTCCTGCAGCAAAGCACCCCCACAACATGATGCTGCCACCCCTGTGCTTCACGGTTGGGATGGTGTTCTTCGGCATGCAAGCCTCCCCTTCTTCCTCCAAACATAACGATGGTCATTATGGCCAAACAGTTCTATTTTTGTTTCATCAGACCAGAGGACATTTCTCCAAAAAGTAGGATCTTTGTCCCCATGTGCAGTTGCAAACCGTAGTCTGGCTTTTTTATGGCGGTTTTGGGGCAGTGGCTTCTTCTTTGCTGAGCAGCCTTTCAGGTTATGTCGATATAGGACTCGTTTTACTGTGGATATAGATACTTTTGTACCCGTTTCCTCCAGCATCTTCACAAGGTCCTATGCTGTTGTTCTGGGATTGATGTGCACTTTTCACACCAAAGTATGTTCATCTCTAGGAAACAGAACGCGTCTCCTTCCTGAGCGGTATGGCGGCTGCGTGGTCCCATGGTGTTTATACTTGTGTACTATTGTTTGTACAGATGAACGTGGTACCTTCAGGCGTTTGGAAATTTCTCCCAAGGATGAACCAGACTTGTGGAGGTCTAAAAATATTTTTCTGAGGTCTTGGCTGATTTCTTTTGATTTTCCCATGATGTCAAGCAAAGAGGCACCGAGTTTGAAGGTAGGCCTTGAAATACATCCACAGGTACACCTCCAATTGACTTAAATTATGTCAATTAGCCTATCAGAAGCTTCTAAAGCCATGACATAATTTTCTGGAATTTTCCAAGCGGTTTAAAGGCACAGTCAACTTAGTGTATGTAAACTTCTGACCCACTGGAATTGTGATACAGCGAATTAAAGTGAAATAATCTGTCTGTAAACAATTGTTGGAAAAATTACTTAGTAGATGTCCTAACCGATTTGCCATAATCATTGTTAACAAGAAATTTGTGGAGTGGTTGAAAAACAAGTTTTAATGACTCCAACCTAAGTGCATGTAAACTTCCGACTTCAACTGTATATGAATAAAAAAGGTGTACAGCAGTAGTTACAATGAATTCGGAAAGATTTCAGACCCCTTGACTGTTTCCACATTTTGTTACGTTACAGTCTTATTCTAAAATTGATCACATATATATATATATATATATTTTTTTAAATCAATCAACCTACACACAATAGCCCATAATGACAAAGCAAAAACTGTTAAGAAATTTCTGCAAATGTATAAAAAAATTAAATACCTTACTTACATAAGTACTCAAACGCTTTGCTATGAGACTCAAACTTGAGGTCAGGTGCACCCTGTTTCCATTGACCATCCTTGAGATGTTTCTACAACTTGATTGGAGTCCACCTGTGGTAAATTCAATTGATTGGACATGATTTGGAAAGGCGTCGTGTGTCTATGTAAGGTCCCACAGTTGACAGTGCATGTCAGAGCAAAAACCAAGCCAAGCGGTGGAAGGAATTGTCCGTAGAGCTCCCAGACAGGATTGTGTCGAGGTACAGATCTGGGGAAGGGTACCAAAACATGTCTGCAGCATTGAAGGTCCCCAAGAAAGCAGTGGCCTCCATCATTCTTAAAAATGGAAGAAGTCTGGAACCACCAAGACTCTTCCTCGAGCTGGCCGCCCGTCCTAACTGAGCAATCGGCGGAGAAGAGCCTTGGTCAGGGAGGTGACCAAGAACCCGACAGCCCGCTTGGAAAGGACTCTGACCATGAGAAACAAGATTCTCTGGTCTGATGAAACCAGGATTGAACTCTTTGGCTTGAATGCCAAGCGTCACGTCTGGAGGAAACCTGGCACCATCCCTACGGTGAAGCATGGTGGTGGCAGCATCATGCTGTGGAGATGTCTTTCAGTGGCAGGGACAGGAAAGACTAGTCAGGATCAAGGGAAAGATGAATGGAGCAAAGTACAGAGAGATCCTTGATGAAAACCTGCTCAAGAGCGCTCGGGACCTCAGACTGGGACAACGACCCTACGCACATTCGGGACAAGTCTCTGAATGTCCTTGTGTGGCCCAGCCAGAGCCCGGATGTGAACCCAATCGAACATCTCTGGAGAGACCTGAAAATAGCTGTGCAGCTACACTCCCCATCCAACCTGGCAGAGCTTGAGAAGCTCTGCAGAGAAGAATGGGAGAAACTCCAAATACAGCTGTGCCAAGCTTGTAGCGTCATACCTAAGAGGACTCGAGGCTGTAATCGCTGCCAAAAGTGCTTCAACAAAGTACTGTGTAAAGGGTCTGAATACTTACGTAAATGTGATATTTCCATTCTTTTTTTGTCATTATGGGTTATTGTGTGTAAAATCCATTTTAGAATAAGGCTGTAACGTAACAAAATGTGAAAGTCAGGGTGTCTGAATACTTTCCGAATGCACTGTATATAGGATGAGTCTTGACTAGAATACAGTATGTATGTATGAAGTGGGTAAAACAATATGTAAACATTATTAAAGTGACCAGTGTTCAATGACTATGTACATAGGCCAGCAGTGTCTAAGGTGCAAAGTTGAGTATCGGGTGATAACCGGCTAGTAACAGTGACTAAAGTTCAGGGCAGGGTACTGGGCGTCGGCCGGCTAGTTGGGGACTCTAACAGTCTTATGGCCAGGAGATAGAAGCTGTTTTTCCAGGCTCTCGGTCATAGCTTTGATGCACCTGTACTGCACTCTACCTTCTTGATGGTAGCGGGGTGAACAGGCTGTGGCTCGGGTGGGGTGGGGGAAGGATATCTTGGCTAAGGGTGACATGTGGTAAGGGAAGGAAGTATACCTTTGTTAGCCTCTGGATATTCTTCTTGTAGAGGGATGACAGGCACTGCTTGACAAGGCCTGTATTGTTGTCGCGTGTGAAGGTCTCGCTGTGTTTGTTCACCTGGGTACGCAGTTCTGCTGGGTTGTTGGTGGCGTACACCTGAGCAAGCTCATGGTAGGCGTTGCTGAGAGGCTACAGAAACAAAGCAGTAGAATATGTAATACTATGTCATATGTATAGTATATATGTATAGTATATAGTACAAGAAGCACAACACTAGAATCGCTAAAGCAGTTATTTGGACTGTTCATAAAATGTAAATAAATTATTACTCTGCCATTTTCAAAGTCTTGCCCCCCTCCGTCCTTGACTCTATATAACACATGGTTGTTAGAATATTAATATCAGACAGACTGGAGTTACAGCCAGTTTAAGGAGGGCATGTCATTTTTTGAATCGTTTTCTCGTTGCCCCTCCTCCCAACAGTAGGTCCTGCTCCGCTCCTTCTCCCGATAGTTGAAGGTGCAGTGCTCAGTTGATAATCACCCTGCAGATTGCCTCAAAACTGAACCTAAACCAAAACTAATTTCGCACGTCAACAGATTCAATTAAGTAAAGTGTGTTGGTGGCAAATGGGTGAGTTGATGAGCAAGGGGACGCGAAAGATGCATAACTATGTAGTCACTAATTGTGAATGAAGAACAGACCATTCTATTGAATTCATCTATTCTAACTGTAATCCAAAAAATGCTATGTACCAGGGTTTCAGTTAGCCGGTAACAGCCGGCTTTTGACCAATATTCTTTGTTGAAAAGCAGATAAATCAAATTGGCACTGGCCAATTATCCCAGAGAAAGAAAAAAAATCCCATTGCAAAATAATGCTTTTTAACCTATTCATTGATGGAAATAACAGTCGATGGAAATACATTTGACTCGTCATGCTTATCGCTCTATAGGTGACTTTGCATAATTTTGTGCAATTAAATTGGCGCATGTACAGTATATTCGTTATGTATCTTATTGATCACACACACCTAGGCCTACAGTATACAGAGCCTTTGAGTGGAAAATCTGTCACAGCGTGAGCTGCTGCTTCAGCATCGCAAACAGCATGCACAGGCAACAGAACAGGCTTCACCAGCACCTCACACACCACTTTGCAATGAGCTGGAGGCCGTATGCATTTTGAAAACATACACTTCATTGTTTGAAACCTGAACGTTTTACTACATATTATGAGGCATGTCTTACCTTGCTTCAAAGTAGCCGAGCCAAAATCAGATCATATCCCTGGAGGCAATTCTTTTATATCAACTTTCTTTCATTGTCCAGTAGCCAAAGGCACAATCCTAGTCAAATTAGCAACCCATGCTAGTTGTTGCATACTAGATCTCCCCTCTTTCTAAAGGATATTTTCATCTCTGTCACATGAAACCGCTCGCACATGCGGTGCACTTTGACACCGATGTTTTCCAGCTAATTGCATTATGGAACAAACATTTGCGGTTACCCTACTGCCTTGCGCGCATTGCCGCGCTTATAATGTGAAGAAATAATCGTTTATCAACAGTTTAAGCTGAACGTTCTGATCTGTTGCATCATCTGATCTGACTTGTTAATGTAGCCTAGGTCTTCTGGTTGTACACATTTTGGATCTCTAGTCCAACAACTGTCCCAGAGTCTGTTTGGAATAGGCCATTTCTTTCTCGAAAAGCTGACCAATAGAAGAGGTCAACTTTTCTACTATGGGGGATAGTAGATTGATAGGCTAGTGATTTTTCTGTTTGTTACTCGTCTTGTTGGCTGAGGAAAAGTCAATGTGGACAGTTATTCTAACATCTTCATAGTGAGCATCAGAATTCGGTGAGAAGGACACACGCCATTGCATCCTTGACTTGCATGTTCTGTTGACACGAATTACTATATTCTAAATAGGATTTCTGTCATTCTGAGCACCAGTTACGCACCCAATGCATATGGGCCCGGTAAATTTTTCAAAATGTCCGGTAAATTAAAATGCTGCCGGTTTCCTAACGGAAACCCTGGTATGTCCCCTATATCAGTCCACCCAATCCAATCAGTCTACTCTGGTCTACTTGGAGTACACAGTGAGAGTGTGTGTAATTTACAGTGGCAAGAAGACAAAGACGAATGAATGCACATTCGCTACAAGATCTGAATGAAAACGACTCAGACGGCGGGGGAAGAAATGAATCATGACATCTCTGATGATTATTCTTCTGATTCTGAGGCTCAGCCTGAACCTTCACCGCCGAGGCCGAATCGTAAAAAAAGCCAGAATAGTGAGCAATGAGTAGGTGGCTGTGCCACCACCAAATGAAAACGGTGAGACAGGAAGGGAGAGCCCTGTTTGGACAGAACAAAGCCGGTGACAATGCTACAGCCGATTATCAGCACAAAAATGTCATCACAGAGAGCAGACCCAACATTGCAAGCAAAAAACATCAGCAAAGCACTCACCAGCTTTCGTTTGTGACATGAACACCCTCCAACTGATGCCATTGCATGAAGCAGCACAACATGTAAGCACAAGCTGACAATAACTGACGATTTGTGTTTAAATTTAACATTTAAGTCATTTAGCAGACGCTCTTATCCAGAGCGACTTACAAGTACATACATTCATACTTTTTTTGTACTGGTCCCAGACTTGATATGTTGACAGTTTGACAGTTTACTGCTGTCATATCAACGCTTATATTCATTCTAATGGGGAGGCAGGGTAGCCTAGTGGTTAGAGTGTTGGACTAATAATCGAAAGGTTGCAAGATCAAATCCCCGAGCTGACAAGGTAAAAATCTGTTGTTCTGACCCTGAACAAGGCAGTTAACTCACTGTTCCTAGGCCGCCATTGAAAATAAGAATTTGTTCTTAACTGACTTGCCTAGTTAAATAAATGTAAAAAATAAATAATGCCATTATTGCTTTTGTGCTGATTTTCATTACTCATCAGGCACACTTATAATGATGTTTAGGCTACTGATGTTTTTATCATTTGGCCACGCGTCTTGCTGACAATGCGTCTTGGTGGTTGGTGTTACCGCGATCCAACACGTATGCTTTCTGTTTCATACTTAAAAAGGTACTTGAATAACACTTGAATGTTGGTGCTTTTTGTTTTTAAATATAGCCTACAGTAACAAACTAATGAAAATGCTATTGTGTTATTTGAATATTTTGTTTTATCTTCTTCTAATGTTGCTAAGACCTTCATAAATACAACCAAATCATATTTTTTGCGATAGCATATATATGATGTATTAATTACACTGTTAGAATGGTGCAGTCAGAATGACTGCTCATTAGCTTGAAGGGGGGGGGGTCCCTCGAGGCCCAGCGGTTCTAGTGTTCGAGATGTAATGGCACATCTAAGGATGTAAAATATGTTTGCATCTTCACTCTCACCTTTATGAACCTCCCAACTATCTGTGATGTGTATTTGGGGAGCTGCTGCACTTTGCCGTGTAGAATCAGGGAGACCAGGATGTACTTCTTATAGGCCTCCAACATGATGTGACTGACTGCCATAGCTGGAGTGGTTATTGCCTAGGGGGGGTCATAAGAATATCACACAATGGAATTAGAGACGTAAACCAACTTCAGCCAAGTCAATGCCATAACAGATTCAACGTAGGGTGTCGTGTACTTGACTACTGTATGCATACACAGTATCAAAATAGTAACTTAAAAAAGGTCATTTCAAATGGTACTAAGATGAACAAATGTGTTACTAGTAGCCTGCTAAATCAATTTACTTTAATAACAACAGGAACACTAACACATCCAAAACAGCTTTAGCACACACATTTTAGATTCTCAAATAAGCCAGTACCTGTTCATAAAAATACAGTGCTCTTTCAAAGTTCTTCAGACCCGTGTAGATCATGCCGCCGTAATAGTAGTAACATAGAAAGTGCTTTGCGTCGTAGGCGCCATTCTCCTTACAGATGTCCATCATGTCAAGCTCAAGAAACGGGAGGACAGGCTTGAAGCACTTTGCTAACAAGCACAGCTGTGGATGTACACACAAAATAGTAGAGTTCATTCATGCTTAGTCTCATAGCCAAGCATCAATACATTGCAATAATCATGTAAAGTCCAAAGAGCCAGTTGACATGAAGCGGTTTACACACCTGACACAGGTCTGCATGAACTGAGGTAAGTTGGTTTGTGTTCATCTGCATTTTGTCTATTGCCTGTTTTAGAATGCCGACGCCCCTCAATGGCTGTGAAGGAAAGAGATGCATTAAACCAAATGTAACAGAGACAACAATGTGCCATGAACTCACTCCACAGCTAGCTTGAAATGTCGCCAATGGTGCCATCGAGGTTCCGTTTTGGTGGCATAACTGGATAGTACGTTGCCAAGCAGGGCGATCACGTGTGCTAGCAAGGCAGAGGTCCACAGGTTTGAGCCTTGGTACAATCAGTTTACCCTGAGTTGTCCTGGCACACTTCCTAGCACACTGACATCTGTTTCACATACCCTCCACTGCTGTGATTACAAACAAAATATCCAAGCATGGAATTAAGAGCCAATTCTATCCTTCTTTGAAAAAACTGCTGCATTAAACTTATATAAAATAGAATGAACCAATATGCTTTCTCATGGGTTGGCTTTTTGTTTTTGAAATCATGTAGAGTAGTAATGACATAAGCTGGGTCTTATCTTGTAAAAACACGAGTCATTTTCTCAAACAGACCATGTTAATAGACAAGTAAGTTCATGCATTAGCTCTTCTGATTGAAATGTGTTGCTCCCATTTTGGCAAGACTTACCTGTTTCCGTTCTACAAGGGCGTTTGTCAACTGATGGCAGAGGCCGGCAACTGTGGAGAGAATAATCAAATAGTGGGTTTTACAGCATTTCCCAAACTAGGGGTCACCGAATATGAAAATGGGGTCGCGAGAAACTGGGGGGAAAAATACGGAATAATTGTTCTTGGTTCATAGAATCGCGGTTACATCTAATCTCTGGTAGCCGCTAGATGCGGTTGTAATGAACAGAGCCGTTTCTGTTTTCTTCCTACAAAATGTGGCTCTATCCTTTTGAATGGTTTATGCTACAAAATATTACAACCACATCACTGAAAGATAACACTCTCAGGAACCCGTACCCGTCTTCTGTTTCCCTCTACAATGACCACAAGCCGAGCAGGATTCATTAGAACACTAAATCATTAGGCACTAAATCAGATAGGGAAAAGAACATCAACAATGACATTATTTTCTAGACAGATCATCATACAAAACAAGAAAACATGTCACCCCCACAAATGATGCAGCGTCCACCCTTGGGCCAATTGGGACATCACACATTTCAGTTAATTACTATAGCTCCCGCATTGGGCCAATCAGTATCATTTTGTAAATGCCGGATCTCTACAAGACACAGCTGTCTGAGATATCGCGTGTGACTAATGTACAGAGACAGATCCACAGTCCTCTCCCCGATTCCATTGCGGGGGACAGTTATTGCCTGATGATTTTCTGAACATCCCAATACCTTTGATGCATTTCAGTCACTTCAAACTATGCTTCCTCAGATTGAAATACTGTCCAGAAAAATACTGTCAGACTGATTTGTAATAGACTGTCATAGACCCAATTAAAAAAGTAAATATTGGCCGTTGATTACCTCTTTTTTATTTTTTTTAACATGGTGGGGTAGCAAGAAATGTTGACGTCAAAATTGGGTTGCAGGGCAAAAAAGTTTGGGAACCCCTGGTTTAACAGGTTCAAGCGAAATACATTTTGCCCTGATCATTTGACCTTGAAAAACATGATCCACATTGCTTAGAAAACACTTCTATCACTACAAGATGTTAACACCTAATGGAGTAAACACATCAATACAAGGCTTCTAGAAACCAAAAATAAGTTACGTTTAGACTTACAAGTGTCTGTTGCATATCGGATGTGCTCCCCATTGCAGGTACTGATAAAGAGCTGGACTTGGGAAAAGAGCGTCTCGAAGTCAGGGATGTTTGGCATGGAGAACTTCACAAACCTTTATGAAGGGAAAGTGAAAACTGTCCGTGAGTACACAAGAAAAAATGTTGTCACCGTATTAAAACAAAGAATGTCGACTGTAAAAGACAACCAGTTTCAGACAATTTTATTTTAACACCTTGATCTGTGTGATATAATTTCCTGAGTTATGAGCCTTAAATGCACATATGTACAGTAAGCAGAAACTGACAAAGTCATATCCTAGATCCGTGATTGACTTATAAAATCATTGATCAAGGATTAGATGACTGCAGAAGAGAGCAGGCTACTCACAGCACAGCCAGCACACCCAAGGAGTGCTCCTGGATGTCCAAGGCCCCCAGTACAGTGTCCAGGTGGGACAGGTTCTTGGCCAACAGCTCCCCGCTCTTGTTGATCAGTTCACACAGCTGTGTCATCTGACCTGATATGCAACAGTAAAGACAATAGGTAAACAAACAATGCAGCACTTGATAATTGAGCCATTAGAGCTGGTTGAAGAGTACAGGTCCAAAATAAACGGGAGTTCATGTGTGAATATTGGATTAAGAGTCTATATCATAAATAGTTTAATTGACACAAGTGTTTCTCCCATTTTTAGATGGAGCCCTCCCAAACTCTACTGTCCAACAGCAGACCCACGTTACACTCATCTTACGCAGAGATGAAAGCCCATGATAGTCAGAAATAAATATTTAATAATGTTGCTCACTTATTTCTAACAACAGAATACAGGCTATAATAGCAAACCTCTATAAACCTCTGTACCAACAAAATAACCAGAATGTCAACTGAATACACCCGCATATGTAAATGATAACGTTAATCATTTAGTAATATATATTTGTTTTAAAGAATAGAATATTGAGCACGTTTTTATAATGGAACGCGGTCTAGCTGCATAGCTCACATTCTTTGCGGCTACTAAACTTCCCCGTGGATGAAATCATCGTGGACTTGAGGTACTTGGCAACTGTAAAATATATCGGCCGGTCAAGTGTCCTGTCAAGGCCTGCACTGGGTGCATAACCAATGGAAGTATTGCATATTGCGTTACAGATGGGACTGTCGCCCAATAACATTTGACAATGGCGCTCTTCATCCAATCGCGCGTGCTTAGGGCGGAACTACCGGAAGGCATACCCCAGAAATTATTTTCTCTAACAAAAACAAAAAGTAAGATTCTAAAACACGTATTCGTTTGCAGTGTTGTTTGAGGTACACATTAGTGTCCCGGGGTAAAAACGCATCTTTGTGAACTACTTTTTTGAGGCCTCGATCACGAAAACAATAAATTTAGCGCTGTGTTTACATGATAAAGCAAAAAGGATCTATCCAGTTTGGCTACCTAGCCTAGCTAGTTATACATGATAACAGCACAGTAACCCATTGGTTAGCATTAGCTAATAGTTCCAGCTCGTCTGAGAACTAAAACCTGTTTAGTGTCCATACCTTGTGCAGAGAGCTGCCGCACATTGTTCACGAACTGCTCCAAGGCTGAAGCCATTATTTCATCTGTCCAAAGTGGTAGCAATTCAGACTGTTTTTCATTCAAATGTCAGAAACAACTCCGTCCGTGCTGGCTGAGACAGGGGGCAACACAGCCGCCACTGAGAGAGAGAAGTATCGTGAGACCTTCGTAAGAACAGACGGGATCTAACGAGATTTACGGTTGGAACTTTAGGCTCTTAAATTGACAGGCACAGATTTGCTAAACGCAAAATATAAATGCATCAGAAACCTAGTTATTGCTGTTTGTTACCATTTATTTCCTCCTTCGTTCGAAACGTACACCCCCTGAAAACATCTGCTGATTGTCTTTATGTTCTATCAGGAATTTTATTCATTGGGAATTTGTCTCCCTGTGCTACCACTTTAAGGATCACACGCATTAGTAAACACAGGAAGTACGGTGCGGATGCTACCGGGTTGCAGGCAAAGACATTATACAATTGGAGATTTCCCACTCGAATGCAGCCGTGGAGGCCACAGGGCAGTACTGTTTTTTTGGTGTTTCTTCTCGGACTGATTCAAATCAGGACAGGGACACCAGTAACACAAGGTAAATTGAATAGCACCTGCATTTTTGACTGTATGTGCGTATGGAGTCAAGTTTACTTGTCATATTCACAGGATACACATGGTACAGTACAACAATTAAAATAATACATGAATTTTCATGTCTACAACGTTAGCCTTGTTTCAGATGTGATTTGGCAAAACAAGATTGGGGGCCCCTACACGGGGACACTCAACGTCTTCCTGCAGCTTAGCAACGAGCCTGAGACCTCCCCTGCTCCCTTCCACAGACAATTATCAAACCACACAATAGGCCCGCACACTCCACTCTGTTAACTGTAGCTGCTTCTCAGAATCTCTTCATTGTTCTGGGGCCTCCTCATTGGATATGTCTTCCCATTGACCACACCTGTGTAGTCTTGCTAGCCAGATTCATGGCTGTGTGGGAACTGGAAAGATTCTAGCACCTGTGTTCTCCAGAGCTGAAATTCGGCCTGTCCCCGAGGGCCCTCACAGTGTTCCCGAGGGCCCCCACCCCAACGACATTCATCACTGTTGCAGTTGTTAATATGTATATTATTACTCTTATTTCACTTTGTTCCCCCACCCCCTCAACAGGCTTTACTCTGCCTCCACCCTAATGGACATTTATTTATTAATCACTGCTACAGTTTGTATGGTGTATATAGTGCTATTTCTATTGTTGTTTTTATTACAATTTTCATTATTTTATTCCACTTAGTCTTGCATGTTGGAGCTCGGCACCTAAGATTTTCACTGTAACCTGCAATCACACCTGCAAACCCTGTACATGTGACTATTAAACACTCTGAATCTGACAGATTCCTCCCTTCCCTGTTTTTTTTCTTCCTCTGCTGCATGCATACTCAGCATCTTTTGATGTAAAAAGTTAAATGTTGTAGATGTTTTCCAGTTCACACTCCATGGTACAAGAATGCCTTTTTAAACCCCACTGAGGACACGTGTGTAATCTTGTTTCACGACATTGTCTTTGACTGCAGGATTTTGTACAGTAGGCGACACTTCTAAGAGTATTTGTACCAAATTTCACAGCTGCTGTGCGGCTGACAATGGTTGTGAGATGCGACACTAACTGCTGTAGAACCAGTCCATACTGATAAGAGTCGTAAACAAGTCCAAATATAGTGCTGAAAGGCATTGGTCAAATTTGACCTTGTGCGCTAACCCTGTGCGCTACCGGTAGTGCTAACGTTAGCTAGCTTGCTGGCTAATGCTATGCAGCAAAAGTGCCAAAGCCTGACCAATTGCAATAAATGTTGAAACCATAAATAAATAGCCGACAGTGTCAAATATTTAGTTACATTAGCAACGTCCCAAAATATATTTTGTTTAAATGGCACCCTATCAGTATTAGGAAAAACGCTTTTTTCTCTTCTGGACTTTCGAATACTTATCTCGCGCTTCGTGAGTCTTGAAGCCATCGTTCGATCACCGACAGAAATCAGCGAGGCAAGTAAATCATGTCATTACTGCCTAAAATAGTAACGTTACGCGACAGAGGGAGGGTCTTACTCCATGACCAGTTCAAGTGTATTTCCGCCAAGATGTCTTCATCCTCTGGTAAGAGACTTCGGGTTCTGGTGGACATGGATGGCGTCATTGCAGACTTCGAAGGGGGATTCCTGAAGAAATACCGGGCCAGGTACCCCAATGAACCGTACATCACCCTGGAGGACAGACGAGGATTCTGGGTTTCGTCTCAGTATGGGAACTTGAGGAGTGACCTGTGTGTAAGTAGTTCCGAACTGTGCATTCTGTCTGAAAACAGGAAATATTCATACATTCATTGTCTGTATAGTCTGTGGCGTTATGTCGCTCAATCATTTGCATCAGAAGTCCCCTGCATGTTCAAAAGGTTGCAAGAGCAGCAGCTGTCATTACATTGAATTCTGTAAATGCCAGTCACACACAGATCTGATTTATAAGAAAGTCCTTGTGCTGAGTTAACCCCTACTCACATGGTGGCTCGACAAAGTGCTTTAAATTCTGCTTTATAATGCAACCCCAGTTTCTCCAGACAGTGCTCTATTTCCACAGTATAGTCATAGCAAGCATGCACTTGATAAAGATGTCTCCCATATCCATTTTATTGTATAATTGTATATAATACTCTCATTATATAATGAGAGTATTAAAGTATGCCATGCATCTAGGTCCTCAGTGTCTGTCATAAATTAACACACACACAATCTGTAAAAGTCTGGATGATAAGCAGAGGCTATATTGACTGTAGGAGAAGGCCATCAGCATTTGGGAGTCAAAGGACTTCTTTATAGAGCTGGAGCCCCTTCCTGGAGGAGTGCAGGCCGTCAAGGAGATGGCTAAGATGGAGAAGTAAGTTTGAACCATATATGGTCATTCAAACCATATCTGAACAATACCATAGCTTACGGAATATTCTTAAAATACTCACATTTATTTCAAAGACACTTGCCCTGTGAGTCAGCTGTTCAAAGAGAAGGAATTGCAGTTTTGTTTGTGTTCCCAAAGTGCTTTACAATGTTTTGACCCTCACCTAGAGACTATTTGCCATTTAGTCGTCACCCGTCAGGCTATATTCTATGGGTCATGTTAAACAAATAGGGTGGAGAAGGCGAGCAGGTGGTCCTAGAGTAGCATGGTAATCCTCTCAGGAAGGGAACTGCTATGTCATGGTGTGCTCTGCTGTATGCATTTGCCGTGTTAAAATGTCATCATGCTAATAGCGCATAAACAGACAGATGCTTTTCTCCAAAGCGACTTAGTCATCCATGCGTGCATTTTATGTATGAGTGATCCCAGGAATCGAACCCACTATCTTGGTTGTTGCAAGTGCCATGCTCTACCAACAGCTACAGAGGCCACGCTGTCTTTATAGAGGGAACCTTTGCTTTAGTGTTTCATTTTGGCCGACCTTATGTCAACAACCATATAGTAGTTAACCTCAAGCAAATGCCCTCACCACGATACAGTACATTCACAGTAACTCTGTTCCAATACTAGCCTATATCCTCATGTTAGGACATCCCCTTTGCTCACCTTTCAAAAACGGTATGTTGTAGAAAATTTACTTTGAAAACAAATTAACCCTGTTGTGTTCTTCTCCGTTTTCCAGCACAGATGTCTTTATTTGCACCAGCCCTATAAAACATTATATACACTGCCCATATGAGAAGGTAAGCTCGGAGTCAAGACAGTAATCCTTTAGGCTGGAGGCAGAGTGGTGGTTGTGGTACCTCTTTCTAACAATATTTCTGGTCTTTGCGCTCTCCCTGTTATGTGTTCAGTATGCCTGGATAGAGAAGCACCTGGGCTATGATTTCTTGGACCAGATCATCCTAACCAGAGACAAGACTGTGGTGACTGGGGACGTCCTCATAGATGACAAGCCAGACATCCTCGGTGAGTCAAGTATTTGTAGCAAAGCTGGAAAACTGCGCGTGTAAATATATGTGCATGTATTTATATGATGGTGCCATATGCATGCTAGTGTCATACATATAGGTATTTTTGGTAGTTAGTATTTGACTGTTCGATTAATCTACAAGCTTTACATGACCTTTGTGATGTGCCTCTGTTGCAGGTGTAGAGCCTAACCCAAGCTGGGAGCACATCCTATTTACTACCTGCCACAACAAGCACATACTTCCCAGCTCCAGCCACCGGCGCCTGCTCTCCTGGGCAGATGACTGGAGGGGCATCCTGGAGGACAAGAGGCTCTGAGCCCCCCTCATACACACGTCAACCTCTCCTTCTCCACCCTGATTACCTACACTGTATTGGGGTACAAAGGGTGAATACCTCCACTAATACACCACAGTCAATCTCGAACTTGAAGTTTAGGGTTCTACTGTACCTTATTTAGCCAATGTCAGAGAATATTAATGTTTTACCACTAGGGGGCACACATCGACTGAAGCATGATGTAGAAATACTGAAAATGATTGCACTGAAAGACCAGCAACAATATTGAGTAGAGAGTAAATGCAGAGTTTACTGTTTTGACTCACTCTTTATAGTTGTATAAGACTATTATTAGTTGTTCCTTCTACATATTTTGTTTGTATGTTGACCAGGACATTGGCCATAGGGCCATACAGTTTTGTTTCACATGTACTGTATAGGAGTGACTCCATTTTGTAAATGTTGTGTTCCAACATTGTGCCAACATGGATCAAATTGTACCCTATATATTATTTTCTCAACTTAGTTTAGCTAGATTTTTTAAAGTGTTTTAAAGCATCCACCAATCCACAGGCAAGTATTGAGAATGACAGATATGACTAGGTTGCATGATATAAACTTAATGTCTACAGATTTAAAACACAGATTTAGAAAAAGTGAATATACCTTATTTAAAAGAATATATAAATTATATATCAAATGTATTATAAAGACATGCTAAACCTTACTATTTTATTTCAAATTTTAACATTATGTAATCGATTTGCATTAGTCTTATGTGTCTTATTGTTTGAGACAAGAAAATGGTTGACTGAGAAAAAGATCATAGCATATTACACCTCAAAGTATCCAATACGCTCTGCTGTGAATATGGTCAAGCTCTTCCATCAAAACAAATGTATTCTTTTGATAAGTGTCTTTACAGGCCTTAAAGTATATTCACAAAGCAACCTAACGTAGCAGGCGTAGCAAGACACCTGAGCGGACTCCCCACGTTTTTCAGGGGAAACGGAAGTTTAGTTGAAGATACTGTATCCCTGAAAACCAGAAACATCCACGTGCTGCTGACTCCGCGGAGAGTGTTCACAAAGTGGTCCAGTGAAGAAGTAATACTTACACCGAGCTGAATGTCTCTAGCCTTTTGTACAATTTTTCAAAACAGTTGAAATTGGTGCTAATGTTGTTCGTTGCTAGTTCACCTATTGTGAGTATCCCTTACCCCAGTGATTCACATAGAGGGCATAGCTAGCTCTGGCCTGACGTATATAGAGGCCCACAATGGAGGTGTCATAATACCAATAAAACCTAGCGGTCAAACAGGGAAATGGTTCCAATTGTTTTTCGACCATACATTTTTCCCGTAGTGGATTTTAGAAATGCTTAAAATAAGGGTTGTTTCGTGTAGGCTTACCTTGGCGTGACGTTTTGATAAACATGTAAATCTCTCTTGTACAAGGTGACTTCTATCAATATACTCGGCTCTATTTACTCTGATTCAAAAATCCTAATTAGCATCAAAGTAGACACCATGCAAAACTATAAATCCCTCCAAGCTCCTGCACGTCATCTCTAACTGATACCTTTGCTAACAGGGAATGTGTCAATTTTTAAACTTGCACAAGACAGTTCACAGAATTTTCCATTTAAAGAAATGTAGCCTATTTATTATTTACTACATTTAGCTAACATTAGATAGTTAATCCAGAGATTCTTACCTTTGCCTCGATTCGGCAGTCTAGTCCAGATCATCATGGCATTTGTTGTTCTTTATGATAGCCAGTTTAGCAGCTAATTAGCATTTCCATTTTTGGGGGTAAATTATAGGCGAATATATTGATTTAAAAATTACCTTGTCCTAGAGAGATTTTCACAATTATCAAAACGTCACGCCAGGGTAAGCCTACACGAAACACAGCCCTTATTTTAAGTGTTTCTAAAATCCCCTATGGAACAAATAAATGGTGGGGAAATTATTGGAACCATTTCCCTGTTTTAGGTTTTATGGGTATTATGACTCATACTGTGGTACTCTATAAGGCTCTGATTCTAACTGGTTTTAGTCTAACTCTTTCAGCATGCTGTTGTATCCTCATTAGCTAGCCTCATGTGTCCCAATGCCACCTCCTTTCTTCTCCTCGTATCTCTCATGTTAATCACATTTTAAAAGCCATGGATTCTCTTGTATAGATTTTTTTACCCTTCCAAGTGTCTTTACAGTTGTCATGAAGGGAAGGAGATGTTGTCAAGACTGTTGGAACATACTGTACGTACACAGCCTAAGTGTTACGATTGCCCTGATGATGACCCTGTCTGTGGGGTGAGTTAGGGTTAAGCGATGTGTGTCCACTGCTCAGTCAACCACTGTATCTCACGAAGTCTGTTCACTTGTCACTGCATCTTGTCAATGAATGTCTTATGTCTTTGGTGCTGGATGATATCTATGTCAATGTGTTTTTTGGAGAACAGAGAATATACTAAATGTTGTCGTTAACAGATCGAATAAAGAATGCAACATTGAAAATAGCAATATTCAATACTTTATAGATAGAATATTTTTGTATAATACATTTTATTTTATTTAACCTTTTATTTAACTAGGCAAGTCAGTTAAGAACACATTCTTATTTACAATGACGGCCTACCCCGGCCAAACCCTAACCCGTATGATGCTGGGCGAATTGTGCGCCGTCCAATGGGTATACAAAACATTAGGAACACCTTCCTAATATTGAGTTGTTTCCCCCGCCCCCCACCACCCTCAGAACAGCCTCTTCGTCAGGGCATGGACTCTACAAGGTGTCAAGCGTTCCACAGGGTTACTGGCCCATGTTGACTCCAATGCTTCCCACAGTTGTCAAGTTGGCTGGATGTGCTGTGGGTGGTAGACCGTTGTTGATACACACGGGAAACTGTTGAGTGTGAAAAACCCAGCGGCATTGCAGTTCTTGACACAAACCAATGTGCCTGGCACCCACTACCATACCCCGTTCAAAGGCACTTAAATAGTTTGTCTTGCCTATTCACCCTCTGAATGGCACACATACACAATCCATGTCTCAAGGCTTAAAAATCCTTCTTTAACCTATCTCCTCCCCTTCATCGACACTGATTGAAGTGGATTTAACAAGTGACATCAATAAGGGATCATAGACTGACCAGGTGTATCCAGGTGAAAGCTATGTCATGGAAATAGGGAAGCAGATATTCCTAATGTTTTGTACACCTGTTACGATCTGGGCTGCCATTCCACAGCCACCCATAGAAGGAGCCACCACCACAGTGACATTTTCCTAAAAAGAAGGCAGGCCAGATTTGAAGCAAGAAATGCAGACAACGAGCCCCTAGCTGGCCCCTGGTCAATGCCTTGTGGTGACTATAGCGGCCCTGGGTCTGCAGAGGCCAAATGCGTCAGAGGCCTGAGCATCCCCACTGGGGCTTTAAAATACAGACTGAGGATTCTACGTAATGATGTTCTGGCAAGAACACAGAATGGAACTATAATGGAGGACATTCCAGCGACCAGGACTCTGTGTTTCTTATGACGGGTTGATGGGACTGTTTTTGTGTGTCTCTGTAAATACGTAGCCTTGCATGAGCGAGCCGGAATGGCTTATAGGAGCAGGAACCTGTCCTGTTTCAGTAGCATGAGGCAGCTTACATTTTACATTTACATTTTAGTCATTTAGCAGACGCTCTTATCCAGAGCGACTTACAGTAGAGTGCATACATTTTATTACATTTTACATACTGAGACAAGGATATCCCTACCGGCCAAACCCTCCCTAACCCGGACGACGCTAATTGTGCGTCGCCCCACGGACCTCCCGGTTGCGGCCGGCTGCGACAGAGCCTGGGCGCGAACCCAGCCCAGCCTGGGCGCGAACCCAGAGACTCTGGTGGCGCAGCTAGCACTGCGATGCAGTGCCCTAGACCACTGCGCCACCCGGGAGCTTGATCTATAAGTACACCCCGTGGACAGGATGCTAGTCTAACGCAGTGCCTTACCCCCCATTCTATCTCCTTAATGCTGAGTGCCAAGCAGAGACGCATCAGGTACCAATTTTACAGTCTTTGGTATGACTCGGCCGGGGATTGAACTCCCAATCTCAGGTCGGACAATAAAGGCCATTGAGTTAACACTGTGTCTCTCTGTGGATAAGGAGTAAAGCTCTGCTGTGATTAAGTCGATCTCAATTATGAGACGGAACCTTTTGTGGGAAAAGCACATTGTCCAGTCACTCACAAACACTGGAAAACAAGCTGGAAAAACAGGCACAGTGATAGAGACAGAGCACTGACGAGTAAACAACCAAGGTACAGTATACAGCCAACCTCTGGGCTCCCTCTAAACTGTTGTTCAGTTCCTTACCATCTTTCTATTTGTCTTTTTCCACTCTGTCTATGCGCTTCATAGAGGAAGGGAGCCATCCGTCTGTTGTTGAGACAGTGTGCTTCCCAGCACTGACTGGCCCACCAGTGAAGTGTTGTACTTTGGTCCTCACAAATTGCAAGGTATCGTATCGGTTTTTCCAATGAAGTCTTTATTGTAATGTTAATGTGCTTTAATTATGATTTGGGTAAAAGAGGGAAAATGTCTCCATGACTGCTGAAATGACATGGAACATTAAAGAGTTGTGATGATCCTGCATGTGACTTCCTGCTTCCAGACCCGTGTTATGTGTGTTGTCTTAGATGATAGTGTAAACAGCTGAGTTAGGTGCTCTTACTCTTCTGTATACCTACCTGGCCTACTGTTCTCTTTCCCTACCTACCTACCTACCTACCTACCTACCTGACCTACTGTTCTCTTTACCTACCTGGCCTACTGTTCTCTTTGCCTGCCTACCTACCTACCTGACCTACTGTTCTCTTTACCTACCTACCTACCTGACCTACTGTTCTCTTTACCTACCTACCGACCTACCTACCTACCTACCTACCTACCTGACCTACTGTTCTCTTTACCTACCTGGCCTACTGTTCTCTTTGCCTACCTACCTACCTATCTACCTGGCCTACTGTTCTCTTTACCTACCTGGACTACTGTTCTCTTTGCCTACCTACCTACCTGGCCTACTGTTCTCTTAACCTACCTGGCCTACTGTTCTCTTTACCTATCTACCTGGCCTACTGTTCCCTTTACCTAACAACCTGGCCTCTGCTGTGCACTTTACCTACCTGCCTGGCCTACTGTTCTCTTTACCGACCTACCTGGTCTACTGTTCTCTTTACCTAACAACCTGGCCTCTGCTGTGCACTTTACCTACCTGCCTGGCCTACTGTTCTCTTTACCGACCTACCTGGTCTACTGTTCTCTTTACCTAACAACCTGGCCTCTGCTGTGCACTTTACCTACCTGCCTGGCCTACTGTTCTCTTTACCGACCTACCTGGTCTACTGTTCTCTTTACCTACCTACCTGGTCTACTGTTCTCATTACCTACCTACCTACGTACCTACCTGGTCTACTGTTTTCTTTACCTATCTACCTGGCCTACTGTTCCCTTTACCTAACTACCTGGCCTACTGTTCCCTTTACCTACCTACCTGGCCTACTGTTCTCTTTACCTAACAACATGGCCTACTGTTCCCTTTACCTAACTACCTGGCCTACTGTTCTCTTTACCTAACAACCTGGCCTCTGCTGTGCACTTTACCTATCTACCTGGCCTACTGTTCCCTTTACCTAACTACCTGGCCTACTGTTCCCTTTACCTAACTACCTGGCCTACTGTTCCCTTTACCTAACTACCTGGCCTACTGTTCCCTTTACCTAACTACCTGGCCTACTGTTCCCTTTACCTAACTACCTGGCCTACTGTTCCCTTTACCTAACTACCTGGCCTACTGTTCCCTTTACCTAACTACCTGGCCTACTGTTCTCTTTACCTAACAACCTGGCCTCTGCTGTGCACTTTACCTATCTACCTGGCCTACTGTTCCCTTTACCTAACTACCTGGCCTACTGTTCCCTTTACCTAACTACCTGGCCTACTGTTCCCTTTACCCAACTACCTGGCCTACTGTTCTCTTTACCTAACAACCTGGCCTCTGCTGTGCACTTTACCTATCTACCTGGCCTCTGCTGTGCACTTTACCTACCTGCCTGGCCTACTGTTTTCTTTACCTACCTACCTGGTCTACTGTTCTCATTACCTACCTACCTACGTACCTACCTGGCCTACTGTTTTCTTTACCTACATACCTGGCCTCTGCTGTGCACTTTACCTACCTGCCTGGCCTACTGTTTTCTTTACCTACATACAGTTGAAGTCGGAAGTTTACATACACCTTAGCCAAATACATTTAAACTCAGTTTTTCACAATTCCTGATATTTAATCCTAGTAAAAATTCCCTGTTTTAGGTCAGTTAGGATCACCACTTTATTTTAAGAATGTGAAATGTCAGAATAATATTTGAGATAATGATTTATTTCAGCTTTTATTTCTTTCATCACATTCCCAGTGGGTCAGAAGTTTACATACACTCAATTAGTATTTGGTAGCATTGCCTTTAAATTGTTTAACTTGGGTCAAATGTTTCGGGCAGCGTTCCACAAGCTTCCCACAATAAGTTGGGTGAATTTTGGGACATTACTCCTGACAGAGCTGGTGTACTGAGTCAGATTTGTAGGCCTCCTTGCTCGCACATGCTTTTTCAGTTCTGCCCACACATTTTCTATAGGATTGAGGTCAGGGCTTTGTGATTGCCTCTCC
This sequence comes from Salvelinus namaycush, assembly GCF_016432855.1. Classification (NCBI taxonomy): domain Eukaryota; kingdom Metazoa; phylum Chordata; class Actinopteri; order Salmoniformes; family Salmonidae; genus Salvelinus; species Salvelinus namaycush. The sequence goes on from NC_052310.1 coordinate 13,848,819, forward strand.
AATACCTTGACTTTGTTGTCCTTAAGCCATTTTGCCACAACTTTGGAAGTATGCTTGGGGTCATTGTCCATTTGGAAGACCCATTTGCGACCAAGCTTTAACTTCCTGGCTGATGTCTTGAGATGTTGCTTCAATATATCTACATAATTTTCCAACCTCATGATGCCATCTATTTTGTGAAGTGCACCAGTCCCTCCTGCAGCAAAGCACCCCCACAACATGATGCTGCCACCCCCGTGCTTCACGGTTGGGATGGTATTCTTCGGCTTGCAAGCCTCCCCCTTTTTCCTCCAAACATAACGATGGTCATTATGGCCATCGTTATGAGTTTGAAGGTAGCCCTTGAAATACATCCGCAGGTACACCTCCAATTGACTTAAATTATGTCAATTAGCCTATCAGAAGCTTCTAAAGCCATGACATCATTTTCTGGAATTTTCCAAGCTGTTTAAAGGTACAGTCAACTTAGTGTATGTAAACTTCTGACCCACTGGAATTGTGATACAGTGAATTATAAGCAAAATAATCTGTCTGTAAACAATTGTTGGAAAAATGACTTGTTTCATGCACAAAGTAGATGTCCTAACCGACTTGCCAAAACTATAGTTTGTTAACAAGAAATTTGTGGAGTGGTTGAAAAACAAGTTTTAATGACTCCAACCTAAGTGTATGTAAACTTCCGACTTCAACTGTACCTACCTACCTACCTGCCTGGCCTACTATTCTCTTTACCTACCTGGCCTCCTATTCTCTTTACCTACCTACCTACCTGGCCTCCTATTCTCTTTACCTACCTACCTGGCCTACTATTCTCTTTACCTACCTACCTACCTGGCCTACTATTCTCTTTACCTACCTACCTACCTGGCCTACTATTCTCTTTACCTACCTACCTACCTGGCCTACTATTCTCTTTACCTACCTACCTACCTGGCCTACTATTCTCTTTACCTACCTACCTACCTGGCCTACTATTCTCTTTACCTACCTACCTGGCCTACTATTCTCTTTACCTACCTACCTGGCCTACTCTTCTCTTTACCTACCTACCTGGCCTACTCTTCTCTTTACCTACCTACCTGGCCTACTCTTCTCTTTACCTACCTACCTGGCCTACTGTTCTCTTTACCTACCTACCTGGCCTACTGTTCTCTTTACCTACACTACCGTTCAAAAGTTTCGGGTCACTTAGAAATGTCCTTGTATTGAAAGATTTTTTTTTTTAATTGTCCATTAAAATAACATCAAATTGATCAGAAATACAGTGTAGACATTGTTAATGTCGTAAATGACTATTGTAGCTGGAAACGGCAGATTTTTTATGGAATATCTACATAGGCGTACAGAGGCCCATTATCAGCAACCATCACTCCTGTGTTCCAATGGCACGTTGTGTTAGCTAATCCAAGTTTATCATTTTAAAAGGCTAATTTATCATTAGAAACCACTTTTTCAGTTATGTTAGCACAGCTGAAAACTGTTGTTATGATTAACGAAGCAATAAAACTGGCCTTTAGACTAGTTGAGTATCTGGAGCATCAGCATTTGTGGGTTCGATTACAGGCTCAAAATGGCCAGAAACAAAGACATTTCTTTTGAAACTCGTCAGTCTATTCTTGTTCTGAGAAATTAAGGCTATTCTATGCGAGAAATTGCCAGAAACTGAAGATCTCGTACAACACTATGTACTACTCGATTCACAGAACAGCGCAAACTGGCTCTGACCAGAATAGAAAGAGAAGAGGGAGGCCCCGGTGCACAACTGAGCAAGAGGACAAGTACATTAGAGTGTCTAGTTTGAGAAACAGATGCCTCACAAGTCCTCAACTGGCAGCTTCATTAAATGGTACCTGCAAAACACCAGTCTCAACGTCAACAGTGAAGCGGCGACTCTGGGATGCTGGCCTTCTAGGCAGAGTTGCAAAGAAAAAGCCATATCTCAGACTGGCCAATAAAAATAAAAGATTAAGATGGGCAAAAGAACCCAGACACTGGACAGAGGAATCTTGCTGTGGGGATGTTTTTCAGCGGCATGGACTGGGAGACTAGTCAGGATTGAGGCAAAGATGAACGGAGCAAAGTACAGAGAGATCCTTGATGAAAACCTGCTCCAGAGCACTCAGGACCTCAGACTGGTGCGAAGGTACACCTTCCAACAGGACAACGCAGGAGTGGCTTCGGGACAAGTCTCTGAATGTGCTTGAGTGACCCGGACTTGAACCCGATTGAACATCTCTGGCGAGACCTGAAAATAGCTGTGCAGCAACGCTCCCCATCCAACCTGACAGAGCTTGAGAGGAGCTGCAGAGAAGAATGGGAGAAACTCTCCAAACACAGGTGTGCAAAGCGTCATACCTAAGAAGACTCGAGGCTGTAATTGCTGCCAAAAGTGCTTCAACAAAGTACTGAGTCAAGGGTCTGAATGAGTACTTATGTAAATGTGATATTTCAGTTTTAGCAAAAATTTCTAATATCCTGTTTTTGCTTTGTCATTATGGGGTATTGTGTGAAGACATTTGAGGGGGGGGGGGGACAATTTAATACATTTTAGAATAAGGCTGTAACCTACCAAAATGTAGAAAAAGTCAAAGGGTCTGAATACTTTTCGAAGGCACTGTATAGCCTAATATCAGCTCTTGGCTGTTTGTCAGCTTGGCAGCAGCAGCAAGCATGTGGAGGCAGTCTAAAAGGAGAGGAAATTTCCTCTGCAGTGGTTGACGTGCCACTTCGTGCATCTTTAATCAGTGTAGACGTGATTTGAAAGGTGGGAAGAGGAGGGCAGTCAACCCACTCTATGTACACAGCTACTGTGAGAAGGCAGTGGGATGCTTGTTTCATTACCGGTCATGGACTGGCAGGGCTTATGCATCTCTCGTGGAACATTTTTTGTTACGCACACACATACTCAGTGTCCATTCATCCTTCAACAGCCTCCCATTAATTGAGTTACAGTAGATGAGAGGGCTGTGCCACAACTGTTTGCTCAGTGCCTGGCCCCTGTCAACACTCAGTAATACGAAGGGTCCCTAATATAATAAATTAAGCAAAAAAAGAAACTTTCCTTTTTCAGGACCCTGTCTATCACAGATAATAATTTTTAAAATATCTAAACATCTTCACAGATATTCATTGTAAAGGGTTTAAACACTGTTTCCCATGCTTGTTCAATGAACCATAAACAATTAATTAACATGCACCTGTGGAACAGTCGTTAAGACACTAACAGCTTACAGACGGTAGGCAATTTAGGTCACAGTTATGAAAACTTAGGACACTAAAGAGGCCTTTCTACTCACTATGAAAAACACCAAAAGAAAGATGCCCAGGGTCCCTGCTCATCTGCGTGAACGTGCCTTAGGCATGCTGCAAGGAGGCATGAGGACTGCAGTTGTGGCCAGGGCAATAAATTCTAATGTCAATACTGTGAGACGCCTAAGACAGCGCTACAGGGAGACAGGATGGACAGCTGATCAATCTCGCAATGGCAGACCACGTGGAACAACACCTGCACAGGATCGGTACATCCGAACATCACACCTGCGGGACAGGTACAGAATGGCAACAACTGCCTGAGTTACACCAGGAAAGCACAATCCCTCCATCAGTGCTCAGACTGTCCGCAATAGGCTGAGAGAGGCTGGACTGAGGGCTTGTAGGCCTGTTGTAAGGCAGGTCCTCACCAGACATCACAGGCAACAACGTCGCCTATGGGCACAAACCCACCGTCGCTGGACCAGACAGGACTGGCAAAAAGTGCTCTTCACTGACGAGTCGCGGTTTTGTCTCACCAGGGGTGATGGTCGGATTCGCGTTTATTGTCGAAGGAATGAGCGTTACACCGAGGCCTGTACTCTGGAGCGGGATCGATTTGGAGGTGGAGGGTCCGTCATGGTCTGGGGCGGTGTGTCACAGCATCATCGTACTGAGCTTGTTGTCATTGCAGGCAATCTCAATGCTGTGCGTTACAGAGAAGACATCCTCCTCCCTCATGTGGTACCCTTCCTGCAGGCTCATCCTGACATTACCCAACCCATAGGCATGAAGAAAAACACATGAATGGTAAAAATATTGGGAACTTTTTCCATTTTAGTTGAAGGTATTGTGACTCACACGTGGAACAAATTTCCTTATTGGGAGGTCAAATCAAATCAAATTTTATTTCTCACATGCCCCGAATACAACAGGTGTAGACCTTACAGTGAAATGCTTACTTACAAGCCCTTAACCAACAATGGTTTAAGAAGTTTTAATAATAAAAAAAAAAAAGTGTTTAGTAAAAACTGAAAATAAAAGTAACAAATAATGAAACAGCAGCAGTAAAATAACAAGCTAGGCTATATACAGGGGATACTGGTACAGAGTCAATGTGCGGGGGCACCAGTTAGTCGAGGTAATTGAGGTAATATGTACACGTAGGTAGAGTTAAAGTGACTATGCATAGATTATAAACAGAGAGTAGCAGCAGTGTAAAAAATGGGTCTGGGTAGCCCTTTGATTAGCCATTCAGTAGTCTTATGGCTTGGGGGTAGAAGCTGTTAACTTCTTGAGCCTATGGGGGCGCCATTTCGACTTTGTTAAAATGAGTTCCCAAATTAAACTGCTTCGTACTCAATTCTTGCTCGTACAATATGCATATTATTATTACTATTGGATAGAAAACACTCTCTAGTTTCTAAAACCGTTTGAATTATGTCTGTGCGTGAAACAGAACTGGACTTAGAGCAATTTCCCTATGTGGAGTTGAGAATGCAGATTTTTCCAACCTGTTCTCAGACCTGTGTATAACTCTGCCTGTCTTCTATTGGTTGAGATGCACTGCATACGCCTTCCCCTGGGTGTCAGCGAATAGAGGGCCTTGAAATGGAGTCTCTAGGCAGATCCGAAAGTCTATAAATTGATTGGAATCAAAGGGTCCCCTCTTTTGATTCTTCGCGCTGACGCAGTGAGGACCTTGGCATGTCGTTTTAGAAGCTCCCGTTTTAGCTCCTAGATATATCCGGCTCTGTTTTTATTCGATATAGGCTTTAAAGACATCATAATCTTGTTATTTTAAACCGATTTATATCAGTTTATGTCAGTATATTGCGATTTTCGGGTATTTCATTTTCTGGCGTTGTAGGAAGTTGGGTATCTCTCTCGCATGCCATTGTTTACTGCTAATTGCAACGTGGAAGATGACTTTCTCCAACCCAGCAACGATTCTTTTGGACAAAGGACACCTATCCCAAGATTCTGATGGGAGGTCATCAAAAAGTAAGAACTATTTATGCTGATAATTCATTGTTCTGTTGAAAAAAGTAAAATGCATAAGACGCCATTACTTGCAGTGTAGCCTTGCTTTGTCGCACCCTGTATTGCGCAGTAACGTTAATTTTAAAAATGTAATTCAGCGATTGCATTAAGAACTAATTTGTCTTTCAATTGCTGTCCAACCTGTATTTTTTTAGTCAAGTTTATGAATAGTTTTCGATAAGAATAGGTGCCTTTCCAAGATGGCGCCGGACAGATTGCTTGAGTATTTGGACACTATTCTCATTGTATAAGCACGATTTGTGCCGCTAAATATGCACATTTTTGAACAAACTCTATATGCATTGTGTAATATGATGTTACAGGACTGTCATCTGAAGAATTCTGAGAAGGTTAGTGAAAAAATTAATATATTTTGGTGGTTTATACGTTATCGCTCTTTTTGCCTTGAATCAATGCTGGGGTGATGTTTGCACATGTGGTAAGCTAATATAACGCTATATTGTGTTTTCGCTGTAAAACACTTAGAAAATCTGAAATATTGTCTGGATTCACAAGATCTGTGTCTTTCAATTGCTGTACGCTGTGTATTTTTAAGAAATGTTTTATGATGAGTAATTAGGTAATACACGTTGCTCTCTGTAGTTATTCTAGTCGCTTTGGTGAGATTTGTGATGGTGGCTGCAATGGTAAACTATGATTTATACCTGAAATATGCACATTTTTCTAACAAAACATATGCTATACAATAAATATGTTATCAGACTGTCATCTGATGAAGTTGTTTCTTGGTTAGTGGCTATTTATATCTTTATTTGGTCGAATTTGTGATAGCTACTGATGGAGTAAAAAACTGGTGGAGTAAAAAAAGTGGTGTCTTTTGCTAACGTGGTTAGCTAATAGATTTACATATTGTGTCTTCCCTGTAAAACATTTTAAAAATCAGAAATGATGTCTGGATTCACAAGATGTGTATCTTTCATCTGGTGTCTTGGACTTGTGATTTAATGATATTTAGATGCTAGTATTTACTTGTGACGCTATGCTAGGCTATGCTAGTAGCTTTTCTACTGATGGGGGTGCTCCCGGATCCGGGTTTGGGAGGTGTTAGAGGTTAAGAAGCCTTCTGGACCTAGACTTGGCGCTCTGGTACTGCTTGCCGTGCGGTAGCAGAGAGAACACTCTATGACTAGAGTCTTAGACAATTTTTAGGGTCTTCCTCTGACACTGTGGGTACAGAGGTCCTGGATGGCAGGAAGCTTGGCCCCAGTGATGTACTGGGCCGTTCGCACTACCCTCTGTAGTGCCTTGCGGTCGGAGGCCGAGCAGTTGCCATACCAGGCAGTGATGTAACCAATCAGGATGCTCTCGATGGTGCAGCTGTAGAACCTTTTGAGGATCTGAGGACCCATGCCAAATCTTTTGGCAATGTCATGCCCTCTTCACGACTGTCTTAGTGTGTTTGGACCATGGTAGTTTGTTGGTGATGTGGACACCAAGGAACTTGAAGCTCTCAACCTGTTCCACTACAGCCCCGTCGATGAGAATGGGGGCGTGCTCGGTCCTCTTTTTCCTGTAGTCAACAATCATCTCCTTTGTCTTGATCACTTTGAGGGAGAGGTTGTTGTCCTGGCACCACACGGCCATGTCTCTGACCTCCTCCCTATAGGCTGTCTCCTCGTTGTCGGTGATCAGGCCTACCACTGTTTTGTCATCGGCAAACCTGATGATGGTGTTGGAGTCGTGCATGGCCACGCAGTCATGGGTGAACAGGGAGTATAGGAGAGGGCTGAGAACACACCCTTGTGGGGCCCCGGTGTAGATGTTGTTTCCTACCCTCACCACCTGGGCTGATCCTTGACTAGTCTCTCAAAGCACTTCATGATGACGGAAGTGAGTGCTAAAGGACGATAGTCGTTTAGCTCAGTTACCTTAGCTTTCTTGGGAACAGGAACAATGGTGGCCCTCTTGAAGCATGTGGGGACAGCAGACTGGGATAGAGATTGATTGAATATGTTCGTAAACACACCAGCCAGCTGGTCTGTGCATGCTATGAGGACGCGGCTAGGGATGCCGTCTGGGCCGGCAGCCTTGCGAGGGTTAACACGTTTAAATGTTTTACTCACGTTGGCTGCGGTGAAGGAGAGCCCGCAGGTTTTGGTAGCGGGCCGTGTCAGGGCACTTTATTGTCCTCAAAGCGAGCAAAGAAGTTGTTTAGTTGGTCTGGGAGCAAGACATCGGTGTCTGAGGCTGGTTTTCTTTTTGTAGTTCGTGATTGACTGTAGACCCTGCCACAAACATCTCGTGTCTGAGCCGTTGAATTGCAACTCTACTTTGTCTCTATACTGACGCTTAGCTTGTTTGATTGCCTTGCGGAGGGAATAGCTACACTGTATTCGGTTATGTTTCCGGTCGCCTTGCCATGATTAAAAGCAGTGGTTCGCGCTTTCAGTTTTGTGCGAATGCTGCCATCAATCCACGGTTTCTGGTTGGGGAAGGTTTTAATATTCACCGTGGGTACCACATCACCGATGCACTTACTAATAAACTCGCTCACCGAATCAGCATATATGTCACGCCCTGACCTTAGTGATCCTTTTAATTCTCTATTTGATTAGGTCAGGGTGTGACTAGAGTGGGCAATCTATGTTTTCTATTTCTTTGTTGGCCTGGTATGGTTCCCAATCAGAGGCAGTTGTCTCTGATTGGGGATCATATTTAGGCAGCCTTTTCCCACCTGTTGTTTGTGGGATCTTGTTTTTGTATAGTTGCCTTGAGCACTGCAATACTGCACGTTTGTTATATTCTTTGTTGTTTTTGTTGTAAGTTTCACTATTAAATATAATGTGGAACTCTACGCATGCTGCGCCTTGGTCCACTCATTTCAACAATCGTGACAGTATGTCATTGTCCGATGGAACATATCCCAGTCCACGTGATCGAAGCAATCTTGAAGTGTGAAATCAGATTGGTCGGACCAGTATTGAACAGACCTGAGCACGGGCGTTTCTTGTTTTAGTTTCTGTCTATAGGCTGGGAGCAACAAAATGGAGTCGTGGTTAGATTTTCCGAAAGGAGGGCGAGGGAGGGCTTTGTATGCGTCACGGAAATTAGAGTAGCAATGATCCAGCAAGTTTTATTAGCCCAGGTCGCGCATTCAATATGCTGATAACAAGGCTCCCTAAATTTTTTCAGATTAGCCTTGTTAAATCCCCAGCTACAATAAATGCATCCTCAGGATATGTGGTTTCCAGTTTACATAGAGTCCAATGAAGTTCTTTCAGGGCCGTCGAGGTGTCTGCTTGGGGGGAATATAAACGGCTGTGATTATAATCTTAGAGAATTCTCTTGCAAGATAATGTGGTCGGCATTTGATCGTAAGGAATTCTAGGTCAGGTAAACAAAAGGACTTGAGTTCCTGTATGTTGTTATTATCACACCACAACTCGTTAATCATAAGGCATACACCCCCGCCCTTCTTCTTACCAGAGAGATGTTTGTTTCTGTCGGCACGATGCGTGAAGAAGCTGGGTGGCTGTACCGACTCTGATAACGTATCCCGAGTGAGCCATGTTTCCGTGAAACAAAGAATGTTACAATCTCTGATGTCTCTCTGGAAGGCAAACCTGCTCGAATTTCGTCTACCTTGTTGTCAAGAGACTGGACATTGGCGAGTAGAATACTCTGAAGCGGTGGGCGATGTGCCCATCTACGGAGCCTGACCAGAAGACCGCTCCGTCTGCCCCTTCTGCGACGCCGTTGTTTTGGGTCACCTACTGGGATCTGATCCATTGTCCTGGGTGGTGGTCCAAACAGAGGATCCGCTTCGGTAAAGTCGTATTCCTGGGGGCGGCCCGTCAGGAAGTCCAAGATCAAGTTGCAGAGGGAGGTGTTTAGTCCCAGGGTCCTTAGCTTCGTGATGAGCTTTGAGGGCACTATGGTGTTGAACGCTGAGCTGTAGTCAATGAATAGCATTCTCACATTGGGGTTCCTTTTGTCCTGGTGGGAAAGGGTAGTGTGGAGTGCAAAAGAGATTGCATCATCTGTGGATCTGTTGGGGCGGTATGCTTATTGGAGTGGGTCTAGGGTTTCTGGGATAATGGTGTTGATGTGAGCCATGGTGTTGATGTGAGCCATGACCAGTCTTTCAATGCACTTCATGGCTACAGACGTGAGTGCTACGGGTCGGTAGTCATTTAGGCAGGTTACCTTAGTGTTCTTGGGCACGGGGACTGTGCTTGAAACATGTTGGTATTGCAGACTCAGTCAGGTGGAAGGAGGTTTAGATTTTAAGAGGTGTTCTTCAGATTTGAAGCTTCTATGAGACATCTTATGCAGGGAAACACGTCCAAAATAGACCTGTTTTGTCTTGGCATTTGATACTTGTGTCTAAATATCTACTCTCAGACTACAATAGCCCACACCAGACAGACTCACAGATTGACGTCCTTTAGTATCAGCTGAGCAGATGGAGGATTTAACGCAGAAGAACACACACAGTGTGACACCAGTGATGACAAGGTGTATGTGCGCACCTGCGTGCATGTCCGCACACGTGTCTTGCTTGTGTGTGTGCGTGTCTGTCTACGAATGTTAGGCTTTGTAATATATATTTAAACTCTTCACTCGAAAATGCTCCCTATAGAACTCCCTTACCAAGGGGTATGACAAATTGCTTCATTTACAGCCAAAATTACACTAGAAAGACTGCTACTATTACTATTGAAGGACTCAAAAACCCTAAGGGATTAGCAGCAGTTATTAACAATTTCAGTAGGACAGAGAAAATGACTGTAGGCAGGGAAATTGTCATTATAGTCACATTACAGTAGCAGTCTATTCGAAAGCTTGAATAAAATGTCAATACATTTGTTTCTGCAGAGCACGGGTGAATCATCACCAGCCTGGACGTTTCCATCTGCTATTTAATTGGAAACAGACATGGCTGTCCCTCTGCCTGACGTGGGGTTATTTTAGGCTCATTATTAACTGTTAGTGGCTTGTTTCCGCTTTGGCCCAGCGCCCAAGCAGTTTTTTTTCACACTCCATATTTGGAGCACCGAGAACGTATGGACAGAGATTAAAGGCAGCTATTAACTTGGCCACAAGGCTTCCAGCCTGAAATCGATCACCAGCCCACAGCGTCCCACGCTCCTGCTCCCTTGTGGAGGGAGTACCAATCCATCCATGACTAGCTCCCTCTACATACACACACACGCGTGTATGCACACGCACGTCCCATCATCACGCACTCTGATTCCTTCATGCTACCACCAGTGCCAGTGAGGGGGTGTATCCGTCTCCTAAACACCTTGAGGAAACACAGACTCACTCAGAATGGATGTTAGACACATGTAGCGTGTCAACCTGCATACTAGGCTACTGATCACGCATCCACTTACGCACATGCCACAATTTTGCAGCATTTATTTTTATGCTTCCTGAAGGTTTACTCTTTGTAAAGTTTACTCATTGTAATCTATTTAGTCCATAGAGATTTCTTATCTACATGACTATATGCAAAACGGCTGAATGACAACGAGACAATCTATAGAGACAAGTGACTCACTGTGTAAGGGTTGCGGAACTGGTGGCAGTGAAGTCAGACGCAGGAGAGCAGAGATGGGTAATAGCCGGAGCAGTTTAATTTCAAAACCAACGGCAATAAAAAAAGAACCTACATGGGTACAAAACCCGACGCGCCCCAGTAACATAGTGCACAAGCACTTACAAACATACAATTCCACACAAGACATGGGGGGAACAGAGGGTTAAATACACAACACTTAATGAGGGAAATGGAAACCAGGTGTGTAGGAAAACAAGACAAAACAAATGGAAAATGAAAAGTGGATCGACGATGGATAGAAGACCGGGGACGCCGACCGCCGAACACCGCCTGAACAAGGAGAGGAAACGACTTCGGCGGAAGTCGTGACACACTGTTATTTGCCCATTGAACCGTTTAAGTGCGTGCAACACTAACAGTCGTTTTTATCAACAGTGACATTTCACAAATTAGTGTTCAGGCAGAGAAAAGAGAGAATGAAGACACTTTGAAGGTCAACACGACACAGTTGGGAAATTGAGTTAGTCTAATGCAATGAGAAATGCAGAAACAGTGGGGTCCCCTCCAAATGTAGGTCTCTAAGTACCTCCGTGCCCTAAATTCTAATTCTCATCACTTAACGAAAACAAATGTGACAGACACCTCAATAGGTGTAATTGCCAAGAGTCAACAATTGAGCTCTCTTACCAAAGCAATATAGAGAGCAACTGTGGGAGATAAATGGGTAGAACATTTGGAAGATGCAGGAGCATTAAAACCTCAATTTGTCCTGTTGTTTCAGAATCATTTATCAGAAGTGGTGGCATTTTAGTTTTCCGTTATCTCAACCAAAAGTTTAAAGTGTGTATTTTCACTGCTGACTGAGAAAGCATTTGTGTCTAAAGCTGTGTAGGTTTCTCACAGCCATACAGGAGCGATAGGTTACTGGAATATTCCAGATTTATCTTGGAGTGTTTTAGTTCCATTAGTGCTGAGCAAATGATCCTTCACCAAACTGTAAAACCTTAGGAGTACCATATTCATTTTCCTCTAGCAGGAGTTACACAGTATGGATTAAGCTACAGACTTGGCCAAAACGTTATCACTAAATTACCTTGCTACAAAGGACAACATTTTCGACATGAGCTGTCGGTTCGGGCTGATGGCGACCATCCAGACCAGTGTTACTCAACTCCAGTCCTCAAGTACCGGCAACAGAACATATTTTTGGGAAAAACATACCTCATTCAACTCATTTAGGGCTTGATGGTTAGTTGACAAGTTGAATAGGTGTGCTTGTCCAGGGTTAGAATAAAAATGAGTACTGTTGGGGGTACTTGAGGAATGGAGTTGGGAAACACTGATCTCGGTGGTGTGGTTCGGAGATGGTATGGATTGTGTCCAAACTTGTGACTGGCTGTACTATACCACAATCATTGGGATTCAGAACATTTAGGGTAAAAAAAGAAAGTCCACTGAAACAATCCCTTCAAGGGAACAGCGGCCAGAACATTAGTGACGACATCAGAGGTCACAGTGAACGTGCAGTCAACGAAACAGAGCGGTCAACGAGAGGCTCTCCAAGGGGCCTTGGACTGTGTCAAGGACGTGTACTCTTTGTTTCTGTTTCTCTCTTTTTCTTGCTCTCATTTTCTCTCTCTCCTTTCTCTGTCATTATTTTAACACGTCATTTTACTCATGGTCAGAGAACAGGAATGTATGAGAAAATGGTGCCCTTTTCCCTACAAAAACCAACAGATATGTGTCAGATTACAGATATCAAGTGAGGGCAGTTATAGTGCCTTCAGAAAGTATTTATACCCCTTGACTCATTCCACATTTTGTTGTGTTACAGCCTGAATTCAAATTGATTAAATACCAAAAATCTCACCCATCTACAGGCAATACCCCATAATGACGAAGTGAAAACATGTTTTTAGAATTTTGGGGGGCAAATTTCTTAAAGGAAATACAGATATGTAATTTACATAACTATTCACACCCCTGAGTCAATACTTTGTAGAAGCACCTTTTGCAGAAATTACAGCTTTGGGTATGTCCATATTAGCTTTGCACGTCCGGACTTGGGGATTTTCTCCCATTCTTCCTTGCAGATTTTCTCAAGCTCTGTTAAGTTAGGTAGGGTAGTTAAGTTACGGCGGTAAAAAGCTATCTTAAAGTCTTTCCACAGATTTTCAATGGGATTCAAGTCTGGGCTTTGGCTGGGCCACTCACGGACTTTCACATTCTTGTTCTGAAGCCATCCCAGTGTTGCTTTGACTGTATGCTTGGGGTCATTGTCCTGTTGGAATGTAAATCTTCACCCCAGACTAAGGTCGTTGGCACTCTGAAGTCGGTTCTCGTCAAGGATTCACCTGTGTTTGGCTCCATTCATTGTTCACTTTATCCTTACCAGTCTCCCAGTCCCTGCCGCTGAAAAGCATTCCCATAGCATGATGCTGCCGCCACCATGCTTCACGGTAGGGATGGTGTTAGACGGGTGATGAGCTGTACCTAGTTTTCTCCAGACATAGCACTTTGTATTCAGGCTAAATAGTAAAAGTGTTGTCTTATCAGACCACAGAATATTTTGCCTTATGCTTACAGACTCTTTTTTTCTCAGGAGTGGCCACTCTCCCGCGAAGCCCAGATTGATGAAGTGGTGTAGAGATTGTTGTCCTTCTGGTAGGTTCTCCCATCTCAGCCAGGGAACTATGTAGTTCTGTCAGAGTTGCCATTGGGTTCTTGGTCACCTTCTTGACCAAAGTCCTTCTTGCCTGGTTGCTCAGTTTGGTCAGACAGCCAGCTCTATTTTTTCAATTTCCCAATGATGGAGACAACTGTGCTCTTGGAAACGTTCAACACTCTACAACGTGTTTTATACACTTCCCCAGATATATGCCTCATTACAATTCTATCTCTGACAACTTTATGGTATCGTTTCTGCTCTGACATGCACTGTCAACTGTGGGACCTTATATAGACAGGTGTGTTTCTTTTGAAATCATGTGCAAACAATTGAATTGGCCATAGGGCACTCCAATCAAGTTGTAGTGACATCTCAAGGATGATTAATGGAAATTGGATGCACCTGAGCTCAATTTGGAGTGTCATAGCAAAAGGGTGTGATTACTTATGTAAATGATATGTCAGTTTGTTAGAAATTCAAAAATTCCTAAAAACATATTTTTACTTTGTCATTATGTGGTATTGTGATTAGATAGATTTTTTTCTCTCTCACCTATTTTGAACTCAGGCTTTCACACTACAAAATGTGGAATACCTCAAGGGGTATGAATACTTCCTGAAGGCACTATGCAGCAATGAGCTGTATAGGAACAGTATCATTTGCTCTCACAGATGTCTCATGATATGACACAACAGATTCCAATAAAAATATTGCACTATATCTGGTATTTCTGCAATTCTGAAAGGCAGAGAGGATGCCTAGTACATTGAGTCGTCTGAAGGGTCAATATTCGATCTTTCAGTGTAGCCAATTACAGAGTAGAATAACCATACTTTGTGGCTCGTGCCATATTTCTATAGAATATCCCCTCCATAAGAATAGAAATGATGCAGCAATCGTCAACATACTGTATGGACACACACAATGTATTTGATTTACAAAGAGCAAAACATCGACATGGTTGTCACTTATTCATGGATCAATATTGTGTACGAATGATATACACTGAGCATACAAAACATTAAGAACTCTTTCCATGGCATAGATCGACCAGGTGAATCCAGGTGAAAGCTATGACTCCTTACTGATGTCACTTGTTAAATCCACTTCAATCAGTGTAGATGAAGGTGAGGAGACAGGCTAAAGAAGGAGGCTGGAGGCAATTGAGACATGGATTGTGTGTATGTGTGCCATTCAGAGGGTGAATGGGCAATACAAAAGATTTAAGTGCCTTTGAACGCAGTATGCCAGGCACACCGGTTTGTGTCAAGAACTGCAACGCTGCTGGGTTTTTCAACTCAATATTAGGAAGGTGTTCCTAATGTTTGGTATACTCGGTGTAGGAGGCTTTGCCTGAGAATCAATTAATCCGTATTTTAAATGTTATTTGTATGGAGTTTAGAAATGCATGTGACACTGTGTGTGTGTGTGTGTGTGTGTGTGCTGAGCTGCAGGTTGGATGTTGAACACTGTGGGAAGGTTATTATGAGATAAAGTGAGAGAGAGAGGAGAGCACATTTCACTCTGTGACAGTGCTGGGTCACTGAGATAAGCAGGCTGACCTTCTGCATCCCCCATAGTCATGTACGTAGGCAGGCCCCCCCCCCCCCCCCACACACACACATACACACATATTCACATGGAAATCGATTGATATGTATGGTATACCAGCTCACAATCAAGAGGTATGCACAGATAATAACTAGACATAGCAAGATCAAATTAAACGTATTCGTCACGTACACAGTTTACAGCATGTACAAAAGCTGACAGTGAAATGCTTGCATGATCATACACACGCGAGCAGTTACGTACACAAAACACGACAAACAAGTTGACACTAAAAAACGTTCACTTATGTGCTTATTAGTGTTACAGTGCTACTAGAACAATCACACACTTAAACCCTTCTCTGAGGTCTTTAATGCGTGCACACTGGGTCCTATCTTAGCCATAACTATACGATATGTACACCGACACACCGGTGTTCACACAGGCCCCAACATGGTGGAACACTGTGTCTTACCCATGCTCTCTCTGGCACAGATAAGACCACACTACAGTGTGTAATGTGTCTCTGTTCCTCCATCAAAAATGCTGCCTAGCTAGCCTCTTTCAACTGCCGCTGTCTCAGTCTGATATTCCTCCTTTAAAAGTTGCGAGATTACACCGCGGGACTTAGAGGTAGCCAGCGTCACGGCTTCATTGCTCCAGACCACCACAATGGGGAGTTAGATCACTCTAAGCATTTGGGTCCCAAGGTTTTTATATGACCAATCATATCGAGTGGTTCTACTGACGAATTTGACACGAGACACCCGCCCCTGGTGACTTTCTTCAGCAAAGGTGGCTGACAAAATATTACGGTGGAAGCAAATGTAAATAATTATAATGTCATAACGAGTCAAGCAAAAAATGTACAATTGAGAGGAATATGCTAGTTATTGTAGAGACAAACGATTGTGCATATTCTTTAATTGACGAAAATCGCTATTTAGCAAGTTAGCTGACTAGCTAACATTAGCCAGCAAGCTAGCTGGTGTTATGACATGAGTATGACGTTGTAATTCGTGTTGTTTAATGTTTTGGGGAATCCTGAGAAAACCAGCAAACCAGGCTGTCGTCTTGGGAAACAGTGGATGTAAAGAATCTAGCTAACTAAAGCATTTACTGCAAATTGAATGTACAGTTGTGTAAGCTTGCCTTGCCGTGCAATGCAGCTGAAGTAACAGAGCTAGCTAACTATTTACTTGCTTATTGTGTAGTGGAGGATAAAAATAACTGTATGCCTATGGATGTGTAGCTAGATACAGTATGTAGCCGATCTGTGTATGGACCCTAAAACGTTAAGTTCTGAACTAATATTCATACCAATCGATGAACCTCAGCTATCATAGTTGTTGTATCAACTTCAAGTCTGATTGGCATTAATGAAGCCTATGGATAGAGTAGAATATAATATCTTTATTGGGAGATGGATGCAAGTCCTATATACATGTACTGTAGTTATTTCCACGCATGAGATCCCACACATTGTAGCCTGTACATTGAATATATTCACTGATCATGTACTCTTCCTTGGCAAATAAAGGTGCGGTTCGGGTAGGAATCTCTGAGACATTCTTTTTCAGTCATATCCAATACCAGGTGTATCAAACTCCATTCTTTGAATGATGCTGTGTCTGCATGTATGTATTACAATTATACTCTTCAACAGTATTTACTGCTCCTGGGACATCAATGATTACATATAACTATGAAATAGACTAGAAACATGATTTAAGTAAAGGTTGATTTGTAATTCATATATACAGAAAAAAAAACGATGCATATCTAACTCCCTTTATGTGCATTAATCTAAGAACACAGGATAGTATTTGAGATACTTAATTTCAACCAGTGGAGAATGTGAAACACTTTATTGAAAGAAGTTCGTTATCCAGGTGTTATAAATAATTAATACATGCATTATAATTATTATAATTGTAATATTATATTATAAATACAAGTTCAATCTGTACTTCAATGCACATATGGTGTGCATTATAAAACGAGGAAGAAAGACGAGGTGGGGAGAGAGGTGTAGAAGACAGAAAGGGAAAGAGGTAAGAACAGCATATGATTAATGAATTACAGTGCTACCCTAATATTCTCTTAGTTCATCACAATTACAGTGTCTCTAGCGGTGTCTCCTAACCAGCCTTGGGCCCCCAGTTACCCCGAAGGTTATCTTAAGAGCGGGTGAGGTGGCGATGACGGGACTGGCTTCCTCTCTCACATTAAAACCTACCTGCAGACGAGAGACAGATGGATAGAGAGAGAGCATGATCAAGCCTTGTTTTATTTATTCTAACATGGTCGGTCAGTCATAATCATCAGAAGGTGAAATGCAAAACTAACCTTGGATCATTAACTCTGGGACTACTACATCTCTATCTGTATTTCAATGTAAAGCATCTCTTTAATAATACTTCCTGTTGACCCAACCAAGTGACCTCTCACCTACGATCATGCTGTGCCCTCTGTGTCAGCCAGTTCAGATGCGGGAGGGGTCCACCAACACAGCTGATATAATCTAGAGGATTTAGGGAGAAGTGGGAGAAGGATGAACTGAAGGAGAGAGACTGTTATTGTGTGTGGTCTCACCTGGTGGCTACAGAGTACTTCGTGCTGAAAAGCAGACACATGAGGAGAAACAATAGAAGATAATAACATTATTAGACATAAGGCAAAAACAAATATGTGCCAAGGTGTCTGGAGCATTCCGATATGTCACAGTTGGTGAGGTGTCAGGTTCGCCTCTGTACTTAAAGGGTGATTATTCCAATTCTCTGTGAAATGCTGCAGATCTGCCTGCAGACGAGGTAGGACCACATATCCCACACAGAAGAGGTGGATAGAATTCGACAGGTCAAGGTATCCTTCTTCCTCCAAACTGTGCATGTGAGACAGGTTCTATGTACAACAAGACAGACAGAGAGGAAGAGAGAAAAAGAACACAGAACAGTTTAATTACCTCTGGTTATGGACACTTTTGTCAGCAATAAAGCTTCCACGGCCTGTTCCTCGGACAGTGAACATCTGGCAATATCTACATTTTCGACCCCTTGATCAGCTCGCACTCTGAAAGTAAAGGAAATGTATTATTTTTTGTAGCTGTGAATACAATAACTGAGTTATGACCGTTCAATCTAAAGCAGCAGATGTCATTTTCAGGATACGTCAATACAGCACAGAAAGCTTAACACCAGACTGGTATTGTGGTTGTTCATTAGGTGATGGGAAATATGCAATATGTATACAAAATAATATACTAACCTTCCTTGAAAATCCATTTATACCGCCAAAGATGACAATGTTGTATCTTGGGGAAAAGCATTGGAATTAAAAGTGAAATGTTTAACCTATTAACCTGCTTCATTATTTATGTATTACCAGTAGATGAAGAACAACTCCAATTTCATACATCATTGAAAATTTGTCTACGAATTTGATGGAGACATTATACATCTTAGTACCTTATCAATTTATGATTTGTATCAATGTGGACGAGAGACAGGGGAGCAGGAACTGAGTATTTTTGCTGAGCAATGCAACGAAGCTGGATCATTCTGGCAATGATACCTGCACCATCTACACGCTGCAAAGACTCCCTACCTCTTCGCCATTGTACACGATGGCCCTTTGCTTGGAGACTTCCTTTGACCATTCTAAAGCCCGCATGGGGCATCCTTGCCTTAATGGCCTTGACTTTCTGGTCTTCATCTGGCATATCAGAATAGCATTCCCTGACAGACATATTGTGTTCTTTCATGCTTCTGTAAAAAAAGCTAACCGTTACACTGTCATTAAATATAATTATACATCGACTATGAAACAAATAGGACATGGCCTGCTTATGAGTTGCCATGAAAGAAAGTTAGATGAATTCAACTAAATGTTTTTGGTTAGCTTGAGAATAATAATTGCATGATTTATCATTCTACGGTATGTATGTATGTATCTATGTAATATAGTATTAAATCAAATCAAATTTATTTGTCACATACACATGGTTAGCAGATGTTAATGCGAGTGTAGCGAAATGCTTGTGCTTCTAGTTCCGACAATGCAGTAATAACCAACGAGTAATCTAACCTAACAATTTCACAACTACTACCTTATACACACAAGTGTAAAGGGATAAAGAATATGTGCATGAAGATATATGAATGAGTGATGGTACAGAACGGCATAGGCAAGATGCAGTAGATGGTATTGAGTACAGTATATACATATGAGATGAGTAATGTAGGGTATGTAAACATAAAAGTGGCACAGTTTAAAGTGGCTAGTGATACATGTATTACATAAAGATGGCAGTGGTAGAATGTTAGAATGTTATGAACCGACACTGAATCGTAGGAGCTAACTACTAGTTATGTAACTTTAGAAGTTGGACGGAAGAATGCCCAGTGCTGCTCACCTGAGATGCCAACATCACATAGTCCTTTGTAGGTGTCCGCTATGACTTCCTTTGTGTCGGAAAGAAAGGGTGAACACTATTGGTTGTAGCCAAACTGACACTCAAAAAATGGCTAAAATGGAGGGTGGTTGATAGCAAAATTAAATTAGTGTTGTTTTCAAATACATTTTTTTTTTGTCAAAATATTTGGGGGGTATAAAATGCACGTTTTGCGCTCTATTACAAAATATTTGATAGCAAAAAAAATTGTTTTACTTTGAAGCCTCAATTTTGCTTTCAGAACAAATATTTTCGATTGAAAATAAATAAGTTGCTTTCAGAAAAATTATTTTTGATTGAAAATAAAACCCTTTTTCTCCCGACAAAAAGACATCCATTTGTTGCAAGTTGGGGAGGGGGGCTAATAGCTGAACAATAGACTATTCAACCTTTACTAAAGAATAGTCTAATAGCCAAGCTAGGTGGGGAATTAGAGCACTGATTATGCTTTTGGGTCCCAATGCACTACAGTGTCTCTAACTGACAATGAATGGGCAATATGAACCAAATAATAAACTGATAATTGTGGACGACTTCAAATGAAACAAGCAGGGAGCAGCTTTCGAACTCTCAACCTTCTTGCACGAAGTCCAGCGCACTGTCGACTATGCACAAAAAGCATGCTCAAGCTGCAGAATTGATATAGCGCATCCTCACAGTAGCTTGCTACTCAATGTAATGAAGTAATGACTTTTCAAATAAGTTACCAAATAAGAACCACGTAGCATATCATTACAGCAGTTTGTACGGGTATGTTAGCTATCTACCTAACGCTAGTAGTTATACATCAAACTTGCCAGTATATTAACTATAGGCTATCTATCTACCCAATGTTTATTGACTTGATTATTCCTGTCATTCTTAGCTTAGCTAAATGGTATAGTCGTTGTGCATTCTCAATGGAAATTCGGGTGCTTTCGTAAATTCTCTCTGGCTATCGACTCCGATTTCAGAGCACTCTTGTCTGAGTGTACCAGAATAATGAATTTATAAGCGCTCAAAACCCATTGAATATGGCCGGTGTCAGTAAACGTCGACAAAAAAGCATATTTAAATTGTTTCCAGCAGCACAGTTACAGTCACCAACGCTCTGGTTAACAAGAAAACTGCCTAACCAGCTCTGCTAGGGTGAGTAAAATGGTCAGAGTGGTCTCATTTGTGTCTGGAAGTAGCTAGCAAGCTAGCCAACGTTAGCTTGGGTGTTTGACTGCCGTTGTAAGGCCAGAACGCTCAAATCAACCCTACTCCTCGGCCCGAACGTCCAGCACTCAGAGAGCGAAACCGTCTGAATTTACCCAGAGGGTTTTTCATTTCTCATGGAATAGAAATACCATAATATGAATCAAATTAATTAAGCAAGTACCAGTCAAAGGTTTGGACACACCTACTCATTCCAGGATTTGTCTTTATTTTTACTATTTTCTACATTGTAGAATAATAGTGAAGACATCACAACTATGAAATAGCACATATGGAATCAGTTAAGAACAAATTCTTATTTACAAGGACAGCCCACTCCTTCCTCCCTGTCGGGGGATTGAACCCCGGTATCCCGTCTGCACGACACAGGGATTCTTTAGTTAAATAGCCCAGTACTGTACTGCCGACGGTCACGTTGTACAACGCCATATTTTCCGTCCCATCCTAACAGAAACCAAGCGGGTTTTTCATGTGTCATGGAATAGAAACACCATAATATTAATCAAATCAATTAAGCAAGTACCAGTCAAAAGTTTGGACACACCTACTCATTCCAGGATTTTTCTATATTTTTACTATTTTCTACATTGTAGAATAATAGTGAAGATGTCACAACTATGAAATAACACATATGGAATCAGTTAAGAACAAATTCTTATTTACAAGGACTGCCTACTCCTTCCTCCCCGTCGTGGAATTGAACCCCGGTCTTCAGCGTGCCCTTCCCGTCTCTGGTAAATGCCAATATGGAAGACTATCGAATGCTTCTCAAAGATGCCCTCTGGTGGTCAAACTAGCACTAACTTGCATTAACAGAAGAAATGTCTGACAATTAAATGACGTGCCACAGAATGCTGCGGCAGCCGGCAAGATGTGCCGCAGTATGACGCAACTTTTAAAGGAGGAACCACTGTACAAGCTGGTGGCGCTCAAGTACAGGCAGGTCACCCGTGGTACAAGTCAGTATTCGATGTCTGTCCATGTCTGAGGACATCGGGAGGTGCCATGGAAACCGTCCACTAGGGGCAACAGTGAGCTCTGTTACCTTAGGTTTCGGCTTTGCTAGGATGTTGTGGACGAGGCTGGCGGACGGAATCTGCCTCTGATTCCAAAGGTTGCATATTTGAATCCAGTGATAGAAAGTTGTTTTGGATATTTTTGTTTTAAGCCTATCCCAAACCTTAACTAACTCTTACCTTAACCATTCGGAGTTAATGCCTAACCTTAAGAATTCTGGTTGAATGCCTAAACTCAACACTAACCTTAGAAATTCAGAGTAAATGCCTAAACTGAACTTTAAACAATTAAACACATTTGGATTAAATTTGAAATTGGACATTTCTGAAACATGGATGAACGTCTAATTCTGATGTAAGACTGAGAGCTTGAAGCTCAAATGAGGGTGATGATGATGACGACAATGATGACGATCACCATCGTCAACATCTTCATTATTGCCCCATTGTTGCAGATTCCTGGTAAATGTCTGAGTTCACTGAAACTACATAACTGTATGTAGAGAAACAGACAGACATTGCCTTGACATGTAACACCTTTGTTCCATACTAATGGGCCCATTTGAACAGAAGATAAAACTATATTTCCCTGAACAAAAATACAACAGTGAATGTTCACATTTGGACACAAAGAGGGCAATTGGCTTCTTCTTGGAATTCATTTTGGCAACTCATATCGGTGTCACAATATAGTAAGTACTGCTGCTTGTACTGTAGCTACCAACCAACCTTGATCTACGCAGTGAAGAAGGACAGGACAGAGTGTTTAAGGGGATAGGAGAGAGGAAGTTATAAAGGACAACCAGGGTTAGGTAGGTTATTTTCTAAATGTAATCCATTACAGTTACTAGTTACCTGTCCAAAATTGTAAAAAGTGACTTTTGGATTACCCAAACTCAGTAAAATAATTACATTCAGTTACTTTTAGATTACTTTCCCCTTAAGAGGCAAAAATGTACAGTACCAGTCAAAAGTTTGGACACACCTACTCATTCAAGGTTTTTTTTTTATTTTTAATATTTTCTACGTTGTAGAATAATAGTGAAGACATCAAAACTATGAAATTAAACACATGGAATGATGTCATAACCAAAAAAGTGTTTAACAAATCTAAATATATTTAATATTTGAGATTATTCAAAGTAGCCACCCTTTGCCTTGATGACAGCTTTGCACACACTTGCCATTCTCTCAATCAGCTTCATGAGGTAGTCACCTGGAATGCATTTCAATTAACAGGTATGCCTTCTTAATTTGTGGAATTTCTTTCCTTCTTAATGTGTTAAAGCCAATCAGTTGTGTTGTGACAAGGTAGGGGTGGTATACAGAAGATATCCCTATTTGGTAAAAGACCAAGTCCATATTATGGCAAGAACAGCTCAAATAAGCAAAGAGAAACGACAATCCAACATTACTTTAAGACATGAAGGTCAGTCAATCTGCAAAATTTCAAGTACGTTGAAAGTTTCTTCAAGTGCAGTCGCAAAAACCATCAAGGGCTATGATGAAACTGGCTCTCATGAGGACCTCCACAGGAAAGGAAGACCCAGAGTTACCTCTGCTGCAGAGGATAAGTTCACTAGAGTTAACTGCACCTCAGATTGCAGCCCAAAATAAATGCTTCACAGAGTTCAAGTAACAGATACATCTCAACATCAACTGTTCAGAGGAGAATGTGTGAATCAGGCCTTTATGGTCGAAATGCTGCAAAGAAACCACTACTAAAGGACACCAATAAGAAGAAGAGACTTGCTTGGGAACAGAATTACGAGCAATGGACATTAGAGCGGTGGAAATCTGTCCTTTGGTCTGATGAGTCCAAATTTGAGATTTTGGGTTCCAACTGCTGTGTCTTTGTGAGACACAGAGTAGGTGAACAGATGATCCCTGCATGTGTAGTTCCCAGTGTGAAGCATGGAGGAGGAGGTTTGATGGTGTGGGGGTGCTTTGCTGGTGACACTGTCAGTGATTTATTTAGAATTCAAGGCCCACCATCATGGCTACCACAGCATTCTGCAGTGAAACACCAGCCCATTTGGTTTGCGCTTAGTGGGACTGTCATTTGTTTTTCAACAGGACACTGACCCAACACACCTCCAGGCTGTGTAAGGGCTGTTTGACCAAGAAGGGATGGAGTGCTGCATCAGATGACCTGGCCTCCACAATCACCCGACCTCAACCCAATTGAGATGGTTTGCGATGAGTTGGACCGCAGAGTGAAGGAAAAGCAGCCAACAAGTGCTCAGCATATGTGGGAACTCCTTCAAGTCGGTTGAAAAAGCATTCCATGTGAAGCTGGTTGAGAGAATGTTTTTGGTGGAAGAGTGTGCACAGCTGTCATCAAGGCAAAGGGTGACTACTTTAAAGAATCTCAAATATAAATTATATTTAGATTTGTTTAACACTTTTTTGGTTACTAGATGATTCCATATGTGTTATTTCATAGTTTTGATATGTCCAAACTTTTGACTGGTACTGTAGGTAAACAAGAACAATCACCAGGATCACATTGGCAAAACTAAATGAGTCATGTCACAAACAGCTTCAATCACTTTTTGCAGTGAGTTTGTGAGATCATTTTGAATAATGTAAGAAAAAAAAAGTTGCTCAAATTGCACTTGAAGCAGATTATATGATCATAGCATACTTCATGCCATTGAAATCAGCTAATTTGAATAATGCAGTGTATAACCATTGTCGTGTCATTTTTTCCCTGTCATTACTCTTTGCAAATTGCATCAGTGAGCGCAGTGACGTCAACACATGGATACTCATAACACATGATGTAATGGATGACATTGTATGCAGGTGATCCTATTCAATAAACAAGAGCAGTCACCACTGTCAGAATTATGCAATGACATGAACAATTACGTTTTCTATCCAATGTACAGCACTACAATGTACAAAACCACTGTCATGCACAGAGTAACTGCAGCAAGATTGGTCTCTATTTTTACGATGACTCATATCTTGACATTCTAAATCTTCACTTCCTAGTTATTTTTGGGATGTGACGTGAGGTCACCTCGGGAAAACACCATCATGGGAATCATGACGTCCTCACTGTCACTATAACAAACATAGTGACCACCACCTAGGAAACCCCTTATAGAAACCTTTAGACAACTCTAGACACAGCCAGCGTTCCTCTACCTTCTTTCACACGGTCCAGTTCTTTGGGCGTTTACACGTTTACACGTTAGCGGGTACGCGCTACTAGCGTTTCAATCAGTTACGTCACTTGCTCTGAAACCTAGAAGTAGTGTTGCACCTTGCTCTGCAAGGGCCGCGGCTTTTGTGGAGCGATGGGTAACGACGCTTCGTGGGTGTCAGTTGTAGATGTGTGCAGAGGGTCCCTGGTTCGCGCCCGTGTCGGGGCGAGGGGACGACGTAAAGTTATAAAAAAATTCCACTGACTGGTTTTGAGACCCAAGCCCCTACCTATTTTTAAGGTATCTGCGACCAACAGATGCATATCTGTAAAATCTTTGAAATTGTTGCATGTTGCGTTTATATTTTTGTTCAGTTTATGATACAGTAACCTCCTTTGGTATGTGTTTATGTCAACAGTTAACAGAGGACACTCTCTGCCAGTAGGAGACACATTTGTTATTTTGATCATGTGACCTTACTCTCAGCGGGTTATTCTGCAAAGTCTCTCTTCTTCTGGTGCAGACCAGACACAAGCTACTGTCGCTGTAATTTGGCCTTGAGTATTGATGTTTCTGTGCACTGAACAGAAAGACGGTGTGTGAGACCTTGTATGTAAGGTAGATTCTAACGAAGTGTTTCCAAAACTCAGTCCTCGGGACCCCAAGAGGTGCACATTTTGGTTTTTGCCCCTAGCACTACACAGCTGATTCAAATGATCAACTAATCATCACACTTTGATTATTTGAATCAGCTGTGTAGTGCTAGGGGCAAAAAACAAAATGTGCACCTCTTGGGGTCCCGAGGACTGAGTTTGGGAAACAGTGTTTTAAAGTATTGATTACAGTGGCTTGCAAAAGTATTCACCCCCTAGGCATCTTTCCTATTTTGTTGCCTTACAACCTGGAATTAAAATTTATTTTTGGGGGGGTTTGTATCATTTGATTTACACAACATGCCTACCACTTTGAAGATGCAAAATATGTTTTATTGTGAAACAAACAAGAAATAAGACAAAAAAACTGAAAACTTGAGCATGCATAACTATTCACCCCCCCAAAGTCAATACTCTATAAGCTTGGTACATCTAGCCACAGGGATTTTTGCCCATTCTTCAAGGCAAAACTGCTCCAGCTCCTTCAAGTTGGATGGGTTCAAGTTGGATGGGTTCCACTGGTGTACAGCAATCATTAAATCATACCACACATTCTCAATTGTATTGAGGTCTGGGCTTTGACTAGGCCATTCCAAGACATTTAAATGTTCCCCTTAAACCATTCGAGTGTTGCTTTAGCAGTATGCTTAGGGTCATTGTCCTGCTGGAAGGTAAAACCTCCGTCCCAGTCTCAAATCTCTGGAAGACTGAAACAGGTTTGTCCTCAAGAATTTCCCTGTATTTAGCACCATCCATCATTCTTTCAATTCTGACCAGTTTCCCAGTCCCTGCCGATGAAAAATATCCCCACAGCATGATGCTGCCACCACCATACTTCAATATGGTGATGAGAGATGTTGGGTTTGCGCCAGAAATAGCATTTTCCTTGATGGCCAAAAAGCTACATTTTAGTCTCATCTGACCAGAGTACCTTCTTCCATATGTTTGGGGAGGCTCCCACATGCCTTTTGGTGAACACCAAACGTGTTTGCTTAATTTTTTCTTTAAGCAATGGCTTTTTTTTCTGGCCACTCTTCCGTAAAGCCTAGCTCTGTGGAGCTTTGCAGCTCCTTCAGGGTTATCTTTGGTCTCTTTGTTGCCTCTCTGATTAATGCCCTCCTTGCCTGGTCTATGAGTTTTGGTGGGAGGCCCTCTCTTGGCAGGTTTGTTGTGGTGCCATATTCTTTCTATTTTTTAATAATGGATTTAATGGTGCTCCTAGGGATGTTCAAAGTTTCTGATATTTCTTTATAACCCAACCTTGATCTGTACTTCTCCACAACTTTGTCCCTGACCTGTTTGGTGAGCTCCTTGGTCTTCATGGTGCCGCTTGCTTGGTGGTGCCCCTTGCTTAGTGGTGTTGCAGACTCTGGGGCCTTTCAGAACAGGTGTATACAGTTGAAGTCGGAAGTTTACATACACCTTAGCCAAATACATTTAAACTCAGTTTTTCACAATTCCTGACATTTAATCCTAGTAAAAATTCTCTGTCTTGGGTCAGTTAGGATCACCACTTTATTTTAAGAATGTGAAATGTCAGAATAATACTAAAGAGAATGATTTATTTCAGCGTTTATTTCTTTCATCACATTCCCAGTGGGTCAGAAGTTTACATACACTCAATCAGTATTTTGGTAGCATTGCCTTTAAATTGTTTAACTTGGGTCAAATGTTTCGGGTAGCCTTCCACAAGCTTCCCACAATAAGTTGGGTGAATTTTGGCCCATTCCTCCTGGCAGAGCTTGTGTAACCAAGTCAGGTTTGTAGGCCTCCTTGCTCGCACACACCTTTTCAGTTCTGCCCACAAATTTCCTATAGGATTGAGGTCAGGGCTTTGTGATGGCCATTCCAATACCTTGACTTTGTTGTCCTTAAGCCATTTGCCACAACTTTGGAAGTATGCTTTAGGGTCATTGTTCATTTGGAAGACCCATTTGTGACCAAGCTTTAACTTCCTGACTGATGTCTTGAGATGTTGCTTCAATCTATCCACATAATTTTCTTTCCTCATGATGCCATCTATTTTGTGACGTGCACTAGTCCCTCCTGCAGCAAAGCACCCCCACAACATGATGCTGCCACCCCCGTACTTCACGGTTGGGATGGTGTTCTTTGGCTTGCAAGCCTCCCCCTTTTTCCTCCAAACATAACGATGGTCAATATGGCCAAACAGTTCTATTTTTGTTTCATCAGCCCAGAGGACATTTCTCCAAAAAGTACGATCTTTGTCCCCATGTGCAGTTGCAAACCGTAGTCTGGCTTTTTATGCCATTTCTGGAGCAGTGGCTTCTTCCTTGCTGAGCGGCCTTTCAGGTTATGTTGATATAGGACTTTTACTGTGGATATAGATACTTTTGTACCTGTTTCCTCCAGCATCTTCACAAGGTCCTTTGCTGTTGCTCTGGGATTGAGTTCCACTTTTCGCACCAAAGTACGTTCGTCTCTAGGAGACAGAACGCGTCTCCTTCCTGAGCGGTATGGCGGCTGCGTGGTCCCATGGTGTTTATACGTCCGTACTATTGTTTGTACAGATGAACGTGGTACCTTCAGACATTTGGAAATTGCTCACAAGGATGAACCAGACTTGTGGAGGACTACAATTTTTTTCCTGAGGTCTTGGCTGATTTAATTTGGTTTCCAATGATGTCAAGCAGAGGCACTGAGTTGGAAGGTAGGCCTTGAAATACATCCACAGGTACACCTCCAATTGACTCAAATGATGTCAATTAGTCTATCAGAAGCTTCTAAAGCCATTACATAATTTTCTGGAATTTTCCAAGCTGTTTAAAGGCACAATCAACTTCTGAATGTAAACTTCTGAACCACTGGAATTGTGATACAGTGAACGATAAGTGAAATAATCTGTCTGAAACAATTGTTGGAAAAATGACTTGTGTCATGCACAAAGTAGATGTCCTAACCGACTTGCCAAAACTATAGTTTGTTAACAAGAAATTTGTGGAGTGGTTGAAAAACGAGTTTTAATGACTCCAACCTAAGTGTATGTAAACTTCTGAATTCAACTGTATATACCAAGATTATGTGACAGATCATGTGACACTTAGATTGCACACAGGTGGAATTTATTTAACTAGTTATGTGACTGCTGAAGGTAATTGGTTGCACCAGATCTTATTTAGGGGCTTCATAGCAAAGGCGGTGAATACACATGCATGTACCACTTTTACTTTTTACTTAAAAAAAAAAATGTAATTATTTTCACTTCACCAATTTAAATTATTTTGTGTATGTCCATTACATTAAATCCAAATAAAAATCAATTTAAATTACAGGTTGTAATGCAACAAAATAGGAAAAACGCCAAGGGGGATGAATACTTTTGCAAGGCACTGTATGTCAGTGAGGGAAGACTGTAAAAGGAGGACTGCAGTGAAGAGAGACAGTAAAAGCAACAGCTCGATGTGTGAGTTATTGATGAAAAAGTGTTGAATCCTCCCTCACATGTTCAGCGTCAACGGTGTGAGGAGTCTGCAAGTGTCATGCCGTCTCTGGCACGGCAGTTTCAATCTTCCTTCTTCCTCTATTGCTTTCACACCATCCACCATCCAGACCCAGACAGGTCTCTGTTGTACAGTGTGGCAGTGGTACAGTACACTCACCAACACACACATACTACATACACGTTTGCATTTACGCACACCCTGCAAGAATAAAGTGCTCTTTCAGTTTTTTAGGGCTAAATAGAACAGAGTGCGTTTTCTAAGAAACACAACAATCACTAGTTTGTCTTTAATAAGAGTATTAGGCAGATGACTCCCACAGTGGACAATTACATCGTGTGTTTTACTGATATGCCCCAGTACTTCTGGCTGGGGTGTAATACTTAGACGCATTTGGCAGTTGGGATGATCTTTCTTCAGCTCTAATGGGAAATGTAAAGGTCATTTCTGATTGAGACGACATAAGCAGCATTTATCATGAATGCAGTCTCCGCCTTTCAATTTCAATTTCAATCATGCTGTAAAGCTGAATTTCTGCGATGCGGATTGAATAGAGCTCTAAGATGAGTTAGGCCTAGATTCAATCAGATCAGGCGTTAACCGATGATAGAAGACACCATGTTTTGGCGGTGTCCAACCTGGACTCAGGGGTAGACGTAACATAGTAAATGTATATCTGTGAAAATCAAATTAGTATGATATGTTACGTTTCATATGGTATGTATTAATTTGTGGATGTCCATCATGATACATTACGAATACCAATTCATACGATATGTTACGAATTGCAATTAGTACAATATGTTATGAATTTGCTTAATGTATGATATGTCACAAATTCCAATTTGTTGTGGCTAACGTTAGCGAGGCTAGGAGTAAGGGTTAGGGGTTAAGGTTAAAGTTAGGGTTAGAAGTTAGGCTAAAGGGTTAAGGTTAGGGTAAGGGTTAGTTAACATGCAAAGTAGCTAAAAAAGTAGTAAGTAGTTGCAAGGTTGCTAATTAGCTAAAATGTTATAGTTGTCCATGATAAGATTCGAACACGCAATCTCTGCGTCTATGAGACCAAGCTGAGATGTCTGCAGTGTAACTGAGTTGGAAATGTCAAATTGGTGAGCAGCTGCTATTGATCATTGTCACGAAGCCCCGTGCGCTAAAAGTTCAGAATGAGAAAGTGGAGGCTATATAGAAATAATGAAAATCATTAAATGAAATTATAAGGATTTCTGTCAGCCTAATTAAGGTCTCGATTACATCTTTCATTTAAGTGTTCGAACTTGTAAAAAATGCTGCATAGGATTTCTCTTAATGCGACTCTGTGCTGCCAATGGCATGTCACTTTAGATTTAAGAAGGAGCCGTTTGTTGATTTGACAGCTCTATAAAGTTCCATCTCCGACACCGCCAAAACAACCGCTATGCGGATGTCAGCTAAAATAGCGGATCTGATTGAATAGAGCCCTCAGGTTAGTTGTTTGTCGCATGGCCATAACTAGGCTACATGTGAGGACACCGAGGTCCGGAACTCTGTCATTTTTTGTAATAAAAAAAAAAGAATAATAGTAAAAATATATATTTTGTACACCCAATAAAGAAAACCAATTACGGTTCAACATCTTAATATTGCTTCGAGTGTTGATCAAAGCTCAGAACGCTTATATTCTTGATCTTACTGAGTTATAATCAAACAAAAACGGACTCTCAGAAAATGGACAACTGGTAAATAGTCGCTTATAGATATGTCAGTGAGTAAGGTGGCTAGCGGTGAAGTCCTCTGTCATGTATTACTTAGCCAACTAGAAGACCGAAGTAGGAAACTAAAGCGAACAATAAACGGAGACTACTAAGTTCTCATAATAACTTTGCTTTACAGAGAGCAGGCTTCTGAGACAGACATTGATGTGGCTCTTTGTGATAAGGCTGAGGCAGGATGCAATGGTTGGAGGATGGAGCAGAGGAGACAGAGAGAGAATGGAAGCAAGCAGAGACAGAAGTTAGTACAGTGGTTCCCAAACTTGGTTCCCTGAGAAAATCTGTAGTAAAGTTATCAAACAAGTTAGGAACTTTAAAAAAATAAGATATGTTTCAATATGAACATCTCCGACATTAAAATGCAACCAAAATGCAAACAATACGGTTCAAAAAATGTCATATGTTTTTGTTTAATCTCTGATGATGCTACATGTCAGTGTGAATCATTTCTCATATTTCCCCGCCTTTCAAGGGTATGTCATTACAATTGTATAGCTAATAGGCTAATGTGTTTGTAGATCGACTGAGGTGAATTAACCTACAGCAGCCAAGGTGCAGATTCATTTGGCTTGTTTTTGCTATTCTCCAAATAGCATTTAAACATACATTTAATTTTAAGAGAATTGCAGTAAATGAGCTTCAACTTTCAAAATATTTCCAGACCTCACTAAAACCTGGTTATGGCTCTGGCTCTGGTTTGTCCACTCAGTCTAGGTTACATTCCACTGACCAGGGCCTGTATTCATTAAGTGTCTCAGATTAGAAATGATGATCTTGCCTTCTAGATAAGAATGAATACAATAATTGTGGACATGGGGGCACTGATTCTAGAGCAGCACTCATACTACGAGACGCTTTATACCGGCTCAGGAGTTACTATCAGTGTATGGATGCAGTCTGGACAAAAATGTCGACGTACGAATTTTCTTTCATTCTACTTGCGCTTCATAGACTCGTCCCAACTCGTTACTATTGGACAGCTGGAGATTGACTTTCAATATTGAAACAATGTTGCAAATGTCAGCGAGACAGACAGCAACGTTTGTTCACAAATCTAAATGTGTATATGAACCCAATAATGATTGAATTCAAAAAATTTAAGCTGCCTATCAATCATTGTTTTTTAAACCAGTGGACAGCCAGTGAAAAATGCTCTCTTGCAAAAGCTGCATAGTGCAGATCCCAGCCTATCCCAGCCTAAAAGTGGGGCTTTTATTCCTCAATCTAATTCATGATGGGAAAAAAACATCCATTGGCCTAATGAACACATGTTCAAACTCACACACATTTGATAGACTTAAAAAGCAGATCTGTAGTTGCTACATCCATTTTTTTATTTAGAAATAATAATGCACACTCTTGGCCTTCTCTCAACCAGCTTCACCTGGAATGCTTTTCCAACAGTCTTGAAGGAGTTCCCACATATTGCCTTTTATTTGCACATTATTCAAAATGATCTCACAAACTCACTGCAAAAAGTGATTAAAGCTGTTTGTGACATGACTCATTTAGTTTTGCCAGTGTGATCCTGGTGATTGTACTTGTTTACCTAAAGTACCAGTCAAAAGTTTGGACACATCAAAACTATGAAAGAACACATATGGAATCATGTAGTAACCAAAAAAGTGTTAAACAAATCGAAATATATTTTATATTTGAGATTCTTCAAAGTAGCCACCCTTTGCCTTGATAACAGCTGAGCACACTCTTGGCATTCTCTCAACCAGCTTCACCTGGAATGCTTTTCCAACAGTCTTGAAGGAGTTACCACATATGCTGAGCACTTGTTGGCTGCTTTTCCTTCACTCTCCGGTCCAACTCATCCCAAACCATCTCAATTGGGTTGAAGTCAGGTGATTGTGGAGGCCAGGTCATCTGATGCAGCACTCCATCACTCTCCTTCTTGGTCAAATGGCTTTTACACAGCCTGGAGGTTTGTTGGGTCATTGTCCAAATGGTAGTCCAACTAAGCTCAAACCAAATGGGATGTTGTATCACTGCAGAATGCTGTGGTAGCCATGCTGGTTAAGTGTGCCTTGAATTCTAAATAAATCAGAGACACTGTCACCAGCAAAGCACCCCACACCATCACACCTCCTCCTACATGCTTCATGGTGGGAACCACAAATGCGGAGATAATCTGTTCACCTACTCTGCGTCTCACAAAGACACGGCAGTTGGAACCAAAAATCTCAAATTTGGACTCATCAGACCCAAGGACAGATTTCCACCAGTCTAATGTCCATTGATCGTGTTTCTTGGCCCAAGCACGTCTCTTCTTCTTATTGGTCCTTTAGTAGTGGTTTCTTTGCAGCATTTCGACCATAAAGGCCTGATTCACACAGTCTCCTCTGAACAGTTGATGTTGAGATGCGTCTGTTACTTGAACTCGGTGAAGCATTTATTTGGGCTGCAATCTGAGGTGCAGTTAACTCTAATGAACTTATCCTCTGCAGGAGAGGTAACTCTGGGTCTTCCTTTCCTGTGGTGTTCCTCATGAGAGCCAGTTTCATCATAGCCCTTGATGGTTTTTGCGACTGTGTCACGACTTCTGCCGAAGTCGGTCCCTCTCCTTGTTCGGGCGGCGTTCGGCGGTCGACGTCACCGGCTTTCTAGCCACCGCCGATCCTCTTTTCATTTTCCATTTGTTCTGTCTTTGTCTTATCACACCTGGCTTCACTCAATCAATTACTTGCTTATTATTTAACTCTCTTTTCCCCATGTTGTATTTGTGAGTGATTGTTTATTGTATTTTCGGTCCGGCATTGTGTGCTCGTGATGTTACTTTCTACATTTGTCATTTTGAGTAAAAGTACGTTGATTACTCATATTTGTTGTCCTGCGCCTGACTCTCTACACCAGCTACACACAGGACCCTTACAGACTGCACTTTAAGAAACTTTCAAAGTTCTTGAAATGTCCCGTGTTGACTGACCTTCATGTCTTAAAGTAATGTTGGACTGCCGTTTTTCTTTGCTTATTTGAGCTGTTCTTGCCATAATATGGACATGGTTTTTTACCAAATAGGGATATCTTCTGTATACCACCCCTACCTTGTCACAACACAACTGATTGACTCAAACACATTCAGAAGGAATGAAATTCCACAAATTAACTTTCAACAAGACACACCTGTTAATTGAAATGCATTCCAGGTGACTACCTCATGAAGCTGGTTGAGAGAATATCAAAGCTGTCATCAAGGCAAAGGGTGGCACCTCTGAAGAATCTCAAATATAAATATATATTTTGATTTGTTTAACACTTGGTTACTACATGATTCCATATGTGTTATTTCATAGTTTTGATGTCTTCACTATTATTCTACAATGTAGAAAAACATTTTAAATAAAGAAACCCCTTGAATGAGTAGGTGTGTCCAAACCTTTGACTGGTACTATATATATATATATATACATATATACACATATATAGGGCGGAAGGTAGCATAGCGGTTAAGAGCATTGGGCCAGTAACGAAAAGGTTGCTGGTTCTTAGTCCTTGAGACGATTAGGTGGAAAATCTGTTGATGTGCCCTTAAGCAAGGCACTTAACCTTAATTGCTCCTGTAAGTTGCTCTAGATAAGGGCGTCTGATAAATGACTAAATTGTAAATATATATTTACAGTTCCCAAGTAATATCAACACCAACACGTACAGTTGAAGTCAGAAGTTTACATATACCTTAGCCAAATACATTTAAACTCAGTTTTTCACAATTCCTGACATTTAATCCGAGTAAAAATTCCCTGTCTTAGGTCAGTTAGGATCACCACTTTATTTTAAGAATGTGAAATGTCAGAATAATAGTAGAGAGAATGATTTATTTCAGCGTTTATTTCTTTCATCACATTCCCAGTGGGTCAGAAGTTTACATACACTCAATTAGTATTTGGTAGCATTGCCTTTAAATTGTTTAACTTAGGTCAAATGTTTCGGGTAGCCTTCCACAAGCTTCCCACAATAAGTTGGGTGAATTTTGGCCCATTCCTCCTGACAGAGCTGGTGTAACTGAGTCAGGTTTGTAGGCCTCCTTGCTCGCACACTCTTTTTCAGTTCTGCCCACAAATTTTCTATAGGATTGAGGTCAAGGCTTTGTGATGGCCGCTCCATTGTCCTTAAGCCATTTTGCTACAACTTTGGAAGTATGCTTGGTGTCATTGACCATTTGGTAGAACCATTTGCGACCAAGCTTTAACTTCCTGACTGATGTATTGAGATGTTGCTTCAATATATCCACATATTTTTCCTCCCTCATGATGCCATCTATTTTGTGAAGTGCACCAGTCCCTCCTGCAGCAAAGCACCCCCACAACATGATGCTGCCATCCCCGTGCTTCACGGTTGGGATGGTGTTCTTTGGCTTGCAAGCCTCCCCATTTTTCATCCAAACATAACAATGGTCATTATGGCCAAACAGTTCTATTTTTGTTTCATCAGCCCAGAGGATATGTACGATCTTTGTCCCCAAGTACGATCTTTGTCCCCAAGTACGATCTTTGTCCCCATGTGCAGTTACAAACCCTAGTCTGGCTTTTTTATGGCGGTTTTGGAGCAGTGGCTGCTTCCTTGCTGAGCAGCCTTTCAGGTTATGTCGATATAGAACTCGTTTTACTGTGGATATAGATACTTTTGTACCTGTTTCCTCCAGCATCTTCACAAGGTCCTTTGTTGTTGTTCTGGGATTGAGTTTCACTTTTCACACCAAAGTATGTTCATCTTTAGGAGACAGAACGCATCTCCTTCCTGAGCGGTATGGCGGCTGCTTGGTCCCATGGTGTTTATACTTGCATACTATTGTTTGTACAGATGAACGTGGTACCTTCAGGCATTTGGAAATTGCTCCCAAGGATGCACCAGACTTGTGGAGGACTACAATTTTTTTTCTGAGGTCTTGGCTGATTTCTTTTGATTTTCCCATGATGTCAAGCAAAGAGGCACTGAGTTTGAAGGTAGGCCTTGAAATACATCCACAGGTACACCTCCAATTGACTCAAATGTTGTCAATTAGCCTATCAGAAGCTTTTAAAGCCATTACATAATTTTCTGGAATTTTCCAAGCTGTTTAAAGGCACAGTCAATTTAGTGAATGTTAACTTCTGACTCACTGGAATTGTGATACAGTGAATTATAAGTGAAATAATCTATCTGTAAACAATTGTTGGAAAAATTACTTGTGTCATGCAGAAAGTAGATGTCCTAACCGACTTAGTTTGTATAGTTTGTTAACAAGAAATTTGTGGAGTGGTTGAAAAATAGAGTTTTAATGACTCCAACCTAAGTGCATGTAAACTTCCAACTTCAACTGTATAAGAAACAGTTGACCCATAAAAACATCCGCCTCGTGCCTATCACACAGTGTTTGCAGAGGTAGGACAACCATAACCAAGCGGTAACTCATTAATTGTTCATTATTAACGGCAAATACCTTATGAAGGGTGTAGGTTACAGTAGAAACATGGCTACTTGGCTAGGTAAACACACTGAGGCATGGGAAGTATGTGTGAGGAAGCCATTTACTGAAACATGTTGTGTCAGCTCACAGGATGTTCCAAAGGGCCAGGATGTTGATGTTTTCATTTGGGGAGTCTGTGACTTACTAGTGCCATAGATTCTCAGGTATTCTTTAAGCCCACTCTAGCAGTCATCAGTAATGGCATTGGCACACTCTTTTACTGTAAAGAGAAGGCATTAAAAGAACTCCATCACTTCGAAGGATGCTCACCATTGAAAGGTTTGACAATAGAGCTTCTGTAAATTATGCAGGCTGTCCATACATTACTGTACCCTTTAGAAGAAAAAGCTTGGACTTCTCTGAACAGCCCCTCCACCCCTCCTACGCCCAATTACTAAGAAAAATGATGTGGTCAAACTTGTTCTCTTCTGACCTTCTTATTACAAGTACGAAAATTGCATTTTAATAAGGATGTGGCTTTGGATCCAAATGTCCTCAAATTTGAAAGGTCCCGAAGCTTCTGGCATGTGGGGATGGATCACATTCTGGGAATGTGTTTATTCTCTAATTTATGCAGGCTCTGCTCTGCTCTTCTGGCGAATGGTGCTGGTTTAATAACGTTAGATCAAAACTGAATCAATGTCTGCAAGATCACATAATGATAACATTCTAGATAACAGAACTGAATATAATAGCATAGTCGTTACTATAACGTTACTTAACAGCTTCTAAACCCAAGCCAATGCTGAACAATTAATCAAATGGCCACCCGGACTATTTGCATTGAACCCCTCCAAATTTGTGCTGCTACTTGTTGTATATTATCTATGCATAGTCACTTTACCCCTACCTACATGTACAAATTACCTTGACTAACCTGTACCCACGCACATTGACTCGGTACCAGTACCCCTGTATATAGCCTCATTATTGTTATTTTGTTGTGTCACTTTTTATATTTATATTACATGTTTCTACTTTAGTTTATTTGGTGAATATATTCTTAACTCTATTTTCTTCAAACTGCATTGTTGGTTAAGGGCTTGTGTAACGGCAG
Organism: Salvelinus namaycush; assembly: GCF_016432855.1. NCBI lineage: Eukaryota > Metazoa > Chordata > Actinopteri > Salmoniformes > Salmonidae > Salvelinus > Salvelinus namaycush. The sequence continues at coordinate 13,886,055 of NC_052310.1, forward strand.
TCCTCCTCCTCTTCATCTGAAGAGGAGGAGTATTGAGGGAACCAAGGCGCAGCGTAGTGAAATGACATAATTTTATTAACGAAAACACGAACTTGATAAACTAACAAAAACAACAAACGGTGTAGACAGACCTAGACGACGTACTTACATAAAACAAGAAAAAACGCACGAATAGGAACATAGGCTACACAAACCGAACAAACCGTAAACAGTCCCGCGTGGTGTACAGACACAGACACGGAAGACAATCACCCACAACGAACACTGTGACAACGCCTACCTAAATATGACTCTTAATTAGAGGAACGCCAAACACCTGCCTCTAATTAAGAGCCATACCAGGCAACCCAAAACCAACACAGAAACAGAAAACATAGAATGCCCACCCAACCTCACGTCCTGACCAACTAACACATACAACAAACTAACAGAAATAGGTCAGGAACGTGACATAACCCCCCCCATAAGGTGCGAACTCCGGGCGCACCAGCACAAAGTCTAGGGGAGGGTCTGGGTGGGCATCTGACCACGGTGGTGGCTCAGGCTCCGGGCGAGGTCCCCACCCCACCATAATCAATCCTAGCCTCCCTCTCCCCCTACAAATGTCCACCCTCAATTTACCCCCACAAAATCCTCTTAGTAACATAAATGACAGGGACAGCACCGGGACAGAGAGATTGATCAAGACAGAGGGATAGCACCAGACAGAGGGATAGATAAGAATAAAGAGGTAGATCAAGATAGAGAGGGAGATCATGATAGAGGGGCAACTCCGGACTGAAAGGCAGCTCCGGACAGAGAGACAGCTCTGGACTGAGGGGCAGTTCTGGGTATATAGCCGTTGCTGGCTGAAGGGCAGCTCATGGCTGACTGACGAATCTGGACGCTCATGGCAGGCTGACGGCTCTCGACGCTCATGGCTGGCTGACGGCTCTCGACGCTCATGGCTGGCTGACGGCTCTCGACGCTCATGGCTGGCTGACGGCTCTCGACGCTCATGGCTGGCTGACGGCTCTCGACGCTCATGGCTGGCTGACGGCTCTCGACGCTCATGGCTGGCTGACGGCTCTCGACGCTCATGGCTGGCTGACGGCTCTCGACGCTCATGGCTGGCTGACGGCTCTCGACGCTCATGGCTGGCTGACGGCTCTCGACGCTCATGGCTGGCTGACGGCTCTCGACGCTCATGGCTGGCTGACGGCTCTCGACGCTCATGGCTGGCTGACGGCTCTCGACGCTCATGGCTGGCTGACGGCTCTCGACGCTCATGGCTGGCTGACGGCTCTCGACGCTCATGGCTGGCTGACGGCTCTGGCAGATCCTGTCTGGTTGGCGGCTCTGGCAGATCCTGTCTGGTTGGCGGCTCTGGCAGATCCTGTCTGGTTGGCGGCTCTGGCGGATCCTGTCTGGTTGGCGGCTCTGGCGGATCCTGTCTGGTTGGCGGCTCTGGCGGATCCTGTCTGACGGGCGGCTCTAGCGGCTCCTGTCTGACGGGCGGCTCTAGCGGCTCCTGTCTGGCGGACGGCTCTAGCGGCTCCTGTCTGGCGGACGGCTCTAGCGGCTCCTGTCTGGCGGACGGCTCTAGCGGCTCCTGTCTGGCGGACGGCTCTGTAGGCTCATGGCAGACGGGCGGCTTTGCAGGCTCATGGCAGACGGGCGGCTTTGCAGGCTCATTGCAGACGGATGGCTCAGACGGCGCTGGGGAGACGGATGGCTCAGATGGCGCTGGGGAGACGGATGGCTCAGATGGCGCTGGTGAGACGGATGGCTCAGATGGCGCTGGTGAGACGGATGGCTCTGGCCAGATAAGGCGCACAGTAGACCTGGTGCGTGGTGCCGGAACTGGAGGCACCGGGCTAAGGATACGCACCTTCATACTAGTGTGGGGAGCAGGGACAGGGCACACTGTACTCTCAAAGCCCACTCTATACCTGGTGCGTGGTACCGGCACTGGTGACACCGGGCTGAGGACAAGCACATCAGGATTAGTAGGGGGAGAAGAAACAGTGTGTACAGGGCTCTGGAGACGCACAGGAGGCTTAGTGCGTGGTGCCGGAACTGGAGGCACCGAACTGGATACACGCACTACAGGGAGAGTGCGTGGAGGAGGAACAGGGCTCAGGAGACGCACAGGTAGCCTAGTCCGTAGTGTAGGCACTGTAGGTACTAGGCTGGGGCGGGGAGGTGGCGCCGGAAATACCGGACCATGGAGGCGTACTGGCACTCTTGAGCATTGAGCCTGCCCAACCTTACCTGGTTGAATACTCCCGGTCGCCCGACCAGTGCGGGGAGGTGGAATAACCCGCACCGGCCTATGTAGGCGAACCGGGGAAACCATGCGTAAGGCAGGTGCCATGTATGCCGGCCCGAGGAGACGCACTGGAGACCAGACGCGTTGAGCCGGCCTCATGACACCTGGCTCAATACCCAATCTAGCCCTACCAGTGCGGGGAGGTGGAATAACCCGCACTGGGCTATGCACTCGTACAGGAGACACCGTGCGCTCTACTGCGTAAAACGGCGCCTGCCCGTACTCCCGCTCTCCACGGTAAGCCTGGGAAGTGGGCGCAGGTCTCCTACCTGCCCTTGGCCCACTACCTCTTAGCCCCCCCCCAAGAAATTTTTGGGTGTTACTCACGGGCTTTTTGGGCTTCCGTGCAAGACGCGTTCCCTCATAACTCCGGTTCCTCGCTCTCTTTTCCTCCACTCTCCGAGCTGCCTCCAGCTGTTCCCATGGACGGTGATTCACTTTAGCCCATGGTCCTTCTCCGTTAAATATTTGCTCCCAACTCCACAAGTCCTGTATACTTCCCCGTTGCTCCAAATTACGCTGCTTGGTTCTGGATTCTTGGTGGGTGATTCTGTAACGGCAGTCCTCCTCCTCTTCATCTGAAGAGGAGGAGTATTGAGGGAACCAAGGCGCAGCGTAGTGAAATGACATAATTTTATTAACGAAAACACGAACTTGATAAACTAACAAAAACAACAAACGGTGTAGACAGACCTAGACGACGTACTTACATAAAACAAGAAAAAACGCACGAATAGGAACATAGGCTACACAAACCGAACAAACCGTAAACAGTCCCGCGTGGTGTACAGACACGGAAGACAATCACCCACAACGAACACTGTGACAACGCCTACCTAAATATGACTCTTAATTAGAGGAACGCCAAACACCTGCCTCTAATTAAGAGCCATACCAGGCAACCCAAAACCAACACAGAAACAGAAAACATAGAATGCCCACCCAACCTCACGTCCTGACCAACTAACACATACAACAAACTAACAGAAATAGGTCAGGAACGTGACAGCTTGTAAGTAAGCATTTCACGGTGAGGTCTACACCTGTTGTATTCAGCGCATGTGACAAATACAATTATATTTTTTGATTAGACAAAAACACCCCTGCATTTTTCTCTTATATGGCCAAAACTCCATACCATGCGCAACTAGGTAAAAAATTGTCAGGTCGGCTATGTTGCAGTTTGTTAAGACCATCTGAAATTCGCTCACTGTATATCATTCAACATCATTGTAGGCTACATCAAAACAGCAATGTATATCTCAATAAGATCTAAATGCATATCCCGATGAAACTGATTGAGGTCAAACGGCTGGTAAGCAGATGCTGCATGGACGTTTCACTGGAAAAAGTTGAAGAATTATCCTTCACGATTGACAATGAGAAATGTGAAGGGAAGGAGACCACAAAAATGTGTGTGTAAAGTAGAGGTAAAGAAACACATGCGGAGAAAGCAACCACGGAGTAAGAATGTTCTGTCCTCGGTTGGCGACACTCACTACCGAGTTCCAAACTGCCTCTGGAAGCAACGTCAGCACAACAACTGTTCGTCGGGAGCTTCATGGAATGGATTTCCATGGCCGAGCAGCCGCACACAAGCCTAAGATCACCATGCGCAATGCGAAACGTTGGCTGGAGTGATGTAAAGCTCGCCGCCATTGGACTCTGGAGCAGTGGAAACGCGTTCTCTGGAGTAATGAATCACGCTTCACCATCTGGGAGTCCGAAGGACTAATCTGGGATTGGCGGATGCCAGGACAACGCTACCTGCCCGAATGCATATTGCCAACAGTATAAAGTTTGGTGGAGGAGGAATAATGGTCTGGGCTGTTTTTCTTGGTTCGGTTTAGGCCCCTTAGTTTCAGTGAAAGGAAATCTTAACGCTACAGCATACAATGATATTCTAGACGATCCTGTGCTTCCAACTTTGTGGCAACAGTTTGGGGAAGGCCCTTTCCTGTTTCAGCATGACAATGCCCCCGTGCACAAAGTGAAGTCCATACAGAAACGGTTTATTGAGATTGTTGTGGAAGAACTTGACTGGCCTGCACAGAGCCCTGACCTCAACCCCATCAAACCCCTTTGGCATGATTTGGAATGCTGACTGCGAGCCAGGCCTAATCACCCAACATCAGTGCCCGACCGCTCTTGTGGCTGAATGGAAGCCCCCGCAGCAATGTTCCAACATTTAGTGGAAAACCTTCCCAGAAGAGTGGAGGCTGTTAAAGCAGCAAAGGGGGGACCAACTCCACATTAATGCCCATGATTTTGGAATGAGATGATCGACGAGCAAGTGTTCACATACTTTTGGTCATGTGGTGTATCTAATGGAGGGGTAATTTGTGCAAAGGTCCTGCTCTCCCAGCACAGGCCTGGCGTCATTACGCACTTCCACTGCACACTCACTCAGGCTACTTCTGTAACAATTTAGGTACTTATGTTAACTCAGGAGCAAGGAAGATCATAGGATCATTTTCATGAACACACTCATTATCACCTATACATGTGAATGGATCATGGCAACCCTCATGTCAAATAGGGGTTGTCAGTGGAGGCTGCTCATAATAATGTCTGGAATGGAGTTAATGGAATGGCATCAAACGTGGTTTTCATGAGGTTGATACCATTCCATTGACTCCATTCCGGACATTATTATGAGCCGTTCTCCACTGGCGCGTGTATTTGTCCTGTTTCACACGTACAGGTATGTGGTGTGAAATGGAAATGTATTTTTTGTATATCCCACTTCTGGAGCAATTAGGGTTACGTGCCTAAATCAAAGGCAGATTGACAGATTTCACCCAGTTGACTCGGGTCGGGGATTCGAACTAGCAACCAAGGAGATCTATAATCGGGGGTTGGACACATGATATAGTAACAAAGCATTTTGAGGCCACTTCCTGTCAAATTGAGGCCATCAGTAAAATTGGGTTTTATTCATTTGGCCAATGTCCACACATTTCCAGGAAAATGTGACTCGGCGTAACTAAAAGAAATCAAAGTTACTTATACCGAGTTAGAAATCAAAGTGATATGATGGAGCAAGATCTATCACTCACAAATGCACAATCACACAAACAACAGACACACCCAAACGTCAGAGGTTAACTAGTCATGTATATATTGATTCAAACATAAATGAAAACATGCCATCTAAAATCTTGTGTCATGTCAGACAACTGACCAAACAAAGATCATCAGAACATAAAAAAACACAAGGAAATGATTAAGACTGATACTAAGCACAGATATCAGGGCCTGACAGAGTCACAAGCCCTGACAGGGTGTTTATCATGGGGTTGGAGCAATTTGCATGGGTTTAGGAAGACTGGGCATGTTTTTGTGTTTAAGCGAGAGAATGCGTCAGAGACTGGCCCATCAAATCCAACCGGAACGCTTTGAGCTGATATCATCTGTAATTGAATTTATCTCTTGTTTGTTTACGGCCAGCTTCTAGCCCCAAAGCAGGCTCGGAGAGGGTAATGAAAACCACCCAATAAAATCAAGGATGATTCCATCAGAATATTTTATATCCAAAGACAAGAAATATGTGGATATGTGGATGTGTTGAAAAACTGCATAAAAATGGCAAAGAAATGAAATATCTGTATATCCTGAATACAAAGAGTTATGTTTGGGACAAATCCAACACTGGGTAACACTTCATATCGATTTTTGTTGTGGATCTGTGACTTAAGTGAAAATTTAATGCAAGTGCAAAAAGTTTGACTTTTTTACCTCTTGAAGGAGAACGATACACTACATGAGCAAAAGTATGTGGACACCTGCTCGTCGAACATCTCATTCCAAAATCATGGGCATTAATATGAAGTTGGTCCCCCCTTTGCTGCTATAACAGCCTCCACTCTTCCGGCAAGGCTTTCCACTGTGACTGAAATAGCCGAATCCACTAATTTGAAGGGGTGTCCACATTCTTTTGTATATATAGTGTAGGTACTGGTAAAGTCATTTAGGAGCACCTTGTTCAATACAGGCCTACTCATACACAGCCCCCACCTGTGGGTGTGTATATACCTGTAACACTCTGTCTGTATGGTGTGTGTGTGTGGGTGAGTACGTGTGTGTGTGTGTGTGTGTGTTTGTTCATGCAGCCATGTGTGAGGGGATGTCAACATAATAACAGCTCCAAGTTGCTTGTTCATGGATGTCCTGACCAAAGGTTCTTCTACTCATGTGATTCCCCAATTAGGGGGAGGTGGTATTTCAATGGAAATACCACCTCCCCCTAATTTTTGGAATGTAACCAAATAGATCAAACACTATCCTGCACACAGCCACTTACACATCAGCAGAATTGGCCCCTCCCTCTTCCTGTTTACTGTTTAACCAAAGTCAGGTTTAGAGCAATAGGACATCTGCATTTGGAGACCATGCACCTAAAATGGATATTGCAGTGTTGCAGAAAAATAATTTGTAATTGACTGTTGTCTCTAACCGGATATGATGCTAGTGAGTGAATGGAATGTTCCATGCTTGTTTTTAGGCCAGACATATATCAATAGACATATATACCCTACTCATAAAGTTATAGACCTCTGCTAATCGAACACAAATCCATTTTATCTGGTAATGTACCATTGTTCACTGAAAAAGCTCATTACATTATGATTGTCATTTGGTAAATGTGATTGAATTGTGGCTTGTCACGACATGCCAATGCATATTAAGGCTGTAATGTAGATATTAGCTAACACAGTAACTAGTCAATGGGACAGTAATTACAGAAAGTTACAAATACAAATATATAATTAAATAAATTAAATGGGATTTATACAGTTGGACGTACTGCCAAATTCTCTGAAACGACATTGAAGGCAGTGTATGGTCGAGAAATTAACATAAAATTCTCTGGCAACAGCTCTGGTGGACATTCCTGCAGTCAGAATGCCAATTGCACGCTCCCTCAAAACTTGAAACATCTGTGGCATTGTGTTGTGTGACAAAACTGCACATTTTAAAGTGACCTTTTATTGTACCCCAGCACAAGGTGCACCTGTGTAATGATCTTGCTGTTTAATCAGCTTCTTGATATGCCACACCTGTCAGGTGGATGGATTATCTTGGCAAAGGAGAAATGCTCACTAACAGAGACGTAAACAAATTTGTGAACAAAATGTGAGAGAAATACACTTTTTGTGTGTATGGAAAGTTTGAAACATGAAACATGCGATCATCACTTTACATGTTGTGTTTATATTTTCGTTCAGTGTAAATACCAAATAGAAACATATTATTTCAACCCAAATTAAATGAACATCTCTAATTGAAATCACTGTGCCAGTAAGAGTATGTTAGGCCCTTTATTTATTGGACCAGTGGACCCAGGTTCAAATGCCATGTAGCCTTGCACAGACACCATCATCCAAACAACTGGAGGCCTTCTTCAATTGACTCTCCAAACAACAAGCACAATGTTATTTGAAGCATGAGGTCTCTACGCTGACCTCCTGATCCAAATCAGTTTCTGTAACTGTGCTGCAATGTGCTTAAGGGTAATTTAGACCCTGTTACATCACAACGTGTTACTTGATAGTCTTAAACAAATCTACTTTGAAACAAAAGCATAAACCTCACACACATTGTTATTGGCTTAAAAAAAGAAGCCGCCTGTATCATTTCAAAATTAGAGTTGAAATGTATTACATTTTGCATCCCAATATTACACTTTATATACAGTACCAGTCAAAAGTTCGGACACACCCAGTCATTCAAGGGTTTTTATTTATTTAGACTATTTTCTACATTGTCAAAACTATGAAATAACACATATGGAATCATGTAGTAACCAAGTGTAAAACAAATCAAAATATAATTTAGATTTTAGATTCTTAAAAGTTAAAACCCTTTGTTTTGATGGCAGCTGTGCACACTCTTGGCATTCTCTCAACCAGCTTCACCTGGAAGGATTTTCCAGCAGTCTTGAAGGAGTTCCCACATATGCTGAGCACTTGTTGGCTGCTTTTCCTTCACTCTGCGGTCCAACTCATCCCAAACCATCTTAATTGGGTTGAGGTTGGGTGATTGTGGGGGCAGGTCATCTGATGCAGCACTCCATCACTCTCCTTCTTGGTCAAATAGCCCTTTCACAGCCTGGAGGTGTGTTGGGCCATTGTCCTGTTGAAAAACAAACGATAGTCCCACTAAGCCACTCGGGGCTCAGCGGTCTAAGGCACTTCATCTCAGTGCTAGAGGCATCACTACAGACCCTGGTTCGATTCCAGGCTGTATCACAACCGCCCGTGATTGGGAGTCCCATAGGGCGGTACACTATTGGCCCAGCGTTGTCCGGGTTAGGGTTTGGCCAGGGTAGGCCGTCATTGTAAATAAGAAATTGTTCTTAACTGACTTGTCTAGTTAAATGATGGTGAAATAAAAAATTCAATACAAAAATAAGTGCAAACCAGATGGGAGGGCATATTGCTGCAGAATGCTGTGGTAGCCATGCTGGTTAAGTGTGCCTTGAATTCTAAATAAATCACTGACAGTGTCACCAGAAAAGCACCCCCACACCATCACACCTCCTCCTCCATGCTTCACGGTGGGAATCACACATGCTGAGATCATCCGTTCAGACACGGCGGTTGGAACCAAAAATCTCAAATTTGGAGTCATCAGACCAAAGGACAGATTTCCACCGGTCTAATGTCCATTGCTCGTGTTTCTTGGCCCAAGCAAGTCTCTTCTTCTTATTGGTGTCCTTTAGTAGTGGTTTCTTTGCAGCAATTTCAACAAGAAGGCCTGATTCACGCAGTCTCCTCTGAACAGTTGATGTTGAGACGTGTCTGTTACTTGAACTCTGAAGCATTTATTTGGGCTGCAATTTCTGAGGCTGGTAACTCTAATGAACTTATCCTCTGCAGCAGAGGTAACTCTGGGTCTTCCTTACCTGTGGCGGTCCTCATGACAGCCAGTTCCATCATAGCGCTTGATGTTTTTTTGCGACTGCACTTGAAGAAACTTTAAAAGTTCTTGAAATTTTTCTGATTGACTGACCTTCGTGTCTCAAATTAATGATGGACTGTCATTGCTTATTTGAGCTGTTCTTGCCATAATATGGACTTGGTGTTTTACCAAATAGGGCTATATTTTGTATACCACCCCTACCTTGTCAAAACACAACTGATTGGCTTAAACACATTAAGAAAGAAAGAAATTCAACAAATTAACAAGGCACACCTGTTAATTGAAATGCATTCCAGGTGACTATCCCATGAAGCTGGTTGAGAGAATGCCAAGAGTGTGCAAAGCTGTCATTAAGGCAAAGGGTGGCTACTTAGAAGAATATAAAATATAATTTGATTTGATTACATGATTCCATATGTGTTATTTTATAGTTTTGATGTATTCTACAATGTAGAATAATAGTAAAAATAAATAAAACCCTGGAATGAGTAGGTGTGTCCAAACTTTTGACTGGTACTGTAGATTTTTGTTCAAACTCACCTGTTTTGTATTCTAGGGACTCTAGTGTGTAGTATGGACTCACAATCAATTGTTTTCCCAGTACAGTGCTATATTTGTACTGTATAGTGACCAGGTAACCCACTTTAAGCTGTTTGACCACAGTAAAAGTCCAGCAACACACCGTATTATTCAGTGTCCCATGAAATCAAATCAAATTGACAACATATATGGATTGTACAGACGCTACTTAGTATTCCCTCAAATACTTTTACTGTGGAACCTAGAATAGTTTTTGCTCTATAAGCCAATATGTATTCCATATACAGTGAATCGCATTGTGGCCAATGGAATGGGTTGAGTAATAGGCCGGCAACACTCCGTATTATTCAGAGCCCCGTGAAATGACACCATATACATTCTACAGATCCTGCTGAGTACTCCTCACCCTACTTTTACATCAGCACAATTAATCGTTTTTGAGGTACAGTGCTATATGTGTACCATATTGTCCAGGCACCCCATTTTAAGCTGTTCGACCACAGTAAAAGTCCAGAAACATTTCCTATGACCTAGCTTTTTGTTCTAACTCATCTGATTTGGATTCTAGGGACCCTAGTTGTCACGGCCGTCGAAAGAACTGGACCAAAGTGCAGCGTGGTGAGCGCACATTTTATTTTATTTTAAAATGTCGCCAACAAAACAACAAACGAAAGAAACCGTGAAGCTTACACGGCTATAGTGCCACAAACAAAGTTAACTACCCAAACTGAAAGGAGGGAAAAGGGCTACCTAAGTATGATTCCCAATCAGAGACAACGATAGACAGCTGTCCCTGATTGAGAACCATACCCGGCCAAAACATAGAAATAAAGAAACATAGAAAACAAAGCATAGAATGCCCACCCCAAATCACACCCTGACCAAACCAAATAGAGACCTCTCTAAGGTCAGGGTGTGACACTAGTGAGTAGACTGGGCCCTAGTTTTATGGACACACAATCAATAATTTTTCCTGTACAGTGCAATTTGTCTGTGCAATACAACAAGAATACATTAAGACTTTTCGTAAACATTACATTTCAAAATTCCATCCTTGAACAATAGCACCAGTTAATAAACAAGAATCATACAATCTCAATAATGACTTATTTTGACGTTTCTACATTTTTTACCAGTAGGCTATTATTATGTTCTTGACATTAATTTACTTAAGCTCCAACCATTTCTCAATGTGCTCGACCTTATTATATCCTTTGTCTTGTATAAAGTAGTAATTCTCTTTTAGTTGACATTTTTCCCCCATGTAGTTATACGCGTTTCTGTTACAATGTTTTAACATTATGCAAAAATATTGATTTCGTGTCATACACAGCGTTTTACCACAGACTTTTAAATCCATAAACTGGAAGTCTTATTGTGGAAAGGATCCAGCTCGTGTTGCTGCCATGAGGCTGATGTTAAGCTACAGGCGGTTTGCTGATGATGGAGGAAGGCTGGGCTCAGCATTTGCAAGCCGCACGTAGCGCCCTGGACCAGAGCTACACCTTTCAGCCAATAACACTTCATAATGAATTACTATGTTGCCTAAAGTCTTACTGAAATATCCAGTCCCCCGGCAGCAGCAGGAGCAGCTGAGGACCTTGAGAGAGCAGGTAGACACGAGTGGAGGCTGGTGGGAGGAGATATAGGAGGACACACTTATTGTAATGGCTGGAATGGTATAAATGGAACGGAGTCAAATGTGGTTTCCATATGTTTGATACCATTCAACTGATTCCATTCCAGCCATTACAATGAGCCCGTCCTCCTATAGCTCCTCCCACCAGCCTCCTCTGGTGGACACCACGACACAGCTCCTACAAAAATACAAGGGCCTCTGTGTGTTTGACTTTCCAAATCATAGAGGGATGGGGACAACATTATGGTGAATGGATTATCAGGGCTGAACTGCAAAGGCGAAGCATGTCATGCAAATTGGTTTCACTGTTGTTAAACTTCCAGTGAAATAGTGGTACGTACGTGCAGCGTTCAGTCTAGTTTAACAAGGCTACAAAAGACTGAGCTTATGATGCCAAATGTGTTAATCATTCAGTGAATTCATAGCCTGGTTGCTTTTTTTAGTTACACACTGACTGTGTTATGAGCTGTGTTTCCCAACTCCAGTCCTCCAGTACCCCAACAGTAGACATTTAGATTGTAGCCCTGGTCCTCCAGTACCCCAACAGTACACATTTAGATTGTAACCCTGGTCCTCCAGTACCCCAACAGTACACATTTAGATTGTAACCCTGGTCCTCCAGTACCCCCAACAGTACACATTTAGATTGTAACCATGGTCTTCCAGTACCCCAACAGTACACATTTAGATTGTAACCCTGGTCCTCCAGTACCCCCAACAGTACACATTTAGATTGTAACCCTGGTCCTCCAGTACCCCCAACAGTACACATTTAGATTGTAACCCTGGTCCTCCAGTACCCCAACAGTACACATTTAGATTGTAACCCTGGTCCTCCAGTACCCCCAACAGTACACATTTAGATTGTAACCCTGGTCCTCCAGTACCCCCAACAGTACACATTTAGATTGTAGCCCTGGTCCTCCAGTACCCCAACAGTACACATTTAGATTGTAACCCTGGTCCTCCAGTACCCCCAACAGTACACATTTAGATTGTAACCCTGGTCCTCCAGTACCCCCAACAGTACACATTTAGATTGTAACCCTGGTCCTCCAGTACCCCCAACAGTACACATTTAGATTGTAACCCTGGTCCTCCAGTACCCCCAACAGTACACATTTAGATTGTAACCCTGGTCCTCCAGTACCCCAACAGTACACACTTTTGTTGCAGCCCCGGACAAGCACACCTGATTCAACTTGTCAAATAATCATCAAGCTCTCAATGAGTTGAATCAGGTGTTTTTATCTGGGGCTGTAACAAAAATGTGTGATGTTGGGCAACTAGAGGAGTTGGGAACCACTGTAATATAGGGCAGTTAGAGAACAGAATTATCATGAATAACAGCTGATAAGAGGTGTTAAATTTAAATTTAAATATATATTTTGCAGATTGTACGGTTGTATTTATGACATATTGTAGAAATAAACATTCTCATTTGTAGGAATATTTTTTTTCTCCTCAGTCATGTATGCTATCTGAAGTATTCGCTGATAACAATGATTGATAGACATAGCAAAGCAAATTCCTAGACAGACCTAGCCCATTGAAGTATCTTTATTGTTCAGGTGCTGTACTTTATGCGCAGTGCTGGGAATTCACACCCATCCATATTTACAATGTGACACTGGTGCCTTGTGTCATTTCTGTACAAATGGGGGGGGCTGTGAATTTCGTCCCAGAATTGTTCATATTGTAATGTTACATTTTGGGACACTGTGGTCTTTGGAAAATTTCAGTAAGATCTATTTAATACAGGATGGTACATGGCCTATATTGGTTCTAGGCAGTTGGCCAATAGTACAACCTGCTTGTGTCCTATGATAAGGCATCATAGAGCGCTAAATAATATTGGCAAACACAAAGCAGTCACCTGCCAAGAGAGAACTGTGCATATTAATCAGCGTCGTAATAATGCATTTCAGCGATTAAACCAGAGGGACAAACAGAATGTTACAGAAAGCAGGGGGATTATTTTGTTGGAATGGTTATAGAAGATCTTGTCCCAGTCTTCGTAGGATAATCAAGACATGTCACCGTTCTTGTGTATGAATTTACAGGATACACAGAATCAGGCTGAATTTGATGTGTTGAAATGTTTCTGGTTGGATGTTGGTTTAGAACAGGACTACAGTATGTGTTTTAGTCTGGTAGGAGAGTTATGTTTTCTGTGCCATGGTGTGAATTCAGCTCTGGACCTTGAAGCCATTTCCACTCTTTTATTTCATTGTTCCCCTCTAATAAGGGACTTATTTAGACCTGGGACATCAGGTGGGTGCTGCTCAGGTAGAACAGGGCCAGCAGGCTCCGGACCTTTTTGGGTAAGAGTTGAATACCCCTGTTCTAGGCTATACATTATTTCCATGCTTTATTGTGTGAAATTTCACACGTTTGTGTCTGGCACCAAGGAGAGAGACATCAAAAATATATATCTATTGCAGTATGTAGGCCTAAATATATATATATAGTAGTACGTAGGCCTAAATATATATATATATATATAGTAGTATGTAGGCCTAGAAAAAAACAATAGTGCAAGAGGTGAAAAAGCTGAGATTGTGCATGTCCCTTTAAATACACAAAAACAGGTGTGGACACCCCTTCAAATTAGTGGATTTGGCTATTTCAGCCACACCCGTTGCTGACAGGTGTATAAAATTGAGCACACCGCCATGCAATCTCCAAAGACAAACATTGTCAGTAGAATGGCCTTACTGAAGAGCTCAGTGACTTTCAACGTAGCACCGTCATAGGATGCCACCTTTCCAACAAGTCAGTTCGTCAAATTTCTGCCCTGCTAGAGCTTCCCCGGGCAACTGTCAGTGCTGTTATTGTGAGGTGGAAATGTCTAGGAGCAACAATGGCTCAGGGCGAAGTGGTAGGCCACACAAGCTCACAGAACGAGACCATTGAGTGCTGAACCGCGTACCGTGTACAAATCGTCTGTCCTTGGTTGCAATGTTCACTAGCAAGTTTCAAACTGCCTCTGGAAGAAACATCAGCACAAGAACTGCTTGCAGGGAACTTCATGAAATTAGTTTCCATGGCCGAGCAGTCACACACAAGCCTAAGATCATCATGCGCAATGCCAAGTGTCGGCTGGAGTGGTGTAAAGCTCACAACCATTGGACTGTGGAGCAGAGTAAAACACATTCTCTGGAGTGATGAATCACACTTCACCATCTGACAGTCCGACGGACGAATCTAGGTTTAGTGGATGCCAGGAGAACGCTACCTGCCCGAATGCATAAAGACAACTGAAAAGTTTGGTGTTGGAGGAATAATGGTCTGGGGCTGTTTTCATGGTTCGGGCTAGGCCCCTTAGTTCCAGTGAAGGGATATCTTAATGCTACGGCATACAATGAAATTCTAGACAATTCTGTGCTTCCAACTTTGTGGCAACAGTTTTGGGAACGCCCTTTCCTGTTTCAGCATAAAAATACCCCTGTGCACAAAGCCAGGTCTATAAATTAATGGTGTGTCGAGATCAGTGTGTAAGAACTTGACTGGCCTGAACAGAGCCCTGATCTCAACCCCATCGAACACCTTCGGAATGAATTGGAACACTGACTGCGAGCCAGACCAAATCGCTGAACATTAGTGCCTGACCTCATTAATGCTCTTGTGGCTGAATGAAAGCAAGTCCCAGCAGCAATGTTCCAACATCTAGTGGAAAGCTTTCACAGAAGAGTGGATGCAGCTATAGCAGCAAAGGGGGGACCAACTCCATATTAATGCCCATGATTTGGGGATGAGATGTTCGACGAGCAGGTGTCCACATACTTTTGGCTATGTAGTGTATGTTCCATCATTATAGTTCTGACATCAATTAGGCTACATTCTTTATCAATCACTAATATGTGGTGTGGTAGGGGACCATTTGGCTAGCAATTGTCTTTAATGCTAAACTGCTTATTGCAGCTTATGTCATTAATTCATGCTTTGATGTTTAGCCTAAGTAGTTTCCCTGGATCTCTAGGCCTACTACTAGGTAGGTGTATGGAGGGATGAGTGAAGTGTGGGCCATTTCAAAACACTTGTAAGAGAAGAAAAACATGAAGAAACGGAAGATTCAGATTATGTATATTTATTTTTTTCAGTTATTTTATTTTTTTTGAAAAATTGACTGACACAAAATATACATTCACAATTTAAAATGTTTCAGGTTGCAACATTCAAGTATTAATGATCTGTTATAAAATGTGTAACAAAATGTAAAACTATTCTCAACATTGCACACGCCAGAAGTCACTTTTCTCGCCCGTCTGTAAAGGCAGATGTCAAAACAACACATTTTACGCATTTGTGAAGAATATCACAATATTTTAAGCCACATCACATAAGGCTCTTAACAGAACAAAGTAACATTCTTAAAAGTATCGTGGACATGCGCTTCCACGTGTGCGGAGTGTCTGAATCTAGTCAGTGTCATTGCGCCCGGAGCACATCTGCTCTCGGCATCGCTGTCTCAAGTGTCCCCACTACGGAGCGACGGTAAGCGGCATGGGCAGCCTTGCGCGCCCAAGCCCCGTCTGTCAGATGCATCACAAATGAAGCACAACCTTTTTGGTTTCAAGATCTATAAGATTCATCTCAGTCTTAACTGATAGTACATCTCTCTTTATCCTTTCCCTGTCCGCCGATCGCCTTCTCCTTGATGTACATCAAATCACTGTGGACGCTCGGGCGCCGGGCGAATGGTGCCACGATGCCGTAGGCGTCTCCATTGTCCTTCTTGTTCTTATTTTTCAAGGACTTACTGCGAAGCATGTCGCAGTACTGCACCGAGACCTTACGGTGGAGGTCTGGGCTCATCTCATTGGGTAGCTTGGCCATGGTGAATAGGGTCTGGAACATTTGATCCACGTTGGTGTTGCGCTTGGCTGAGATCTCAAAGTATGCGCACTGCTCGTCTCCCGCCACCAACTGCTCAATCTCTTCCTTCTGCACCTCCCGGTAAAACTCCCGGTCGCCCTTGTTTCCGCAGATAACCAGAGGAACGTCAATGTTCTCCTTGGTCTTGTTTTTCAGGCACGATTTGGTCTCAATGATCTGTTGCTTGAGCCTCTGCACCTCCTGGAAAGAGTCTCTGTTGTCTAAGCTGAAGACCAGGATAAAGACATCACCTGAAGGGAAACAAGAGGAGCAACGCATTTAGTATCTTAGCTTCTAAGAAACACATTGACATAGGCTACAGTATTTACATGCGTAATGGCACCTGTGGCGCGTTGTGCAGCCAATGCAAAATGCGCGCACAGTGCATGCACGACTACAGATTGCTATAGGACATGCACGCTTTGAGTCGCATTAACTAGAGATGGAATATGTACCTGTCAGTATGGATAGTCTCCTCATTGCAGGGAACGGGTGGTTGCCTGAGGTATCCAATATGTCCAGTTGGTATACATCTCCCTTAATGCTATACAGTTTCCTGTGAAAGTCCTCGATGGTCGGCGTGTACTTTTCCTCATCGAATCTTCCGTTCAGAAACCGGGACACGATGGCTGTTTTGCCCACCTTGGTGGATCCCAAAATCACCATCCTGCAGCAATTCTTTGCCGGGATATCGAAATCGTTCTCTGAAGGAGACATTTTCTTGATCATGATTTTAAAGTAGCCCAAATAGTTGCCTAGAGTGAGTCAAATGTGTTCGGACACTTCGTTTCGTTTGATAGATTCAGCCAAAGTTGGATTCAACAGTAGGCTATCGTTCCAAAGTTCTTAGTGTGCTGCTCTGTTGCGTCTGTCTGAACTATAGCGAGCGCCTGATATTTAAGGTGAAAGCGGAGCCCTCCCTCTCCCGACGTCACGGTATTCAGTGCTCCATTGAGCAGAATGTAAAATGTAATAGGTGCCCACTGATGCATCAGTCAGTTCCAGTCTGAGACTGAGAACGGCTGACCAACTAACTACCTTGGGGACTGGGACAGCTATGCATTGTAGCTTAAAGCACACGAGAAGACGGAGATAAACAAAGCATTGACTCGACTTTGACAGTTGGGCATCCGCATATTTATCTTCATCTATTGTTAGTAATATTGTGCGTAATGCCCGCTTTCTGCAATATTACATTGTTAATAAATTACACAATTTCCGTCATTTAGACTACTCTGGGACATACTGTTTGGAATGATGATGGACCTTGGACAACTTTAGTAATACTAAATCTACAGAACGGAAGTGAGGACTTGTGACTCAAAATAACCCTCTCCATACCAGCCAATTCCTATGCGTCAGGGCAGTGGGCCTACACAATCTGTCCTTTTACTATTTAACTGTGTCAGATCGTTTGTTTGATTAAAAGGAAAACTGTCCATGCACATTCAGATAGGTGGAAATGAAATTGTCATTCTAGACATTGCACTGAAGTAATTGAATTCAAGTGTAACAAAATGTAGCCTTGTATTATTCAACAGTGCACTTAGTTGATTACTATTAAGCTAACACTAATACGTTTTGTTAAAGGGACATATTGGTTTCCTACCCTGTAAGCAGTCTATGGATAAGGTATGACAGCAATCCATGCTTTGGTTTTGTTTACCTGGGCACTGTCAAAAAAGTGTTGTTGTGCACATGTGTATTTACAAAGCCTACCACAAGGGAGCACTCATGTTATGACCCACACATGTGCCTTGGCAAACATGCTTTGTGTGATTATTAGCCATAGAAGCAGTATTTAGAGATGGTTCCCTCAGTGTGTGGCTGCATAATGCATAGCCATTGTGTGTACACACATCTGCCCTTACATGTGTTCCTGTACGCGTATTTGTCCTGTTTCACTGCATGTACAAGTGTGAGGTGTGAAATGGAAATGTGTTTTTTTTGCATATCCCAACTCCCTCTGAGACTAGGGTCACAGCCAAGGATCAGCCATTGTTGACAGAAACCCTAGAGCAATTAGGGTTAAGTGCCTTACTCAATGGCAGATCAACAGATTTCGTTTTAACTTGTCAGCTAGGGGATTCGAACTAGCAACCGATCAGTTACTACTGGACCAAAACTCTAACCGCTAGACTACCTGCCGCCCAGTATGCAAGCATGTGTCTCTATGATCATTTAAACCTGCACCTGCTTAAGGAAATTGTATACTAATGTTAAGAACCCAATAATTAGAAATCTCGGAAACACAAAACACAAACCTTGCGTAATTGCATCAGATGCTGGATTAGGTTTATGAGATGTATGAGAAAAGATAGTAGTGAAGTCTTCACCAAAGCACTCTCAGCCAAAGAACCCGTTCCCCTTGCTCAGACGTTGCATACATCAACCAATGGTTGCGTGCCACGTCATAAAGTATGTAATCGACTGACAGATTGCTAAAACATATGTGGTTAGCTGCTACATAAAATAGCTATCCAGGCATTGTAAGATCAAGCACACGTCAGCTATGCCTGGGCAGAGGAATGTACCCAAAGCATGGGCAAAATGTCCCCTCTCCGTCCCGAAATTCGAAATATGCGAACAAAGTTCTTCGATAGTTGTCGCATCCAGATACCTTCCTGTTACGTGCGCCCGTCCACGAGAGACTAGGTATAGGCTAGAGGGAAAGCCCCCCACATGTTTTAGATACCCCTACCCAAGGCAGAACAAAACACAACTATGTTTTTTCACATGCCTAATAACCATATATGAAATGGATGGTTGTTTCGAAATATTTTACTGCAAAAGTGGTTAAATTGATAGATATTGTGACACACACTCAAAAAGTACAGAATATGCCTGGCTGGAAGGGGGATTAGCAACATAAATTCATGTAACCCATTAGTGCTGATATTGCAAAATTTGAACTAGTTGTCAGGACCCGGTGTGAGAAACAGTCACTAATAGTCAGCAGAACCCAGAAGATGAGGCAGACACAGCAGTACTAGAGATGGTGGTTTAATAAAAGAAAAAGATCTTCAGGCAAAGAATCTAAATCCACAACGACAAAAATAAAGCCAAGAGGAAAAAATGGATATCCTCCAAAATACAAAGAAAATCCACAAAGTGGTAAGAACAGCAGGGAAAAAACAAACCTCAAAAGACTAATCAAAAATAAACAAGAACAAAACCAGAGAACCTCTGGAAAATCCAACAAGAGAAATATATGTTCACAACAAGGCTGGGGCTGGGGCTGGGTGCTAACATACAAACACTGAGCAAAGAACTGAAGAACACACAGGGTTTAAATACCTACAATGAAATGACACACAGGTGCAAATAATAATTAGAACATGGAAAAAACAAAAGGTTCAAAAAGGTGCAATGGGGGCATCTAGTGACCAAAACCTGAACAATCCTGGCCAAATCCTGACACTAGTGGAGTGGGCCTATCGAGGAAGGTGTTTTTGATGATTGGCCACTAGCCTAGTAATCAGTATGTAACTTCAACCCTCCCTGAGGTGGAGGGTGGCAGAGGCATCCCCCGCTGGCTGACTCACTGAAGTGGACTTCCAAGTGGGACGAAACCCCTGGTGGGTTATGAAAGAGAGAATCCAGAGGTACTGTGACCCAATGTACCCACAACCTGTTCATGATGACTTACCCAGGGTCTCTCTGACCCGGAGCCTGGTGCACAGGTTTCTAATTTAGGCACGTAACTTGCGGAGTGATGGGGGGGGTAATGACCCAATATTAGAAACAGGTCAATAATCAATAATATACCATGATGAGTTTGATTGATTGAAGAAAAAAAATCCCCACTGTAAAGCGTTAAGCAGCTACTGGCTTTATGTGGTTTCGCACCACAGGGCTCCTCAGTGTCCCCCCGCTGCTAAATAGCTTTTGATTGTGCCCGGTCCCCAGAGGCAGCCGGCCAGCCTCGTGGTAAACAGGAAAAAGAGTTGAGCACAGCTCGTAAGAAGAACGGGGGAAAAGGAAATTAACCTCTTGTTCCCTTTTCATCGGTTGGTAATGTATTGCTCTGGTCTTCTGAAAAAACCTACACTCGATCCCTCCGATGTCAACAACTACAGACCAGTATCCCTTCTTTCTTTTCTCTCCAAAACTCTTGAACGTGCCGTCCTTGGCCAGCTCTCCTGCTATCTCTCTCAGAATGACCTTCTTGATCCAAATCAGTCAGGTTTCAAGACTAGTCATTCAACTGAGACTGCTCTTCTCTGTGTCACGGAGGCGCTCCGCACTGCTAAAGCTAACTCTCTCTCCTCTGCTCTCATCCTTCTAGACCTATCGGCTGCCTTTGATACTGTGAACCATCAGATCCTCCTCTCCACCCTCTCCGAGTTGGGCATCTCCGGCGCGGCCCACGCTTGGATTGCGTCCTACCTGACAGGTCGCTCCTACCAGGTGGCGTGGCGAGAATCTGTCTCCTCACCACGTGCTCTCACCACTGGTGTCCCCCAGGGCTCTGTTCTAGGCCCTCTCCTATTCTCGCTATACACCAAGTCACTTGGCTCTGTCATAACCTCACATGGTCTCTCCTATCATTGCTATGCAGACGACACACAATTAATCTTCTCCTTTCCCCCTTCTGATAACCAGGTGGCGAATCGCATCTCTGCATGTCTGGCAGACATATCAGTGTGGATGACGGATCACCACCTCAAGCTGAACCTCGGCAAGACGGAGCTGCTCTTCCTCCCGGGGAAGGACTGCCCGTTCCATGATCTCGCCATCACGGTTGACAACTCCATTGTGTCCTCCTCCCAGAGCGCTAAGAACCTTGGCGTGATCCTGGACAACACCCTGTCGTTCTCAACTAACATCAAGGCGGTTGCCCGTTCCTGTAGGTTCATGCTCTACAACATTCGCAGAGTACGACCCTGCCTCACACAGGAAGCGGCGCAGGTCCTAATCCAGGCACTTGTCATCTCCCGTCTGGATTACTGCAACTCGCTGTTGGCTGGGCTCCCTGCCTGTGCCATTAAACCCCTACAACTCATCCAGAACGCCGCAGCCCGTCTGGTGTTCAACCTTCCCAAGTTCTCTCACGTCACCCCGCTCCTCCGCTCTCTCCACTGGCTTCCAGTTGAAGCTCGCATCCGCTACAAGACCATGGTGCTTGCCTACGGAGCTGTGAGGGGAACGGCACCTCCATACCTTCAGGCTCTGATCAGGCCCTACACCCAAACAAGGGCACTGCGTTCATCCACCTCTGGCCTGCTCGCCTCCCTACCTCTGAGGAAGTACAGTTCCCTCTCAGCCCAGTCAAAACTGTTCGCTGCTCTGGCACCCCAATGGTGGAACAAACTCCCTCACGACGCCAGGTCAGCGGAGTCAATCACCACCTTCCGGAGACACCTGAAACCCCACCTCTTTAAGGAATACCTAGGATAGGATAAAGTAATCCTTCTAACCCCCCTCCCCCCCCCTTAAAAGATTTAGATGCACTATTGTAAAGTGGCTGTTCCACTGGATATCATAAGGTGAATGCACCAATTTGTAAGTCGCTCTGGATAAGAGCGTCTGCTAAATGACTTAAATGTAAATGTAAATGTCTGCAGTAACAGCTCACTAACCGCTCTCGCTCTTTGCGGTGTGTGCTGAGGAGAGGTAGCTACTGTACAGTGCATTCGGAAAGTATTCAGACCCCTTCCCTTTTTTCCACATCGTTTGCTACTGCCTTATTATAAAATTGATTAAATACAGATTTTTCCTCACTATACCCCATAATGACAAAGCGAAAACAGGTTATACATTTTTGCAAATGCATAAAAAAAAAAAAACTGAAATATCACAGTTTGGGGTCACTTAGAAATGTCCTTGTTTTCCATGAAAACGTACATGAAATTAGTTGCAAAATGAATAGGAAATATAGTCAAGACATTGACAAGATTATAAATAATGATTTTTAATTGAAATAATAATTGTGTCCTTCAAACTTTGCTTCGTCAAATAATCCTCCATTTGCAGCAATTACAGCCTTGCAGACCTTTGGCGTTCTAGTTGGCAATTTGTTGAGGTAATCTGAAGAGATTTCACCCCATGCTTCCTGAAGCACGTTCCACAAATTGGATTGGATTGATGGGGATTTCTTACATACCATACGGTCAAGCTGCTCCCACAACAGCTCAATAGGGTTGAGATCCAGTGACTGTGCTGGCCACTCCATTATAGACAGAATACCAGCTGACTGCTTCTTCCCTGAATAGTTCTTGCTTAGTTTGGAGCTGTGCTTTGGGTCATTGTCCTGTTGTAGGAAGAAATTGGCTCCAATTAAGCGCCGTCCACAGGGTTTGGCATGGCGTTGCAAAATGGAGTGACAGCCTTCCTTCTTCAAGATCCCTTTACCCTGTGCAAATCTCCCACTTTACCACCACCTAAGCACCCCCAGACCATCACATTGCCACCACCATAATGACAGATGGCGTCAAGCAATCCTCCAGCATCTTTTCATTTTTTCTGCGTCTCACAAATGTTCTTCTTTGTGATCCGAACACCTCAAACTTAGATTTGTCTGTCCATAACACTTTGTTACAATCTTCCTCTGTCCAGTGTCTGTGTTCTTTTGCCCATCTTAATCTTTTCTTTTTATTGGCCAGTCTGAGATGTCTTTTTCTTTGTAACTCTGCCTAGATGGCCAGCATCCCGGAGTCGTTGAGACTGGTGTTTTGCGGGTACTATTTAATGAAGCTGCCAGTTGAGGACTTGTGAGGCGTCTGTTTCTCAAACTAGACACTCTAATGTACTTGTCCTCTTGCTCAGTTGTGCACCGGGGCCTCCCACTCCTCTTTCTATTCTGGTTAAAGACAGTGTGCGCTGTTCTGTGAAGGGAGTAGTACACAGCGCTGTACGAGATCTTCAGTTTCCTATCAATTTCTCGCATGGAATAGCCTTCATTTACGTTTCTTATTTTTAATACATTTGCAAAAATGTCTAAAAACCTGTTTTTCCTTTGTCATTATGGGGTATTGTGTGTAGATTGATGAGGGGAAAAAACAATTTAATAAATTTTAGAATAATACTGTAACATAACAAAATGTGGAAAAGGTCAAGGGATCTGAATACTTTCCGAATGCACCGTATATTCACGAGTGCTCCAATGTATACATGTTTTGAAAGTTTAAAACAAGCATTTCATAAATGTAAATGTTCCTATGTTGTATTCCTATGACTAGCGAAATATTGGTGATGGTAAAAAGGTTGCCTATTTTAGCTCGCACAGTATCTGGATCTTCCCTTTTTCTACTGCAGCTTCATTTTATTTGAGTCATTTAGCAGTTACTCTTATCCAACACTCTTATAAAGAGTGACTTATAGAAGGATTTAGCGTTAAGTTCCAGATTTTTTCAAGTAGTCTGCTTGAAACCTCGGTTATTGGCCCAACGCTTTTAACTGCCTGGCTACCTGCTGCTCTGTAATAGACTGGTACTATATAGTCAGCTAGCTAGCTATACATATTGCTAGCTATACATATTGCCAGCCAGTAAATAAATAATTTAGCTAATAAAAGCAGAATCTAATTTGTGTTAATAAGCTAACCCCATCCATTTTTTGTCATATGATAATGGTATTTGGTCCTATTATTATGGTAGGGGTCAAAGACAGGCAGTAGTGAGAGTGAGAGAGCGTCACCCATGTTGAGGCAGGGAGAGGACGAACAGGTTGTCAGGTGAGAATTTCAATTATAAGGCACTATGAGTTCAACTCCTCATCTTTGCTGACTATAGCCCAAGTGCTATAACAACTGTTGCCTACATTCTGATTTAATTTGGTTGTCATGGTAGGGGTCAGAGTGAGAGGGATGCGTGGTGAAGGGTACACAAAGAATAATTGGTTTTGACATTAAAGGGCTCAATTCAATCAGATCTGCTTTAGCCAACATCCTCATAGAGCTGGAACTGGGTTAGAGCTGTCAAATCCACAAGTGGCTCCTGGCATTACACCTAAAGCGGACATTGCCAGAAATCCCATGCAGCCTTGTTTACGAACACTGGAATGTCAGATGTAACCTACACCTTGATTAGGTTGACACAAATCCTAATTATTTCCTTTAATGATTTTTCAATTTGAGCTGAATTATTTCCATATACAGTGGGGCAAAAAAGTATTTAGTCAGCCACCAATTGTGCAAGTTCTCCCACTTAAAAAGATGAGAGAGGCCTGTAATTTTCATCATAGGTACACTTCAACTATGACAGACAAAATGAGAAAAAAAAATCCAGAAAATCACATTGTAGGATTTTTTATGAATTTATTTGCAAATTATGGTGGAAAATAAGTATTTGGTCACCTACAAACAAGCAAGATTTCTTGTGATTTTTTTTTCTCATTTTGTCTGTCATAGTTGAAGTGTACGGTGAAAATTACAGGCCTCTCTCATCTTTTTAAGTGGGAGAACTTGCACAATTGGTGGCTGACTAAATACTTTTTTGCCCCACTGTAGCCTACACTTTCTCGTTCTAATAACAGGAGTGGGGTGGATGTAGCTTCGTGACAATGATCGCGAGAGCAGCTGCTCACCGACCGGTGAGCCCAAAACACAACGCCATTTTTTCACCGTAAAGATAGCTTTCACAAAACCCACAAATAGAGATAAAATTAATCACTAACTTTTGAACAACTTCATCAGATGACAGTCTTATGACATCATGTTATACAATACATTTATGTTTTGTTCGAAAATGTGCATATTTATAGCTACAAAAATCGGGGTTTTACATTGCAGCCATGGTCACAAATGGCACCAAAATGTCCGGAGAAATTTTAGACAGCCACGTAATCTAACAGAAAAACTCATCATAAACTTTGCTGAAAAATACACGTTGCACATATAATTAAAGATACACTGGTTCTTAATGCAACCGCTGTGTTAGATTTAAAAAAATAACTTTAGTACAAAGCACAGCATGCAATAATCTGAGACGGCGCTCAGCCATTCTCCGCCATGTTGGAGTCCAAAGAGTCCAAAAATACAAAATAACATCATAAATATTCCCTTACCTTTGATGAACTTTCATCAGAATGCAGTGCCAGGAATCCTAGTTCCACAATAAATCGTTGCTTTGTTTTAGAATGTCCATTTCTTCTGTCGAATTAGCAACTTTGGCTAGCATGGTGTTGCTCACGTGTCCATGAAGATTTTACGCATGAATGAAAAATTCAAAAGTGATAATAAAAGTCGAATAAACTGGTCAAACTCAGTTGAGAATCCATCTTTAGGATGTTTTTCACAAATATATCCAATAACGGCCCAGACGGAGCATTTCTTCGTGTCTACCTAACGCATTGCAGACAACGATATGACAAACCGAAGTGCGTAGCCAAGTACTACCAATATGGCTGACCTCTCACTCCAATGACTCCCATCCGGTCCCAGAGAAGGCTAGAGACTTCATTCCACGTTCTACTGCCTGTTGACATCTAGTGGAAGGCGTATGAAGTGCATACAGACCCATAAATACAAGACAATTGAATAGGTAATGGTTTTCACAGAGACCCATTTCAGAATTTTCACTTCCTGTTTGGAAGTTTGCCTGCCAAATGAGTTCTGTTTTACTCACAGATATAATTCAAACAGTTTTAGAAACTTCAGAGTGTTTTCTATCCAATAGTAATAATAATATGCATATCATATGATCTAGGACAGAGTACGAGGCCGTTTAAATAGGGCACGATTTTATCCAGAAGTGAAAAGGGCGCCCCCTATTTCCAAGAGGTTAAGAGTAAGGGGAAAGGGGGATACCTAGTCAGTTGTACAACAATGCCTTCAACTGAAATGTGTCTTCCACATTTAACCCAACCCCTCAATCAGAGAGGTGGGGGGGGCTGCCTTTAATCGACATCCACGTCTTTGGCGCCCGGCGAACAGTGGGTTAACTGCCTTGCTCAGGGGTAGGACGACAGATTTTTACCATGTCAGCTCTGGGATTCGATCCAGCAACCTTTTGGTTACTGGCCAAACGCTCTAACCACTAGGTTACCTGCCACCTAAGAACACAGTAAAAGTAATATAGAAAAAATTGGTATTTCATTTGTGATTGGGGTATATTGACCAAATTATCAGGACATTTTTGGATGTCAACCCCCCAATATGCAATCAAAAGTTACGCCCTCGTCTCTAAAGCAATACAGGCACATAGCAAAGGAACACACTCAGTGCCAATGGCTCCACGGAAACAGCAGAAGAAACTGAACCTTTTAATCATGATGCATTATGCATGTTTATTTCACGCAACAGACTAGAACAAACAATCGACTGTATAAATATGATATTGTGTGTGAGAGAGGCTGCAGAAGAGACATTCAAGCAGAGCTAAATAAAAAGAGCCCTTTCCGATAGCATGGCGAAGGATTTCTAAGAAATGACAGTGAATGCAGACAAGACATGACACATTAAAATGGAGTTAAAAAAATAACTGTTATAACCGATTAGGTAACGGTGGACACAGAGGGCCTTTATTACCGAGCTAAGGGATGAGACAGAACATTGACAGAGAGAAGGAGAGGTGATCTCTCTTTAACACTGTAGGAGGGAACCAGGGAAGGAGACAGTGCCCTGATATGAAAGACAGGATCCAATTTCCCACTACTGCATCCATCCATCCTTCACCTCACTCCCTCGTTTCACATTACCAATGAGAGGAAGAAATGACATATTTACTTTCCCTGTGATTGTGAAAAAACGCAGGGAGCGTAGAAACACACATAGACACACATAGAAAAAAACAAAACACACATAGAAAAAAGATGACCATTAGGCCATTTTAATGTCAGATAACGATCTGTGATAGGAGAAGACAATGATGCAGGTACCTGGTTACTGGTCCAGAGGCGATGGAGGAGAATAATGTGGAACACAAAATGTACAAAGCAAATAGAGGACTTCAAACAGCCGGGTTACCAAGGACTTTGGATGTGTGGGACAGAGAGAAGCAGAGGCAGGCAGGGGACACACAGCTTGGTGCATTAGCAGCTGCAGCCATGCTGGGGGATTTCTACACAGACGGTGATGGGAATACAACACTCGTACTGGGAAGTTGCTCTGTACAAACACGGTTCCCACAAGCTGCAAAACATGGGGTGTCCAGAGTGCACATTACACATATTAACACTGGCCAGCTGCTGGATGCAGGAGGTGTGTTGATCTGGTGTTTGAGACAGTTTTTTGTAAGCAGATGTAATTCTGTAAGTCACAGGGCTCTCCAACCCTTTTCCTGGAGAGCTACCCTCCTCTTATATGTTTTCACTTCAACCCCAGTTGTAACTAACCTGATTCAGCTGATCAACCAGCTAATTATTAGAATCAGGTGCGCTAGATTAGGGTTGGAGTGAACAGGAAAAGGGTTGGAGAGCCCTGGTGTAAGTTACGCAATCAGTTTTGTAATGTTCAGTAGATGCCACTAGTTTCTAATATACCTTCTCTGCATGCACCTCTTCCAGACATGTTCAAACACCTTATGGCCATTGGTGAAGTGAACATTCATGTCTCTGGTAGTTTCTAGTGTGTGTCTATACCTTTTTTGGTCGTTTTTATGGTCTAGTTAAACATTCCTTGCAACCACCCATCCCTTCCAGTCAAAACCCCAAACAATGACTGAAGGCATACTAGTATATATTTGGTAGTTTCTAGTGTGTGGTTATACCATTTTTGGTAGTTTTTAGGGTCTAGTTATACCTTCCCTGCACACACCCATCCCTTCCAGACAGAACCCCAGACCATGACTCATGGCAGTGCTGCTGTTCCATCAATGTTTATTAAGGGTTTGCATAGCAACAAGTCTGACTGTGTGTGACTATCTAGAAGAAAAAGAAACTCACACCTTGTCACGCCCTGACCGTAGAGAGCTTTTTATGTCTCTATTTTGGTTTGGTCAGGGTGTGATTTGGGTGGGCATTCTATGTTTTTTCTTCTATGATTTGTATTTCTGTGTGTTTGGCCAGGTGTGGTTCTCAATCAGAGGCAGCTGTCTATCGTTGTCTCTGATTGAGAACCATACTTAGGTAGCCTTTTCCCACCTGTATTTGTGGGTAGTTGTCTATGTGTAGTTGCATGTCAGCACTCTGTTATTTATAGCTTCACGTTCGTTTTGTTGTTTTTGTTAGTTTGTTAAGTGGTTAATTCGTTTATTAAAAAATAATGTATTCACATCACGCTGCGCCTTGGTCTCCTCACTACGACGAACGTGACACACCTATTAGGCGAGGTGCTGTCTAGCGGAGTGGAAAACTTGAAAATAAAGGCGAGCCGCACACTCTAGGAGCTCAGATGCAAAAATGTCCAACGTTTCGACAGACAAGCTGTCTTCATCAGGGTGACTGTGTGACTACCTGGTCCCATCGTAACCCAGTTAACTAAATAACAAGCAGACTTAATAATTACATACTATTATTCAAATAATAACATCAATCAAGCAATCAATCTTGCAAGTGTGCTCAAGAGCGTCTGGGAGAGTCTTCATTGGTCAGATTTCTTGGTCTGATTGTAAACAGACTGGTTAACCTCTTGAGAATATAGGGGGTGCTGTTTCGACTTAGTGAAAATTGGTCTCCAAATTAAACTGCCTAGTACTCAATTCTTGCTCGTACAATATGCATATTATTATTATTATTGGATAGAAAACACTCTCTAGTTTCTAAAACCGTTTGAATTATGTCTCTGAGTGAAACAGAACTCATTCTACAGCACTTTTCCTGCCAGGGAGTGAGATTTCAGAAATCTTGGCCTCTGTTCCCAGGTCAGTTTATAAGTCCCTGTGAATGCTGTGGGGCTACAAACACTGCCTACGCCTTCCTCTAGATGTCAGTAAGTGGTGACAATTTGAATGGGGTCGATTGCGCAATCTGGGACTTTATATAAGACCAAGATGCGGAAGTACCTTTCTTTTCTGCCCTGCGCTTGACGCACGATGGACGTCGGACTGGCCTCCTTCCAAGCTTTGGTTTAGCCAGTAATATATCTCCGGTCATGTTTTTACTCGTTATAGGTGTTAAAGACATAAGGTAGTTAATTTAAACCGACTTATAGCAATTTATATCAGTTTATTGCGATTTTCTGGCATTTCTTTGTGACGCACTTTCAAGAGTTGGACACTTTTCCGGTACATGCCGAACGTTAGTGGCCATTTCGACAGGACAAGAGGACATCTTTCGACCAAAAGACGATTAGACCGGAGAAAGGACACATTGCCCAAGATTCTGATGGAAGCTCAGCTAATAGTAAGAACTATTTATGCTGATAAATCGTTGTTCTGTTGAAAAATGTTAAACGCATAAGCCGCCATTTTTTTTGGGGTAGCTTCGCTTTGGCGCACCCTGTATTGCGCAGTAAGGTTAATTTTAAAAATGTAATTCAGCGATTGCATTAAGAACTAATTTGTCTTTCAATTGCTGTCCAACTTGTATTTTTTTAGTCAAGTTTATGAATAGTTTTCGATAAAAATAGGTGTCTTTCCAAGATGGCGCCGGGCAGATTGCTTAAGTAGTTGGACACTATTTCCATTGTATAAGCACGATTTGTGCCGCTAAATATGCACATTTTCGAACAAACTCTATATGGATTGTGTAATATGATGTTACAGGACTGTCATCTGAAGAATTCTGAGAAGGTTAGTGAAAAAATTAATATATTTTGGTGGTGATAACGCTATCGCTCTTTTTGCCTTGAATCAATGCTGGGGTAATGTTTGCACATGTGGTATGCTAATATAACGATTTATTGTGTTTTCGCTGTAAAACACTTAGAAAATCTGAAATATTGTCTGGATTCACAGGATCTGTGTCTTTCAATTACTGTACGCTGTGTATTTTTAAGAAATGTTTTATGATTAGTAATTAGGTAATACACGTTGCTCTCTGTACTTATTCTAGTCGAGTTGTGATGGTGGGTGCAATTGTAAACTATGATTTATACCTGAAATATGCAAATTTTTCTAACAAAACCTATGCTATACAATAAATATGTTATCAGACTGTCATCTGATGAAGTTTTTTCTTGGTTAGTGGCTATCAATATCTTTATTTGGTCAAATTGGTGATAGCTACTGGTGGAGAGAAAAAATGGTGGACTAAGAAAAATGGTGTCTTTTGCTAACGTGGTTAGCTAATAGATTTACATATTGTGTCTTCCCTGTAAAACATTTTAAAAATCAGAAATGATTGCTGGATTCACAAGAAGTGTATCTTTCATCTGGTGTCTTGGACTTGTGATTTAATGATATTTAGATGCTAGTATTTACTTGTGACGCTATGCTAGGAAGTCTGTGAGTCAGCCCAAAACATTTCTTGGGGGGGGGGGGCTACAAGGTAGTGTGGCGAAGTCAGGTGGGAGACCTGCGCCAACTCCCCGAGCTTACCGTGGAGCGCGAAAGTACGGGCAGACACCGTGTTATGCGGTAGAGCGCACGGTGTCTCCTGTACGTGTGCATAGCCCGGTGCGGGTTATTCCACCTCCCCGCACTGGCAGGGCTAGATTGGGCATTGAGCCAGGTGCCATGAAGCCGGCTCAACGCGTCTGGTCTCCAGAGCGTCTCCTCGGGCCGGCATACATGGCACCAGCCTTACGCATGGTGTCCCCGGTTCGCCTACACAGCCCAGTGCGGGTTATTCCACCTCCCCGCACTGGTCGGGCTACGGGGAGCATACAGCCAGGTAAGGTTGGGCAGGCTCAGTGCTCAAGGGAGCCAGTACGCCTGCACGGTCCGGTATTTCCGGCGCCACCTCCCCGCCCCAGCCCAGTACCACCAGTGCCTACACCACGCAACAGGCTTCCTGTGCGTCTCCAGAGTCCTGTTCCTCCTCCACGCACTAGCCCTGTGGTGCGTGTCTCCAGCCTATTACCACCAGTGCCTACACCACGCACCAAGCCTCCTGTGCGTCTCCGGAGCCCTGTACGCACTGTTCCTTCTCCCCGCACTCGCCCTGAGGTGCGTGCCCTCAGCCCGGTACCACCAGTTCCGGTACCACGCACCAGGCCTATAGTGCGCCTCGAGAATTCAGTGTGCCCTGTTCCTGCTCCCCGCACTAGCCTTGAGGTGCGTGTCTCCAGTCCGGTAACCCCAGTTCCGGCACCACGCACCAGGCCTACTGTGCGCCTCAGCAGGTCAGAGTCGGCCGTCTGCCCAGCGCCGCCTGCACTGCTCGTCTGCCCAGCGCCGTCTGTCCCGAGCCGTCCGTCTGTCCCGAGCAGCCAGAGTCGCCGGCAGCCATGAGCAGCCAGAGTCGCCGGCCAGCCATGAGCAGCCAGAGTCGCCGGCCAGCCATGAGCAGCCAGAGTCGCCGGCCAGCCATGAGCAGCCAGAGTCGCCGGCCAGCCATGAGCAGCCAGAGTCGCCGGCCAGCCATGAGCAGCCAGAGTCGCCGGCCAGCCATGAGCAGCCAGAGTCGCCGGCCAGCCATGAGCAGCCAGAGTCGCCGGCCAGCCATGAGCAGCCAGAGTCGCCGGCCAGCCATGAGCAGCCAGAGTCGCCGGCCAGCCATGAGCAGCCAGAGTCGCCGGCCAGCCATGAGCAGCCAGAGTCGCCGGCCAGCCATGAGCAGCCAGAGTCGCCGGCCAGCCATGAGCAGCCAGAGTCGCCAGCCAGCCAGGATCTACCAGAGCCGCCAGCCAGCCAGGATCTACCAGAGACACCAAAGCTGGTATTGACAATGGTGGAGTGGGGGTCACGTCCCGCACCCGAGCTGCCGCCATAGGAAGGCCCACCCCGGACCCTCCCCTTCTGTGTTAGGTTTTGCGGCCGGAGTCCGCACCTTTGGGGGGGGTACTGCCACGCCCTGGCCTTAGTATTCTTTGTTTTCTTTATTATTTTAGTTAGGTCAGGGTGTGACATGGGGAATGTATGTGTTTTGGATTGTCTAGGGGTTTGTATGTTAAATGGGTCAGTGTCTTGTCTAGGTGTTTGTATGTCTATGGCTGCCTAGATTGGTTCTCAATTAGAGGCAGCTGTGGTTCATTGTCTCTGATTGAGAGCCATATTTAAGGCAGCCATAGGCATTGGGTTTTGTGGGTAATTGTCTATGTAGAACGTTTGTAGCTTTTGTATTGCACTTACGTTTGTAGCTTCACGGTCATTTGTTGTTTTGTTATAAGTGTTCGTTTCGTGTTTCACTCGTCTCAAATAAAATATGTATTTTTCACACGCTGCGCCTTGGTCCACTCATTATCCTCAAGACGATCGTGACAGTAACTGTGTTGGAGCAAATCAGTGAGCAGCTGCTGTTACGGTCATTGTCACTGAAATCACACCTGTCCTTATATCCCACCCACGTCAGAAGTTCAGAACGACTCAGTGAATACAATGGCAATGTCAACTCCCCCCAGGGACACAGTGCTGCACCACAGGGGAACTACAGCTCTGTAAATGGTCAATTTTAAATGTACATTTTCTCCTCCCTTTCTCTCTCCCTCCCTATCTTTCACTCTCTCTTCCAGAGTGAGCCTGAATTGGCCACAGTAAAAGTTTCTCCATCCATAACTTGAGATGAAAAAGCAAAACCATCTGTCTGACCACAGCCTCACATTGATCTATTTATATGACTTTCCCCAACCCTTTAATCAGTGGCAGCTTCACACAGGTCCATTTAAAACCTCAATGAGTAAGTGTGCTTCTCATCGATCCTAGGGTAGTTATGCTAAATACAGTGGCTTGCAAAAGTATTCACCCCCTTGGTATTTTTCCTATTTTGTTGCCTTACAACCTGGAATTAAAATAGATTTTTGTGGGGTTTGTATCATTTGATTTACACATCATGCCTACCACTTTGAAGATGCAAAATATTTTTTCTTGTGAAACAAACGAGAAATAAGAGAAAAAAACAGAACACTTGAGCTTGCATAACTATTCACCCCCCCAAAGTTAATACTTTGTAGAGCCAACTTTTGCAGCAATTACAGCTGCAAGCCTCTCGGGGTATGTCTCTATAAGCTTGGCACATCTAGCCACTGGGGTTTTTGCCCATTCTTCAAGGCAAAACTGCTCCAGCTCCTTCAAGTTAGATGGGTTCCGCTGGTGTACAGCAATCTTTAAAATCATACCACAGATTCTCAATTGGATTGAGGTCTGGGCTTTGACTAGGCCATTCCAAGACATTTAAATGTTTCGACTTCAACCACTCGAGTGTTGCTTTAGGAGTATGCTTAGGGTCATTGTCCTGCTGGAAGGTGAACCTCCGTCCCAGTCTCAAATCTCTGGAAGACTGAAACAGGTTTCCCTAAAGAATTTCCACGTATTTAGCGCTATCCATCATTCCTTCAATTCTGACCAGTTTCCCAGTCCCTGCCGATGAAAAACATCCCCACAACATGCTGCCACCACTATGCTTCACTGTGGGGATGGTGTTCTCGGCGTGATGAGAGGTGTTGGGTTTGCGCCAGACATAGCATTTTCCTTGATGGCAAAAAAGCTCAATTTTAGTCTCATCTGACCAGAGTACCTCCTTCCATATGTTTGAGGAGTCTCCCACATGCCTTTTGACGAACACAAAACGTGTATGCTTATTTTTTTCTTTAAGCAATGGCTTTTTTCTGGCCACTCTTCTGTAAAGCCCAGCTCTGTGGAGTGTATGGCTTAAAGTGGTCCTATGGACAGATACTCCAATCTCCACTGTGGAGCTTTGCAGCTCCTTCAGGGTTATCTTTGGTCTCTTTGTTGCCTCTCTGATTAATGCCCCCCTTGCCTGGTCCGTGAGTTTGTGTGCAGCCCTCTCTTGGCAGGTTTGTTGTGGTGCCATTTCTTTCTATTTTTTAATAACGGCTTTAAATGGTGCTCCTTGGGATGTTCAAAGTTTCTGATATTTTTTTAGAACCCAACCCTGACCTGTACTTCTCCACAACTTTGTCCCTGACCTGTTTGGAGAGCTCCTTGGTCTTCATGGTGCCGCTTTCTTGGTGGTGCCCCTTGCTTAGTGATGTTGCAGACTCTGGGGCCTTTCAGAACAGGTGTAAATATACTGAGATCATGTAACATATCATGTGACACTTAGATTGCACATAGATGGACTTTA
Organism: Salvelinus namaycush; assembly: GCF_016432855.1. Classification (NCBI taxonomy): domain Eukaryota; kingdom Metazoa; phylum Chordata; class Actinopteri; order Salmoniformes; family Salmonidae; genus Salvelinus; species Salvelinus namaycush. Next base: position 13,920,350 of record NC_052310.1, read on the forward strand.
TTTAACTAATTATGTGACTTCTGAAGGTAATTGGTTGCACCAGATCTTAATTAGGGGCTGAATACATATGCACGCACCACTTTCCTGTTTATTTTTTCAATTTTTTTTTAAACAAGTAATTTTTTTCATTTCAGTTCACCAATGTGGACTATTTTGTGAATGTCCATGACATGAAATCCAAATAAAAATCAATTTAAATTACAGGTTGTAATGCAACAAAATAGGAAAAACGCCAAGGGGGGTGAGTACTTTTGCAAGGCACTGTATAAGCAACAACGGTCTCTGGTCAAAAGTAGTGCACTTAATAGGGGATACGGTGCGATTTAGAACATATACCTCAGTTATAATGTTGATGGTGTGTTAATCAACAACACAGAACACAAGACAGACAGACTGGTAATGAAACAACAGTTCAGGGAGTTATGGGATCAGATCTGTATTTACAGTTTCATTGAGATACATGGGACTCTGCCAACATAGCCATGCAGAAGACATTATGGAATGATTGTCATTGGCTTTTGAGATAAAAATGTCAACTACACGACTAAATAGTGTGAAATATGAAAACTACAGCGCATTGCATTTAAAAGCTGAAAACCATTGATCCAGCCCTTGCATTGTTAAGACTTGCTATTAAAATACTGCAAGCAGGGATCAAAGTTTTTATAAAGAGAAGTAGAATATCTTGGAATTGGGCCAGGAGGAAGACTGTGTACTTGATCTTTGCCAGAAAGGCAAAAACACCTCCCTTCTCTCTAGCCCACCTCTCGTGCTCTGTGTAGCAGGCTGATGTGGTGTGTGGCCTGGTAGTCAGTCTGGTAGTCTCTGATCTGTAGGTATGATCCTTGGACAAACACAATCCATCCTTCCTCTTTATTTGTGCTTGCAGCACTGTGCTCTCTGTCGATAGATATCCTCGGTGAAAGGTCTGCAAAAACCAGAGAAAAAAACTCCACATAAACAGGGGAAGAGAGTATTACTGTTCCTCCACCGTACCAACCCGTGCCTGGAGCCCCGTGTGTGTCTGTAAAAGGTGTCCCTCATCCTGCATGTTATCCATTGATGTACAATTTTCTGCACCATTGAGCCTCCCTCGAAGGCCATGTCTTATACAGAAATTTGACTGCAGGGCCTCTCTCCCTCCCTACCGATGGACTGGCAACAGGTAGGTGGAGACTGGGGAGGGATATGTTTTGAGTGGGAAGGACAGGGACAGTAAACAGAGCTACCTATTATTTTACTAGTCTGTAAAGGAGTGGGAGGAGGTAGGACATCAAATATTGAGGGATGTTTGGGATGAGAATTGAGCTTACGTATGTTAACAATAACGCTTATTTAAATTCAATGTGAATCAACAATATCTGTGAACGCCTTGAGAGGGAATACAATGGCATAGAAATGTAATCTCATCCTAGTTCTGCAGTGCACTGGCACCCGACTGAAATAGAACACGGACTTGATTGACACACACTTAGTTTCATGTAGAGTGGTTGTGAATGCAGTATCAGGGAAATGCAATCTCAGCTTCTTCTGATGGATATCTTCTTCCCTGAGTCTCCTTGATGTTTGTTTTGATAGGTGAGTAAATGAGTGTCTTTATGTGTCGATGACCGGTCTGGTGTGTCATCCAAAGACAGGCAGCTAACAATCACCTTTCTGTTGTCTATCACTGGGGTGTTGATGTCTCTTGCTCACACACACCCAGATGCTCCACCGACAGCACGCACGCACACACACACCACACCCACAAGCTCCCCCAACCATACGCACACACACGCTCCCCCGACCGCACACACACGCTCTCATGAGGACTGCCCCTGCAAAGGAAGACCCAGAGTTACCTCTGCTGCAGAGGATAAGTTCATTAGAGTTACCAGCCTCATAAATTGCATCCAAAATGAATAAATGGTTAACAGAATTCAAATAACAGACACATCTCAACATCAACTGTTCAGAGGAGACTGCGTGAATCAGGCCTTCATGGTCAAATTCCTGCAAAGGAACCACTACTAAAGGACACCAATAAGAATAAGAGATTTGCTTGCACCAAGAAACATGAGCAATGGACATTAGACCGGTGGAAATCTGTCCTTTGGCTCCAACCGCTGTGTCTTTGCGAGACGCAGAGTAGGTGTTGTGTGTGATTCCCACCGTGAAGCATGGAGGAGGAGGTGTGAGGGTGCTTTGCTTGTGACACTGTCTGTGATTTATTTAGAATTCAAGGCACACTTAACCAGAATGGCTACCACAGCATTCTGCAGAGATACGCCATCCCATCTGGTTTGCGCTTAGTGGGACAATCATTTGTCTTTCAACAGGATAATGACCCAACACACATCCAGGCAGCGTAAGGGCTATTTGACCAAGAAGGAGAGTGATGGAGTGCTGCATCAGATGACCTGGCCTCCACAATCCCCCGACCTCATCCCAATTGAGATGGTTTGGGATGAGTTGGACTGCAGAGTGAAGGAAAAGCAGCCAACAAGTGTGCAGCATATGTGGGAACTCCTTCAAGGATGTTGGAAAAGCATTCCAGGTGAAGCTGGTTGAGAGAATGCCAAGAGTGTGCAAAGCAGTCATCAAGGCAAAGGGTGGCTGCTTTGAAGAATAAAAAATATATTTTGATTAACACTTTTTTGGTTACAACATGATGTGTTATTTCATAGTTTTGATGTCTTCACTATTATTCCACAATGTCAAAAATAGTCAAAATAAAGAAAAACCCTTGAATGAGTAGGTGTGTCCAAACTTTTGACTGCTTTTGTACTAAACTAAAATATAAACGCAACATATAAAGTGTTGGTCCCATGTTTCATGAGGTGAAATAAAACATACCAAAGGACCAAAGGACCTCCACATCCGCCTTCTTTGTATTTATTTAGCCTTTATGTAACTAGGCAAGACAGTTAAGAACAAATTCTTATATACAATGACGGCCTACCCTGGCCAAACCCTCCCATAACCCGGACGAAGCTGGGCCAATTGTTCGCCGCCCTATGGGACTCCTGATCACGGCCGGTTGTGATACAGCCCGGATCGAACCAGGGTCTGTAGTGACGCCTCTAGCACTGAGATGCAGTGCCTTTGACCGCTGACCCACTCGGGAGCCCTGCCGGATCAGAGACTTGTCCCAAAGCCATTCCTGCATTGTCTTTGGGTTAGGGTTGTTGCCAACTCCTAGTCGGCTGTCATGTGCCTTTTACTGAGGAGTGGCTTCCGTCTGGCCACTCTACCAGAAAAGGCCAGAATGGTCGAGTGCTGCAGAGATGGTTGCCCTTCCCCAGATCTGTGCCTCGACACAATCCTGTCCCAGAGTGCTGACATGCACTGTAAACTGTTGGACCTTATTTAGGCAGGTGTGTGCCTTCTGGAACGTTCTTCCATCTCTGACACTCTCCATCCAAGCTTGTAGTGTCATACCCAAGAAGACTCAAGGCTTTAATCGCTGCCAAAGTACTGAGTAAACGGTCTGAATACTTGTGATATTTTTGCTTTGTCATGAGGGTATTGTGTGTAGATTGATGTGGGAAAAAAACAACTTAATCCATTTTAGAATAAGGCTGTAACGTAACAAAATGTGGAAAGGGTCAAGGGGTTTAAATACTTTCCGAAAGTACATACATACAGTGTATGTATGTGGACACCCATTCAAATGAGTGGATTCGGCTATTTCAGCCACAACCGTTGCTGACAGGTGTATGAATGAAATCGAATACACAGCCATGCAATCCCCATAGACAAAACATTGGCAGTAGAATGGCCTTACTGAAGAGCTCAGTGACTTTCGATGAGGCACCGTCATAGGATCCCACCTTTCCAACAAGTCAGTTTGTCAAATTTCTGCTTCGCTAGAGCTGCCCTGGTCAACTGTAAGTGCTGTTATTGGGAAGTGGAAACATCTAGGAGCAACAACGGCTCCCTGCGTAGTGGTAGGCCACACAAGCTCACAGAACGGGACCGCCAAGTGCTGAAGCGCGTAGCCCATCCTCTTTCTATTCTGGTTAGAGCCCGTTTGCTCTGTTCTGTGAAGGGAGTAGTGCACAGCATTGTACGAAATCTTCAGTTTCTTGGCAATTTCTCGCATGGAATAGCCTTCATTTCTCAGAACAAAGTTCTTTGTTTCTGGCCATTTTGAGCCTGTAATCGAATCCACAAATGCTGATGCTCCAGATACTCAACTAGTCTAAAGAAGGCCAGTTTTATTGCTTCTTTAATCAGAACAACAGTTTTCAGCTGTGCTAACATAACTGCAAAAGGGTTTTCTAATGATCAATTAGCCTTTTAAAATGATAAACTTGGATTAGCTAACACAACGTGCCATTGGAACACAGGAGTGATGATTCCTGATAATGGGCCTCTGTACGCCTATGTAGATATTCCATTTAAAAAAGTTTAAAAAAATAAAACATCTGCCGTTTCTCGCTACAATAGTCAATTACAACATTAACAATGTCTACACTGTACTTTTTTATCAATTTGATGTTATTTTAATGAACAAAAAATTAGCTTTTCTTTCAAAAACAAGAACATTTCTAAGTAAGCCCAAACTTTTGAACGGTAGTGTATATATATAAAAATTACCCATCCACCTCTTTGGAGGATAAAAATAAACATTTTTAAACATTTCTTTTGTTGTCAAATCGCATATTACCTACAGATTCTGAACCTGTCTGCTCACTCCCTCTCTCACTAATATAACGTTTAAGAACGCTTGCGGGGGAGTTTGATAAAAGACAAAACTTTTCTCTTTATCCTCACTCAATGCTTTCATGTGTGCAGCATGAGGGAGTGTGGATTTGTATGGGCTTGATGTGCCTCAGGACTGAGACAGATGTTGGTCTGCTAACAGTAAGAACTGTTATAGAAACACTTCTGTCACTCGTAACTAAACTGTGACTGTAAAGTTAAACTTCTGTCATTGTAAGCACCGAGGGCAAACCCCATAGGGAGGGGTATCACATTGATCTGATGCAACACATGCTAAGAAACAACCAAACTTAACAAGGCCAAGGCAAATCAAGGAGATCAACATGTAACTTTATTTATGTCAATTTTAGTCATTTAGCACAGTGGCTCTCAACTGGTTTTGCCTCGGGACCCAAATTGAACCAGGTTGTTTCAGTTGCGACCCAATATTTGGATCGCAAAAACAAATTGACAAAATACATGGAAAATATTTTTTTATGCTATGTTGATAGTAAATGTAGCAATTATATGACAAGAGAACAACATCCCCAGCTCTTTCATTGTCAATAATACAATTTTGCTCATATTTTTGATGAAGAATGTTAAACTCACTGGCTTGAGACCACAAAATCAACCAAAATAGTGCTGCTAATAGCTCTATATTGAAAATACTGTGATTGAAGAAACATTTTTCTGATATTAAAGTATAAAAAAATGTAAGTTCATTGTCATTTCTACTCACTTTCTACCTGGCTTAACGTTCAGACTGGAGAATTTTTTCACCAGATTTGTTTTATAATCATTTGTTACTCAAGACACCGGCGACCCATTAAAAAAATGTGGGTTGTGACTCACCACTTGAGAATAGCTGATTTAGCAGATGCTTTTATCCAGAGCGACATACAGGAGCAATTAGGGTTAAGTGCCTTGCGCAAGGGCACATCGACAGATTTTTCAACTAGTCAGCTCGGGAATTTGAACCAGAGACCTTTCGGTTAATGGCCCGACACTCTTAACTAGGCTACCTGCTGCCCTGTACGTGTCAGTCCATTTAACTGGATGTGATCTGATAGTGTCTGCATTGACGCAGCCTGCTTGTTCAGCGCCTCTCAAGGCTACGAACCCTGTTCACCGCTGAGACAGAAGAGTGTGATAAGATAGCCACAGTGAACAGACAGAAAACAAGAGAGATACTTACCCCTCAAAGATGATGGCCACTTTGTATGAAATGGCTACCACTGCTGTCAGCACCAACCCCACCGGACTGGCATTCCTGGAGGAGGGAGAGGAGCATTATAATATATTCACAATATGTACATTTATTCATAAAGTAAATATGTTATTCCACTGGCAAATGATACAATCTGATTATGTAGATCAGGGGTGGGGAACGTCCGGCCTCCGGGCCGTATACGGCCTACGAGACCGTTTGATCAGGCCCCCGAGCCAATTCATACATTTTTTAAAAAAATATTAAAAAATCTGTTTTTCCATAAAAATAAAATGTTTAAAAAATCCACCACACACCTCCCCCAAAGCTCTGGCGGTACCAGACAGCTCGTCATCATCGAGCACCTGTAGATCATAAAAATGGCTACAGTAAAGAAAAGAAAAGTAGATGAGGAGTGTCACGCTTTCCAAGACAAATGGACAAATGAATATTTTTTTGTCGAAGTGAAAGGCAAACATGTATGCCTAGTTTGTGGGGATGTACTTGCAGTAGTGAAAAAGGCGAATTTGGAGCGTCATTACAGCTCGAAACATGCTAAACTGAATGAGCTGCAAGGACAACTTAGTGTGGATAAAGTCATTGCTCTTCAGTGGGGCGTGGGTGACCAACAAGCCGCATTTACGAAACCTCATTTGGATGAGGAAAATGTTATGCAAGCAAGTTTTGTGGTGAGCGAGCTTATCGCAAAGAAACTGAAGCATCATTCGGAAGGAAAAAACACCGAAGGACTCCGCAAGAAATTTCTTTGGCATGTGATGCAACGACTGACATAACAAAAACCGCCCAATTTGCAATTTTTGTGCGTGGGATTACCGCTGAGTTTGACACATGGGAGGAATTGCTGTCTTTGGAAGCCATGCATGGCACCACCAGAGGTGCGGACTTGTTTGAGAGACTTGTCTCGGCTATGAGCAATTTTGAGCTACGGTTTGAAAAATGATGTGGCCTTACTACAGATGGAGCGCCAGCCATGGTTGGCTCGAAAAAGGGGTTAACCTCATTAGTGAAAAAAGACATGAGTCGTCTCAGTCTTGATCCAAGTGTATGCAACTGCATCATACATCAAGAAAGTCTGTGTGTACAGTCCCTGAAGGCGAACAATGTAATGGCAACTGTAGTGTCGACCATTCATTTTATCAAAAGCAAAGGCTGAACAACTGCCAGTTTAAGGAGCTATTGAGTGATCTTGAATCGGAGTATGGTGATCTAATTTACCACTGTGAGGTGCGATGGTTGAGCCGTGGAAACATACTCGTGCGGTTTTATGGACTGATCTCTTCATGGAGATGAAGGGGAAACCTGTAGTGGAACTGAGTGATGACAAGTGGATGTGTGATTTGGCCTTCATGGTGGACATGACTTGAACGTCAAGCTTCAAGGGCCGAACCAGCTTCTCAGCGATCTGCTGTCAAATGTGAAATCGTTCGAAGCGAAATTAAAGCTGTGGCAAGTCCAACTAGAAACGGGTAACACAGTTCATTTTCCTACTCCGCAAGGACAAGAGCCTGAGATGACGGGGGAATATGCCGGTGAGTGTGGAAAGCTCGCCAAGGCATTTTTGAGCGATTTAAGGATGTGAAAAGTAAACAACTGGAGTTGAACATATTTGCAACCCCGTTTAACGTCGAACCAGCGGATGTGCCGGATGGCCTACAACACGAAGTCATTGAGCTGCAAAGCAATAACAAGCTCAAAGCCAGGTACAACAACCTCCTTCTCCTTGAGTTCTACAAAATGTAATGTTAGTGCTGAGCAGTTTCCTGTTCTGAGGAGACATGCACTTAAATTTGCATCTGTGTTCGGGACAACCAAACTGACTCTTGCAAAGACTCGATTCCGCTCAAGACTAACTGACACAAACCTGGAAAACCAGCTGCGAGTACCGTCATCTTCACTGCCAGCTGACATCAAACGCCTCAAAGATAAGCAGTTTCAGCCATCGCATTAGAGGTGAGCTTGAACAAGTAATCATAATAACAACAACATTATTTACAATACTAATATTTATTTAAATTGGATTTGCACTTTTCTAAATACTCAAGGACACAAGAAACGTCATAAAAGTCACATTTAAATTATAAAACCAATGTCAGTGATTAAAGTCATATTTAAACTATAAAACCAATGTCAGTGATTAAAGTCGCATTAAAACATGAACAAAGCAGAAAATAGCACATTTTAATAATAAGGCCCCTGAATTAATTTATAAATATCCAAATGGCCCTTGATAGCAAAAAGGTTCCCCACCACTGATGTAGATGACACTTTCATGATACTAGCTGATTATATAAAGTGTTTTTAAAGGGGGAGTGTGAATGTATGAAGGCGTGGGATCATTGGGATGACAAACAACAGGAGATGATCAGGCTGGATTCAAGCCATGTGTTTTGTAATCGGATGTCAATTTCAGGCGCCTGTGTTATCGGCAATTATAGTAATTATAGAGGATATGGACAAAGCTGAAAGAAGTTGTAACGAGCTGGACAACAAGAGAAGGAGAGAGAGAGAGTTACTAGGGCTTACATATCCTCTATTTTAAGATATCTTTCAACCTGGTTTGGGGAACAACTGAAGACTATTTCTTTTCTGCACAAGCGATTACTAAGGGAGCAAATGACCACTCTGCTTTCAGATGGAGTCTGGCCACGCTTCATGTGGACTCAATTAGGCACTAATCACACACATATTGAGCAGCAGTAGCATTAACAGTGAGGGATGAGATATGGAAGGCTTTTGGGAACGAAATGGAAGGCGCGCACACACACACACTTGCTGCCTAACTTCTCTTGACCTGGCTGAAGTTCTGCTGGGGGGTAAACGAAACATGGGCATTGTTGGTCAAAGTGCCCTTTTCCATTGAATTTCATTCAGAGACAACTGAATGACAATTGTAAGACAAAGCGTCACCTTGAGTAATCCAGCCTAACCAAAACAGCTGTCATCATTTATCAAGTGTTATGCTTCTGTGCAAAGTCTGTACTCATTATTTTGCAGTGGGTTTAAAATGTTGGAACAAAGGTGAAATAAAGGTTAAGGGAAAGTTAAAGGGATACTTTTTTCAATGAGGCCCTTTACCTACTTCCCCAGTGTCAGATGAACTAGTGGATACCATTAGCATTAGTGTGTCCAGTATGAAGGCAGTTTCGCAAGTCAACGCTAACTAGCGTTAGCGCAATGACTGGTAGTCTATGGGTATCTGCACGCTAGTGGATACCCATAGACCTCCAGTCATCGCGCTAATGCTACTTAGCATTGGCTCGAGAAACTACCTCTTCAAGGAAAGTGCAAACAAGGACTTGTTGTTGTTGGACTTTTATGTTACCATCTGGTGCAAACATATAATAAATAAATAAATATCTTATTCAGCACCAGAACCAGAAGTGAGCCACATTCATTATACAGATCAAATAAATATCTATCTATTCTACGCAGCTGACAAAACCCACTCGATAATATGGGTCACTAGCTATATTTTGACATCCCCATTGCCCTACATCCCTACATCCCACACTGTCTTACTGTTCAACGTTACATGAGCCGTGAATTGTCCGTGCAGAGCCAGACATGTAAAGTACTGTAACTAGAGCTTTTCACTGACTCAGAGCAGCAGCATGTTTCAGACTCACCCAGTCTGGACGTGACTAAATGCCACACAACATGGCCTGCATATTAGTATGAGCTGTTTGTCGGGCCTCTACTACAGACTGTGGCTACATGTCAAATTACATTCCCTATGGTGTACTACTTTAGACTATAGCCTTATGTGACTTTGGTCAATTTTATAGAGAGTAATGTGTAGTGGTTTGGTGCTTTAAGATCTGTATAAAATCTTTAGAAAACTTTTGCCTACAGTTGTCATAACATTCGGCTAAAACACATATAGATCTGGGGTGCATAGAGTACCAAAGTATGAGTCATAATACCCATAAAACCTAGTAGTCAAACAAGGAAATGGTTCCAATTGTTTTCCCACCATTCATTTATCCCATACGGGATTTTAGAAACACTTAAAATAAGGGCTGTGTTTCATGTAGGCTTACATTTGTGTAGCGTTTTGATAACCGTGAAAATTCTCTCTAGGAAAAAGTGACTTATCAATATATTCACCTGTATTTACCCCCCAAACATGAAATGCTAATTATCTGCTAATGTGGCTTTCATAAAGAACTACAAATGCCATTATGATCTGGACGAGACTGCCAAATCGAGGCAAAGGTGAGAATCTCTAGATTCTAATTAATAAATTGGCAAAATTTCATTAAATTGACAATTCTGTGAACTGTCTTGTGCAAGTTTTAACTTAACACCATACCTGTTAGCAAAGGTGTCAGCAAGAGATGATGTGCAGAAGCTTGAAGGGATTTGTAGTCTTGCATGATGTCTACTTTGATGCTCATGATCATTTTCTGATCTGAGAGTAAATAGTGCCGAATATATTGATAGTCACCTTGTCAGAGAGAGATTTACATGGTTATCAAAACATCGCCAGGGTAAGCCTTATTTTAAGTGTTTCTAAAATTCCCCATGGGAAAAATGAACAGTGTAAAAATTATTGAAACCATTTCCCTGTTTGACTGCTAGGTTTTATGGGTATTATGACACTGTGGGGCTCTATTACATTTTTTTTTAAGTTATTGGTCGAGTTTGACTTGTGTCATGCACAAAGTAGATGTCCTAACCGACTTGCCAAAACTATAGTTTGTTAACAAGAAATTTGTGGAATGGTTGAAAAACAAGTTTTAATGACTCCAACCTAAGTGTATGTAAACTTCCGACTTCAACTGTACGTAAACATTATTAAAGTGACCAGTGTGTGTGTGTAGTAGTGTGTGTGTGTATATACATGCACATTTGTGGCCTGCTGGAGGTCATTTTGCAGGGCTCTGGCAGTGCTACTCCTTGCACAAAGGCGGAGGTAGCGGTCCTGCTGCTGGGTTGTTGCCCTCCTACGGCCTCCTCCACGTCTCCTGATGTACTGGCCTGTCTCCTGGTAGTGCCTCCATGCTCTGGACACTACGCTGACAGACACAGCAAACCTTCTTGCCACAGCTCGCATTGATGTGCCATCCTGGATGAGCTGCACTACCTGAGCCACTTGTGTGGGTTGTAGACTCCGTCTCATGCTACCACTAGAGTGAGAGCACCGCCAGCATTCAAAAGTGACCAAAACATCAGCCAGGAAGCATAGGAACTGAGAAGTGGTCTGTGATCACCACCTGCAGAATCACTCCTTTATTGGGGGTGTCTTGCTAATTGCCTATAATTTCCACCTTTTGTCTATTCCATTTGCACAACAGCATGTGAAATTTATTGTCACTCAGTGTTGCTTCCTAAGTGGACAGTTTGATTTCACAGAAGTGTGATTGACTTGGAGTTACATTGTGTTGTTTAAGTGTTCCCTTAATTTTTTTGAGCAGTGTATATACACACACACACACTACTCACACTTTGTATTGCATATTTGAAATCTTTACCTTAACACTAGATGTCATTTCTGAAACATAGTGTAAAAGTTGCAGTAAAGGGAGAACCAGCACAGTAGTGATAATTTTGATTAAAACACACACACACACACACACACACACACACACACACACACACACACACAAAGGTCACTTTAATAATGTTTACATACAGTTGAAGTCGGAAGTTTACATACACTTAGGTTGGAGTCATTAAAACTTGTTTTTCAAACATTCCACAAATTTCTTGTTAACAAACTATAGTTTTGGCAAGTCGGTTAGGATATCTACTTTGTGCATGACACAAGTCATTTTTCCAACAATTGTTTACAGACAGATTATTTCACTTATAATTCACTGTATCACAATTCCAGTGTGTCAGAAGTTTACATACACTAAGTTGAATGTGCGTTTAAACAGCTTGGAAAATCCCAGAAAATTATATAGGCTAATTGACATCATTTGAGACACTCGAAGGTGTACCTGTGAATGTATTTCAAGGCCTACCTTCAAACTCAGTGCCTCTTTGCTTGACATCATGGGAAAATCTAAAGAAATCAGCCAAGACCTCAGAAAAAAAACTGTAGACCTCCACAAGTCTGGTTCATCCTTGGGAGCAATTTCCAAACGCCTGAAGGTACCAGGTTCATCTGTAAAAACAATAGTACGCAAGTATAAACACCATGGGACCACGTAGCCGTCATACCGCTCAGGAAGGAGGAAGGTTCTGTCTCCTAGAGATGAACGTACTTTGGTGCGAAAAGTGCAAATCAATCCCAGAATAACAGCAAAGGACCTTGTGAAGATACTGGAGGAAACAGGTACAAAAGTATCTATATCCACAGTAAAACGAGTCCTATATCGACATAACCTGAAAGGCCGCTCAGCAAGGAAGAAGCCACTGCTCCAAAACCGCCATAAAAAAAGCCAGACTATGGTTTGCAACTGCACATGGGGACACAGATCATACTTTTTGGAGAAATGTCCTCTGGTCTGATGAAACAAAAATAGAACTGTTTGGCCATAATGGCCATCGTTATGTTTGGAGGAAAAAGGGGGATGCTTGCAAGCCGAAGAACACCATCCCAACCGTTGAAGCATGGGGGTGGTGGCAGTATCATGTTGTGGGGGTGCTTTGCTGCAGGAGGGACTGGTGCACTTCACAAAATAGATGGCATCAGTAGGCTGGAAAATGATGTTGATATATTGAAGCAACATCTCAAGACATCAGTCAGGAAGTTAAAGCTTGGTCGCAAATGGGTCTTCCAAATGGACAATGACCCAAAGCATACTTCCAAAGTTGTGGCAAAATGGCTTAAGGACAACAAAGTCAAGGTATTGGAGTGGCCATCACAAAGCCCTCAATCCTATAGAAAATTTGTGGGCAGAACTGAAAAAGCGTGTTAGAGCAAGGAGGCCTACAAACCTGATTCAGTTAGACCAGTGTCATGTCGTTGCCTGTTTGGGTACAGCAAGCCCCATCCCCCTCTCCCTGCCACTCCCTGCCTCCCCCTTTCCTCCTTCAACTAGGTTGCTGTGGTCAGAGAGACGTCGTAAATTCCTGAGAATCTCCTCATGGACACACAGTATAGCAGAGGGTACACTTTCATAGAGAACAAAGGGATTTCTTCCACCTCACAGAACTTGAGGTACGAACAAATTTCATGTTCCGGGAAAAGTATAAAAGATCGGTGAAGATTCCAGCTATGAACTGGTCCGTTTGTCACAACTTGGGAAATTCACGGGAGACTGTGTGGCTACATTACCATACCGCTGTTTATATAATAGCCTCAGATATGAGGTTTACATCTAATTGTTGTATAAGATGAATGAGTGAGTATGATACTGTTTGTATAATTGTGTAATATGATTTTGGACTGTTTAATGAAGAAAAATCCAATCCCTTTTGATTTGAACTAAATCAGAGGACCGCCCCTGAGCCCAGTTAGGGTCAGACATCCTGGGACAGCCCCTTTCTGCAATTCCGAATAAAAACCCAACTTTGAGAAATTATCACTAGACCATGTTTTTCTCCATTAGGAGTGGACGAAGGTTGCAGACCATTGCTGAATCTTTTAACCATACCACGTGGTTAAACTCTTAGACTATTGATACCGACAGAATAAGAACACGTCTTTGATATTGATTACTAGTCTGCAGCTAGGAATTCGGTATCATTGAACGCGAAGAACGACAACCGCCGAAACATCCATTCTATAACGAATGTCACTCTGAACTATCCACAATAACCACGACAGAGAGAGGACGAAACTCTCCAACAGAAACAAACTTTTCACCAGCGATCAAGACGACACACTGAGTGTAAATATATATATAGATTGCAATTGTTCCCGAATGAGTGAGCGTTCATGTGCAAAGGATTAGCATCTCAATTGTTATAGTTATCACTCTGTAGTGACTTCTTAGTCGACTCCCAATTCCCTTTTGTTTAACAAGCCGCCATGTCGGTTTAGCCCACTAGGGCGATTCTCCTATTATTTCTTGTAACCATATGTACTTTGTTTGTTTGTTTATGCATTTCTGTGAATTACTTAGTTAGTAATAAATAAATTATTTAAGACAATTGGTGTATGGATGACTCATAGTGAAGACTGGGTTAGTGCAGATAACCAACAATTTACAAACATTTGGAATGAGACTAACGTGAGGTAAAGTAAATAATTCATTAATTCGAAGACTAATTGATCAGATAAAATATCTGAAAAGTTATTTTAGGAAATGATAACTTTGTAATCTGAATATTTTTCCTTGGTGCCCCAACTTCCTAGTTAATTAGTTACGTTATTAATCAGTTGATTGAATGGGCCAAAATTTACCCAACTTATTGTGGGAAGCTTGTAGAAGGCTACCTGAAACGTTTGACCCAAGTTAAACAATTTAAAGGCAATGCTACCAAATACCAATTGAGTGTATGTAAACTTCTGACCCACTGGGAATGTGATGAAATAAATAAAAGCTGAAATAAATCATTCTCTACTATTATTCTGACATTATACATTCTTAAAATAAATTATCCTAACTGACCTAAGACAGGGAATTTTTACTAGGATTAAATGTCAGTAATTGTGAAAAACTGAGTTTAAATGTATTTGGCTAAGGTGTATGTAAACCTCCGACTTCAACTGTATTCTCGTGAAGGCCATCCTATTCAACTATTGCTGTACATTTACTATTCTATCCGGTAGATGTAACCATGAAGGTAGATGCAACCAGGCCAGCAGATGTAACCAGGCCGGTTCTCACCCAAGGGAGGATCCCTCCTCTGCATTTCATTGAGTTCCATTCATCTTTATATCTCATGTTATCTGATTACCTTTCTTAATTGGAGCAGTGGGATCAATGTTAATTTGATTCCTGCTGTCCTGTTCTGGGCCAGGACAGAGGTGGATGACAGAGAGGAGGAGACAAAATAAGAGGGAGAGAAGATGAGAGTGAATGAAAGTCGGTGGGTAGATGAGGAGGAGGTTTGGATACTTGGGTCAAGGTGACCACGACACACCTGAAGGACACTCTGTCTGATGACGTGACCAAGCCACCCACCTTTGGAATACAACAAACGTGTATGCATATCCCCACATGCTCAGAAACTGCAAATTCATGAGAACACCCACAGACACTCACACAGAGGTAAATTCAGAATAACTGTATAAGAACAGTGACTACCTGGGAATTGCTTTGGTCCTCTGTTTTGCTTCAGAACCTACTGAAGTTACCCATTGTGTAAAAACATCCTGAACTTATTGTGCCAAAATGACAAAGATTATAGACTCAAAATTCAGCACAAGAGCTAATCTAACAAACGCCTTTGCACATGTATTATCACTACAGAAAAGCGAGTGCAAACACTGAACCCCCCCCCCCCCACACACACACACAACTCCCCCACACACACACAATGGCCGTCACCTAGGGAAAGTGTCATCTCAAATTGAACAGCAGAAAGTAGGTCAATGAGATTCCGTCGAGGGAACAGCGCGACAGGTTGTCGGTGTTGTCGCTGCAGACCAGATCGCTGGGTGGGTGACTCATGCTAACGCTTTGCTCAATACGGACCTTTTTTCCATTCTGTTCAATACGTGTCCATCCGCCATGCAGGCAGGGTGGAAGGCCTCAGTCAGGGACAGCTGGCTAGAACAGCAACGTCATGGCCCCAGGATGACCACAGGAGAGAGAGGAGCGGATAGGAAGGAAGAGAAGGTAACAGAGGGATTGAGACTTGAATAGAAGGGCAAACCTGGGGGATTTGAGACCAACATAAAACCTAGATGATATGCTGGGGGATTGAGACCAAAATAAAACCTAGATGACATGCTGGGGGATTGAGACCAAAATAAAACCTAGATGACATGCTGGGGGATTTAAAACCAAAATAAAACCTAGATGATATGCTGGGGGATTGAGACCAAAATAAAACCTAGATGACATGCTGGGGGATTTAAAACCAAAATAAAACCTAGATGATATGCTGGGGGATTGAGACCAAAATAAAACCTAGATGACATGCTGGGGGATTGAGACCAAAATAAAACCTAGATGACATGCTGGGGGATTGAGACCAAAATAAAACCTAGATGATATGCTGGGGGATTTAAAACCAAAATAAAACCTAGATGACATGCTGGGGGATTTAAAACCAAAATAAAACCTAGATGATATGCTGGGGGATTGAGACCAAAATAAAACCTAGATGACATGCTGGGGGATTGAGACCAAAATAAAACCTAGATGATATGCTGGGGGATTTAAAACCAAAATAAAACCTAGATGATATGCTGGGGGATTGAGACCAAAATAAAACCTAGATGACATGCTGGGGGATTTAAAACCAAAATAAAACCTAGATGACATGCTGGGGGATTTAAAACCAAAATAAAACCTAGATGATATGCTGGGGGATTGAGACCAAAATAAAACCTAGATGACATGCTGGGGGATTTAAAACCAAAATAAAACCTAGATGACATGCTGGGGGATTTAAAACCAAAATAAAACCTAGATGACATGCTGGGGGATTTAAAACCAAAATAAAACCTAGATGACATGCTGGGGGATTGAGACCAAAATAAAACCTAGATGACATGCTGGGGGATTTAAAACCAAAATAAAACCTAGATGATATGCTGGGGGATTGAGACCAAAATAAAACCTAGATGATATGCTGGGGGATTGAGACCAAAATAAAACCTAGAGGACATGCTGGGGGATTGAGACCAAAATAAAACCTAGATGACATGCTGGGGGATTGAGACCAAAATAAAACCTAGATGACATGCTGGGGGATTTAAAACCAAAATAAAACCTAGAGGACATGCTGGGGGATTGAGACCAAAATAAAACCTAGATGACATGCTGGGGGATTGAGACCAAAATAAAACCTAGATGACATGCTGGGGGATTTAAAACCAAAATAAAACCTAGATGACATGCTGGGGGATTGAGACCGAAATAAAACCTAGATGACATGCTGGGGGATTGAGACCAAAATAAAACCTAGATGACATGCTGGGGGATTGAGACCAAAATAAAACCTAGAGGACATGCTGGGGGATTTAAAACCAAAATTTAACCTACATTTAGGGGATTTAAGACCAAAATAAAAAGCAAATGACATGCTACTGGATTAAGGACCAAAATAAAACCTAGATGATATGCTACGGGATTTGAGACCAAAATAAAACGATATGCTGGGGGGATTTAAGACTAAACTAAATCATATACATTTTTACTTGTCATACGCTACATAAACAACAGGTGTAGTAAACTAATAGTGAAATGCTTAGTTACGGGTCTTCCCAACAATGCAGAGACAAAAAAAACAAACAAAAAAACAAGGAAGAAATACACAATGAGTAACGATTGGCTATATACACAGAGTACCAGTACCGAGTCGATGTCCAGGGGTACAAGGGTATTTGTGTTTAGATATGTATGTATACTGTAGGTAGGGGTAAAGTGACTAGGCAACATGAGAGATAATAAACAGTAGCAGCAGCGTATGTGATGAGTCAAAAGAGTTAGTGCAAAAAAGGTCAATGCAGATAGTCCGGGTAGCTGTTGGTTAACAATTTAACTTACTATTTAGCAGTCTTATGTCTTGGGGGTAGAAGCTGTTCAGGGTCCTGTGTGCAATAATAGTGCAATAGTAATGTTTAACATGATTTTTGAATGATTACCTATCTCTGTACCCCACACATACAATTATCTGTAAGGTCCCTCAGTCGAGCAGTGAATTTCAAACACAGATTCAACCACAAAGACCAGGGAGGTTTTCCAATGCCAGTACTTGCAAAGAAGGGCACCTATTGGGACGTGGGTAAAACAAAAAGCAGACATTTAATATCCCATGAAAAATTGTGAAGTTATTAATTACCATTTGGATGGTGTATCAATACACCCAGTCACTACAAAGATACAGGCGTCCTTCCTAACTCAGTAGCCGGAGATGAAGGAAATCGCTCAGGGATTTAATCATGAGGCCAACGGTGACTTTAAAACAGTTATAGAGTTGAATGGCTGTGATAGGAGAAAACTGAAGATAGATCAACAACAACATTGTAGTTACTCCACAATACTAACCTAACTGACAGAGTGAAAAGAAGGAAGCCTGTACAGAATACAAATATTCCAAAACATGCATCCAGTTTGCAACAAGGTACTAAAGTAATACTGCAAAAAATGTGGCAAAGCAATTCACTTTTTGTCCTGAATACAAAGTGTTGTTTGGGATAAATCCATTACAACACAATACTGAGTACCACTCTCCATATTTTCAAGCATAGTGCTGGCTGCATCATGTTATGGATATGCTTGTAATCATTAAGGACTTGGGAATTTTTCAGGATAAAAAAGAAACGGAATGGAACTAAGCACAGGCAAAATCCTAGAGTAAGACCTGGTTCAGTCTGCTTTCCACCAGACACTGGCAGGGAAGGCCAAATCTACACTGGAGTTGCTTACCATGTAGACAGTAAATGTTACTGAGTGGCCGAGCTACAGTTTTGACTTAAATCTACTTGAAAATCTAAGGCAAGACGTGAAGATGGTTGCCTATCAATGATCAAGAACCATTTGACAGAGCTCGAAACATAATCCAGGTGTGGAAAGCACCTAGAGACTTATCCAGAAAGACTCACAGCTGAAATCACTGCCAAAGGTGCTTCTACAAAGTATTGAGAGTTGCTTCTACAAAAGGTGCCTCCACAAAGATGTGTGAATACCTATGTAAATTAGATATTTCTGTATTTCATTTTCAATAAATGTGCAAAAATGTCACTTTTCATTATGGCGTATTGTGTGTAGATGGGTGAGAGAAAACAATTTAATCCATCCACAGTATTCAGCCCTAGACTTTTTCCACATTTTGTTGTGTTACAGCCTGAACTCAAAATGGATTAAATTGTTTCCCCCCCCCTCTTATTTCTCTCTTACAGCCTTATTCTAAAATAAAAAAAAATAAAAAATCCTCTGAAATCTACACACAATACCCCATAATGACAAATCGAAAACAAGTTGACATTTTTGAAAATGAAAAAGGGGAAAAAAATGAAATACCTTATTTACATAAGTATTCAGACCCTTTGCTATGAGACTCGTAATTGAGCTTAGGTGTATCCTGTTTCCATTGATCATCCTTGAGATGTTTCTACAACTTGATTGGAGTCCACCTGTGGAAAATTCAATTGATTGGACATGATTTGGAAAGGCACACACCTGTCTATATAAGGTCCCACAGTTGACAGTGCATGTCAGAGCAAAAACCAAGCCATGAGGTCGAAGGAATTGTCCATAGTGCTCCGAGACAGCATTGTGTCAAGGCACAGATATGGGGAAGGGTACCAAAACATGTCTGCAGCATTGAAGGTCCCAAAGAACAGTGGCCGTCATCATTCTTAAATGGAAGAAATTTGGAAATACCAAGATTCCTAGAGCTGGCCGCCCGGCTAAACTGAGCAATCAGGGAAGAAGGGCCTTGGTCAAGGAGGTGACCAAGAACCCGATGGTCACTCTGACAGAGCTCCAGAGTTCCTCTGTTGAAATGGGAGAACCTACCAGAAGGACAACCATCTCTGCAGCACTCCACCAATCAGGCCTTTATGGTAGAGTGGCCAGACGGAAGCCAATCATCCTCAGTAAAAGGTACATGACAGCCCGCTTGGAGTTTGCCAAAGGCACCTAAAGACTCTAAGACCATGAGAAACAAGATTCTCTGGTCTGATGAAAACAAGATTCAACTCTTTGGCCTGAATGCCAAACGTTACGTCTGGTGGAAACCTGGCACCCTCCCTACAGTGAAGCATGGTGGTGGCAGCATCATGCTGTGGGTGTGTTTTTCAGCCGCAGGGACTGGGAGACTAGTCAGGATCTAGGCAAAGATGAACGTAGCAAAGTACAGAGAGATCATTGATGAAAACCTTCTCCAGAGTGCTCAGGCTGAGGCAAAGGTTCACCTTCCAACAGGACAACGACCCTAAGCACACTGCTAAGACAACACAAGAGTGGCTTAGGGACAAGTCTCTGAATGTCCTTGAGTGGCTCAGCCAGAGCCCGGACTTGAACCCGATCTAACATCTCTGGAGAGACCTGAAAACAGCAACGCTTCCCATTCAACCTGACAGAGCTTGAGAGGATCTGCAGAGAAGAATGGAAAAACTCCCCAAATACAGGTGTGCCAAGCTTGTTGCTTCATACCCAAGAAGACTTGATGCTGTAATCGCTGCCAAAAGTGCTTCAACAAAGTACTGAGTAAAGGGTCTGAATACTTATACAAATGTAATACTTCAGTCTTTTTTTTGCTTTGTCATTATGGGGTATTGATGAGAAAACCCCCCGATTTAATCACATTTTACAATATGGCTGTAACGTAACACAATGTGGAAAAGGTCTGGGGTCTGAATACTCTCTGAAGGCACTGTATATGCAGAGTCAGGAAGGATATTAGGAGTGGAGGGGAAGGAGGTGTGAAGAATGTTATACGGGGATGATGGCGAGAGTGTATCGGGGGTTGACAAACACAGGAGGACGGTTTCCAGGTGCTGGTGAATGAGGGAGGTCTCTCTGTTAGAGCCAGATGTATATGTATAGCAGGTAAAGTATTAAAACCTACTCGTGACAATACTGCATCAGTCTCAATGCATCTGCTAATCTCCATTAGGTCATGGGATGGACGGAGGTAGAGTAAGTAGATGTGTGTGTGTTTGTGTGTGTGTGTGGGGGGGTGCAGTTGGGTGAGTGTGTGTGTGTGGAGGTGCTTTGCCTGGATGAGCTAAGGAGAGCAAGGGAAGCAGAAAATGTAGCCTACGTGAAAATCTATTTTATGGCAATGGAGACAGAGAGAAAAAAAAACTAGGCACCAGGAACCTGTTAAGAATGATCCCAGGAGAAGAAGCCTCATAACTGTTGAACAGTCATGTGACGTTAAGAAATGAATGAACATGCAGTAATGCAACATCTCCAGTACTGTATCAGTCTGCATCATTGATACAATGGTGCAGTGCTATAGTTTGTGTGACTAAAGCCTTTCGAAACCAATATCTGACCACTGAGCCACACGTGCGCCTCACGTGCATGTGGGGGTCACCAGTTCACATATGAGTGGCCGGCACACCTCATGGTCCAACTGTAGCCCTTTCATCCCTGGGGTTACTGACGCACGAGCACGGGGGGATGCTGGAACGGCACAGGGGCGATACTGCTGCCTAGCTCAAACGATTTAAAAATGGAGGGAAAGAGAGGGAGTGCAGGGAGAAAAGTAGGGAAGAAAGGGAGCTCCAGGAAAGGAGGATAATAGGTTGCAGCGATAGGCTGCTCTCTCCTGTTGTGTCTGCCTAGCAACAGTGCCAAGCCACTCACCAGTGGTTTGGTCACTGTTGTCATGGAGACCACACACACACATATGTACACACATACAGTTTTCCGCTCCTGAAGGAGAAGTGATTCGAAACTCATAAACAGCAATACACAGAGTGACGTTTGACATTTGTAGTGCTCGTCATCGTTCCCCAGCTCCAAAATTATCATATAATTAAGTCTTTATTTATACAGAGTAGACGCAATTCCCTCAAGGTTTTGCATCGCTATGTTTTATCATGTACCGAAATGCAATTGCTTCTTTCCTGCAGGTAGAGTTTTTTTGTGTCCTGCATGAACACTCTGAAATAAATCAAATAAAAGTTTATTTGTCACGTGCGCTGAATACAACAGGTGTAGACCTTACAGTGAAATGCTTACTTACAGGTGCTAACCAATAGTGCAAAAAAGGTATTAGGTGAACAATTGGTAGGTAAAGAAATAAAACAACAGTAAAAAGACAGGCTATATACAGTAACGAGGCTATAAAAAGTAGCGAGGCTACATACAGACACTGGTTAGTCAGGCTGATTGAGGTAGTATGTACATGTAGATATGGTTGAAGTGGCTATGCATATATGATGAACAGAGAGTAGCAGTAGCGTAAAAGAGGCGTTGGCGGGTGGTGGGTGGGACACAATGTAGATAGCCCGGTTAGCCACTGTGCGGGAGCACTGGTTGGTCGGCCCAATTGAGGTAGTATGTACATGAATGTATAGTTAAAATGACTATGCATATATGATAAACAGAGAGTAGCAGCAGCGTAAAAGGAGGGGTTGGGGTGGGGGGCACACAATGCAAATATTCCATTTGATTACCTGTTCAGGAGTCTTATGGCTTGGGGGTAAAAACTGTTGAGAAGCCTTTTTGTCCTAGACTTGGCACTCCGGTACCGCTTGCCATGCGGTAGTAGAGAGAACATTCTATGACTGGGGTGGCTGGGGTCTTTGACAATTTTTAGGGCCTTGCTCTGACACCGCCTGGTGTAGAGGTCCTGGATGGCAGGCAGCTTAGCCCCAGTGATGTACTGGGCCGTACGCACTACCCTCTGTAGAGCCTTGCGGTCAGAGGCCGAGCAGTTGCCGTACCAGGCAGTGATGCAACCAGTCAGGATGCTCTCGATGTTGCGGCTGTAGAACCTTTTGAGGATCTCAGGACCCATGCCAAATCTTTTTAGTTTCCTGAGGGGGAATAGACTTTGTTGTGCCCTCTTCACGACTGTCTTGGTGTGTTTGGACCATTCTAGTTTGTTGTTGATGTGGAGACCAAGGAACTTGAAGCTCTCAACCTGCTCCACTACAGCCCCGTTGATGAGAATGGGGGCGTGCTCGGTCCTCCTTTTCCTGTAGTACACAATGATCTCCTTAGTCTTGGTTACGTTGAGGGATAGGTTGTTATTCTGGCACCACCCGGCCAGGTCTCTGACTTCCTCCCTATAGGCTGTCTCGTCGTTGATCAGGCCTACCACTGTTGTGTCGTCTGCAAACTTAATGATGGTGTTGGAGTCGTGCCTGGCCATGCAGTCGTGGGTGAACAGGGAGTACAGGAGGGGACTGAACACGCACCACTGGGGAGCTCCAGTGTTGAGGATCAGCGTGGCAGATGTGTTGCTGCCTACCCTTACCACCTGGGGGCGGCCCGTCAGGAATTCCAGGATCCAGTTGCAGAGGGAGGTGTTTAGTCCCAGGATCCTTAGCTTAGTGATGAGCTTTGATGGTACTATGGTGTTGAACTCTGAGCTGTAGTCAATGAATAGCATTCTCACGTAAGTGTTCCTTTTGTCCAGGTGGGAAAGGGCAGTGTGGAGTGCAATAGAGATTGCATCATCTATGGATCTGTTTGGGCGGTATGCAAATTGGAGTGGGTCTAGGGTTTCTGGGATAATGGTGTTGATGTGAGCCATTACCAACCTTTCAAAGCACTTCATGGCTACAGACGTGTAGTCATTTAGGCAGGTTTGGTCTGTAGTCATTTAGGCAGGTTGCGTTTGCGTTCTTGGGCACAGGGACTATGGTGGTCTGCTTGAAACATGTTGGTATTACAGACTTAAATCAGGGACATGTTGAAAATGTCAGTGAAGACACCGGCTAGTTGGTCAGCACATGCCCGGAGCACACGTCCGGGTAATCCGTCTGGCCCCGCAGCCTTGTGTATGTTGACCTGTTTAAAGGTCTTACTCACGTCGGCTACGGAGAGCGTGATCACACAGTCGCCTGGAACAGCTGATGCTCTCATGCATGCCTCAGTGTTGCTTGCCTCAAAGCAAGCATTGAAGTGATTTAGCTCGTCTGGTAGGCTCGTGTCACTGGGCAGCTCGCGGCTGTGCTTCCCTTTGTAGTCTGTAATAGTTTGCAAGCCCTGCCACGTAAGACGAGCGTTGGAACCGGTGTAGTATGATTCAATCTTAGCCCTGTATTGACGCTTGCCTGTTTGATGGTTCGTCGCAGGGCATTGTAGGATTTCTTGTAAGCTTCCGGGTTAGAGTCCCGCACCTTGAAAGCGGCAGCTCTACCCTTTAGCTCAGTGCGAATGTTGGCTGTAATCAATCCATGGCTTCTGGTTGGGGTATGTACGTACAGTCACTGTGGGGACGACGTCCTTGATGCACTTATTGATAAAGCCGGTGACTGATGTGGTGTACTCCTCAATGCCATCGGAAGAATCCCGGAACATGTTCCAGTCTGTGATAGCAGATAACAGTCCTGTAGTTTAGCATCTGCTTCATCTGACCACTTTTTTATAGACCGAGTCACTGGTGCCTCCTGCTTTAATTTTTGCTTGTAAGCAGGAATCAGGAGGATAGAGTTGTTGTCGGATTTACCAAATGGAGGGCGAGGGAGAGCTTTGTATGCGTCTCCGTGTGTGGAGTACAGGTGATCTAGAATTTTTTCCCCTCTGGTTGCACATTTAGCATGTTGATGGAATAGTTAACATCCTAATGACAAGAGAACGAACCGTTTATACCATCATCAAACTAATTCCATATAATGAGAGTACAAGACAGTGTGCAGGAAGGAACAACAGCGGAAAGAGCAACAGCAGACAATATGTTGTATTTTACACTGAGAGTGCAGGCTGATTTGGAGCTGCAGTCTAGGCTACCAACTGAGCCCTAGTGCACACTGAGACCTCCATTAGGGGTAATTGTGGCCTTCCTGCTCTGTCTGATGAGTGGAGAATATGTAGCCCCCACCATCTCATGTGCTTTCTGTACAATTTTCATGCATTTACATTTTAGTAATTTAGCAGTCGCTCTTACAGTAGTAAGAACATACATTTACATACTTTTTTCATACTAGTCCTCCGTGGGAATGGAACCCGCAACCCTGGCGTTGCAAGTGCCATGCTCTACAAACTATGCTACATGGGACGACACCTGGGGCCGCATGGCAAATGGCCCAGGAACACAAGAACAATACTTGAGGGCAGGTCAGTCCTCCCCTTGTCAAGAGGAAAGAAATCTCTCACGCACAGACGTAAGCAGGTTTATCAAATCAAGCACATAGCCATACAATCTCCATAGACAAACATTGGCAGTAGAATGGCCTTACTGAAGAGCTCAATGACTTTCAACGTGGCACCATCATAGGATACCACCTTTCCAACAAGTCAGTTCGTCAAATTTCTGCCCTGCTAGAGCTGCCACGGTCAACTGTAAGTGCTGTTATTGTGAAACGTCTAGGAAACGTCTAGGAGAAATAACGTCTCAGTTGCGAAGTGGTAGGCCACACAAGATCACAGAACGGGACCGCTGAGTGCTGAAGCACGTACTACCGAGTTCCAAACTGCCTCTGGAAGCAACGTCAGCACAAGAACTGTTCATCGGAAGCTTCATGAAATGGGTTTCCATGACCGAGCAGTCACACACAAGTCGAAGATCACCATGCGTGATGCCAAGTATCAGATGGAGGTGTGTAAACCTCGCCGCCATTGGACTCAGGAGCAGTGGAAACGCGTTCTCTGGAGTAATGAATCACACTTCTCCATCTCGCAGTCTGACGGAAGAATTTGGGTTTGCCGGACACCAGGAGATCGCTACCTGCCCCAATGCATAGTGCCAACTGTAAAGTTTGGTAATGGAGGAATAATGGTCTGGGGCTGTTTTTCATGGTTCGGGCTAGGCCCCTTAGTTCCAGTGAAGGGAAATCTTAACGCTACAGCATACAATGACATTCCAGACGATTCTGTGCTTCCAACTTTGTGTCAACAGTTTGGGGAAGGCCCTTACCTATTTCAGCATGACAATGCCCCGGTGCACAAAGCGAGGTCAATACAGCAACGGTTTGTCGAGATTGGTGTGGAAGAACTTGACTGGCTTGCACAGAGCCCTGACCTCAACCCTATTGAACACCTTTGGGATGAAATGGAACGGCGACTGCGAGCCAGGCCTAATCACCCAACATCAGCCCGACCTCACTAACGCTTGTGGCTGAATGGAAGCAAGTCCCTGCAGCAATGTTCCAACATCTAGTGGAAAGCCTTCCCAGAAGAGTGGAGGCTGTTATAGCAGCGAAGGGGGGACCAACTCCATATTAATGCCCATGATTTTGGAATGAGATGTTCGATGAGCAGGTGTTCACATACTTTTGGTCATGTAATGTATGTCCTACGGAGCCATTGTACCGACTTCCTGTTATGATGAATATTACTTCACTACAAAGTGAAGTGCTGTCATTATGTCTGGCCAATCAGACAGTGTGAGTGGATCTGGGACAGAAACCGGAGAATTATGGGTTTTCAGCTAGCCAAACAAACAAACAAACCAATGCACACACACCTAGCACAAACATACACTCAAACAAGCTCTCTCTCTCACACACACACACACACACAGACACGGACACATAGACTTACATGAATGCGAGTCCCAGATAGTTGGCAGTGCTGCCCCAGTACATAGGGTTCTCAGTTACATTGAAGGGGAAACCTTTCACCTTCTCTTCCATCAGGATCCCAAAATAGTCACCTGGAAGAAACACACGTACGTACATAAGATATTCAATACATCACACTGTAGGTGACCAGATACACTACCCACCACTACCCTCACAAGCCACACTGATCAGCTTTAATATTGCAGATAGATTGTGGCTCTATTAATGTTATTGTCTGCATCATTTCCAATCACCAATATACACTGAAAAAAATATAAACTCAGCATGTAATGTGTTGGTCCATGTTTCATGAGCTGAAGTGAAAGGTCCCAGAAATGTTCCATATGCACAAAAAAATTGCACACATTTGTTTACATTCCTGTTAGTGAGCATTTCTCCTTTGCCAAGATAATCCATCCACCTGACAGGTGTGGCATATCAAGAAGCTGTTTAAACAGCATGATCATTACACAGGTGCACCTTGTGCTGGGGACAATAAAAAGTCACTATAAAATGTGCAGTTTTGTCACACAATACAATGCCACAGATGTCTCACGTTTTGAAGGAATGTGCAATACGTATGCTGACTGCAGGAATGTCCACCAGAGCAGTTGCCAGAGAATTGAATGTTAGTTTCTCTAACATAAGCCGACTCCAACGTCATTTTAGAGAACTTGTCAGTATGTCCAACCGGCCTCACAACCGCAGACCACGTGTAACCACACCAGCCAAGGACCTCCACATCCAGCTTCTTCACCTGCGGGATCGTCTGAGACCAGCAACCCGTACAGCTGATGAAACTGAGGAGTATTTCTGTCTGTAATAAAGCCCTTTTGTGGTGAAAAAACGAATTATAATTGGCTGGGCCTGGCTCCCAAGTGGGTGGGCCTATGCCCTCCCAGGCCCACCCAAGGCTGCGCCCCTGCCCAGTCATGTGAAATCCATAGATTAGGGCCCAATTGATTTATTTCAATTGACTGATTTCCTTTTATGAACTGTAACTAAGTAAAACATTTAAATTGTTGCATGTTGCGTTTATATATATTTTTCTGTATATTTCTTTGTAAATATATAGTAAATATATTATTTTAAATACTGTATATATATTTTTTAACAACCCCTCCCCTAATTGGAGTAAACTAATGGATAACAATACTTAGGTTTCTCTGTCCCGCTTATAAATACTATATACATTTTACAGACCGTATATTTTACATCAGTTATATTTTGTTTGTTTTTAGTCCGAGCCGTCAGCTACCCTTAACCCCTCCCATCTATCTCTTAAGACCATCCAGTTTTGATTTCTAACTGACATATATGTATTTTCCACTCTGTGCTGTAATGTTTTACAAAAGTTCTGAACCTTAATATGCTCATAGTTTCTACAGGTTGTAAATTAAATAAATATTTTTGCTAAGAGTTGTATTATATTACTGATTGATTGACTATGACTTTTCAAATCACCCAGAAGTGCTATTTGAAGAGTTAGCTCCTAATAAATGTTGATCTTTTTTAGACCATTCCTGAACCTTCCACGAAAAACAAGCCACATATGGGCAGTACCAAAACAAGCTACATATGGGCAGTACCAAAACAAGCCACATATGGACAGTACCAAAACAAGCCACATATGGGCAGTACCAAAACAAGCTACATATGGGCAGTACCAAAACAAGCTACATATGGGCAGTACCAAAACAAGCCACATATGGGCAGTACCAAAACAAGCCACATATGGGCAGTACCAAAACAAGCTACATATGGGCAGTACCAAAACAAGCTACATATGGGCAGTACCAAAACAAGCTACATGTGGGCAGTACCAAAACAAGCTACATATGGGCAGTACCAAAACAAGCTACATATGGGCAGTACCAAAACAAGCGATCTAATGATTCTGTCTCTTTGCAACAAAATCTGCAGAGCTGGGATGGTTGTATCCCCGTATATATATATATATATATATATATATATAAATAACATTTTATTGATTGCAAGAATTTTATCTAATAATTTAAATTAAGTTTTGAATCCGGCGTCGTTTTATGCATCAATTCATAAACCATGTGCCATGGAATCGGTACATCGAAAATCTCCTCCCAACTATTTTGCAACCTGTATGGCGCAGCTGTACATTTTTTGGTCCTTAAATAAAAAAGTACACCAGTTTTATTTATCACAATCTTTTACCAATTTTGGTCTTTAATGCAGGACAGACAAGTTCCTTATCTTCTCCCCCTTCCACTTGCCTCCTCCATTTTTGTGGTAATGCTGCAATCAGTTGGTTGTAACTTCGGATAGAGCAGACATTTCCATATTTTTTTGTTAACTGCATGTGCCATACATTAACTCCACCAGTTCAATTTATGATATAAATTGACAAAGAAAAAAAAAATCTAAAAAAATCATGTTTTTTTAAATCAATTTGTATGTTTGAGATGAACCATAATATTTGTTCTGTCTTCTCGGGTGGAATAAAACCAAAAAAATGGTTTTAGAAATAGCGATATTTTGGAGATTCATTCATTTTCAAAAGGCCATTCTTGCTAATCTGCTAGAGAACCAGTTCGGATTTAAGTATAGTTTTGTATGACTGAAGCCTTTAGTGAGAGGTCTAATGCATGAATATTTAATAATTTCTGCCCGCCGAATTCATATTCATTATATAAATAGGCCCGTTGAATTTTGTCTGGCTTGCCATTCCAAATAAAGTGGAAAATGTTTTGCTCATGTAATTGAAGTGATCATTCATACAAGTACGAATGATTATATGAATATAAAAGTACAGAATATGTTGACTTTTGTATCAGGGTGCTAATGGCTAAATATTTTGGCTAGGTGGATGGTTATAAAATGGAGGAAGGTGGAGGGAATGTATGAGTGAGGCTGGTGGCAGGAGTCTCTGATCTGGGGCATAACTCAGTGAGCACCTGGCTGCCGACTGCATAACCTGCCAGTGGGAGCTCTCCCACCATACACAGACTACACAAAAAAGCCCTATTATGGTTGGTTTGGCAACATCTCTGGATTATTGCATTAGGGGTATACTATGAAGTTACAGTTGAAGTCGGAAGTTTACATACACTTAGGTTGGAGTCATTAAAACTCGTTTTTCAACCACACCACACATTTCTTGTTAACAAACTATAGTTTTGGCAAGTCGGTTAGGACATCTACTTTGTGCATGACACAAGTAATTTTTCCAACAATTGTTTACAGACAGATTATTTCACTGTATCACAATTCCAGTGGGTCAGAAGTTTACATACACTAAGTTGACTGTGCCTGTAAACAGCTTGAAAAATTCCAGAAAATTATGTCATGGCTTTAGAAGCTTCTGATTGACTTAAATGATGTCAATTAGCCTATTGGAGGTGTACCTGTGGATGTATTTCAAGGCCTACCTTCAAACTCAGTGCCTGTTTGCTTGACATCATGGGAAAATCCCCCAAAATCAGCCAAGACCTCAGAAAAACTATTGTAGACCTCCACATATCTGGTGCATCCTTGGGAGCAATTTCCAAACGCCTGAAGGTACCAGGTTAATCTGTAAAAACAATAGTCATCTGTACAAACAATAGTACGCAAGTATAAACACCATGGGACCACACAGCAGTCATACCTCTCAGGAAGGAGACGCATTCTGTCTCCTAGAGATGAACGTACTTTGGTGCGAAAAGTGCAAATCAATCCCAGAACAACAGCAAAGGACCTTGTCAAGATACTGGAGGAAACAGGTACAAAAGTATCTATATCCACAGTAAAACGAGTCCTATATCGACATAACCTGAAAGGCCGCTCAGCAAGGAAGAAGCCACTGCTCCAAAACCGCCATAAAAAAGCCAGACTCCAGTTTGCAACTGCACATGGGGACAAAGATCGTACTTTTTGGAGAAATGTCCTCTGGGCTGATGAGACAAAAATAGGACTGTTTGGCCGTAATGACCATCGTTATGTTTGGATGAAAAAGGGGGAGGCTTGCAAGCCGAAAACATCATCCCAACCGTGAAGCACGGGGGTGGCAGCATCATGTTGTGGGGGTGCTTTGCTGCAGGAGGGACTGGTGCACTTCACAAAATAGATGGCATCATGAGGATGGAATATTATGTGGATATATTGAAGCAACATCTCAAGACATCAGTCAGGAAGTTAAAGCTTGGTCGCAAATGGGTCTTCCAAATGGACAATGACCCAAAGCATACTTCCAAAGTTGTGGCAAAATGGCTTAAGGACAACAAAGTCAAGGTATTGGAGTGGCCATCACAAAGCCCTGACCTCAATCCTATAGAACATTTGTGGGCAGAACTGAAAAAGCGTGTGCGAGCAAGGAGGTCTACTAACCTGACTCAGTTACACCAGCTCTGTCAGGAGGAATGGGCCAAAATTCACCCAACTTATTGTAGGAAGCTTGTGGAAGGCTACCCGAAACGTTTGACCCATTAAAGGCAATGCTACCAAATACTAATTTAGTGTATGTAAACTTCTGACCCACTGGGAATGTGATGAAAGAAATAAAAGCTGAAATAAATCATTCTCTCTGCTATTATTCTGATATTTCACATTCTTAAAATAAAGTGGTGATCCTAACTGACCTAAGACAGGGAATGTTTACTCGGATTAAATGTCAGGAATTGTTAAAAACTGAGTTTAAATGTATTTGGCTAAGGTGCATGTAAACGTCAGACTTCAACTGTAGGTAGATCTGTCAGGATTTTCTAAAGCGAGCCAGCTTCAGCTAGCTTCACATTCCAACTCAGGCTTCATCCATGTTACGAAGGTGGATATTGATCCTGTACCTGCCGCTAACTCAAACCAGGATTGCAACTGCACGTGTGTCGCAGCTGTATAGCACAACAAGTCGAATGCCAAACTCTTCATTGAGACAATACTGGAACAGCAATCTACTGTAGGGGCAAATCCGTGACATATTTTCAGAAACCAAAATGAGAGACAAATTATCCTGAAAATTCAGCCTATGGTGGTTAATAAACTGGGTGTTTCGAGCCTCTAATGCTGATTGGCTGAAAGACGTGGTATATCAGACCGTTTACCATGGGTATGACAAAACATGTATTTTTTCTGCTATAATTACATTGGTAACCAGTTTAAAATGGCAATAAGGCACCCCGGGTGTTTGTGGTACATTGCCAACATACATAACATGGCTAAGGGCTTTATCCAGGCACTCCGAGCTGCGTCGTGCTTAAGAACAGCTCTTAGCTGTGCTATTTTGGCCATATACCACGCCCCCTCGGGCCTTACTTCTTAATTGGAAGTGCCATCTTTCTTTTATTACACGTATCGTTAATGCCGTCTTATCAATGAACAGGCACCCTTTTTTCCAATCCTATTGATCAAATAATGGTCATACAAAATGCCATTGCTAAATTTGCAGTTTGATAGGAATTTTAATATTAATATTTAACACAAAATATTTGATCACCTTCCTCAAATGAAAGGGAGGATGATGTCATTTTTGCGAGAGGGAGAGAATCTAATTTCTGTCAAAAATGTGAGTCACCTTCGTGGCAACGGTTATCCCGAGTTTAACTCTGAATTTAGTTTAGCTCCTCTATCCCGCTTCGTAGTATACCCCTCAGCTGTTTGGATTGGTAGGTGAAAGGTGGAGAGCGGTAGGGGCGAAGGGAGATTACACTAAAGTAAGGTGTAGGCTGAGGCATAGCTCAGTGTAACTGGAGAACCCGCATGGCTTCGACTGCAGTGTGAATTATTTTCCATACAAACAGTACCTCTCTCTCTAAGTAAAACACACAAGTTGATCTTTTCTAATTCACTCAGATGGCCATTTTCATTTTCTCTTTAAAATGCCAAATGTAAGAAGAGGCAGGTAAATACATTTTTTATATTTAATGGGTTACATTATGTAGTCTGTGTGATAGACTTACATCAACAAATCTTGGCTGAATAGAAACCTGGCTTTTAGGGCGTCATAACAAAACCACGGTAAGCTAAATTGACTTTCTCTGCGTCACTTTAGAAGATAACTATATTTTTCAATTTGGTTACGAGTCTTCAAACCCAGATTTGTTGACAAATGACCAAAGTCACTGAAGGAGGGTTTCTTTACAGTACACTACATTATCTAGAGACTCCAAGCCCCCCCACCAAACTGATGTGGCTCTGCTTTATGTATTCTTTGAGTATTAGAAATACCGGTCTCTGACGTAAAAAAACAAAACAAATGACACTCAGCATTCACATGATGGCTTAAAAGGTGAAAAATATAAGTGGTAAGCTCATGTTTTCTGTCTACATGATAAAGAGAGTTTCAGAGAAAAACATGAACACAAGAGCTGTGGTATATGGACAAAAACCCATTAGAATGATACGTTTATAACAATAATGTGCACCTCCGTTACTTTTTTATATTACCCTTAAAACTACTACTAATTTGAATGGCATAGCTATCAACGTACCCGTTAGCAATTGGTCAAATTAGCAGACTTAATTCATTTCAAACATCACATTTCCGTATAGGTAACTATTTATATTTACTGATATCCTCGGTAAGTGGTCAGTTCGGTCGTCACGATAATTTTCTGTTAATCATCCCCACTCTTATGAACACAATATTGAAACGGTGTAGCTGCATGCACCCAACATGACATTTTTAGAGGTTTGGAGGCCCCACAAACATTTTCTCTCTTCGGAATCACCTCAAAACGAACTCGTCAGTTTACCTCCCCTCATGTCAATTGGTATGTTATTCGTCCTAGTCTACCGAACCTAAAAATCCACCTTCACCCGTTACGAGGATAAACACGAACTTCATAAACAGCCATCATTGTTCACTTAGCTGCTCCACAGCCAATGGGCTTGGTTTAACTTTAGGAGCTATGGCACTGTAGCTCATTCTAAATCACAGTTACCCACTCACACCTCATGGCAGTAAACACAAGTAACCGCTGCCTGATTCGATTATTCCAAGCGTAATGTTGACACCTTTATCTTCCTTCAGGGCCTATTGACCTCCGCAGTAGAAGACATAAAAAAGAAACGTAGAAACTGACATAAGAATTGGACTCAGGAGCTTCAAAACATTGTGGGATTCAGAGTGAGTCAACATTGATTTATAGTTATTTTTAAACAAGCTCTGAGGCAGGGAGAAAGAGGGACCTGAGCAATACGAAAAATGTAATCAACAACACGAGGCCTTAGGAGGACCACAGACTGAGCGTGAACAGAGGCTGAGTAAGCAGCTGAGCCCTATGGATGTTTCATACCAAATCATAGCGCGGCGTAAATCACAGGGCAGCATGTAGCCTAGCGGGCCAGTAACCGAAAAGTCGCTGGTTCGAATCCCCGAGCCGACGAGGTGAAAAATCTATTGATGTTCCCTTCAGCAAGGCACTTAACCCTAATTGCTCCTGTAAGTCGATTTGGACTTACAGGCTCTCTCGCGCGAGATCAGTCTGGTTCTCAAAGTAGGTGGTGAGGGGGTCGTCCTTGAAAACAAGCCCAGCTGGGGGTAATATTCTGATATTAGTTTGTTGTTGATACGAATGTGTTTGTTTGCACAGTTGGACTTAAAATGTAGGATAATGGGTCTGGTAGTCTGATCGGTCATACCTTGCAACAGTACTAAAATGGCGGAATAAAGAATGACAAATAGTAGATAGTGAAGGGTTTGACCTTGAAAAAGACATACAGCTGGTGATACAGTTTTTTTTTCATTGTTAATAAGTGTTTGTTTGCGTCGGTTGATTAAAATAGTGTACTGGGGTTGGTAGTCCGGTCAGCCATACTTTACAACAGATTATGTATGTATTATGTACAGTATATATGCATTAAGAGACGGGTGACAGGGGTTGAGGAAGATGAGTGAGGCGAGGGCAGGGGGTACAGGGGCATGAACGCACAACCACTGACATGACCAATTTCTGCCTGAAAGGTTACGTATGTATAGTGCCTAACATGTGTATGAATAGTCACAACACAGCAAAGGGTTTTTCTGACCAACTTATAAGAGCTCTCTCAGCCTATTGCGGACAGTCTGAGCACTGATGAAGGGATTGTGCGTTCCTGGAGTAACTCGGGCAGTTGTTGTGACTAATCCTGTACTGTCCCGCAGGTGTGATGTTCAGATGTACCGATCCTGTGCAGGTGTTGTTACACGTGGTCTGCCACTGCGAGGACGATCAGCTGTCCCTCCTGTAGCGCTGTCTTAGGCATCTCACAGTAGGTACATTGCAATTTATTGCCCTGGCCACATCTGTTGTTTTTCAGAGTCAGTAGAAAGGCCTCTTTAGTGTCCTAAGTTTTCATAACTGTGACCTTAAAATTCCTGGCGGAGACTCTCTCCCCCTGGTCATGCAGAAAGGGAGACACAGAGAGAATGAAGGATTTCACATGGTGAACTCCTAAATCCCCAAAATGGGAATTTGAAACAAAAGGTCCACTTGTGAGAAGGTGGGAATGGTCCGTGGACACTTAAGGGACGGGTATGACGAGTGTGTTTCATTTGGTGACCTCAGAGAGGACAGGAAACACACAATTATATTTCTGAAAGAATACATTTCTCAATTATGGGGTTTGCATCTAATTCTTGTATTGAATGAATGAGTAAAGATGAAACTATTTGCGTAATTATGTAATGTGATGTTAAACCTTTAATTGAGAGAATTGTATTCCCTTTAAAGTTTAACTAAGTCATTGGCCCGCCCCCGTGACCACAGACATGATCTGGCATCATAGAACCGCTTTTTCTATTGTTACAAATAAAAAGCCCTCCTGAGGAAATCCTCTTCAGACTACAAAAACCTCTGTGTAAGCTAAGGTGGCAATGGTTGTTGAATTCCTAACCATACCACATGGAGCATTGGCTACGCGGTGGGAAATGGTTAAACTCTGAGACTATCGATCCCAACAGAATAAGAGCAAATCTTAGATACTAATTACTAGTCTGCAGCTAGAAATTATGTAAACCTGGGATGCTGTTACCGATAACCGCTGAAGCATCTATCTATGAGAACATTTCTGAATGGTACGCTGAAAGTATCCATTCTAACCACGAAAGACTGATCTTCAGGGAAGCAGAGAGAGAAAAAGAGACTCGGATTAACTCTCCAACAGACGGACTGACGATTCCAACAGAGATCATGACGACACACTGGGCGAAATATATATTGATTGCAATTATTCCCGAGTGAGTGAGCGTTCATGTGCAAAGGATTAGCATTTCAATTAATATAAATATCAACTGTGTAGGGATTCCTTTTGTCTTTCCCGCATGTTCTCAGTCCACACCCACTTTCCTTTGTCCACCAAGCCGTCATATCGGCTTAGCCCACTAGGGAACGTCCCCTATCATTTCCTTGTAACCATATCTACTGTTTGTTTGTTTATCCATTTATGTGATTAGTTAGTTAGTTAGTAAATAAATGATTAAGCCAATTGGGGTATGGATGATTCATAGTAAAGGCTGGGTTCGTGCAGATAACCAACCATTTACGACCTTTGGAATGAGAATGACGTGAGGTAAAGAATAATTCATTAATTAGAAGACTAATTGATCAGATATTAAAATATCTGAAGAGTTATATTAGGAAAATAATAACTTTGTAATCTGAAGATTTTCCTTGGTGCCCCAACTTCCTAGTTAATTACGTTTACATGATTAGTTTAATCACGTAATAATAATTACAGAGAATTGATTTGATAAAATAACAGTCTTCACTTTTAATGATGCCAAAGAGACGACAGCTACATAACTGCAAGTATAATACAAAAGTCCAAAAAAACATGCCTCTGTACCTTATCCTACCTCATTTGCACACACTGTATATAGACTTTTCTTCTGTATTAATGACTGTATGTTTGTTTATTCCATGTGTAACGCTGTGTTGTTGTTTGTGTTGCACTGCTTTGCTTTATCTTGGCCAGGTCACAGTTGTAAATGAGAACTTGTTCTCAACTAGCCTACCTGGTTAAATAAAGGTGGAAAAAAAAAAAAACCTTCAACTCACAGATTTTTTCCCCCACCCTTGTCAGCCTGTTAAGGAAGAGTCATAGCATAGCTACTTCAGAGTAACCAGTAAGTGATTACCACTAGTAAACCAGTAGGCGGCGCAGTAACTCACTGCTCTCTGCCATCTTGTTAATGATGTCATCTTTGTCAAGTCCCATAAGAATCTCCTCTGTTGCCATCAAAAGGAACGCTTCAAGGTTCTCGAGTGAGGAAGGTTCTTAGGCAGTTCTTCAAATTTCAGGGTGGAGAATGTCCTCTCACAAGCCACCTGAGTGATGGATAGGGTGAGGAGGAACGTAGCCCAAACCAATGATGTGATACTCATCCGTGAGCAGATTGTACTGAGACAGGAGTAGATAGCAGCATATCGGGCAGTTTGAACATGTGGAACAACTTCTGCTCACCAACTCCACACTTTCATCAGGATCCTCAAAGCCTTCCCATGATTCATCACTGGCGGCGGCAGCCCTGGTGTTGTACTCCTCCAATGCTGACTGTTTCAGTCTTTCCCACCATTGTGCATCAGTTCAGCCTGCAATGCCTCAACAGTGGCATGTTCATCAAATTCCAGTAAGCATTTGCTGAGCTCCTTAATGGCTGTCTTTGGAAGGCCCTTTTCTCTGATCTCAGGAAAATGCTTGGGATTCATGCAGGAGACATCTGCACACAGCACTGTATTTGCTGCATAACGGCGGTGAATACTTTCAACAACAGTGTTAAGTACCACATTGTGGATCTTGATTTTGTAATCCATGGCTGCATTAGCAATGGGCTCGTCTTCTGCCAACTCACCTGGTTTTCTCTTATTTTTTTTGTTCTCTTCTCTGGGAGAGCAATCTGAGCTTCGGCATCACAGTCCTGATACTCCTCCAGAATGCCATTGGCCCACTCAACAAAGTCGTCTGATGCCCTCTTCACACCTTTAAAGTCTCGGGCACACTTTCTCAGGTTATCCTCTGTTCCTGTCACCAAGTGCTGTGCTGTTACGATATCCATGGCACTTGTTTGCAAGTATTTAGAGAGAGGGGACATCTCCTCAAAAGTCCTGAGAAAAACCTCAGCTGTAAGTATGGTTTCACTACTTTAGGAGAGCATCCTTGTACCCTTGGGCCTTGCTTCGTATGGCAGGTTTTATGGTCACATCCTTTTCAATTCTTTCCATAGTGATGACCACATCCGTGTAAAGAGCACGGTCAGGCTTTGCAAAGCTTCCAAATACTTTCCTCAAAGCCTCGTATTTTGCCCACCAGCTTGTTTCACCAATTACATCAAGCCGTCTGTCTCCTGTCCTCACTGGTTTCCTCCCATAGCTTCATGCGCTTGTAGGAATCTCGAACGAACACTGCAATGTCATTCAGTAGTGAGAAATAGGGATTCACTTGCCACAACAACCCCAGTGGTGTCAGTTAGCACAAGGTTGAGGACATGTGAGTAACACCATATGTGTACTTGGTTAGGAGACTCTCCTGTGAGCAGTGCAGAGAAGCCCCTGTATTGTCCCTGCATATTAGCTGCTCCGTCTGTTGCATTACCAACACACTGTTTGATATCTATGTCCATCTTCTCAAGGGTCTGTTTCACAAGGTCTACAAAATACTGTCCAGTCGATGACTCACAGTCAATGACTGCAATGAGTCTCTCATGGACAACATCAGTGACATATCGCAGAACTACTGCACACTGGTCTTTGGATGTTAAATCCTGTGTTGTGTCCATTTCTACTGAGAACATCCCTGCCTTTCTCACTTCAACAGCAACTGTCTGCTGAATCAATAATCTGATGACTTCAATGACTTTATTTGCTGTTGTTTTGGACATCATAGTTACCAAGGACCCTCTTCCTTACTTCCCATCTGCTTCTTGCTCTTCTCAATGCAATCACTAACATGCTCTTGTAGGCAGACATAAGCTCAAGAAACTTGCCATGATTGACGGCCATGTTTTCCAAGTTATATGCAGCGTCGTGTCTGTGTCCTCTTTAGCTGAGCCCACATTTACCAATAATTTTAACTACAGTTGAAGTCGGAAGTTTACATACAATTAAGTTGGAGTCATTAAAACTCGTTTTTCAACCACTCCACAAATTTCTTGTTAACAAACTGTAGTTTTGGCAAGTCGGTTAGGACATCTACTTTGTGCATGCCACAAGTAATTTTTCCAACAATTGTTTACAGACAGATTATTTCACTTATAATTCACTGTATCACAATTCCAGTGGGTCAGAAGTTTACAAACACTAAGTTAACTTTAAACAGCTTGGAAAATTCCAGAAAATGATGTCATGGCTTTAGAAGCTTCGGATAAATGATGTCAATTAGCCTGAGTCAATTGGAGGTGTACCTGTGGATGTATTTCAAGGCCTACCTTCAAACTCAGTGCCTCTCTGCTTGACATCATGGGAAAATCTAAAGAAATCAGCCAAGACCTCAGAAAAACAATTTTAGACCTCCACAAGTCTGGTTCATCCTTGGGAGCAATTTCCAAATGCCTGAAGGTACCACGTTCATCTGTACAAACAATAGAACGCAAGTATAAACACCATGAGACCACGCAGCCGTCATACCGCTCAGGAAGGAGATGCGTTCTGTCTCCCAGAGATGAACATATTTTTATGCGAAAAGTGCAAATCAATCCCAGAACAACAGCAAAGGACCTTGTGAAGATGCTGGAGGAAACGGGTACAAAAGTATCTATATCCACAGTAAAACGAGTCCCATATCGACATGCTCCAAAACCGCCATAAAAAAGCCAGACTACGGTTTGCAACTGCACAAGGGGATAAAATTCGTACTTTCTGGAGAAATGTCCTCTGGTCTGATGAAACAAAAATTGAACTGTTTGGCCATAATGACCATCATTATGTTTGGAGGAAAAAGGGGGAAGCTTGCAAGCCGAAGAACACCATCCCAACTGTTACAAGTGTTCTGTGTGTATCCTGTGTGTATTTATTTTCTCTCCTTCTCCCCTACTCACAGGTGACAATAATCATTCCCCAATCAGTCATCAATCAGTCGCTAATCGGAAGACACCTGCTCCTTTTCCCTTACCCAATCACAGTCCCTTTCCCTTGGTTTAAAACCCCTGTCAGTTGTTGTCTCCCCAGCTCAATCTCTTTGTAACATGCCTTCTGTCTGTAGATCGCTTGTGTGTTTTGCAGCTACATGTCACTTTGTCCCCACCTGTGAGTATTGTTTTGGTTATGGTGTTTGAGTGTTTGTTTGATGGTGGGAAAAGGGGGTAACCAGACAAGTCGCCCTTGGGCTACACTACCCGTAGTTAAACATTGTTAAAAACACTAGTTAGAACTGGGCGGACCACCCCCTGTATTTTTGGTTAGTTAGTTAGCTGTTTGTGAAGTAGGCTAGTCTAGCTTAGGGGTGTTTTTGAATTATTATTCTTTCATTCCTTGGGTCCCGCTCAGCCTCTTTTCCTGCTCCCCCCCATTTACCGTGTGTTTATAAATAAACATTTAGTGTTTGACGGTAATTAAGTTGTCTGTGTTATTTGTTCTCACTGTTACGTTTTCACTACTATAATTTGCATGAGTTGTGTTACGGGTCCCATTACCATCCCCCCTAGACTGTCGGGCCAAAGGGATTCGTAACATAAGTGGGGGCTCGTCCGGGATCTGTCATTACTGACACCCATACCGCTTGTGCAGATTGTTTTAGTGGTCTAGTTCAGTGTTGAACGTTATAGCTAAAGTAGAATTAGTGTTTGCTATTTGTTGGCTCTGTGTAGTATTTAAAAATGGCTACATTTGATTTGAAGTCCTTTTTGGATAACCCTTCGTGGGAGGTTTTTGATAGGTGTCGTAGAGTGGATTTAATGACCTTGGCTGACCAGTATTCAGTATTGATTCCACAGAATGTAGTTAAAGTGGAGGTTAAACAATTAGTATTGAATGTTTTGTTGGAAGAACAGGTGCTTGTATTACCGCTGCCTGAGCCTACTACCCCTGTAGGGGATGTTGCTGCTCCTCTAAGCCCAGTGGTGTCTGAGGGCGAGGCTAAAGCTCCAGCCACATTGCCCCATTTTGTTCCACTCTCCCCACAGTCAACCGGTGATACCAGGAGGGATGGCCGGTTAATACAGTTCCAACTGGAGGCGGAAGAGAGAGCCCAAATTAGGCGAGAGACTCTCCAGTTGGAGATGTGTAAAATTGAGGCAGAACGAGAACAGCGGCAGGTAGATTTGGAGATGTGTAAAATTGAGGCAGAAACAGAACGAGAACAGCGGCAGATGGAGTTAAAAATGCGCCAGATGGAACTGGAGGCAGAGACAGCGAGGCTAGCCTTCGTTCCTGCAGTGACTGTTAGTGAGCCGTCCTCACCAACTAGAGCTCCCAACACTTTTGACATTAGTAGGCAGATTGCCTTGGTACCTTTGTTCAGAGAGTCAGAGGTTGACTCCTATTTTTGTGTATTTGAACGTATAGCCGTAGCCTTGAAATGGCCTAAAGAGGTATGGTGCCTATTACTTCAGTGTAAATTAACTGGTAAAGCCCAAGAGGTTTTGTCAGCGCTACCTCTTGAAGACAGTTTAAATTATGAAGTGGTCAAAGCTACTGTTCTTCGCGCCTATGAGCTTGTGCCTGAGGCATACCGACAGAGATTTAGGTCTCATAAGAAGTCTTCTAGTAAGACTTATGTGGAATTTGCTAGAGAGAAGGGAAATCTGTTTGATAAATGGCATGCTGCTAGCAAGGTAACTGATTTTAACTCTCTCCGGGAGTTAATTTTGTTGGAAGAGTTTAAAAATTGCTTACCTGAACGCATTGTAGTGTACCTAAACGAACAGAAAGTATCCTCCCTGTCAGAAGCGTCTGTGTTGGCAGACGAGTTTGTGTTGACGCACAAGAGTGTGTTTTCGGCTTATACTGAGAGTAGAGTTACAGAATTGCCTACTTATAGCCCTAGTCGGCCAGCAGTATATCAAGCACGCCAGAAAAATGAGCGTCCCTGTTTCTATTGTCATAAGGTGGGACATATGATTAATGATTGCTTCCTGCGAAAACGTAAACAAGGGATGCCTCTTCGTGCCAAGCCACCAACAGGTGTTGGTCTAATTCGTACGGTTGTGAGGTCTGAAACGAAACAGGTGCCTAAGGGTAAATGTATTTTGAAAGACCCAGTTCCCGACCGTAGTTATGAACCGTTCATTTGAGGGGTTTGTGTCCCTAGCGAATGACGAAGCGTCTCAGCTTCCGGTTAAAATCCTTAGAGATACTGGTGCGGCGCAGTCGTTTATATTGTCTGATGTGTTGCCCTTATCCGACGATACATACTGTGGTTCCAGTGTGTTAGTTCAGGGTATAGAAATGGGTTTTGTCCCAGTGCCATTGCACTTTGTGAAAGTACACTCTGAGTTAAATCAGTGGAATATTCAGAGTGGGGGTACGTCCTATGTTGCCAGTAAAAGGTGTGACCTTTATAATGGGTAACGATATTGCCGGAGGAAAGGTAGTACCCGTATTGGAAGTATTGGATAAAAGTGACCACTCTATCTCCAATGAGCTGGCACAGAGTTATCCACATGTGTTCCCTGCTTGTGCTGTCACTCGTGCTCAGGCACGACAAGAGAGTGACGTGATAGATTTGTCGAACACTGTTCTGTTCAAAGAGGATGATCAAGAGGATAGGTTGTGCGCTACCTCTGGGAAGCTGATCACCTCTGACAAACAGCCCAGGAAAGAAGCGAAGAATGTTGAACTTATTGCTGATGCAATACAGTTACCAGTCACTCGTGAGCAGCTGGTTGCTAACCAAAAGGTTGACACCAAGCTTGCTAAATGTCTTTCTAGTGTTGTCTCATTGGAAGAGGTAAAGAAGAAAAACGTGGCTTACTTCATTGATGGTAATCTCCTCATGCGTAAATGGACATCCCATGATGACGCGGGCGGAGATTGGAATGCTGTTTACCAAATAGTGATTCCTACAGCCTTTCGACAAAATGTGTTATCCCTTGCTCATGATCACCAGTGGTCTGGTCATTTAGGAATCACAAAAACTTATGATCGGATTCTTCGCCATTTCTTTTGGCCAGGTTTAAAACAGGATGTGGCTCAGTACTGTCGTACATGCCACACATGTCAGATAACAGGAAAACCAAATCAGGTTATTCCTCCCGCTCCTCTTTGTCCAATACTTGTCATAGGTGAACCATTTGAACATGTGGTGGTTGATTGTGTTGGACCGTTACCGAAGACAAAATCGGGTAACCAGTTTCTGTTGACAATTATGTGTATGGCAACAAGATACCCCGAGGCCATTCCTCTGCGAAGGATTACAGCCCCGGTAGTGAGTAAAGCCTTAATTAAATTCTTCACAACATTCGGATTACCTAAGGTGGTACAAAGTGATCAAGGTACCAATTTCCTGTCCAAGCTTTTCAAGCAGGTGTTAAAATCCTTGTCAATTACACACCGTGTGTCAAGCGCCTATCACCCAGAGTCTCAGGGTGCGC
This sequence comes from Salvelinus namaycush, assembly GCF_016432855.1. Classification (NCBI taxonomy): domain Eukaryota; kingdom Metazoa; phylum Chordata; class Actinopteri; order Salmoniformes; family Salmonidae; genus Salvelinus; species Salvelinus namaycush. Next base: position 13,962,923 of record NC_052310.1, read on the forward strand.
TTGAACGTTGGCATCAGACATTGAAGTCTATGCTACGTAAATATTGTTTGGAATCTGAGAAAGATTGGGATGAGGGAGTTCCTCTAGTTTTGTTTGCTGCTCGTGAAACTGTACAGGAGTCCCTAGGTTTCAGCCCGGCTGAACTAGTGTTTGGTCACACAGTGAGAGGACCAATGAAAGTTCTTAAAGAACAGTTTTTGTCCCAAGAGTTGTGTACAGGAGATGAAAATGTGTTGGACTACGTTAGTCGCTTTCGGGAGCGCCTACACCAAGCCTGTGCTCTTGCAAAGGAAGCTCTGTCTTCCTCCCAAAGGAGCATGAAAAGACACTATGATAAAGAGGCTGTTTCTCGTCCACTACAGCCAGGTGACCAAGTACTGGTGTTATTGCCTGTTCCAGGATCTTCACTGTCAGCTCGTTTCTCTGGTCCTTATTTCATTGAGAAGAAATTAAGTGAAACTGATTATGTGCTTCAAACGCCTGATAGAAAACGCCAATCTCGTGTGTGCCACATTAACATGTTAAAAGCATACCACACCCGACCCATCACCCAAGTGGATAGTTCAAAAACAGAGGAAGGTACGGCTGTCTCCGCTGCTTCTACTGCTATGATAGTGGACTGTCATATTGATAATGTTGAGGGAGATGGATTAGAGTTGCGCAATACTCAGCAGCAGTGCGTTAGATTGCCCAACTCAGAAATGCTGCTGTCTATCCAGTCAGGTCTGGTTCATTTAACGGACGGACAGGCCGACGATGTTGTGAGGCTACTACACAGTTTTCCATGTCTCTTTAATGACGTTCCTACTCGCACAAACGTGTTGGAACATGACATTAATGTTGGAAATGCTACACCCCTATCGTATCAACGCTTCCAAAAGGAAGATAATGAGGGATGAAGTGACATATTTGTTGGAGAATGACCTGGCTACGCCAAGTTCAAGCCCTTGGAGTTCTCCTTGCATTCTGGTTCCTAAACCTGATGGTACGTCCAGGTTATGTACGGATTATCGAAAGGTTAATTCTGTCACAATGCCAGATTCGTTCCCGTTACCCAGACTGGACGACTGTATCGACACTATTGGAGCTGCTAAGTATGTTACTAAGTTGGACCTCTTAAAAGGTTACTGGCAGGTTCCGTTAACTTCACGTGCTTCGGAGATTTCTGCCTTTGTAACCCCAGACAACTTCCTACAGTACTCAGTCATGGCTTTTGGGATGCGAAATGCACCAGCCACTTTTCAACGACTGGTTAACTCCGTATTAGCTGGAGTACCCAACTGTAGTGCTTATCTTGATGATCTGGTGATTTATTCGTCTGAGTGGTCAGATCATGTTGACTCTCTCAGGGTAGTATGTGAACGGTTGGCAGCTGCTTCGCTAACCCTGAACTTGGCAAAGTGCGAGTTTGGAAAAGCTACTGTTACTTATCTTGGCAAAGAGGTCGGCCATGGACAGGTGCGCCCTGTTGATGCCAAGGTCTTGGCTATAACTGCATTTCCCGCACCTACCACCAGACGACAGCTACGCCGCTTTTTAGGGATGGTTGGCTACTACCGTAGTTTCTGTCAAAATTTCTCTGCGGTAGTTGCTCCATTGACCGATTTGCTCAGTCCGGCTAAATCATTTGTGTGGTCTCCGGATTGTAAAAGAGCTTTTGAATCTGCGAAAGCCCTCTTGTGTAATACCCCTGTACTTGCTGCTCCGGATTTTGAAAAACCGTTTCAACTTGAGGTAGATGCTAGTGCCAGAGGTGCTGGTGCTGTTCTACTGCAGCAGGACAAGAGTGGAGTGGATCATCCAGTGTGTTATTTTTCTCGGAAGTTTAACAAATGTCAGACAAGTTATGCCACAATAGAACAGGAAGCTCTTGCTTTGTTGTTGGCTCTGCAGTACTTTGAGGTGTACATTGGTTCCAGTGCCCTACCAGTGATTGTATATACGGACCACAACCCCTTAGTGTTTCTCCACCGTATGTACAATCAGAACCAGCGCCTAATGCGTTGGGCCCTGATTGTGCAAAATTATAATTTGGAGATCCGCCACAAAAAGGGTTCAGAAAATGTATTAGCAGATGCTTTGTCACGTGTGTAAAAATAATGATGTTTGTATGTTTTGTAAATGTGTTCGCAATCCCTAGGGTTGCGCTTTTAAGGGTGGGAGTGTTACGAATACAAGTGTTCTGTGTGTATCCTGTGTGTATTTCTTTTCTCTCCTTCTCCCCTACTCACAGGTGACAATAATCATTCCCCAATCAGTCATCAATCAGTCGCTAATCGGAAGACACCTGCTCCTTTTCCCTTACCCAATCACAGTCCCTTTCCCTTGGTTTAAAACCCCTGTCAGTTGTTGTCTCCCCAGCTCAATCTCTTTGTAACATGCCTTCTGTCTGTAGATCGCTTGTGTGTTTTGCAGCTACATGTCACTTTGTCCCCACCTGTGAGTATTGTTTTGGTTATGGTGTTTGAGTGTTTGTTTGATGGTGGGAAAAGGGGGTAACCAGACAAGTCGCCCTTGGGCTACACTACCCGTAGTTAAACATTGTTAAAAACACTAGTTAGAACTGGGCGGACCACCCCCTGTATTTTTGGTTAGTTAGTTAGCTGTTTGTGAAGTAGGCTAGTCTAGCTTAGGGGTGTTTTTGAATTATTATTCTTTCATTCCTTGGGTCCCGCTCAGCCCCTTTTCCTGCTCCCCCCCATTTACCGTGTGTTTATAAATAAACATTTAGTGTTTGACGGTAATTAAGTTGTCTGTGTTATTTGTTCTCACTGTTACGTTTTCACTACTATAATTTGCATGAGTTGTGTTACGGGTCCCATTACCATCCCCCCTAGACTGTCGGGCCAAAGGGATTCGTAACACCAACCGTGAAGCACGGGGGTGGCAGCATCATGTTGTGGGGGTGCTTTGCTGCAGGAAGGACTGGTGCACTTTTCAAAATCGATGGCATCATGAGGATGGAATATTATGTGGATATATTGAAGCAACATCTCAAGACATCAGTCAGGAAGTTAAAGCTTCGCCGCAAATGGGTCTTCCAAATGGACAATGACCCAAAGCATACTTCCAAAGTTGTGGCAAAATGGCTTAAGGACAACTAAGTCAAGGTATTGGAGTGGCCATCACAAAGCCCTGACCTCAATCCCATAGAAAATATGTGGGCAGAACTGAAAAAGCGTGTGCGAGCAAGGAGGCCTACAAACCTGACTCAGTTACACCAGCTCTGTCAGGAGGAATGGGCCAAAATTCACCCAACTTATTGTGGGAAGCTTGTGGAAGGCTACCCGAAACATTTGACCCAAGTTAAACAATTTAAAGGCAATGCTACCAAACACTAATTGAGTGTATGTAAACGTCTGACCCACTGGGAATGTGAAGAAAAATAAAAGCTGAAATAAATCATTCTCTACTATTATTCTGACATTTCACATTCTTAAAATAAAGTGGTGATCCTAACTGATCTAAGACAATAGATTTTTACTCTGATTAAATGTCAGGAATTGTGAAAAACTGAGTTTAAATGTATTTGGCTAAGGTGTATGTGAACTTCAGACTTCAACTGTATATAGGACCTTCCACCCCCACCTGGGATATGCATGCCTGATGAAGACCTAAGGGTCGAAATGTTGTTATAGTAAAATCACCTGGAAGCATGAGAAGCAGTGCGCGGCATTTTTCCTTTTCATGAATTCACCTACAACTCCAGCAAAACGTACCTGGATGTGTGTATGTTCTTCAGCTTTTGTTCATGCAATAGAATTATACTCCAATGCACTCTGCCTAGAAGCACATCTCTTGCATAGTTTGTTTAGCATACTATGTCTTGCATAGTTTGTTTTGTTACGGTATGTTACATTGAAAGTGGCTAATATTGTGTTGATTCGATCACAATTCCAACAGTAGAGCGAAACGTTGATAATGTTAATAACTAAAGGGGAAAACACTAGAAAGTTGAGTGAAGTTTTAATTTCTTCTGTGCGGCAGTCTGAGGGGAGCTGCAGGCCCGCAGCCAAGAGGTAACATTGGTAGTAGTTGCCAGGCGCACCGGTTTGAGTGTGTCAAGAACTGCAACGCTGCTGGGTATCAAAAATGTCCACTACCCAAAGGACAGCATTGGAGTCGAGATGGGCCCTGTGGAATGCTTTCAACACCTTACAGAGTCCATGCCCTGATTAATTGAAGCAGTTCTGAGGGCAAAATGGGTGCAACTCAATATTAGGAAGGTGTTCCTAATTTTTTGGGACTCTGTATCAAAAGAAACTCCCACACTGCACTTTTTAAGTCTCATGTATTTACTGTGCTAACGTTAAGTCTCACAACCTTTCTGCTATATCACAGCATTTGCACAAACGTCACCACAATAAAAACAAATGAAACGCAAATTTAAGAAACCTAATAGGTCTATAATATATTCTGAAAAGCAGTGGAGAGCAACTTTAAGACCCACCCAGGAAGGTCCCAGTGAATCCGAGAGCCAGGAAGCTGGTGACCACCAAGACAGAGCCCAGGGCCATGAGAGCTGCCCCCGCGTAGAACACCTCTGGGCTGGCCATCACCTCCCACCTCGCCTGGGCCTTCATCGCTACTGTCATACTGGAGAGAGGGAAGGGGCGTGGGGGAGAAGGGGAGGATTAAGGAATAGGAAGAGGTAAAGGTGCAGATGGAGAGGAGCAGAAGAGAGGAGGAAAAGAGGAGATGAAAGAACAGAGAGAAGCGAAGGGAGATGAGAGAGAAGAGAGAAGGAAGAACAGAGAATAAGGGGGAAAGGGGAGATAAGGCTAGAAATTAGCAGGCAGCCTTGTTTTTGTTAACAATCATACATATGAAACAGGAGAGATGATTCAACATGTATTTCAATGAAGTACGCAAAGCTGGCCTAGTATCTTAAGGTCAACACATCACTGAAATTAAACTTGGGTTAATGTTTTGTTGAAAAGAGCAAACACAAACAATTTAAGCAATGTATCTGATAATGATGGCCAAAAGTAAACATTCCCAGGGGTTTGGATTGAAAAACAGAGATACTGTGTATACTCTGAGCCCTCTACGCACAATACCCATAACATGTTTAGAGTTTCATGATAAATGATCAGGGAACACCAGCGATATAACGGAGAATGATCTTGATTACATTTAATATCAAAGTACACAGTAAAACTTTGAAGGACTCCCAACTTAACCCATGATCTGATAAGAAAACGTTTCCCATTACTTTATTTGGTTGTGATTTATTTCCTGTTGTCATGGACACTATGCAACAGGCTCTCACAGTCTCACAGTAGAATTAGACTTTCATCTACTTTCTCCAAACATTACATTTCGAAGTTGGTTGTTACTCCTACTGTTCTGTATCCTTCCATTTCTCCAAATGTAAACATTTTTAAAAGTTAAGGAACTCATTCTGAATGGTTAAGGTAAGAGTTAAGTTTTGGGATAGGGTTTAAACAAAAAAAATTAAAAGCAGTTTCCACGACTGGGATCATAGGATTACGCCCATGCACCACCCCCATTCACAACGCCCTAATAAAACCAGAGCCTACTTGATGGTAATAGCGCTCACTGTTGCCTCTAGTGGCCAGTTTTGAAAGCATTTCCTGACATCCTCAGGACATGGATAGACGTCCAACTTCGACGTCAATCTTGAACTATCTCCCTGAGTTGATGTTAACCAGACAGAGTTCAAAGGTGACATTCATTTTTTGGTTATTTTTGAAATTTTCACACAAAAAAAGCTGGTGACAAATGACAGACAGAAACTTACCTTCAACTGAAGCAAAAATAATGAACAATGACCAATGAAAATGACAGTAACAGAGAATTACAAAGACAGTGAGTTACTCCTCCCCTTCCATCTCAAATCACACCTGCCACAGTGAGTCTTCGGCAGCAGGTGTTCCTAACAGGAGCCCAGCACCCACACACAATTCCTGGTAGTCTGCCTTTGAAGTTGAATGCAATGCTACAGAAATGTACACATCACAACAATACAGACCCTACTGCCAGCTTTCCTAACCTAGATTTCTTCTGATACTAACCTAGTTTCCCCTTATGGTCTGGCACAGTTTTCCATACATAATGTACGCATGCACAAACAAAAGCTATGCACGCACACACATACAGGCCAGGGATCTATGCTAACCTATTTTTTTTAATTATTATTATATATATATATATATTTTTTTTTTTACAAAGAGCACGTTTGCAGCTAAGTTGAAAAATGTAAGTGCACACAAAGAAATGTAGGAGCACAATGAAAACATAAAAAATATTAAAGAACCCTTAATTTTTCTTGGCATACTGGTGCTCCGAAATTAAAATTCCAGGTTGCACAGGAACATATTTTGGCAAATAAGCGACTAAAATGGACGCACTGCAGTTAACTGCCAAAATAAAGAAAACACTCCAGCAAGTGAGAGATAAAGTATATTGAAAGCAGGTTCCGGAGTTAATTAAGCAATTAATTAACTTGCACTTTTTGGCATGCACTGGACCACTGCAGGTATTCAAGTAGAAACAAGTAATGTTAAGTCAGAAGATAAGTCAGACACGTTGCTGCCAAAATAAAAGAATCACTTGAGTAAATGAGGGATACAAAGTATATTGAAAGCAGGTGCTTCCACACAGGTGTGGTTCCTGAGTTAATTAACAAATTAACATCCCATCATGTATAAAATACCCAGTTGCCCATTATTTTGGCTACCATGGCTAGAAGAGGTCTCCGTGACTTTGAAAGAGGGGTCTCAAAGGAGCATAAGGGGGTTTAAAGGGTGTGTGTGTGTGTGTGTGTCTGTCATCAGATCTCAACCCAATTGAACACTTATGGGAGATTCTGGAGCGGCGCCTGAGACAGCGTTACCCACCACCATCAACAAAACACCAAATGATGGAATTCCTTATGGAAGAATGGTGTCGCATCCCTCCAAGAGGTCCAGACACTTATAGAGTCTATGCCAAGGCGCATTGGAGCTGTTCTGGCAGCTCATGGTAGCCCACTTTATGTTGGTGTTCCCTTATTTTGGCAGTTCCCTGTACTTACACACATGCACAAACAAAAGCTACACATGCAGACACAGATAAGCATGGAATGGAGGGCATTAAGAAACAGAAGGAATGACGAATCTCCAGATTCGTAGAGAAGAGTCAGCCGTGGTGTAGCTTCAATCTCCTATTTTCTAGGTCCCTGGGCCACTACGTCAGCTTGGAGTCATTATGAATAAAAAAGTGAACTAAACCCACTCCAAACCCTCTTAGAACACAGGCAGAGACAAGACGTCCGACAAAATATCCGACAAGACAACACATACTGTATGAGTCTTCATCGACATGTAGCATGTTTTCACTCTTACTAATACACCGCTATAGAACACAACAGACATGATGAATAACCAGACAATCCAAGCATATTCTTTACTTGAAAAGGGACCTGTTTTCGTGCAGTGCATTGCAACTGTTTTTGTCCTTGAAGAAAATATCAGAGCTGGAAAATTTGACTAATAATAATAATACTAATAATAATAGTGGGCCATTTTCCCTACACCATATACACTGAGTGTACAAAACATTAGGAACACCTTCCTAATATTGAGTTGCACCCCCTTTAGCCCTCAGAACAGCCTCAATTCGTCGGGGCATGGACTCTACAAGGTGTCGAAAGCGTTCCACAGGGACGCTGGCCCATGTTGACTCAAATGCTTCCCACAGTTGTGTCAAGTTGACTGGATGTCCATTGGGTGGTGGAGCATTCTTGATACACACGGGTAACTGTTGAGCATGAAAAACCCAGCAGCGTTGCGCTTGGCACCAACTACCATACCCCTTTCAAAAGGCACTTCAAATCTTCTGTCTTGTCCATTCATCCTCTGAAAGGCACACATACAGTGCATTTGGAATGTATTCAGAACTCTTCACTTTTTCCACATTTTGTTACGTGGATTAAATTGTTTTCCCCCCTCATCAATCTACACACAATACCCCATAATGACAAAGCAAAAACAGGATTTTAGACAAGTATTAAAAAAAAAAAAATGTACATAAGTATTCAGACCTTTTACTCAGTACTTTGTTGAAGCACGTTTGGCAGCAATTACAGCCTCGAGTCTTCTTGGGTGTGACGCTACAAGCTTGGCACACCTGTATTTGGGGAGTTTCTCTCATTCTTCACCGCAGATCCTCTCAAGCTCTGTCAGGTTGGATGGGGAGCGTCGCCGCAATGCTATTTTCAGGTTTCTCCAGAGATGTTCGATCGGGTTCAAGTCCGGGGTCTGGCTGGGCTACTCAAGGAAATTCAGAGACTTGTCCCAAAGCCACTCCAGCGTTGTCTTGGCTGTGTTGGAAGAACCTTTGCCCCAGTCGGAGGTCCTGAGCGCTCTGGAGAAGGTTTTCATCAAGGATCTCCCTGTACTTTGCTCTGTTCATCTTTCCCTCGATCCTAACTAGTCTCCCAGTCCCTGCCGCTGAAAAACATCCCCAGAGCATGATGCTGCCACCACCATGCTTCACCGTAGGGATGGTGCCAGGTTTCCTCCAGACGTGACACTTGGCATTTAGGCCAAAGAGTTCAATCTTGGATTCATCAGACCAGAGAATCTTGTTTCTCATGGTCTAAGAGTCTTTAGGTGCCTTTTGGAAAACTCCAAGCGGGCTGTCATCGCCACAGATGAGCTCGAGAGCGCTGTCACTAACCATTGGGTTCAAGGCAGTGGTGTAAAGTACTTAAGTAAAAATACTTGAAAGCACTAATTAATAGTTTTTTGGGGTATCTGTACTTTACCATTTATATTTGTAACTACTTTTACTTCACTACAATCCTTAAGAAAATAATGTACTTTTTACTTCATACATTTTCCTTGACACCCAAAAGTATTCATTTTGAATGCTTAGCAAGACAGGAAAATGGTTCAGTTCACGCACTTAACAGAACATCCCTGGTCATCCCTACTGCCTCGGATCTGGCGGACTCACTACACACATATGCTTCGTTTGTAAATTACAGTACCAGTCAAAAGTTTGGACACACCTACTCATTCAAGGGTTTTTATTTATTTTTACTATTTTCTACATTGTAGCATAATAGTGAAGACATCAAAAACAATGAAATAACACATATGGAATCATGTAGTAACCAAAAAAGTATATTTTATATATGAGATTCTTCAAAGTAGCCACCCTTTGCCTTGATGACAGCTTTGCACACTCTTGGCATTCTCTCAACCATCTTCATGAGGTAGTCACCTGGAATGCATTTCAATTAACAGGTGTGCCTTGTTAAAAGTTCATTTTTGGAATTTCTTAACTTCTTAATGCGTTTGAGCCAATCAGTTGTGTTGTATAAGAAGAAGAGACTAGCTTGGGCCAAGAAACATGAGCAATGGACATTGGACCATTGGAAATCTGTCCATTGGTCTGATGAGTCCAAATTTGAGATTTTTGGTTCCAACTGCCCTGTCTTTGTGAGACGCAGAGTAGGGGAACAGATGATCTCCGCATGTGTGGTTCCCACCGTGAGGCACGGAGGTGGTGTGATGGTCCTTTGCTGGTGACTGTCTGTGATTTACTTAGAATTCAAGGCGCATGGCTACCACAGCATTCTGCAGCGATAAGCCATCCCATCTGGTTTGCGCTTAGTGGGACTATCATTTGTTTTTCAACAGGACGATGACCCAATACACCTCCATGCTGTGTAAGAGCTATTTGACCAAAAAGGAGAGTGATGGAGTGCTGCATCAGATGACCTGGCCTCCACAATCACCCGACCTCAACCCAATTGACATGGTTTGAGAGGAGTTGAACCGCAGAGTGAAGGAAAAGCAGCCAACAAGTGCTCAGCATATGTGTGACTCCTTTAATACTGTTGGCATTCCAGGTGAAGCTGGTTGAGAGAATGCCAAGAGTGTGCAAAGCTGTCAAGGCAAAGGGTGGCTACTTTAAGAATCTCAAATAATTTGTTTAACACTTTTTTGGTTACTACATGATTCCATGTGTTATTTCATAGTTTTGATGTCTTCACTATTATTCTACAATGCAGAAAATAGTCAAAATAAAGAAAAATGGAATGAGTAGGTGTGTCCCAACTTTTGACAGGTACTGTATATATAATCTTTCTTCCACTTTGACATAAGAGTACTTTGCAAAGATTGTTAACAAATAATTACAATTAAATCAATTTTAATCCCACTTTGTAACACAAAATGTGAAGAAATACAAGGGGTCTGAATACTTTTGTAAGGCACTCTATACTTTTACAAGGCACTCTCGCAGCTTGAGACTCCTGTCACTTGGTTGACTGAATAGGGTCTCCTGAGGCACAGAAAGTTGTCATGGTACCTTAGGTGATAAACATGACAGATTTGATAAACATTCGCCCCACTCAAGAGAGTGAGTCATCATACTGCAACAATTTGTGACAGTTAAAAAGTTAGACCTGATTATAACAGCATCTTGAAGCAGCATCTGAAGGAAACTGGGATGTCGAGAAGGTGAGTAGTGAACATTTTTCTCTGACATTGAGATACATACAGTACTTTCAACAGTTCAAAAGAACCTTAAATTCTTCGGTCCAATCGTGAGAGACAGAGCGAGCATAGAGCATAGATGTGAATGAACAGTGGAGAGCAAAACAAATAACCGCTATCCTATGAAGGAAGGGATTTATTGATTACTTTATTGATTTATCGTTTCACGTCAAATTTTGTGAAGTGCACCAGTCCCTCCTGCAGCAAAGCACTCCCACAACATGATGCTGCCACCTCAGTGCTTCACGGTTGGGATGGTGTTCTTCGGCTTGCAAGACTCCCCCTTTTTCCTCCAAACATAAATGGTCATTATGGCCAAACAGTTCTATTTTTGTTTCACCAGACCAGAGGACATTTCTCCAAAAAGTACGATCTTTATCCTCATGTGCAGTTGCAAACAGTCTGGCTTTTTTTAATGGCGGTTTTGGAGCAGTGGCTTCTTCCTTGCTGAGCGGCCTTTCAGGTAATGTCGATATAGGACTCGTTTTACTGTGGATATAGATACTTTTGTACCGGTTTCCTCCAATTGACTCAAATTATGTCAATTAGCCTATCAGAAGCTTCTAAAGCCATGACATCATTTTCTGGAATTTTCCAAGCTGTTTAAAGGCACAGTCAACTTAGTGTATGTAAACTTCTGACCGACTAGAATTGTGAAATAAGTGAAATAATCTGTCTGTAAACAATTGTTGGAAAAATTACTTGTCATGCACAAAGTAGATGTCCTAACCGACTTGCCAAAACTATAGTTTGTTAACAAGAAATTTGAGGAGTGGTTGAGAAACGCGTTTTAATGACTCCAACCTAAGTGTATGTAAACTTCCAATTTCCACTGTATATCCTACCAACGGGACATTAAAAACTGTAATATCTTATGTTTCACCGAGTCATGGCTGAACGACGACATGAATAGCTGGTGGGTTTTACAAGTTTTCGGCAGGATAGAACAGCCGCCTCTGGAAAGCCGTCTATGTATATTTGTGAACAACAGCTGGTGCATGAAATCTAAGGAAGTCTCGAGGTTTTGCGTGCCTGAGGTAGAGTATCTCATGATAAGCTGTAGACCACACTATTTACTAAGAGAGTTTTCATCTATATCCTTTGTAGATGTCTATTTACCACCACAAACCGATGAAGGCACTAAGACCGCACTCAGTGAACTGTATACGGCCATAAGCAAACAGAACGACGCTCATCAAGAGATGGCGCTCCTAGTGGCCGTGGACTTTAATGCAGGGAAACTTAAATCCATTTTAACTAATTTCTACCAGCATGTTAAATGTGCAACCAGAGACAGGTACAAAGCTCTCCCTCGCCCTCCATTTGGCAAATCTGACCATAATTATATCCTCCTGATTCCTGCTTACAAGCAAAATCTAAAGCAGGAAGCACCAGTGACTCAGTCAATAAGAAAGAGTTTAGATGAAGTAGATACTAAGCTACAGGACTATTTTGCTAGCACAGACCGGAATATGATCCGGGATTCGTCCGATGGCATTGAGGAGTACGCCACATCAGTCACTGGCTTCATCAATAAGTGCATCGATGACGTTGTCCCCACAGTGACTGTACGTACATACCCCAACCAGAAGCCATGGATTACAGGCAACATCCGCACCGAGCTAAAGGGTAGAGCTGCCGCTTTCAAGGATCAGGACTCTAACCCGGAAGCTTATAAGAATTCCCGCTATTCCCTCCGACGAACCATCAAACAGGCAAAGCATCAATACAGGACTAAGATCAAGTCATACTACACCGGCTCCGACGCTAGTCAGATGTGGCAGGGCTTGCAAACTATTACAGACTATGAAGGGAAGCACAGCCGCGAGCTGCCCAGTGACACAAGCCTACCAGACGAGCTAAATTACTTCTATGCTCGCTTCGAGGCAATTAACACTGAAACATGCATGAGAGCATCAGCTGTTCCAGACGACTGTCATCACGCTCTCCGTAGCCGATGTGAGTAAGACCTATAAACAGGTCAACATTCACAAGGCCGCAGGGCCAGACGGATTACCAGGACGTGTACTTTGAGCATGCACTGACCAACTGGCAAGTGTCTTCACTGACATTTTCAACCTCTCCCCCACTAAGCTAAGGACCCTGGGACTAAACACCTCCCTCTGCAACTGGATCCTGGACTTCCTGACAGGCCGCCCCCCAGGTGGGAAGCGTAGGTAACAATAAATCTGCCATGCTGATCCTTAACATGCAGGCCCCTTAGGGGTACGTGCTCAGTCCCCTCCTGTACTCCTTGTTCACTTATGACTGCATGGCCAGGCACGACTCCAACACCATCATAAAGTTTGCCGATGACAACAGTGGGAGGCCAGATCACCGACAACGATGAGAAAGCCTATAGGGAGGTCAAAGACCTGGCTGTGTGTTGCCAGGACAACAACCTCTCCCTCAAAGTGATCAAGACAAAGGAGATTATTGTGGACTACAGGAAAAGGAGGACCGAGCACACCCCCATTCCCATAGCGGAGCAAGTTGAGAGCATCAAGTTCCTTGGTGTCCACATCACCAACAAACTATCATGGTACAAACACACCAAGAAGGTCGTGAAGAGGGCATGACAAAGCCTATTCCCACTCAGGAGACTGAAAAAAATTGGTATGGGTCCTCAGATCCTCAAAAAGTTCTACAGCTGCACCATCGAGAGCATCCTGACTGGTTGCGTCACTGCCTGGTATGGCAACTGCTTGGCCTCCGACCGCAAGGCACTACAGGGGGTAGTGGGAACGGCCCAGTACATCACTGGGGTCAATCTTCCTGCCATCCAGGACCTCTATACCAGGCGGTGTCAGAGAAAGGCCCTAAAAAAGGTCAATGACTCCAGCCACCCTAGTCATAGACTGTTCTCTCTGCTATTGCACGGCAAGCGGTAGCAGAGCGCCAAGTCTAGGTCCAAGAGACTTCTGAACAGCTTCTACCCACAAGCCATAAGACTCCTGAACAGCCAATCAACTGGCTACCCAGAAGATTTGCATTGCCCACCCTCCTTTACGCTGCTGCTACTCTGTTTATTATCTATGAATAGTCACTTTGACTCTGTACAGGTACCCCCGGTATATAGCCTCACTGTTGTTATTTTACTGCTGCCCTTAAATTATTTGCTACTGTTATTTTTTAAACTTATAACTGCATTGTTGGTTAAGGGCTTGTAAGTAAGCATTTCACTGGAAGTCTACACCTGTTTTATTCAGCGCATGTGACAAATACAATTTGATATTTGCATAAGTATTCAGGCCGTTTCCTATGAGACTCGAAATTGAGCTCTGATGCATCCTGTTTCCATTGATCATCCTTGAGATGTTTCTACAACTAGATTTTTGTCTCTCTGTGGTAAATTCAATTGATTGGACATGATTTGGAAAGGCACACACCTGTCTATATAAGGTCCCAGAGTTGACAATGCATGTCAGAGCAAAAACCAAGCCATGAGGTCGAAGGCAGTGTCCGTAGAGCTCCGAGACAGGATTGTGTCGAGGCACAGATCTGGGAAAGGGTACTAAAAAAAATGTCTGCAGCATTGAAGGTCCCCAAGAACACAGTGGCCTCAATTGTTCTTAAATGGAAGAAATTTGGAACCACCAAGACTCTTCCTAGAGCTGGCTGCCTGGCCAAACTGAGTATTCAGGGGAGAAGGGTCTTGGTCAGGGAGGTGACCAAGAAACCGATGGTCCCTGACAGAGCTCCAGAGTTCGTCTGTGGAGAAGAGACCATCTCTGCAGCACTCTACCAAACAGGCCTTTATGGTAGAGTGGCCAGACAGAAGCCACTCCTCCGTAAAAGGTACATGACAGCCCACTTGGAGTTTGCCAAAAGGCACCCAAAGGACTCTCAGACCATGAGAAACAAGTTTCTTTGGTCTGATGATACCAAGATTGAACTCTTCGGCCTGAATTCCAAAGGTAACGCCTGGAGAAAACATGGCACCATCCATACAGTGAAGCATGGTGGTAGCAGTATCATGCTGTGGGGAAGGTTTTTCAGTGGCAGGGACTGGGACACTAGTCAGGATCCTGCTGTGGGAATGTTTTTTAGCGGCAGGGACTGGGACACTAGTCAGGATCGAGGGAAAGATTAACGGAGCAAAGAACAGAGAGATGCTTGATGAAAACCTGCTCCAGACTGGGGCGAAGGTTCACTTTTCAACAGGACAATGACGCTAAGCACACAGCCATGAAAACGCAGGAGTGGCTTCGGGACAAGTCTCAATGTCCTTGAGTGGCCCAACCAGAGCCCGGACTTGAACCTGATCGAACATCTCTGGAGAGACCTAAAAATAGCTGTGCAGCGACGCTCCCCGTCCAACCTGACAGAGCTAGAGAAGCTCTGCAGAGAAGAATGGGAGAAACTCCAAACACAGCTGTGCCAAGCTTGTAGCGTCATACCTAAGAGGACTCAAGGCTGTAATCGCTGCCAAAGGTGCTTCAACAAAGTACTGAGTAAAGGGTCTGAATACTTATTTAAATGTGATATTTCAGTAGTTTTTTAAACATTTGCAAACATTTCTAAAAACCTGTTTTTGCTTTGTCATTATGGGGTATTGTGTGTAGATTGATGGGGGGGAAAAACGATGTAATCCATTTTAGAATAAGGCTGTAATGTAACAAGGGGTCTGAATTATTTCCGTGTGCACTTTAAATGTTTATAAAAACTTGAGAGCACTCTGGTGCCAGTACAGCACAAAGGGTCCCTTATCCTCATTTGAGCTTTTAGGGCTCAGAAACGGGTGTAGATCTCTCTTTACGTCCTAAAAATCCAGACACTGCAATTGAGTCATCATCAAGGGAGTCTAAATCAAGAGCTCTTAGAGAAGTATAGTGCTGTTCATAGGCATTGATTCGTTTTTATACACTGATTTCACATAGAAATGTCCTTGTTTTTGAAAGAAAAGGGCATTTTTTGTCCATTAAAATAACATAAAATTGATCAGAAATACAGTTTAGACATTGTTAATGTTGTAAATGACTGTTGTAGCTGGAAATGGCAGATGTTTTATGGAGTATCTACAAAGGCGTACAGAGGCCCATTATCAGCAACCATCCCTCCTGTGTTCCAATGGCACGTTGTGTTAGCTAATCCAAGTTTATCATTTAAGAAAAGGCTAATTGATCATTAGAAAACCCTTTTGCAATTATGTTAGCACAGCTGAAAACTGTTGTTCTGATTAAAGAAGCAATAAAACTGGCCTTCTTTAGACTAGTATCTGGAGAGTATCTGGAGCATCAGCATTTGTGGGTTCGATTACAGGCTCAAAATGGCCAGAAACAAAGACCTTTCTTCTGAAACTCTTCAGTCTATTCTTGTTCTGAGAAATGAAGGCTATTCCATGCGAGAATTTGCCAAAAAACTGAAGATCTCGTACAGCACTCTGTACTACTCCCTTCACAGTACAGCACAAACTGTCTCTAACCAAAATAGAAAGAGGAGTGGGAGGCCCGGGTGCACAACTGAGCAAGAGGACAAGTACATTAGAGTGTCTGGTTTGAGAAACAGACACCTCACAAGTCCTCAACTGGCAGCTTCATTAAATAGTACCTGCAAAACACCAGTCTCAACATCAACAGTGAAGAGGTGACTCCGGGATGCTGGCCTTCTAGGCATTTGCAAAGAAAATGCCATCTCATACTGGGCAATAAAAATAAGATTAAGATGGGCAAAAGAACACAGACACTGGACAGAGGAACCTCTTCACTGTTGTAAATAGTCATTTACAACATTAACAATGTCTACACTGTATTTGTTACTTTAACATTTTTTGTTACTTTAAACCTTTTCTCAATAGGGGGGCGCCATTTCGACTTTGTAAAAATTCGTTCCCAAATTAAACTGCCTCGTACTCAATTCTTGCTCGTACAATATGCATATTATTATTACTATTGGATAGAAAACACTCTCTAGTTTCTAAAACCGTTTGAATTATATCTGTGAGTAAAACAGAACTCATTTTGCAGCAAACTTCCTGTCAGGAACTGAAAAATCTCAAATCGGGGGCTCTGTTCCAGGGTCAGTTTATACATTTCCATGTAATCTATGGGTCGACATGCACTGCATACGCCTTCCCCTAGATGTCAGTAAGCAGTGAGAATTGGAATGGTGTGTCTAGGTAGATCTGAGGCCGTATAAAAGCTCTTGGAACCGGGTGTGCACTCTTTTCAAGGTTCATCATGACGCAAGACAGACCTCAGGATTGCATTCTGAAAAGCTCTCGTTATAGGCTTTACATATATCCGGCTCTGATTTTATTCGATATAGGTGTTAAAAACATCATAATGTAGTTATTTTAAACCGAGTTATATCAGTTTATATCAGTATATTGCGATTTTCGGTATTTAATTTGTGCTGCGTTATAGTGAGTTGGGCACGTCTTCGCCACATGGCTAATGTTTACTGCTAATTCCAAAGTTGAAGACGACAATCTACAACCGAGCAACGATTCTTCTGGACAAAGGACAACTTGCACAAGATTCTGATGGAAGCTCATCAAATAGTAAGAACTATTTATGATGTTAATTCGTTGTTCTGTTGAAAAATGTTAAACTACTATTCCGGCATTAATTTCGGTGCTGTCTCACTTTAACGCACGCTGTATGTCGTAGTAACGTTAATTTTAAAAATCTAACACAGCGGTTGCATTAAGAACTAATGTATCTTTCATTTGCTGTCCAACCTGTATTTTTTAGTCAAGTTTATGATTAGTTATTGATTAGATTAGGTGCCTCTACCAAGATTTCTCCCGACATTTTGTTTGCAGCTTGGCTGCTATTCTCATTGTATAACCACGATTTGTGCCGCTAAATATGCACATTTTCGAACAAACAATATATGTATTGTGTAATATGATGTTATAGGACTGTCATCTGATGAAGTTTTGAGAAGGTTAGTGAAAAATGTAATATCTTTTGCTGGTTTATTCGCTATCGCTAACGTGCATGAATCAATGCTGCTGTGTGGTTGGCTATTGTAGTAAGCTAATATAATGCTAAATTGTGTTTTCGCTGTAAAACACTTAAAGAATCTGAAATATTGGCTGGATTCACAAGATCTTTGTCTTTCATTTGCTGTACGCTGTGTATTTTTCATAAATGTTTTATGATGAGTATTTAGGTAATTCACGTTGCTCTCTGTAGTTATTCTAGTTGCTTTGGTGAGAGTTTGCAATGTAAAACTATGATTTATACCTGAAATATGCACATTTTTCGAACAAAACATATGCTATACAATAAATATGTTATCAGACTGTCATCTGATGAAGTTGTTTCTTGGTTAGTGACTATTTATATCTGTATTTGGTCGAATTTGTGATAGCTACCTATGCAGTAAAAAAATGGTGGAGAAAAAAAAAGTTGTGTCTTTTGCTATCGTGGTTAGCTAATAGAAATACATAGTGTCTTCCCTGTAAAACATTTTAAAAATCAGAAATGATGGCTGGATTCACAAGATGTGTATCTTTCATCTGGTGTCTTGGACTTGTGATTTCATGATATTTAGATGCTAGTATTTACTTGTGGCGCTATGCTAGGCTATGCTAGTCAGCTTTTTTACTGATGAGGGTGCTCCCGGATCCGGGATTGGGACCAATTAGAAGTTAAAGGACATTTCTAAGTGACCCCAAACTTTTGAACGGCAGTGTATATATAATGTATTCCTATCTCATCCCTAAAGGTCAGAGGAAACAATCATTCACAAACGTCTTCATTAAAAATGCTAATTTATGAAGTTCTCCATGGCTCGGTTAGTGTTATTGTTGTTAACTGGTGCCCTCAGGGAGGTGGTGACAAAATAGCTGTGGTGTTGCGGGCAAGAGGGACTGGCATGGCTTTTAGAAAATTAGCATGGTATTCATGCAATTATTCACAATCATATAAGCTGTGCATGTCCGTGGTGCTTGTGTGTGTACACAAACTAACTTTCTAACTCTAGGATACTCAGAGCTCAGACGCACCATGCTGGGACAGAAGGGCTTTGCCAGCGACAGACTAAGCCATGAGGTGAGCTAGCGAGAGTGTGTGTATTGTGCAATTGAAGAGGTCAGGTCACGCTACTCTAACTTAAGGATTTAACACACTGAACACACTACTCCATCTGTCAATCTCTGTTCATTCAGTACGTCAGAGGTGAAGGCAGGTTATAAATACAAGCAAAAAAGCTGTGTTCTACATCCCTTCTACTCCCCACACCTCTGAGAGCTGTCATTATGTCTAAATGGGCTACCAGACAGGGAGAGATGGGAGGGTGGAGGCTGGAAATTGAAACTGTCAGATAAATTGGTGTTGGGTACTTTCTGAATACGTTTTTCAAAACCAGCTCTGCCTAATTGGAAAAGGGGCACACCCTCCACCCCTACTCACCCCTCACGACCAGGTTAGTGCAAGGACAGTCTTGGGGTGGGAAAGCCATCCATTCCAGGAAACTAGAAGTAACTTGTGCAACATTTAGTTTCACTAATGTAAAAATGGGTCTGTCTAAACTGATGGAGTAAGTCAGACAAGTAGCTCTCTATGAATGGAAAGTTACTCCTCACAAACAGGAAAATACCAGAAGCAGTAAACTGTTGGTCATTCTGTCCAAATATGGAGAGGAGCTGAGAGGTCCATTCATTTCAATGAAAGTTGTATATTTTCCAAAGAGCATTTTCCACTTCAATCATTAATGGCCAACTATGCGAATGATTTGGAAAAAGAGAATAGACAGTTAGTCACTTCTTGGGGAAACCCCTAAAAGTCTCTACACTTTGTGCTAATACTATGTTTCATGTGATACTTGAAAAAGACAGATATGGTATTAGCTATAACTTAAGATCACTTTGTCTTGGGAGCCACAGCCTTGAGCTACACTTGTACTCCAACATACTTCAGAAATATACAGTGATTTAGAACTCAAATGTGCATCACCACGACGGAAATTCTGCAGCAGTTACAGGTCTCCAGTACAAAAGGTTACGGTTGTACAGCCTTCAGCCATAAGACTGACCATAGGGTGGATTTGACATGACTGGTCACAGCGGAAATTGAAGTGCGAAGAGTGTGACGAAGGAGAAGGCTGTTTTTCCCTTCACTATCAGAGATAAATACAACATAACCTTGATCTACTACCACTCACACACACACACAAACGCAAGTAACCCCCCCCCCCCCCTGTCTTTAAAGTAAACAAGGAGGATAACAATCACCTGGAGGGAGGGAGAGAGAAAGCGAGCAAGAGAGAGCGCAGAAAGAGCAAGCGCAGAGAGGCAGAGAGCGCAGAGAGATGGGCACCAACCTGTGGCTGCGGTAGACATTGAGGAGGATGATGAGGGTGCCTAGGCAGTAGCAGGCCAGATAGGGACCCCCAAACAGTCTTGTCAGACCTCTCGTACGATGCTCCCAACGCGCCACCTGCAACACAAGTTTTATTTCATGAATAAAGTGCCTTTTTGGTCATGTAATATAACTAAATATGTAATATAACTAAAATAACTATTTATTTCAACATTGTTATAAAAAGCATACGTTCAACTTCATCACAAACATGTTTTCCCATCTCCAGAGATTAAATAAAAAATGACAATAAAAAAGGTGACAATTAAAGTGAGTGGGTTGACCGTAAGAGGGTGGACAATGTCATCTTAATAAATCTGCCATGAATCCCCTTGTGACAGGGGGAATGGAAGAGTGTTGTGTACAACAGGGAGTGGCAATTGTATGCTTAAAACATGTCTAGCACATCTATGGGCCACAGGGTTGACGTGTTATGCTCGACAGTTAGTTTTCCAACACAAAACATAAGATAAATAAATATCTTCAGAAATGACTTTGTCAAAGCAAAACAATCACTCGGGCTGAACAATTACAGTTCCTTCAGAAAGTATTTATACCCCTTGATTTATTCCACATTTTGTTGCGTTTCAGCCCGAATTCAAAAAGGATCAACAAATTCTCACCCATCTGCACACAATACCCCATAATGACAAAGTGAATGTTTAGACATTTTTGCAAATTTATTTCAAATGAAACACAGAAATAATCCATTTACATAAGTATTCCCACCACTGAGTCAATACATGTTAGAACATATTTTAAGTATATTTAAAATTACCTAAATTGGAACCATTTTAAATATGTTTAATGCATTTAATGTTAATTTTATTAGCATTTAAGTATATTAAATACATATAAAATGATCTAAATTGAGACACTTTTTTGTACTTAAGTTTATTGTTAATATATTAGATAGAGCAAAACAAATATAATATGAAATACACAAAAAAAAGTGTATTTATAATGTATACTTCTACAAATACCACTTCTACTCATTAACCACATTAGCTACTGTATTGAGCCATGTAAAGGTTACCTTGATTGACCAAGGTATCTTCTCAGCCAATGTTAACATGCTATTTACAAAGCAGTTGTGGCTGGAGCAGCAATTTACAATTAACACTTTTGAGATATATGCACCATTGGGATTTCACACTTTAGTTGTTCACATACATTTTTGGTAATAAATGATCACTTAAAAAATGTTTGGAATGTATATGTAATTAAAAGCACTACATTATTCAGCTCTAAAATGAACATCAAAAGATTTGAATAAGCTAAATATGAGAAACTATATCATATTATAAATCAAAACTTCAACTGCAGAAAATTATGCTGGGGAATATGCCAATGTTTGTGCACATGCATTTTTTTGAGTATGCTTCAAATATATTTTGTGGACATGTAAGTTAAATATACTTTTTTGAAAGTATACTTAAGTATATTTTCTTGCAATATGAAGAAGTATACTCTCAGGAAGCATGTTCCTCAGCTGTGCAATATCATTGTCAACTTTCTCTGCACTTTTCTGAAGAGGAATTCAGAAAGTACTTCAAAACTCATTGGCAATGAAACTACAGTGCCTTGCAAAAGTATTCATACCCCTTGGATTTATTCACACTTTGTTGGAAAGCAGACTGAAATAGGTTTTCCTCTAGGAGTTTGCCTATTCCGCTTCTTTTTATCATAAAAAACTCCCTAGTCGCAGTCTAAGGCACTGCATCGCAGTGTTTGGGCGTTCGATCACAGGCTATGTCATTAACGGCCGTGATCGCGAGTCCCATAGGGCGGCGCACAATTGGCCCAGGGTCGTCCGGGTTAGGGGAGGGTTTGGCCGGGGGGCCATTATTTGGTTCATCGCACTCTAGCGACTCCTTGTGACGGTCTTCAGTCTTCAGTTGAACGGGGTTTCCTCCAACACATTGGTGCAGCTGGCTTCATGTTTTGGAGGACGTATGACTCGACCTTCTCCTCTCCCGAGCCCATTGGGGAGTTGCAGCGATGAGACAAGAATGTAATCACAAGATCGGGAGAAAAAGGGAGTACAAATGTGCAAACCCATAACATGATGCAGCCACCATCATGCTGGAAAATATGAAGTGGTACTTAGTGATGTGTTCTGTTGGATTTGTCCCAAAATAACGCTTTGTATTCAGGACTTAAATTTAAAAAATGGCCACATTATTTGCAGTTTTACTTTAGTGTCTTATAGGATATTTTTATTCTGTACAGGCTTCCTTCTTTTCACGCTGTCAATTAGGTTAACATTGTAGAGTAACTACAATATTGTAGAACATAAGTCCACTTTGACAATATGGGGTATTGGTTGTAGGCCAGTGATAAAATAAAATCTTGATGTAATCCATTTTAAAGCCAGGCTCTAACACAAAATGTGGGAAAAAGTCAATGGGTAAATCTTTCTGAAGGCCCTGTATGTATGCAATAAGGCACTAAAGTAAAGTACTAAAGTAATAGAATAAAACAAAAAAAAAAAAATAATAATAATAATACACTTTTAGGCCTAAGTGCAAAGCCTTATGTTAGCGGCAAATCCAACACAACACATCACTGAGTAACTACCTCCTTATTTCAAGCATGGTGGTGGCTGCATCATGGTATGGGTATGCTTGACATCGGCAAAGACTGGGGATTTTTCAGGATGAAAAGACATGGGATGGAGCTTAGCACAGGCAAAATCCCAGAGGAAAACATGCGTCAGTCTGCTTTCCACCAGACACTGAAAGAGGAATTCACCTTTCAGCAGGACAATAACCTACAACACAAGGCCAAATCTACACTGGAGTTGCTTACCAAGAAGACAGTGAATGTTCCAGAGTGGCCAAGTCACAGTTTTGACTTAAATCTGTCTGAAAATCTCTGGCAAGAATTTAAAACGGCTGTTTAGCCATGATCCCCAACACCTTGACAGAGCTTGAAGAATTATGAAAATAATAAAAATCTGCAAATATTGCACAACACAGGTATCTTATGAGACTTACCCAAGAAGACTGTTATTGGTATTTCTAACATGTATTGACTCGGGGGGTGAATACTTATCTAATCAAGGTATATTAGCATTTCATTTTTCATTAATCTTTAAACAATGTTATAATTTTCTTTCACTTTGACATTACAGAGTATTTGCACCTTGTGTCTGGAACTCTATCGGAGCGATGCCACACCATACTTCCACGAGAAATTCCATCATGTGGTGTTCGTTCTCAGGCACCGCTCCAGAATACCCCATAAGTGATCAAATGAGTTTATATCCTCATCAAACCATTCAGTGACCACTCGTGCCCTGTGGATAGGGGCATTGGGG
Organism: Salvelinus namaycush; assembly: GCF_016432855.1. Lineage (NCBI taxonomy): Eukaryota > Metazoa > Chordata > Actinopteri > Salmoniformes > Salmonidae > Salvelinus > Salvelinus namaycush. Next base: position 13,986,070 of record NC_052310.1, read on the forward strand.
GCATAGCCATGGTATCCAAAATAATGCCCTGCCCAGCAATTTTATACATGACCCTAAGCATAATGGGATGTTAATTGCTTAATTAACTCAGGAACCACATATGTATGGAAGTACCTGCCTTTAATTCCTTTTGTATCCCTCAATTACTAAGTGTTTCCATTATTTTGGCAGTTAACTGTACCGTATATGCTTTATGACAGGAGGTACTATCAATACACAGGTAGATCAAAGCATTACCACACTGTGTGAATGCATTCTGTGCCAGCACCATTCACAGATTCAATCAAGGCTTAGGTAACAGCCTGGATAGGCCACTCCATCCAGTTACTTACCACGGGTGTATTTCTGACAACAAGGTCCTGGCTCGTCTCTGATATGATGCATTAGGAGCTCATAAATGTGTTTGTGTGGGCTTTATTACAGAGGTACTGAGTGTCTTAGTGGGTGCAGGCTCAGTCCCCCGGGGCCCGGTTCTCTGACAGGGCCCTAGAACCAGCCTAATCGCCACATGAGATTCATGCCCCGTATTAATGCACGGCCGCGCTCCGTCCCTGTCCCCAGCCCAGGGAAACAGAACATGCCCTAATCACATGCATAACAGGCTACACATTAGAACTCCTCCTCTCCTCCTACAGCTATGCTATTTACTGTTTAACCATTTCAGTAATGCACACGATTCAAATGAGTGCATCTGTCTTAGATCTTCGATTAGATCCTATCTCATCCGATCACACAGACTATACCAGAAATGTCAGCCTACGACAGTTAGTCTAGATGCACAGTTGATATAACTAAACAAACAAAAGACAAAACCATTATTGTCTTGTCTGTCTAAAAAGCGATACTAACACCTTCTCCCCTGTCAAGGTGAACCTCATCTATAGCACACCGTGGCCTTTGTTCCACTAGACATTTATATTTCAGTAATTTAGCAGAAGCTCTTATTCAGAGCAACTTACAGGAACAACTAGGGTTAATTGCCTTGCTCAAGGGCACAGACAGGTTTTTCACCTAGTCAGTTCAGGGATTCGAACTAGAGACCTTTCAGTTACTGGCCCAACGCCCTTAAACTTGGCTACCTATTCTACAGTACGCAGCCCTGACTAGTCAAAGCCTTGGGGAAAATAATACATGTAGGCTGCAGAGAAAAGCCAGAGTTTAGAATTGTAGACAAAATGGTTATGAAACACACACAGAGAGAGAGAGAGACAGAGAGAGGTGACCTTATCCCCACTCGACGAGACAGAAGGGCTGAATCCTATATTGAAATTCAACGCTACAAAACCAGCAGCAATGGTTTCCATGCAAACCGTTGTTTGTGCTCCTACAGTCTGACTCCACTGGCTATCGTGAGGATGAATCAGCTATGGAGACAAACATTGCATAATTTGAGCAGGAGATCGAGACTATCAAATCGGTAATCCATCCATCCATAATCATTTTAAATCAAGAGTGAAATCATGAATCTAAAGCACTTTAATTCTAAATATACACTACTGGTCAAAAGTTTGGACACACCTACTCATTCCAGGGTTTTTCTTTATTTGTACTATTTTCTGCATTGTAGAATATAGTGAAGATATCAAAACTATGAAATAACACATGGAATCATGTAGTAACCAAAAAAGTGTTTAACAAATAATTTGAGATTCTTAAAAGTAGCCACCCTTTGCCTTGATGACAGCTTTGCACACTCTTGGCATTCTCTCAACCATCTTCATGAGGTAGTCACCTGGAATGCATTTCAATTAACAGGTGTGCCTTGTTAAAAGTTCATTTTTGGAATTTCCTAACTTCTTAATGCGTTTGAGCCAATCAGTTGTGTTGTGACAAGGTAGGGGTGGTATACAGAAGATAGCCCTATTTGGAAAACGAACAAGCAAAGAGAAAATGACAGTCCATGATTATTTTAAGACATGAAGGTCAATCAATGCTGAACATTTCAAGAACTTTGAAGGTTTCTTCAAGTGCAGTTGCAAAAACCATCAAGCACTATGATGAAACTGGCTCTCATGAGGACCGCCACAGGAAAGGAAGACCCAGAGTTAACTCTGCTGCAGAGGATAAGTTCGTTAGAGTTACCAGCCTGAGAAATTGCAGCCCAAATAAATGCTTCAGAGTTCAAGTAACAGACACATCTTAACATCAACTGTTCATGGTCGAATTGCTGAAAAGAAACCAATACTAAAGGACACCAATAAGAAGAGACTTGCTTGGGCCAAGAAACACGAGCAATGGACATTAGACCGGTGGAAATGTGTCATTTGGTCTGGAGTCCAAATTTGAGATTTTTGGTTCCAACTGCCGTGTCTTTGTGAGACGCGGTGTGGGTGAACGGATGATCTCTGCATGTGTATTTCCCACCGTAAAGCATGGAGGAGGAGGTGTTATAGTGTGGGGGTGCTTTGCTGGTGACACTGTCTGTGATTTATTTAGAATTCAAGGCACACTTAACCAGCATGGCAACCACAGATTTCTGCAGCGATACGCCATACCATCTGGTTTAGGCTTAGTGTGACTATCATTTGTTTTTCAACAGGACAATGACCCAACACACCTCCAGGCTGTGGAAGGGCTATTTGACCAAGAAGGAGAGTGATGGAGTGCTGCATCAGATGACCTGGCCTCCACAATCCCCCGACCTCAACCAAATTGAGATGGTTTGGGATGAGTTGGACCGCAGAGTGGTCCAAGAACAATCAGCCAACAAAAGTTCAGCATTTGTGGGAACTCCTTCAAGACTGTTGGAAAAGCATTCCAGGTGAAGCTGGTTTTTTATTTCACCTTTATTTAACCAGGTAGGCCAGTTGAGAACAAGTTCTCATTTACAACTGCGACCTGGCCAAGATAAAGCAAAGCAGTGCGACAAAAACAAAGACACAGAGTTACACATGGTATAAACAAACGTACAGTCAAAAACACAATAGAAAAATCTGTATACAGTGTGTGCAAATGAAGTAAGGAGGTAAGGCAATAAATAGGCCAATAGTGGCGAAGTAATTACAATTTAGCAATTTACACTGGAGTGATATATGTGCAGATGAGAATGTGCAAGTAGAAATACTGGTGTGCAAAAGAGCAGAAAAACTAAAACAAAACAAATATGGGGATGAGGTAGGTAGATGGTTGGATGGGCTATTTCCAGATGGGCTGTGCACAGCTGCAGCGATCGGTAAGCTGCACTGACAGCTGACGCTTAAAGTTAGTGAGGGAGATATAAATCTCCAACTTCAGTGATTTTTGCAATTCGTTCATTGGCAGCAGAGAACTGGAAGGAAAGGCGGCAAAAGGAGGTGTTGGCTTTGCGGATGACCAGTGAAATATACCTGCCTGAGCGCGTGCTACGGGTGGGTATTGCTATGGTGATTAATGAGCTGAGATAAGGCGGAGACTTAGCAAAGACTTATAGATGACCTGGAGCCTGTGGGTTTCGCAACGAATATGTAGCAAGGACCAGCCAACGAGAGCATACAGGTCGCAGTGGTGGGTAGTATATGGGGCTTTAGTGACAAAACTGATGGCACTGTGATAGACTGCATCCAATTTGCTGAGTAGAGTGTTGGAGGCTAATTTGTAAATGACATCGCCGAAGTCAAGGATCAGTAGGATAGTCAGTTTTACGAGGGTAAGTTTGGCAGCATGAGCGAGGGAGGCTTTGTTGCGAAATTGGAAGCCGAATCTAGATTTAACTTTGTATTGGAGATGCTTAATGTGAGTCTGGCGGCATCATCGCAAAACTTTTAGTGGAGCAACCACTGTAGGTGATGCACAGACGTTTTTGTGATTGAGCTTGAAATGTCGGTCACGGAGGAATTAATATGGGTGAACCGAAAACAAAGTTGGGTTAAGGTAAGCTTAATTCTGATTTGTCAGAAACTCGAGCTCGGCAGGTAGCTTAATCCCCCATGATCATCAGTTAGATAGAAACATGGAGATCTACCGCTTTCATCCAGCTCAATGACCTTAACTCCCGAGGACACAGAGGGTCACATAGGTCTGGGATGTTGGAGACTATGTCAACGGCACTAGGTCTGGGGATCCTGTGAGATTTTCTTGGCCATTTCGAAATGGGAGGGAAAACAAGCTCTCCAGACAACTCAATGCAGACAATGCAGACGCTAGATAGCTAGGCTAATTTTAGCCACAGCCAGTCAGTGGTGTATGCAAACGAATCACTTGCGAAATACACTCACTGAAAATACCCTCTGCGAGCTCCATCTAGCTAGCTACCAATTGTGTCTGGTGGGGATGTTCACAACCAGGGCAAATAGTGATAAAGCTCTGGAGTTCTTCAGGCTTAGGATGGTGTGTGTGTGTGTAGGTATTTTCTGCATAGAAAAGTATTGGGCAGTATTGGGTAAGTCCCAACAGTGAAAAACAAAAACATATTTTTTTATTACTTTAATGAATTTCGGGATGGAAACAATGCTTTAAGTGTAATCTTAAAACAACTTAAACCAGATTTAAAGTATGTCGAAGAGATAATGGACCTATATATTTTTTTATAATACATATTTGAGAACTAACAAATCACTAAAATAGAAGCTAGACAAACTACTTCAGGAGTATTGGTTTTGTGGTAATGTTTGCCATGGCAAATGCATAGAATTGCAGGAAATTAGCTAAAAAAACAAACAGCTACATTTATCTCAGCTCCATGGTAAAATGTGTAGATTTGCAGGAAATTAGCTTAAAAGCTGCAAAAGTTCTCTAAGCTCCATATTTATTTTTTTAATTGCAAGAAATTGGCTGTAAAACACGATGGGGGGCCTCAAATGTTCTTGCCTGGGACCGAATTCAGCCACGCCAACGGGCTGACCGCGCTCATTTCCACGAACTTGCCACGCCCACCACTTAAGCCCCTTTTTGAGCCAGGAAAAAAACCTGTGGGTGGGTGTGTGTGCAGGCGTGGCTGGGTTCGGAGGTAGCTGCAAAAAATGTGAGTGTACACAAGCACGCTCCATAGCTGTCATATCCAAAGGAACGCTAAACATCCAAGCTAATAAATTAGGCTAAATATAACTAATTAAGTTCAAATGTAAGATAAGATCATGATGGCCCAATTATATGCAAAGGGCTGCATGGTGCAGCAGCTCATAAGAATATAATTTTGTGATTGTGATTGCATTTTTGGACTTTAAAATGAATGGTATATTAAATGGTATTGATTATTGCAGAATATAACTTATAAATGCCTTGTGAGCTTAGATCAATTGTTGTATCCCATAAGAACCCAAAATATAAGCTTGTTTTACCCCATGTAAATAATTAAAATCTAAATAAACACTGTATAGTCTCAAAACATGGTTAAAACTATAATTTTGATCTCATGGATAGTCAGTCCTTGCATTCATTGCACTGTCTATGAATTTGAGAGTGTTTACATTTCTCCATCCCCATCCATATACTAAAACACTAGCGGGGTGGTCACAATCTTGTTTGAACTGCAGATTGTCCCATTAAATTCAACAATAATCTCAACGTCCCTGGTCCACTTGACAGTCTGAAGTAGTTACAAAGTAACCTTGGCAATAATAACATTAATAGATTGTTACGTCGGCAGCCAATGGAAAGACATGGAGTAGCTACCATCTAAGATGAAGAGTTGCTCAAATGTTGCTTTATAGTGAAAATACTGAATTCAAACTATTCAGTCAGACGAGCACAGGTGGAACCTTGAATACCAGACAATTACATGTGAGGCTTCAAGCAGAATCCCTATCATGTTTCTCTTCACTTTGTTTCACATTTTTTGCTTCCCTCTCATGATGTGCTCCCTCGCCCTTCTCCCGCCTCTATTTCACTTCTTTCCATTGAAATGAAAAGTAATCTTACTTCCTTTCTATTCCCCCCTGTAAAACACATATTTTTTTCCATTATTTAATAATTTTTTACCTGCCCAAATGTTCAGTACATCTCCCAGCTAGCCTTTTATTATATTGTGCTTCTCCTCTCATCCCTTCACCCCCGCACCCCTCTTTTCTTATCCTTTGTTAGCTAGTTCTGCTAAGCTCCTTTCATTCATGCTGACTCATGGTCTGGCTGATTGTTCTGGGCTGTGGCTCATCAGACCAACTCAGGCACTCAATAAGACATCAGAGGGTTGAAAAGGGGTCTTTAGGCCCTGCTGGCTAATTGGCTGGCACCCATTCTACTGTACATCAGTTGCATTTTCCACCATAAGGCCTGAGAGGCTGCTTATTAAAATGGGCATAGGAGTGAGGCACCTGTGATGGTAGTGAGTGTGTAAGGTGGATGGGAGAGAGGTTTGACTGCAGTTTTTCGCAAACATAGTTTTTCCTTCAACACCGATTGATAACTCCAATGCTACCACCGCCGCCCACCACCTTACGTCGAGCCTCCTCATTCACCTCAGAGAATGAGCGAAAAAGGTCATGTCAAAAACTCCACAAGGGTCTGTATGCTATTGTGTTAGTGAGGTCTTGGGCGCTGTGTGGGTGAAAAGGCATGCTGTACCAGAGTGTGCTGCCTTTTAAGCATCTACTGTATAAATGAAGAGGGTCTTTTAGGGTGATGTAATGTTTACATATTTTGCATTACTCATCTCATATGTACAGTTGAAGTCGGAAGTTTACATACACCTTAGCCAAATACATGTAAAACTCAGTTTCACAATTCCTGACATTTAATCCTAGTAACAATTCCCTTTCTTAGGTCTGTTAGGATCACCACTTTACTTTAAGAATGTGAAATGTCAGAACAATAATAGAGAGAATGATTTATTTCTGCTTTTATTTCTTTCATCACATTCCCAGTGGGTCAGAAGTTTACATACACTCAATTAGTATTTGGTAGCATTGCATTTAAATTGTTGAACATGGGTCAAACGTTTCAGGTAGCCTTCCACACGCATCCCACAATAAGTTGGGTGAATTTAGGCCCATTCCTCCTGAAAGAGCTGGTGTAACTGAGTCAGGTTAGTAGGCCTCCTTGCTCGCACACGCTTTTCAGTTCTGCTCACAAATTTTCTATGGGATTGAGGTCAGGGCTTTGTGATGGCCACTCCAATACCTTGACTTTGTTGTCCTTAAGCCATTTCGCCACAACTTTGGAAGTATGCTTGGGGTCATTGTCCATTTGGAAGACCCATTTGCGGCCAAGCTTTAACTTCCTGACTGGTGTCTTGAGATGTTGCTTCAATAGATCCACATGATTTTCCTCCCTCATGATGCCATCTATTTTGTGAAGTGCACCAGTCCCTCCTGCAGTAAAGCGCTGCCACCCCCGTGCTTCACGGTTAGGATGGTGTTTTTCAGCTTGCAAGCCTCCCCCTTTTTCCTCCAAACATAACGATGATCATTATGGCCAAACAGTTCTATTTTTGTTTCATCAGACCAGAGGACATTTCTCCAAAAAGTACGATCTTTGTCCCCATGTGCAGTTGCAAACCGTAGTCTGGCTTTCTGATGGCGGTTTTGGAGCAGTGGCTTCTTCCTTGCTGAGTGGCCTTTCAGGTTTTGTTGATATAGGACTCGTTTTACTGTGGATATAGATACTTTGTACCCGTTTCCTCCAGCATCTTCACAAGGTCCTTTGCTGTTATTCTGGGATTGATTTGCACTTTTTGCACCAAAGTACGTTCATCTCTAGGAGACAGAACGCATCTCCTTCCTGAGCGGTATGATGGCTGCGTGGTCCCATGGTGATTATACTTGCGTACAACAGTTTGTACAAATGAACGTGGTACCTTCAGGCGTTTGGAAATTGCTCCCAAGGATGAACCAGACTTGTGGAGGTCTACAATTGTTTTTCAGAGGTTTTGGCAGATTATTTTTGATTTTCCCATGATGTCAAGCAAAGAGGCACCGAGTTTGAAGGTAGGCCTTGAAATACATCCACAGGTACACCTCCAATTGACTCAAATGATGTCAATTAGCCTATCAGAAGCTTCTAAAGCCATGACATCATTTCCCAAGCTGTTTAAAGGCACAGTCAACTTAGTGTATTGTAAACTTCTGACCCACTGGAATTGTGATACAGTGAATTATAAGTGAAATAATCTGTCTGTAAACAATTGTTGGAAAAATTACTTGTGTCATGCACAAAGTAGATGTCTTAACCGACTTGCCTAAACTATAGTTTGTTAACAAGAAATGTGTTTAGTGGTTGAAAAACAAGTTTAAATGACTCCAACCTAAATGTATGTAAACTTCCGACTTCAACTGTATATACTATATTATATCCTACTGTGTCTTAGTCTATGCCACTCTGACATTGCTAGTACAAATATTTAGATATTCTTAATTCCATTCCTTTAACTTTAGATTGAGTGTATTGTTAAAATATTACTTGTTAGATATTATTTCGCTACAACCGCAATAACATCTGCTAAACAGTGTATGCGGCCAATAAAATTTGATTTGAATTTGATATCTTTCATTGACTGTACAGGAGCCGTGTGCAGCATGTGTAGGAGCAGTTCGAGCTTCAACTTGGTGGGAGAAGCTGTGCTGTTACTGTGTGGCAGCGTTTCACAAACTCAGTCCTGCGAACCTTAACTTCTCTAGGGTAGGGGGCAGCATTCGGAATTGTGGATGAAAAGCATTCCCAAATTAAACTGCCAGCTACTCATCCCCAGAAGATAAGATATGCATATTATTAGTAGATTTGGATAGAAAACACTCTGAAGTTTCTAAACTGTTTGAATCATGTCTGTGAGTATAACAGAACTTATTTAGCAGACGAAACCCCGAGGACAAACCATTCAGATGTTGTTGTTGTTGAGGTCACTCTCTTTTCAATGAGTTTTCATTGGGAAACCAGATTTCTAAGGGACATGCTTGCAGTTCCTACCGCTTCCACTGGATGTCAACAGTCTTGAGAAATTGGTTGAGGTTATTCCTTTGTGTAATGAAGAAGTACGGCCATCTTGAAAGAGAGTCACTCGATGTGTCCTGTTTGTTAGAGGCGCGAGACCAGAAGGCTAGCTATAGTTGGTTTTAATCCTGTATTGAACACAGATCATCCCGTCTTCAATTTGATCGATTATTAATGTTAAAAAATACCTAAAGTTGTATTACAAAAGTAGTTTGACATTTTGTTGGCAAAGTTTACAGGTAACCTTTGAGATATTTTGTCGTCACGTTTGAGCAAGTTGGAACCTGTGTTTTTCTGGATCAAACGCGCCAAATAAATGGACATTTTGGATATATATCGACAGAATAATCGAACAAAAGGACCATTTGTGATGTTTATGGGACATATTGGAGTGCCAACAACAGAAGCTCGTCAAAGGTAAGACATTAATTATATTTTTATTTCTGCGTTTTGTGTCGCGCCTGCAGGGTTGAATATGCTTATCTCTCTTTGTTTACTATGGTGCTATCCTCAGATAATAGCATCGTATGCTTTCGCCGAAAAGCCTATTTGAATTCTTACATGTTGGCTGGATTCACAACCAGTGTAGCTTTAATTTGGTATCTTTCATGTGTGATTTAAGGAAAGTTTGATTTTATAGTAATTTTCATAGTCATTCATTTTAATGTGGCGCTATGCATTTTCTCAGGCTTTTTGCCAAGTGAGACAGTAGCGTCCCATCTAAACTCAGATTTTTGGATATAAATATGAACTTTACCGAACAAAACATACATGTATTGTGTAACATGAAGTCCTATGAGTGTCAAAGGTTAGTGATTCATTTTATCTCTATTTCTGCTTTTTGTTACTGCTCTCTTTGGCTGGAAAAATGGCTGTCTTTTTCTGTGACTTGGGTCATACCTAACATAATCGTTTGGTGTGCTTTCGTCGTAAAACCTTTTTGAAATCGGACACTTTGGCTGGATTTACAACAAGTGTATCTTTAAAATGGTGTAAAATACTTGTATGTTTGAGGAATTTAAATTATGGGATTTCTGTTGTTTTGAATTTGGCGCCCTGCACTTTCACTGGCTGTTGACGAGGTGAGACGCTACCGTCCCACATACCCTAGAGAAGATAAGGGGTGCGTTTTGTTTTTTGCCCTAGCACTACACAGGTGATTCAAATAATCAAATCATGATGATTAGTTGAATCAGCTGGGTAGTGCTTGGGCAAAAAACAAAAATGTGCAATTAGGGTCCCGAGGACCGAGTTTGGGAAAACCCTATTGCATTTCAGTGTAGAAAGTCATTTTGGGGCAAAGGGCAACATCGTCTAATGCTAGGTCGTGAATCTAGCTTGGTTGACATTGTAACCTGAGTGTAATCAGTTTTTTTATTTGACCTTTATTTAACCAGGTAGGCTAGTTGAGAACAAGTTCTCATTTGCAACTGTGACCTGGCCAAGATAAAGCAAAGCAGTTCGACACATACAACAACAGAGTTACACATGGGATAAACAAACATACAATCAATAATACAGTAGAAAAAGACTATATACCGTATGTGCAAATGAGGTAGGATAAGGGAGGTAAGGCAATAAATAGTCCATGGTGGAAAAGTAATTACAATATAGCGATTAAACACTGGAATGGTAGAATGTGCAGAAGATGAATATGCAAGTAGAGATACTGGGGTGCAAAGGAGCAAGATAAATAAATACAGTATGGGGATGAGGTAGTTGGATGGGCTGTTTACAGATGGGCTATGTACAGGTGCAGTGATCTGTGAGCTGCTCTGACAGCTGGTGCTTAAAGCTAGTGAGGGAGATATGGGTCTCCAGCTTCAGTGATTTTTGCAGTTCGTTCCAGTCATTGGCAGCAGAGAACTGGAAGGAGAGGCGGCCAAAGGAAGAATTGGCTTTGGGGGTGACCAGTGAGATATACCTGCTGGAGCGCGTGCTACGGGTGGGTGCTGCTATGGTGACCAGTGAGCTGAGATAAGGCGGGGCTTTACCTAGCAGAGACTTGTAGATGACCTGTAGCCAGTGGGTTTGGCGACGAGTATGAAGCGAGGGCCAGCCAACGAGAGCATACAGGTCGCAGTGGTGGGTAGTATATGGGGCTTTGGTGACAAAACGGATGGCACTGTGATAGACTGCATCCAATTTGTTGAGTAGAGTGTTGGAGGCTATTTTGTAAATGACATCGCCGAAGTCGAGGATCGGTAGGATGGTCAGTTTTACGAGGGTGTGTTTGGCAGCACGAGTGAAGGATGCTTTGTTGTGAAATAGGAAGCCGATTCTAGATTACATTTTGGATTGGAGATGCTTAATATGAGTCTGGAAGGAGAGTTTACAGTCTAACCAGACACCTAGGTATTTGTAGTTGTCCACATATTCTAGGTCAGAACAGTCCAGAGTAGATGATGATGGACGGGCGGGCGGGTGTGGGCAGCGATCGGTTGAAGAGCATGCATTTAGTTTTACTTGCATTTAAGAGCAGTTGGAGGCCACGGAAGGAGAGTTGTACGGCATTGAAGCTCATCTGGAGGTTAGTTAACACAGTGTCCAAAGAAGGGCCAGAGGTATACAGAATGGTGTCGTCTGCGTAGAGGTGGATCAGAGAATCACCAGCAGCAAGAGCGACATCATCGATGTATACAGAGAAGAGAGTCGGCCCGAGAATTGAACCCTGTGGCACCCCCATAGAGACTTCCAGAGGTCCGGACAACAGGCCCTCCGATTTGACACACTGCACTCTGTCTGAGAAGTAGTTGGTGAACCAGGCGAGGCAATCATTTTGAGAAACCAAGGCTGTTGAGACTGCCAATAAGAATGTTGTTGTTACGGTGGGATTCGAAATGGTCGGTAATCTGTTTGTTAACTTGGCTTTTGAAGACCTTAGAAAGGCAGGGTAGGATAGCATAGATATAGGTCTGTAGCAGTTTGGGTCTAGAGTGTCTACCCCTTTGAAGAGGGGGATGACAGCTTTCCAATCTATGGGAATCTCAGACGATACGAAATAGAGGTTGTGAGAGAGAGTGTAATCAGTAAAAGTATTGAGTAATCTGGTTGACGTTAGCGCCACCAGCTAGCCATAGAGTCAGAGAGATAAGAAGGAAGAAGAGGGACAGGCTGACCCTGCCATTACCTCAATGTCAACATGGCTGACTGAGCCCACTGCAAAGGAACGTAAGCAAATTCTACAGTAAAGGGTAGGGCGGGCACACAGTCCTGTCCAGACCTTGAGGCTGGGCTGCTGCACAACTCAAATCTCATGAACCACAGACCTGCTAACTATCATTTCTCCCCTGCAATGATTAATTATGGTCACAGTGATTGCCTTGAGTGCACACACCTAGTTACTCAGGTCATTATCAAATCACTGATTAAAAAGAACGACAAACTAGAGGTAAATGGACGCAGCCATTGAGGACCAGCGCTGAAATATCTCACTGAGCTCACTTCCCTTCTCTGCACAGCTAGAACACACAAACTTGTCTCATGTCTGGGGCACAAATAAATATTGAATGCAGCTATGGTGGTACTAGCTAACTCATGTCTGACTACAACAGTGTACTAACTGTGAAATGCTTTCGACACCTTGTAGAGTCCATGCCCCGACGAATTGAGGCGGTTCTGGGGGCAAAAGGGGGTGCAACTCAATATTAGGAAGGTGTTCCTAATATTTTGTGCACTCAGCAAATTATATACACTAAGGCAACAGCCAAAGGGTATTCAAACAAACCCTATACAGGTGTCAAATCCTCCTTGTACATTCACAATTTTGATAAGTGTTCAGAATATTTTACTTTCAATTGAAGGCCAGTGGACATTTATAGGCTAAAGAAAAGTTGGGTAAGATGTTTGTGAAAAGAAGCTCTACCCTTTCTACCCTTTTCTCTGAAATTATATAAAAGATCTATTGAATAGCCTCTGTCTGAGTTTTTATTTTCGCCTTTCCCGCAGCCCCTCTTGAATGCTTTTAGGTTATTCTCACAGAGAGAGAGGACGCGTGCTGTACCGATTCAATAGAATTCTAGAATGTTCTCTCACAGTCAGAACCTCTCAAGTTGGTTTATATTTCTCTACCTCTTTGTCTCCCTTAGTCTCTACTTATATGGTGAGAGTTTCGCTGACTTTGTTTCTTGTGTTAAGATTTTCTGAACAACAGATATGAATGACTGGCAAAAAAGATCTGAGTGACCCACCAAAAAAAGACCTGAAGAACTGGCTGCAAACTTCAGAGACCACCAGGGCTTGGTGCTGCTAGCCCAAAACTCTCTACTCTAGTATTAGAAGAATACCATTAGTTGCTACAAAACAAATTCCGACAAACTATGACCGCTTTCATGACATTTAGTGTGCCAAGTGTTATTGTTATCAACCAGTTGACGGGGGAAATCACTCAAAGGCAATATTGTTTAGGTGTTTCAATATTACATCTGCGTCTAAAAGATAAAAGCGTTATATAAACAGCTGATAATGCATGTTAAGGGCGTGCATTTACATAACCATCCCAGATAAACGTGTCATGTTGTCCTCCTAACTGCAAAACCTGGGGCAGATCCTCGGTCTCTGCAAATGTGTTGAAGGCATGCCCTTAAAAACAGATGACTTCTTTCAGCATGTTATCCAATAGACAACTATCAATTTGTTCAGTTTCATTGAATTAACTTCCAACACTGATTGCTTTGATATGTAAACTAAGGAACTGTGAAAGAAATGGGTTGGGAAAAATAGAGGGCGAAAAACAGAGTGAAGAGAGGAGGGGATGGGCAGGAAAAACAGGCGAGTAACAGAGAGAAGTTGGGAGAGGCTTTTAACTATATGGTATACAGCTATGGACAGAATCAGTGTTGAAGTACTAGAGAGCGGTCTCCAGACTACATATTGAGTGTCTAGGTCTTGTCTCGGTGTCGGATACATTTGACTCAGTCTCCATAGTGAAGACTCTGTAATTTCTTCATGTCAGAATTATCAGCTTCCATTCAGTCAGAGCATAAAACCGCTTTGCCAGGCCAAATATATACACTCCTTTCTTGAAACAATATCTTAACAGCCTTTATATATATTATAGACATGTTTGCACAGTGGCGAAGCTATAGGCCTTCAGTGTGTGACAGGTTCGTGATTCTGAAAGGACAGCAAGCGTAATACTAGGTCACTCATGTAGGGAAGTGCACTTTTTGCAAAACACAAAGGGCCAGTGGTGCAGTGGAAGGTATATGCAGGTATAAGCCGTATACCCACTTTTTTTGTCAGTGGGCATTGCTTATACTCACTTCTTAATCCCTACTGATGCGAATCAAAGTAGTTTAGTGGAGGTATACGACTTATACATTACGCATGGATCAGCTCACAGAAGAATTACATTGGTAGCCGGGTAGGGTAGAAAATACATTTTAACGTATGATATCTACCAGTAAATGCTAACTGAGGCAACAATGGGTACGCAAACCAGGTATTGAAAAAATTGTCCGAGGTGTAATTTTTTTAACTAAGAATTTTGAAAGGGAAAATCTGAAGGAAAAAAAACGAATTTTTCACACAGGGTGCCCTTCCACTGGGAGGGCGGTCAGGGAACTTTTTTGCAAAATTAGAGTACTCCCACTTCTCCAGGAACCACTACATAAGGCTGATGGAAAGACAGCAGTCTTTAGTTTATGGCTATAGTTTGTTAACAAGAAATTTGTGGAGTGGTTGAAAAACGAGTTTTAATGACTCCAAACTAAGTGCATGTAAACTTCCGACTGTAGCTGGTGCAGCGAAATGCTTTTGTACAATCTGCAGCCTACATTCCTATAATATGAACCATTCAAATCAATAATTCCATAGTGTCCTATTGACCTCACAACGGCTTTTCAAATGATGGTAGTCCAAAAACTGCACCTATTGATTATCCCAGCTGATCGTCATCACGTATGGCTTATCTATAATTTATGGCCTACACGACTTGCAAGGAGATGGGTATTTGATTCAAATAGAGGTATACATTTTCCTATATACAAAATTACATTCACATTGAGCACGCTCGCTCGCTGGCTGGAGGGCGTTTTTTTCCCTGGCTTGGAAATGACTCAAATTATAAAACTGTTAGTAATTTGAACATGTAGGCTAATAATATGATATCAGTGCCCAACAAAAATTGGACAGTGAACATAGTATTTACTATGGAGGGAGCTGAAAGTCCGTATTGCCCAGCGACAGCCCCGAAACCTGAAGGATCTGGAGAAGGTCTGTATGGAGGAGTGGGCCAAAATCCCTGCTGCAGTGTGTGCAAACCTGGTCAAGAACTACAGGAAACGTATGATCTCTGTAATTGCAAACAAAGGTTTCTGTACCAAATATTAAGTTCTGCTTTTCTGATGTATCAAATACTTATGTCACGCAATAAAATGCAAATTAATTACTTAAAAATCATACAATGTGATTTTCTGGATTTTTTAGATTCCGTCTCTCAGTTGAAGTGTACCTATGATAAAAAATTACAGACCTCTACATGCTTTGTAAGTAGGAAAACCTGCAAAATCGGCAGTGTATCAAATACTTGTTCTCCCCACTGTATATGAGAGAGAGAGAGCTCCCTGCGTGTGGAGTCTAACCTATACATATGGTACTGTAGAGACCTCTGTCCAAATGGACACACAAACTCCTCATTCCCCATTAACTGAACGTCCTTCCACTGCCTCACTGAATTATCTCCAGCGTTGCTTAGCAGAGGGAGACCTTTTCCATCACTCTTCTCTTCTTCCCTTTCTTCCATCCATGTTCTTCAAGTACATTGTATATTTTCTTCTGTTCCCTGCAGGTGGTAGGAACTGAGGTAGCGAGGTAAAATGCATTGTGAGTCATATTCCCCAATATAGTCTAGTTAAAAAGTCCTAAGATTTAAGGTACAGAGACAAATAAAGAGCATGTACTAAGTTATGTTGGGCAAGCTCCTTCTCTTTCTTGGAATGGTACAACCTGATCCGTGTATTTACATGGCTTTGGGTACAGCCTGTCTTGAGAAATCTCCATCCTTTCACCAATCCTGATTGCTATGTCATCAATCCACCATGGCCCGCTGTCACACAGACTCCGAGACAGATGAGTCTCTCATGGCGAGGGTGACGTTTGTGTGTGTGTGTGTGTGTGTCCACATTGTTGCGTGCATGCCTGTGTGTGTGCGAGTCTCTCCAGCCAGGGAACACTTGCGCCTCTCTGTTAAGCATGGGGGGGAGGGGGGGCAGTACAGCGAAGGTACAGTAACACTGTGGTCCTTGTATCGTACGGCGAGTCTTCTGGAGCTTTCACGTCCTGCACGGCGGTGCTCGTTGCATAACGACTAACGAAGGTGAGCACAGAACGCTGTGTTCCCCCCTGAAACCAAGACTTAGAGAGATTTGTTCCCCCTGACACCCCTTGTGCATCTCATACATAATTTAGATGCATGAAGACGCACCAATACACGTGAAATAAAAACATAATATACAAGCACAGAACACACATGTAAACGCATGGGCACACACACTCTCGCTCTCTAGCGAAGTCAGGACGTACCCAACCCCACCTAGCTATCACTGATGGCTGACCTTTATACACTGTGCAGGATGCACCATGTGTATGTTCAAGGCCTTCTCCTTCCCCACCCCCTGTCCCTACCACCAACAGCTGGGAGAATAGTCTGGCTGGTTCTCTGTGTGCTGAGCAGCGGTTGTACTATTCAGGGTTATGATATTCTTGGTGTACCACATCGAAGCTGTTTTGCTGATGTTCTTGTCTTTGCTCATCAAAGCAGCACGTTGAGCTCCTTTGTCTTGTCTCTATACCAGAGGGTTAGGGTTACTGTGAATGGAAGGTGATACACCGCAGCCGCACCGCCGTGATAGGTGTGTGTGCGTGCGCGTTTCAAAGAATTATCACGGTTAGGCGAAGTGCCACTTATTTCTTAAAGAAACTACACTGAACAAAAGTATACACGGAACATGTAAAGTGTTGGTCCCATGTTTCATGAGCTGAAATAAAAGATAACAGAAATGTTCCATACTCACAAAAAGCTTATTTCGCTTACGTTTTTTGTGCACATTTTTTTTTATACATCCCTGATAGTGAGCATTTCACCTTTGCCAGATAATCCATCCACCTGACAGGTGTGGCATGTTAAGAAGCTGATTAAACAGCATGATCATTACACAGGTGCACCTTGTGCTGGGGACAATACAAGTTGACTCTTAAATGTGCAGTTTTGTAACAGAACTCAATGCCACAGATATTTCAAGTTTTGAAAGAGCGTGCAATTTGCAATCTGACTACAGGAATGTCCACCAGAGCGGTTGCCAGAGAATTGAATGTTCATTTCTCTACCATAAGCCACCTCCAATCTTGTTTTAGAGAATTTGGCAGTACTTCCAACTGGCCTCACAACCGCAGACCACGTGTAACCACGCCTATGATTAAGAAGTTGGAGCTCTTCTCTGTCTGCGTTAACAAGGACAACACAGGTCTTTCCATCATTGTATGATTTTGTTGTGTAAAAATGAACTCAAGTTTACGGACAGTATCAAATGTGATATAGCGAAGCACTTGAGTGTTTTGGGTGCGCAATTACACAGGTACTTTCCCGAAACGGATGACACAAACAACTGTATTCATTATCCCTTTCATGCCCTGCCTCCAGTCCACTTATCGATATCTGAACAAGAGAGCCTCATCGAAATTGCAACAAGCGGTTCTGTGAAAAGAGAGTTTAATCAGAAACCACTGCCAGATTTCTGGATTGGGCTGCGCTCAGTGTATCCTGCCTTGGCAAAGCGTGCTGTTAAGGCACTGATGCCCTTTGCAACCACATACCTACAGTTGAAGTCGGAAGTTTACATACAACTTAGCCATATACATTTAAACTCAGTTTCCCACAATTCCTGACATTTAATCCTAATAAAAATTCCCTGTCTTAGGTCTGTTAGGATCACCACTTTATTATAAGAATGTGAAATGTCAGAATAATAGTAGAGAATGATTTATTTCAGTTTTGATTTCTTTCATCTCATTCCCAGTGGGTCAGAAGTTTACATACACTCAATTCGTTTTTGGTAGCATTGCCTTTAAATTGTTTAACTTGGGTCAAACATTTCTGGTAGCCTTCCACAAGCTTCCCACAATAAGTTGGGTGAATTTTGGCCCATTCCTCCTGACAGAGCTGGTGTAACTGAGTCAGGTTAGTAGGCCTCCTTGCTCGCACACGCTTTTCAGTTCTGCCAACAAATTTTCAATAGGATTGAGGTCAGGGCTTTGTGATGGCCACACCAATACCTTGACTTTGTTGTCCTTAAGCCATTTTGCCACAACTTTGGAAGTATGCTTGGGGTCATTGTCCATTTGGAAGACCCATTTGCGACCAAGCTTTAACTTCCTGACTGATGTCTTGAGATGTTGCTATAGCTATAGCTATGGCCATAATGACCATCGTTATGTTTGGAGGAAAAAGGGGGAGGCTTGCAAGCTGAAGAACACCATCCCAACCGTGAAGCACGGGGGTGGCAGCATCATGTTGTGGGGGTGCTTTGTTGCGGGAGGGACTGGTGCACTTCACAAAATAGATGGCATTATGAGGATGGACAATTATGTGGATATATTGAAGCAACATCTCAAGACATCAGTTATGAAGTTAAAGCTTGGTCGCAAATGGGTCTTCCAAATGGACAATGACCCCAAGCATACTTTCAAAGTTGTGGCAAAATGGCTTAAGGACAACAAAGTCAAGGTATTGGAGTGGCCATCACAAAGCCCTGACCTCAATCCTATAGAAGATTTGTTGGCAGAACTGAAAAAGCGTGTTCGAGCAAGGAGGCCTACAAACCTGACTCAGTGACACCAGCTCTGTCAGGAGGAATGGTCCCAAATTCACCCAACTTATTGTGGGGTGCTTGTGGAAGGCTACCCGAAACGTTTGACCCAAGTTAAACAATTTAAAGGCAATGCTACTAAATACTAATTGAGTGTATGTACACTTCTGATCCACTGGGAATGTAATGAAAGAAATAAAAACTGAAATAAATAACTACTATTATTCTGACATTTCACATTCTTAAAATAAAGTGGTGATCCTAACTGACCTAAGACAGGGGATTTTACTAGGATTAAATGTCTGGAATTATGAAAAACTGAGTTTAAACGTATTTGGCGAAGGTGCATGTAAACTTCCGACTTCAACTGTATAACATCTGTTAAAGTGTGTATGCGATGAATAAACTTTCATTCGATTTTCAATATGTGCTGGGGGTACTCGAGGACCGGAGTTGGGAAACACTGCTCTAGTTGTTTGATAAATAGAATTACGCCAGAACAGCCACTAAACATTTGAATGTGAAGGTCCATTCTATTAATTATATTTCTATGCATCGGCTACTCATTAGTCATCAACACTAATTTGAATGGAAATAATGTCTGTTCTATGAATTTTACATCTATGCTTTGATTACTCACCACATTCCAGAAGAAAGGGTTGAAGATGATGGCGATGACAGCAACACAGAACCTGGGGTCATAGAAGTCTATGTGCTTCAGAACATCCTCCATTACTGACATGTCCACCTGACAGACATAGAAACAGAGAAATATCAGAAGCACAGAAATAGAATTCTATGTTCAGACGTTATGTCAAAGTTCAAAAGACAGTTTAAGATTGACCTTTGGAGTTTTTTACTGATGAGTGCCTAGAGGTTTTCTTTGAGTATATGAACAGAGTTGTAGGCCTATTCTAGAAGGGAAAATGAACTGTAGGTATATAAATAGTATTTTATTATGACTGATATGACTAATGTGATACATTTTGGATATCATTCACGGCTTTATGCAGAATATTTATAGGGCGGCAGGTAGCCTAGTGGCTGGAGCATTGGGCCAGTAACTAAGGGTACATCTGTCAATGTGCCCTTGAGCAAGGCACTGAACCCTAATTTGCTCCAGGGGCACCGTCCTACTATGGCTGACCCTGTAAAACACATTTCACTGCACCTATCCGGTGTATGTGACAATAATATACAGTACCATTCAAAAGTTTGGACACACCTAATCATTCAAGGGTTTTTCTTTATTTGTACTATTTTCTACATTGTAGAATAATAGTGAAGACATCAAAACTATGAAATAACACATATGGAATCATGTAGTAACCAAAAAAGTGTTAATCAAAATATATGTTATATTTGAGATTCTTCAAAGTAGCCACCCTTTGCCTTGATGACAGCTTTGCACACTCGGCATTCTCTCAAACAGCTTCATGAGGTAGTCACCTGGAACACATTTCAATTAACAGGTGTGCCTTGTTGAAAGATAATTTGAGGAATTTCTTTACTCTTAATGCATTTGAGTTAATCAGATGTGTTGTGACAAGGTAGGGATGGTATACCCTATTTGGTAAAAGACCAAGTCCATATTACGGCAAGAACAGGCCCAGTGATGCGAACTTAGCAATTTTGTTACTAGATTTAGCAACTTTTCAGACTACCCTGGCAACTTTGTTTTCAAACAGCACCTAGCAACAAAATTATCTACTTTTAAAAATGTATTTGGAACCTTTAGCAACTTTTGAAAAGTGACTCAAAATGTTAAAATGCAAGCATTTTCCCTCTAAATGACACAAAAACGGTTTTCTCTGTCACACAGTCACATCACACCTGCCTGGCTGCAAAAGTGCATTGAGAGTGAAGTCAGCAGCAGGCGCTCAGCTCGTGCACAGCAGCAGCAGCAACGTGCACAGGCAGCAGCAGGCCAGCAGCAATTTCAGCAAATTGCAAATCATTGTTGGCTGACTGCAGCAGCAATAGTATGGGTTCGACGAGACAAACCCAATGAATATAAACTCAGGGGAAAAAAAAGAACGTCCCTTTTTCAGGACCCTGTCTTTCAAAGATAATTCCTAAAAATCCAAATAACTAAACAGATCTTCATTGTAAAGGGTTTAAACACTGTTTCCCATGCCTGTTCAATGAACCATAAACAATTAATGAACATGCACCTGTGGAATGGTCGTTAAGACACGAACAGCTTACAGACGGTAGGCAGTTAAGGTCACAGTTATGAAAACTTAGGACACTAAAGAGGCCTTTCTGATGACTCTGAAAATCACCAAAAGAAAGATGCCCAGGGTCCCTGCTCATCTGTATGAACGTGCCTTAGGCATGCTGCAAGGAGGCATAAGGACTGCAGATATGGCCAGGGCAATATATTGCAATATACACTGCTCAAAAAAATAAAGGGAACACTAAAATAACACATCCTAGATCTGAATTAATGAAATATTCTTATTAAATACTTTTTTCTTTACATAGTTGAATGTGCTGACAACAAAATCACACAAAAATGATCAATGGAAATCAAATTTATCAACCCATGGAGGTCTGGATTTGGAGTCACACTCAAAATGAAAGTGGAAAACCACACTACAGGCTGATCCAACTTTGATGTAATGTCCTTAAAACAAGTCAAAATGAGGCTCAGTAGTGTGTGTGGCCTCCACGTGCCTGTATGACCTCCCTACAACGCCTGGGCATGCTTCTGATGAGGTGGCGGATGGTCTCCTGAGGGATCTCCTCCCAGACCTTGACTAAAGCATCCGCCAACTCCTGGACAGTCTGTGGTGCAACGTGGCTTTGGTGGATGGAGCGAGACATGATGTCCCAGATGTGCTCAATTGGATTCAGGTCTGGGAAACGGGCGGGCCAGTCCATAGCATCAATGCCTTCCTCTTGCAGGAACTGCTGACACACTCCAGCCACATGAGGTCTAGCATTGTCTTGCATTAGGAGGAACCCAGGGCCAAACGCACCAGCATATGGTCTAATGGCAGTCAGGCTACCTCTGGCGAGCACATGGAGGGCTGTGCGGCCCCCCAAAGAAATGCCACCCCACACCATGACTGACCCACCGCCAAACCGGTCATGCTGGAGGATGTTGCAGGCAGCAGAACGTTCTCCACGGCGTCTCCAGACTCTGTCACGTCTGTCACGTGCTCAGTGTGAACCTGCTTTCATCTGTGAAGAGCACAGGGCGCCAGTGGCGAATTTGCCAATCTTGGTGTTCTCTGGCAAATGCCAAACGTCCTGCACGGTGTTGGGCTGTAAGCACAACCCCCACCTGTGGACGTCGGGCCCTCATACCACCCTCATGGAGTCTGTTTCTGACCGTTTGAGCAGACACATGCACATTTGTGGCCTGCTGGAGGCCATTTTGCAGGGCTCTGGCAGTGCTCCTCCTGATCCTCCTTGCACAAAGGCGGAGGTAGCGGTCCTGCTGCTGGGTTGTTGCCCTCCTACGGCCTCCTCCACGTCTCCTGATGTACTGGCCTGTCTCCTGGTAGCGCCTCCATGCTCTGGACACTACGCTGACAGACACAGCAAACCTTCTTGCCACAGCTCACATTGATGTGCCATCCTGGATGAGCTGCACTACCTGAGCCACTTGTGTGGGTTGTAGACTCCGTCTCATGCTACCACTAGAGTGAAAGCACCGCCAGCATTCAAAAGTGACCAAAACATCAGCCAGGAAGCATAGGAACTGAGAAGTGGTCTGTGGTCACCACCTGCAGAACCACTCCTTTATTGGGGGTGTCTTGCTAATTGCCTATAATTTCCACCTGTTGTCTATTCCATTTGCACAACAGCATGTGAAATTTATTGTCAATCAGTATTGCTTCCTAAGTGGACAGTTTGATTTCACAGAAGTGTGATTGACTTGGAGTTACATTGTGTTGTTTAAGTGTTCCCTTTATTTTTTTGAGCAGTGTATATATATATATATATATATATATTGCAATATATTGCCTAAGACAGCGCTACAGGGAGACAGGACGGACAGCTGATTATCCTCACAGTGGCAGACTACGTGTAACAACACCTGTACAGGATCGGTACATCCGAACATCACAGCTGCAGGACAGGTACAGGATGGCAACAACTGCCCGAGTTACACCAGGAACGCACAATCCCTCCATCAGTGCTCAGACTGTCCGCAATAGGCTGAGAGAGGCTGGACTGAGGGCGTAAGCCAACGTCGCCTCTGGGCACAAACCCACCATTGCTGGACCAGACAGAACTAGCAAAAAGTGCTCTTCACTGACGGGTCGCGGTTTTGTCTCACCAGGGGTGATGGTCGGATTCGTGTTTATTGTCGAAGGAATGTGCGGTACACCGAGGCCTGCACTCTGGAGCGGGATCGATTTGGAGAGGGAGGGTCCGTCATGGTCTGGGGCGGTGTGTCACAGCATCATCAGACTGAGCTTGTTGTCATTGCAGGCAATCTCAATGCTGTGCGTTACAGGGAAGACATCCTCCTCCCTCATGTGGTACCCTTCCTGCAGGCTCATCCTGACATGACCCTCCAGCATGACAATGCCACCAGCCATACTGCTTGTTCTGTGCGTGATTTCCTGCAAAACAGGCTTGTCTGTGTTCTGCCATGGCCAGAAACCCCTGCAGATCACCAAAGTGTGTGCCACACGTTGGCTATCGATTGAGCCTGCGGTAACTCGTATATTGAGCCAGTGGGAAGAAGTGAAACTCCACTTTGAGTTGACCAAGGCCAGTGAGCATTGCTACATGGCGGATGTGCTCCATTACATGTACAAGACCAACTATGTTTACCTGACATTCTTGAAATCAATCCTGTCTGACGTACAAGTTGCAGTGAAGTCATTTGAGGGAGAGCAAACAGATCCTGTCAAGCTTTTGGACAATCTGGTACACCTCTTAACATCAATTTGCAGCAGAGTAGTCAACCCTACGGCAAAAATTGATGTGCTGAAGGATGCCATTGATGGACATCTCAGTCAATCACCATACCTTGGGTACCTTTTCGAGAGCACGGTGTACCAACTCAGTCTTGCGCCAGAGGACAATAAGGTCATTCGGGGACAGTGCATCAACTACATTGTTGCTTTAAGCAAGGAGCTGCAAGCAAGGCTCCCAGACAACCTAGAAGCCTTGCAACACATGGCCTTGTTCAGTGTTAAGGAAACGCTAAAGCACAATAAAGGCACCACTAAAATTATTAAAGTAGTGTAGTTACTGGGGTACTAGCCCCAAACAATTGATATAATTGTTTCCCAATGGAAAAACATCCATCGGTTTAGGTGGGACTCAACTGAAAATACAGTCGAGTTTTGGAGTGAAGTGAATAACTACACGGACTCTTCCGGGTCAAATCCATTTGAAGAACTGTGCAAAGCTGCACTCGCTGCCCTCTCCTTGCCACACTCAAATGCGGAGGTTGAATGGCTGTTCAACCAAATGAGTGTGGTCAAGTCAAAGTTTAGAAATAGAATGTCACTGCACACTCTCAAGTCCATACTCCTGGTGCAGTATGGACTGAAGCTGGCTGGTGATACCTGTTACCAGCATAAACTACCAAGTGAAGTTCTGCAGCAGTTTGGCACCACAGCAGCATACAGCTTAAAGGCCACTCCATCCTCTTCTGCTGGATTTCAGCTCCGTGACAATGCAGTTGGACAGTGAAGATGAAGAGGATTTCATTGCCAATCTATGATTCATCATACTTACAGTACGTATGCAAGGAGTGGACTTTCTGGAACTGGCGGAGACACACAGCTGATGGTGGCAGTGTGCACTGCAGTGTGAGCGAGAACAGTGGCAATATCTGGAGGAAACCATTGAGCAGCTAGCCAGCCAAGAAGCAGAACAACCTGGAGAGAGCTGCCTAGCGCACACATCATTATTTGAGTTAACCTCACTAGGGTATGTGGGACGCTAGTGTCCCACCTCGTCAACAGCCAGTGAAACTGCAGGGCGCCAAATTCAAAACAAAAATCCCATAATTTAAATTCCTCAAACATACAAGTATTTTACACCATTTTAAAGATACACTTGTTGTAAATTCAGCCACAGTGTCCGATTTCAAAAAGGCTTTACGACGAAAGCACACCAAACGATTATGTTAGGTCAGAGCCAAGTCACAGAAAAACACAGCCATTTTTCCAGCCAAAGAGAGGATTCACACAAAGCAGAAATAGAGATAAAATTAATCACTAACCTTTGATGATCTTCATCAGATGACACTCATAGGACTTCATGTTACACAATACATGTATGTTTTGTTCGGTAAAGTTTATATCCAAAAATCTCAGTTTACATTGGCGCGTTATGTTCAGTAGTTCCAAAACATCCGGTGATTTTGCAGAGAGCCACATCAATTTACAGAAATACTCATAATAAACATTGCTAAAAGATACAACTGTTATGCATGGAATTTTAGATCCACTTCTCCTTAATGCAACTGCTGTGTCGGATTTCAAAGAAACTTTACGGAAAAAGCACACCATGCAATAATCTGAGTACAGCGCTCAGACACAAAAACGAGCCATACAGATATCCGCCATGTTGTGGAGTCAACAGAAGTCAAAAATAGCATTATAAATATTCACTTACCTTTGATAATCTTCATCAGAATGCACTCCCAGGAATCCCAGTTCCACAATAAATGTTTGATTTGTTCGATAAAGTCCATAATTTATGTCCAAATACCTCCTTTTTGTTCACGCATTTAGTACACAATCCAAACTCAATCCAAACTCACGAGGCGCAGGCAAGTCCAGGCGAAAGTTCAGCCGAAAAGTCATATTACAGTTCATAGAAACATGTCAAACGAAGTATAGAATCAATCTTTAGGATGTTTTTATCATAAATCTTCAATAATGTTCCAACCGGAGAATTCCTTTCTCTGTAGAAATGCAATGGAACGCAAGCGCGCGTGGATCAGCTCATGTCACTCTGGCAGACCTCTGACTCATTCAGCTCCCATTCCCCCCTCCTTCACAGTAGAAGCATCAAACAAGGTTCTAAAGACTGTTGACATCTAGTGGAAGCCTTAGGAAGGGCAATAAGACCCCATAGACACTGTATATTCGATCGGCAATGACTTGAAAAACTACAAACCTCAGATTTCCCACTTCCTGGTTGGATTTTTTCTCCGGTTTTTGCCTGCCATATGAGTTCTGTTATACTCACAGACATCATTCAAACAGTTTTAGAAACTTCAGAGTGTTTTCTATCCAAATCTACTAATTCTATGCATATTCTAGCGTTTATGGCTGAGTAGCAGGCAGTTTAATTTGGGCACGCTTTTCATCCAAAATTCCGAATGCTGCCCCCTACCCTAGTGAAGTTAAGTTGCTTGTTCAAAAACATAGCATACATGCCTTGTTATTAGCTTGTACCTCTTATTGTTGATCAGTTAGGTAGCATGTTAACTAACTACCAATACACTGCTTAAACTATAATTGTTCAGAATGTGTAGGTTTACTAGTTAAGAAAATAAATGAAATGTAATTGTTCAATAATATGGAATTGTTCAATAATTCAATGTGTTGTGTTTAATTCAATGTGTTGTGTGGGAACCACACATGCAGAGATCATCCATTCACCTACTCTGCGTCTCACAAAGATATGGCAATTAGAAGCAAAATTCTAAACTTTGGACTCATCAGACTAAAGGACTGATTATCACCAGTCTAATGTCCATTGATCGTGTTTCTTGGCCAAAGCAAGTCTCTTCTTATTGGTGTCCTTTAGTAGTGGCGTCTTTGCAGCAATTTGACCATGAAAGCCTGAATCACGCAGTCTCCTCTGAACAGTTGATGTTGAGATGTGTCTGTTACTTGAATTCTGTGAAGTATTTATTTGGGCTGCAATTTCTGAGGCTGGTAACTCTAATGAACTTATCCTCTGCAGCAGAGGTAACTCTTGGTCTTCCTTTCCTGTGGCGGTCCTCATGAGAGCCAGTTTCATCATAGTGCTTGATGGTTTTTGCGACTGCACTTGAAGACACTTTCAAAGTTCTTGACATTTTCCGGATTGACTGACCTTCATGTATTAAAGTAATGATGGACCGTCATTTCTCTTTGCTTATTTGAGCTGTTCTTGCCATAATATGGACTTGGTCTTTTACCAAATAGGGCTATCTTCTGTATACCATACCTACCTTGTCACAGCTGATTGGTTCAAATGCACTAAGAAGGAAAGACATTCCTCAAATTAACTTTTAACAAGGCACACCAGTTAATATACACACATTTTATTATTATTTTAAACGTTGAATGAGTAGGTGTCCAAACTTTTGACTGGTACTGTATATATTTTTTTATTGCAAACCCAAGACCCTTGCACAACTGAGTAGTGACACCATGTCCACCTCCAATTCAAACATGAACAAACGTCGCTGGTTGTTTGGGTTTCCCCACACTGTGAGGCATAGTGCCTTCCTCACCTGATACTTGTTGTTTTTAGACATACCCGACTTTGAACTGGGCTTGGAATGGGGGAGGAGAGGGGCCAGGGTTCAGTCAAGTTTAGAGTTCCATTACCACAAGGCAAACGTTTTTTTTTTCATTTTGAAAAGAGCTTTTGACGCCCCCACATAGACACAATGACCTAGCCTGCAAAGGCCAGCAACCCACTTGAACTGGTCATGTCCAAGCCTACTCTGTGGTGATACTGAATTAAGTAGCCTACAGTACATCAGTTGACCATGTGTACCCACCTGCAAGTGTTACTGGTTTGACTCTCTGTTAAACACCCGCTATAATTTGCACTAATAAATGTAGCCTACATTTCCAACATGTTGTAGGAAACGATGGTCTAAGCAGGTGGGCTAATACTTCAGTTCAAGGTCTGCTTATAACCAAACCATTATCAGATATTTCTTATCCACTGGTTGTTTGTAAAGCATTAGTCTAGATATCACTTGGTGGTCATTAACAAGATTCAAAACCATTGTACTATGAAGGACAGTAGGCTAATCCTTTGTTAATCATGTAAGAGGCTAGTGGTTACATGATTAAATAGGTAGCCAGTTTATAAGTAGACATTAAACCTACCTCATCCCCATATTTGTTTTTTCTGCTCTTTTGCACACCAGTATTTATACTTGCACATCCTCATCTGCACATCTATCACTCCAGTGTTAATTGCTAAATTGTAATTACTTCACCACTATGGCCTATTTATTGCCTTACCTCATTTGCAGACACTGTATACAGATTTTTGTTTGTGTTATTGACTGTACGTTTGTTTATCCCATGTGTAACTCGGTGTTGTTGTTTTTGTCGCACTGCTTTGCTTTATCTTGGCCAGGTCGCAGTTGTAAATGAGAACTTGTTCTCAACTGGCCTATCTGGTTAAATAAAGGTTAAATAAAAAAATAAAAAAGGCTAAAGTGCAGGCTGGTCTCATAGGCTAGACGTAACATCGTAAACGAAAATCCATGACCTCAAATTAGTATGACATGTAACCATACCAAACGTAACAATAGACAGAAGGTCGGGGTGGGAGTATAACGCAAACGTCAGGAGGATGGTTGTTCGTGATGGACGGGTGAGGGTATAATGCAAACGTCTAGCATCCCAAAGGTTGGATGTTCAAATCTCATCACGGACAACTTTAGCATTTTAGCAACTACTTACTACTTTTTAGCTACTTTGCAACTACTTAGCATGTTAGTTAACCCTTTCCCTAACCCAGCAAATGTTAGCCACCTAGCTAACATTAGCATTAGCCACAACAAATTGGAGTTTGTAACATATCATACATATTGAAAATGTGTAACATATTGTACAAATTGTAATTTAGAAAATATCACGTTACCTTTAATACATAGCTTACAAAATGTAACATTTCATTCTAGTTTGAGTGTCCCTGATTTACTATGTTACGTCTAACCCCGGAGTCCAGGTTGCAAAGTGATACCCAGAGACGGTCCAGCCATGCAGGCTCTAGCAATATTCAGAAGCAGAGGCTATAATATTATTTGTGAGCTGTCAGACCCACAACTCTCCAGCAGCTTGACTCTACACCATGGCGACACTGAAGCCTACTACCTAAACGTGTTATGCACTGCGTTGTTGCTAAACCAACTCGGTCACATCTCACATACACTCACGGAATGCAACACTGCGCAGTGTGCACTGCACATTGTCTCTGTCATAGATAATAATGGTCGATGTCACGTTATAGCGGTTGCGTGGCAATTCATTCGTTTCGATACATTCTTTGTCTAAAACGGGTTACTGTGTGGCGAATGACGCTTCAACGATTTGAACATGTGACAACAAATCAACGATAGTTAGTTGTAGAGTATACCATCCCAATTTTTGCTCTCTCTGAATGTCATGCGCACACACGAGTACCATATGTATCACCCACTCACTCGTGTACCTTACTGTAATCCACGTTATTCAGCCCTCCGCAACAATCCAGCACGGGCTTTCTCTTGTCGGCAACGCCGCTCATACACACACCACGGTAGAAAGACTGACTGAGAACGTGAATGCTTTATATGTGCTGATAGCAACGCATTTCAGAATAACTGACCCAAATGTATGACAACATCTTAACCAAGATTAGTACTAGAACAGATACGACAGCCCAACTCTAACCTACTGAAGCCGACAGCGCGGTGTTTTCTGGGTAACGCGGTTCAAAGGTCATCAACATTGAGCAACGACAGACAGAACCGCGAGACACAACCAGGTAGGCCATTTATTTACCAGAATCACTGTTGCGATGACCAACAATTTAGTATGTAACGCATTGTATAACGCGTAGCCTACTGAAATGGTCTGTAGGCAGACACAGTCTAACAGGTTGCTGTATAACATGCATTGATATTACTCAAAAACATTATCTGGATCTCACTACTGCCATCTAGCCTACTGCCGTTAGTGCTTGCAGGCTAAATCAACAGGCTTTGACACTACATGCATTTAAAGTAGACAGTGAACCATGATTATAAATGAATGGGCACACAGGATGAATGAGACCACAATGGAAATTAGTCTCTTATTTTATTGTGCTATCCTGGTCACGTTTTTAAAATATATGTACTATATATGTATTTTTTTCACTGGCAAATAAAAATCAATCGATCATGGATACATTCATACATTTATTTTCAGTGGATGATTACATTAAGAAATAAACAGAGGCATGATCCCATATATCTTAGCCTGACGAAACACTAAATTCTTCCACTGATCTGTCGTTCGCTACATATTTTATTTTATTTCACCTTTATTTAACCAGGTAGGCTAGTTCTCATTTGCAACTGCGACCTGGCCAAGATAAAGCAAAGCAGTTGGCCACATACAACAACACAGAGTTACACATGGAATAAACAAACATACAATCAATAATACAGTAGAAAAATCTATATACAGCATGTGCAAATGAGGTAGGATAAGAGAGGTAAGGCAATAAATAGGCCATGGTGGAAAAGTAATTACAATATAGCAATTAAACACTGGAATGGTAGGATGTGCAGAAGATGAATGTGCAAGTTGAGATACTGGGGTGCAAAGGAGCTAAATAAATAAATAAATACAGTATGGGGATGAGGTAGATTGGATGGGCTATTTACAGATGAGCTATGTACAGGTGCAGTGATCTGTGAGCTGCTCTGACAGCTGGTGCTTAAAGCTAGTGAGGGAGGTAAGAGTCTCCAGCTTCAGAGATTTTTGCAGTTCGTTCCAGTCATTGGCAGCAGGGAACTGGAAGGAGAGGCGGCCTAAGGAAGAATTGGCTTTGGGGGTGACCAGTGAGATATACCTGCTGGAGCGCGTGCTACGGGTGTGTGCTGCCATGGTGACCAGTGAGCTGAGATAAGGCGGGGCTTTACCTAGCAGAGACTTGTAGATGACCTGGAGCCAGTGGGTTTGGCGACGAGTATGAAGCGAGGGCCAGCCAACGAGAGCGTACAGGTCGCAGTGGTGGGTAGTATATGGGGCTTTGGTGACAAAACGGATGGCACTGTGATAGACTGCATCCAATTTGTTGAGTAGAGTGTTGGAGGCTATTTTGTAAATGACCGGTAGGATGGTCAGTTTTACGAGGGTATGTCTGGCAGCATGAGTGAAGGATGCTTTGTTGCGAAATAGGACGCCGATTCTAGATTTAATTTTGGATTGGAGATGTTTAATGTGAGTCTGGAAGGAGAGTTTACAGTCTAACCAGACACCTAAGTATTTGTAGTTGTCCACATATTCTAAGTCAGAACCGTCCAGAGTAGTGATGCTGGACGGGCGAGCAGGTGTGGGCAGCGATCGGTTGAAGAGCATGCATTTAGTTTTACTTGCATTTAAGAGCAGTTGGAGGCCACGGAAGGAGAGTTGTATGGCACTGAAGCTCATCTGGAGGTTAGTTAACACAGTGTCCAACGAAGGGCCAGAGGTATACAGAATGGTGTCGTCTGGGTAGAGGTGGATCAAAGAATCACCAGCAGCGAGAGCGACATCACTGATGTCTACAGAGATGAGAGTCGGCCCGAGAATTGAACCCTGTGGCACCCCCATAGAGACTGCCAGAGGTCTGGACAACAGGCACTCCGATTTGACATACTGAACTCTATCGGAGAAGTAGTTGGTGAACCAAGCGAGGCAATCATTTTGAGAAACCAAAGCTGTTGAGTCTGCCAATAAGAATGTTGTGATTGACAGAGTCAAAAGCCTTAGCCAGGTTGATGAATACGGCTGCACAGTAATGTCTCTTATCGATGGCGGTTATGGTATCGTTTAGGACCTTGAGCGTGGCTGAGGTGCACCCATGACCAGCTCTGAAACCAGATTGCATAGCGGAGAAGATACGGTGAGATTCGAAATGGTCGGTAATCTGTTTGTTCACTTGGCTTTCAAAGACCTTAGAAAGGCAGGGTAGAATAGATATAGGTCTGTAGCAGTTTGGGTCTAGAGGGGGATGACTGCCGCAGCTTTCCAATCTTTGGGAATCTCAGACGATACGAGAGGTTGAACAGGCTAGTAATGGGGGTTGCAACAATTTCTGCAGATACTTTTAGAAAGAGAGGGTCCAGATTGTCTAACCCGGCTGATTTGTAGGGGTCCAGATTTTGCAGCTCTTTCAGAACATCAGCTATCTGGATTT
Source organism: Salvelinus namaycush (assembly GCF_016432855.1). Taxonomy (NCBI): domain Eukaryota; kingdom Metazoa; phylum Chordata; class Actinopteri; order Salmoniformes; family Salmonidae; genus Salvelinus; species Salvelinus namaycush. The sequence continues at coordinate 14,017,812 of NC_052310.1, forward strand.
GGGTGAAGGAGAAGTGGGGGAGGTTTGGGCGAGTTGCTGTGGGGAGCGCAGGGCTGTTGACCGGAGTAGGGGTAGCCAGGTGGAAAGCATGGCCAGCCGTAGAAAAATGCTTGTTGAAATTCTCAATTATTGTGGATTTATTGGTACTGACAGTGTTTCCTAGCCTCAGTGCAGTGGGCAGCTGGGAGGAGGTGCTCTTTTTCTCCATGGACTTTACAGTGTCCCAGAACGTTTTTGAGTTTGTACTACAGGATGCAAATTTCTGTTTGAAAAAGCTAGCCTTAGCTTTCCTAACTGCCTGTGTATATTGGTTCCTAACTTCCCTGAAAAGTTGCATATCACGGGGGCTATTCGATGCTAATGCAGAACTCCACAGCATGTTTTTGTGCTGGTCAAAGGCAGACAGGTCTGGAGTGAACCAAGGGCTATATCTATTCCTGATAAAAAAAAATTTTGAATGGGGCATACTTATTTAAGATGTGAGGAATGCACTTTTAAAGAATAACCAGGCATCCTCTACTGACGGGATGAGGTCAGTGTCATTCCAGGATACCCCGGCCAGGTCGATTAGAAAGGCCTGTTCGCTGAAGTGTTTTAGGGAGCGTTTGACAGTGATGAGGGCTGGTCGTTTTTACGAATGCAGGTAATGAGGCAGTGATCGCTGAGATCTTGGTTGAAAACAGCAGAGGTGTATTTGGAGGGCGAGTTAGTTAGAATGATATCTATGAGGGTGCCCGTGTTTACGGATTTGGGGTTGTACCTGGTAGGTTCATTGATAATTTGTGTGAGATTGAGGGCACCAAGCTTAGATTGTAGGATGGTCGGGGTGTTAAGCATGTCCCAGTTTAGGTCACCTAGCAGCACGAGCTCAGAAGATAGATGGGGGTCAATCAATTCACATATGGTGTCCAGGGCACAGCTGGGGGCAGAGGGTGGTCTATAGCAAGCGGTAACGGTGAGAGACTTGTTTCTGGAAAGGTGCATTTTTAGGAGTAGAAGCTCGAATTGTTTTGGTACAGACCTGGATAGTAAGATAGAACTCTGCAGGCTATCTCTGCAGTAGATTGCAACAAAATGTTATAGTTAGAGTTGGAAATTTCAGGGTTTTTGGTAGTTTTCCTAAGCCAGGATTCAGACACGGCTAAGACATCCGGGTTGGCAGAATGTGCTAAAGCAGTGAATAAAGCAAACTTAGGGAGGACGCTTCTAATGTTAACATGCATGAAACCAAGGCTTTTACAGTTACAGAAGTAAAAAAAAATTAGAGCACCTGGGGAGTAGGAGTGGAGGTAGGCACTGCAGGTCCTGGATTAACCTCTACATCACCAGAGGAACAGAGGAGAAGTAGGATAAGGGTATGGCTAAACGCTATAAGAACTGGCCGTCTAGCACGTTCGGAACAGAGAGTAAAGGGAGCAGGTTTCTGGGCACGATAGCTTAGATTCAAGGCATAATGTACAGACAAATGTATGGTAGGAAGAGAGTACTTTGGAGGTAAACCTAGGCATTGAGTAATGATGAAAGAGATATAGTCTCTAGAGACGTTTAAACCAGGAGATGTCATCGCATATGTGGGAGGTGGAACAACATGGTTGGCTTAGGCATATTGAGCAGGGCTAGAGGCGCTACAGTGAAATAAGACAGTAATCACTATCCAGGACAGTAATGGACAAGGCATATTGATATTAGGGAGAGGCATGCGTAGCCAAGTGATCTTATGGATCCAGTGAGTGGTTGGGCTGGCTAGACACGGCGATTCAGACAGTTAGCAGGCCAGGGCTAGCAAGCTAGCAGTTAGCAGGCCGGGGCTAGCAAGCTAGCATAAGGGCCTTAGAGGGATGTCGCGATGGGGGAAAGTCTGTTTTTGCCTCCTCGTGCGGTGACGTCGATAGACCAGTCGTGGAATTAGTAGGGTTCCAAGTACCAGAGTGGTCCAAGTCCAATTGGCAAAATGGGTATAGTGGTCCAAGAAACTGGCCGATGGACCAGCTACTCCTAAAGCCCACTCCTCGGCTTTAGGAACAGTCCAATATGCTATAGATAGCTAGCAGGCCGCGGTTAGCAGAATGGGCCTTCAGGGGACGTCGCGCCTGAGGGGCCTGTTGGGATCCTCGGGCAGATTGTGTCGGTATTCCAGTCGTGAAGGATCGGCGGGGTTCCGTGCCCCGTACCGGCAGTAGAAGGGGTCCGGATATTGTAGCCGAGGAGTGGGCTTTAGGAGTAGCCCAGGAGCCCTAGTCGGGAGATGGGTCTAGCATGGGCTAGCTCCAGGCTAGTTGGTGCTTGCTCCGGGATGGAAACGTTAGCCAGGAGTAGTCAACCCGGGTTGCGGTTAGCTGGCTGCGATGAATCAGATGAAAAGTTTCAGAGTTTGCTGTAGGAATCCGGGGATATGGAGAGAAAAATAGATCCAGTATGCTCTGGTTTGAAACGCGTTGTACGAACTGGCGAGAGCTTTCCGTGCTAAAGGTTAGCTGATGACCGCTAGCAGTGGTTAGCTGACTGATAGCTGGTAGCTAGTTAGCTAGCTAGCTTCAGTTGAGGTATTCCAGTTCGGAGGTAATATAAATACTTTAGAAAAAAAACAGATCCACATCACATTGGGTGAGGCAGGTTGCAGGAGAGTATTTTTAAGTTGAGGTTTAGGAAAAATATTAAAAAGAATGCGAAGAAAAATATATAAAACATATATATACATGGGACGAGACAAGACAAAGACAAAGACGTCTGACTGCTACGCCATCTTGGAAACCAAGTACTTTAGTCTGAGACTGCCATCAATCAAGTAGTTTGTGGTGACGTGGGGCACGAGGGGCATTGTACAAAATAAAGTAATCAGCGATAGGATCGTCTTTAACCAACCAAAGCCAATGTTGAATTTGTTCACATTCGTTGAAGGGTTAGGGAGGTACTCCGAACCAGACTCATTACAAAGAAGAAACTTAACTTCCGTGTGTGTGGTGTAGCCAGGCAATATATCACTGATTGTCTCACCATCCCCCATCTGACCCCCTGATACTGAAGTCTCAGTTAACCATTCATGGTATGATCAGGACAAAGAAGCACGTCATGGCAACATGACACAACGACATGGAGGGACTGGGATCAAAACATGTGGAGACAAGAAGCTTCAAGTTTTAATCTCACGTGCACAAGTACAGTGAAATCCTTGTCTTGCAAGCTCCAAAGAATATGATATTCAGCAGCATAGCAACAGTATATTTATCACTCTGGTAAATTAATCTTTATTCTATTCATATTGGCCCAGTACAAGCAGATAAATCCATCTCTCAGAAAACAATGGGTAAACATGCTGGATGAAACCTTATCTGAAACCTTTGATTGGTTCCTGTGAACTCCTCTCTCGCTGCTCATCTCCATGGTCCGGATTCAGAGTTAAGCGTGCGTAAATGGAACGTATTTCCTTTTTTATGCTATTTTCTCTCTGCCTATTCTGACCTTGAACTTGAGCATGAAAATAGCATACGGCACATCTCTAGACACACCTCCGCCACACATTCATTTATTCGAGCTCCATCTCAAACGAATAGCGGGTGAATAGCATGAAAATTCATTAAACCCGCTATTCGTTTGAGATGGAGCTCGAATAAATGAATGTGTTTCGGAGGTGTGTCTAGAGATGTGGCCTCCCGGGTGGCACAGTGGTCTAGGGCTGCGCCACCAGAGTCTCTGGGTTCGCGCCCAGGCTGGGCTGGGTTCGCGCCCAGGCTCTGTCGCAGCCGGCCGCAACCGGGAGGTCCGTGGGGCGACGCACAATTGGTATAGCGTTGTCCGGGTTAGGGAGGGTTTGGCCGGTAGGGATATCCTTGTCTCAGTATGTAAAAAATGTAATAAAATGTATGCACTCTACTGTAAGTCGCTCTGGATAAGAGCGTCTGCTAAATGACTAAAATGTAAAATGTAAATGTAATGTGCCGTATTCTGACATTGACTTAATTCCACCACCTTTAAGCGCGAGGAAATCATGAATAAAGTCGAGCGAACCTGTCGGTTCCAAGTGGAAAAAGCATATACTTATAAATAACAGCAATCTCCATGCACTGTAATTTATAAATTGATAAGATCTATTGATAAGAGCTAGGTAAATAAGTAATCTGATTGGAGAAGGGGATTGTAAATACACATATCAATCGTTTTAGATTATTTTTCCTCGTGATCCCTGGAGACGAATATGAAACCAGCCATATGGAAGTAAACTGAAAATCATATCAACATGATATGTATTGCAGACCCTTTTCCACAGTGAAATAAGATATAAATAGCTGTGCCGTTATTCAGAATTTTAATTGTGTGCCCTCATTATTTGCGTGGATTAAATGTGGAGACCCACACTATAGGCTTCTGGAGGGCTGAACCTGCCGGGTTGATGTATGCACTTTAGAATGTTTTGATTATATGCCCGGGCTTTTCTGTTTTATTTTACAATTTGTATCATGTTAAATATTAGCTATTATTGGGAGACACCGTCAGTAATAACCACATACAGTGCATTCAGAAAGTATTCAGACCCCTTCACTTTTTCCAAATATTGTTACGTTACAGCCTTATTCTAAAATGTATTTTTTTTTAATCATAATTTAAATCATCAATCTATACTCAATACCCCATAAGACAAAGCAACAACAGATTTTTATAAATGTTTGCAAATCTCTCTAAAAAAATAAATAATGAATTAAATATTTATTTTACATTAATATTCAGACCCTTTACTTTGTTGAAGCACCTTTGGCAGCGATTACAGCCTCAAGTCTTCATCGGTATGGCGCTACAAGCGTGACACACCAGTATTTGGGGAGTTTCTCCCATTCTTCTCTGCAGATCCTCTCAAGCTCTTTCAGGTTAGATGGGGAGCATTGCTGCACAGATATTTTCTGGTCTCTCCAGAGATGTTCGATCAGGTTCAAGTCCCGGCCACACAAGGACATTCAGAGACTTCTCCCGAAGCCTCTCCTGCATTGTCTTTGCTGTGTGCTTAGGGTCGTTGTCCTGTTGGAAGATGAACCTTCACCCCAGTCTGAGGTCCTGAGCACTCTGGAGCAGGTTTTAATCATCTGTGGGACCTTATATATACAGGTGCCTTTACAAATCATGTCCAATCAATTGAATTTACCACAGGTGGACTCCAATCAAGTTGTAGAAACATCTCAAGGATAATAAATGGAAACAGGATGCACCTGAGCTCAATTTCTCATAGCAAAAGGTCTGAATACTTATGTAAATAAGGTATTTCTGTTTTTTATTTTTTATAAATTTGCTAAAAGGTCTAAAAACCGCTTTGTCATTATGGGGTATTGTGTGTAGATTGATGAGGGAAAAAATGTAATTTAATCCATTTTAGAATAAGACTGTAACATAACAACATTTTGAAAAAGTCAAGGGGTCTGAATACTTTCCGAATGCACTGTAGGTAAGTCACAGAGGCTAAGTAATACAGTATATTATCATATACAGCAAGCCATTTACCAAACACTTTCATCCAAAGCAACTTAGTCATTCGTGCATATATTTTTACAAATGGGTGGCCCCAGCGGAAATCAAACCCACAACCATTGGCGTTGCAAGTGCCATGCTCTACTGACAGAGCCACACAGGACCACAAAGTCAACAGCCTTTGACGCTAAATGCTTTGACAATAGGTGTAGACAGGATGAGATATGGATAGGCACAGAGGATGATGATAAAAGAATGAACTGATTTTCCCTGGATGATTACGTTAAGAAAGCAACAGAGTCGTGATCCCATATGTCTAGCCAAAGCCCTGTAACATTACTGATTGTCTCACCATCCCCCATCTGACCCCATGCTGATACTAAAGTCAGTTAGCCATTTACGGTATGCTCTTCTTAATCATCTTCAGGGATCATCTGGCCAGAGCTCAATGACTAACCACAGGGGATCTCATTAGGACGGTAAGTGTCGGAAGCCTTCCTCCTCTTCTCCCTCCGTTTACCTCAACTCACCTTTCCAGCATTACTGACTGAGCGCATGGTGTTCACCCATCAACATCTTCAAGGTTTTCTGAGGTAGCTGCCCCTTACGTGTTGATTCTTTTCACCTGAGAAAATGTCATTCGCTACTGGCAGTTTCATTCGCTACTGGCAGTTTGATGCTGATTGACATCTCATTTCACCTCTTATTGAAAGAAACATTTATTTTGACGTTCGGCTGCGCATTTTTGAAATTGAGGATGAGGAAGAGAGAATATTAACGTTGGTTGCGAGATACATATAAATAAGAAGAACATACAGAATAAGAAGAGAGAATATTTCCACAGCTCCACAAGCTCTTTTCACGATTGGCGAAAGCATCATATTTGAAGTAAGTTTTAAGGTTTAGCATCGGGTTTACGTTTCTTGAACAACTTTTACGAAAGTTGAGTCGCTGTGTAGGTTAACGTTAGACCTTTGGCTGCATTAACAGAGTTAATCAGATAAGAGAGATTGGTTCCCAATTTAACCTAACATTATGTTTACATCTGTGCTAGTAATACACTCATATACAGTGCAGTGTCATAAGTTACAGTATACGAATGTTTACCTAATACAGGGTAACTAGTAGGCTACAGATGTCAGTGTTCAGCAAGTTAACATTCAGCAATTTGAAAACCATTAACTCAGTTAGATTTTCGTACTTGAACTCGAAACAAACAATTGTTATTATCAATCTGTTAACGTTACTCAAAACATTACCACAATTTGCAGATAGCCTGTTTGCTATCGTAAATTTGTAAGAAATTATAGCTAGCTAAGTTACTTACTGCAGAGTAGGTCTAGCCATGGTCTAACTAGTAACTTAGACTGGTAGTTGATTTTAAGGTACAGTTATGATAATGGGGATATGTAATTGAGATTGGACTAAAATGTGGGTAATTGGATGCTTAGATGTAACCATATACAGTCTTATTTTTGCATAAGGTCAATTGAACATGAAAAGGAGAGATATCAGACTTTTTTTTAAAGAAGCACAAACAGGCAGGTCAGGTAGAAACAGACCCCAGCCCTTGCATCACCACTGGACCCCAGAGCAGCTCCCTACCTGAGGCTAGTCAGAGTCAGTGTGGTCAGACTTCACAAGGACCCAGTCTACCACCACCAGGTCAGAGCATCTTGATGATTTTGTCAGATTAAGCTTCACTTTAAAATGTTGGTTGTTGATTCATGTGTGTTCTTGTTTTGATGGCTGTGGCATTTTTATTGTGATTATACACTAATGGTACTGATGTCTTGCTCAGACCTCTGGCTTTGAGCAAGACAGTGAGCCAGAGCTGCCAGGAGATGTCATCGAGCCCCTCCCAACTGCACCAAGCACCAGATATGCTGCTCCAAAAGGACCCAATGGTAGGCCTATACTTTAAACTACACATTTTAGTTAGCAGCTGTTAGTATCTAATCTTGTGGATCCCTTAATTATACATTTCCATAGAGATATGACACATAATTTAACGTGTATTTCAGACATTTCAAGGTCCAGAGAAGAGGGTCCTGTACAGCCATGTTTGAAAACCTTTCCCAGAACTCAGCATGGTACTACTAGGAAAAGGGCTTTCAACAGCTCCTGGTATAAGGACAATTCATGGCTTGAATATTCTGTAAATCAAGATTCGACTTATTGTTTTGTCTGTAGGCATTTTTCTCTGCCCAATACACCTGAATCTGCCTTCACATCAGTCAGGTTTTTGTAACTGGCACTGTTTAAAGATTCTGGGTTTAAGCTCCATTCCAAGGCAGAGCATCATATCAATGCTATGTGTGCTTGGAATCAGCATAAAATGGTGATTGACAGCAGCTCATCAATGTTAGATGTCATAAATGAGGACTTGAAAAAGAAAGTGGAGGAAAATTGTACTTACATTAAAACAATTGCAGATGTGCTCCTATTAACTGCCACTCAAAATATAGCGCAGACAGGTCATCGAGAGTCTGATGACTCTCACAACAAGGGTCATTTTTTGACAATCTTAGAAGAAATAGCAAAGCATGACCCTCTCAAAGAGAAAAAGATGAATGCATGTGGCAATGCTACACAAGCCACCAAATCCAGAAGGAAGTTCTTGAGGGCAGAGCTGAGATGGTACAAAGTGAACTAATAAGAGAAGTAAAAGAAAGTGAAGTTTTTAGTGGAATTGCAGATGAAACCAAAGATTTAAAGAAAAAACAACTAATGTCTTTAGTTGTGATGTACTATTACAAAGGGGCCATCCATGAAACCTTTTTACACTTTCAGTCAGCTGAAAGCTTAGATGCAGCAGGTCTCACACAAATGATCATTTATTGCCTTGAAAGACATGGTCTGAACTACAGAAATAATCTTGTGGGGCAAGGCTATGACGGTGCATCCGTCATGAGCGGAAAGCATTCTGGTGTGTCTGCACGGATTAAAAACAGTGCAAGATTTGCATTTTATGTGCACTATAATGCACAGTGTTTGAATTTAGTTCTTGTCAATGCTGTAAAATCAGTGCCTGAGGCAGTTAACTGTTTTGCTCTCCTGCAGAAGCTTTATAACTTTGTATCTGGCTCGTACGTTCATCTCAAGTGGCTTGCAGTTCAGAAAGAGCTGTATCCACAGCAGCAGTCCAGGGAACTACAGAGACTTACGGATGTAAGGTGGGCATGCAGATACACGGCATGCCGTAATCTGAGGGACAGACTTCCAGCAGTTCTGAGAGTGCTACAGAATATCACACTTGAACATAGTGGTGATAGATCAGTGGAGGCAAGGGGCCTTTCTCAGATAGATTTACATTTCATAGGGCTTTTGGTAACATTTTGTGAAGTGCTTGGTGATGCCAAATGTCTTTCTGACATGCTCCAATCAAGCTCTCTTGACCTAGCAAGGGCTGTGGATCTAGTAGGTACCCTTACGGACACATTACAGGACTACAGAGGTGAGGGTTACTTTGGAGAACTATGGAAAGAGGTTGAAGAAATTGCAGAGCACTGCAAAATATGTGTACAAACTGTGTAAAAGACAGCCTAAAACAAGCTTAAGATTTCACGACTCATTGATGATGAACACTGTAGGACAGAAAAATAGTGACCAAAGTGATGGTGAGAGCTTCCAAAGAGCTATCTTTTATCAGGTGCTTGACAGTCTCACGGCTGAGCTGCAGAGGCGTTTTTTCAAAGAAGAATTGCGAGATAATGCAATGGGTCCAGTCTCTCAACCCAAAGAGTACAACATTCTTGAATGAGGAGCTTTGCTTAGACCTTTGAGTCAGATTTAGAGGACCTCAAGCATGAGGTTCATCAAACCAAGTGGCTTCTTGATAGGAGAGAGAAAAGTGGAAGGGACAGACTGTCTACTGTCCTTGACTTTGTTGTGTTTCTAGAACCTTATAAAGATGTTATCCATGAGCTATTTCGACTTTGTAAGATTTCTGTTGTTACACCAGTCAGCAGTGCTTCTTGCGAGAGAAGCTTCTCAACTTTAAAACTGATTAAAACCCACCTTAGGACAACAATGGTTGATGACAGGTTAAGTCACCTCGGAATTCTCAGTGTTGAGTCAAGGAGGGCACGCTCACTCAACATGGATCAGTTTGTGAAACATTTTGCTAGTTCTCACCAGAACCGCATAATTATACAGTTTTAAATATACCTTGTATAATTTGGCACTTAGGCGGTCCCTGTGGTCATGATTAAAACCTGCACTGTGTACTAGCTAGTACACTGACATTCTAAAACGATAAATCCAAATGGTATCATGTCACACAGATTTAATTGATTAGGCCAATTCCAAAACGTTTCTTTACTATTAGTTAACATAATATATATGAGCATAAATATGATACTGTAAGTTTGTAATATTGATGGGCACCAAAATATTTTATATTTTTTAAGTTTTTTAAGTTTAATTTATGTAATACACAAATGCTATCTTATCTCCTTGGTGCTTGAGCTTTATTTTCTGAAAATATTTTGGATGTTCAACACTTATAGACCCAGATTATATATTCATGAAAACAGAGTGACCCAAGTCTCTCCAGTATGTGAGTACAGTGTGTGTGTGTGTATGTGAGAGAGAGAGAGAAACTGAGCTGCAGTTCCGAGGTAGAGACACTGACTATTCATAGTATATTAAAGAGTTCTAGTGAAGTAAACCTTTTGGACCACACTATCTGCCTCATTGAAGAACTCCGGGTCAAGTGAATTATTACTTTTACCTCTAATCAGCAATCATAGTATTCATTCATGCTCCTTAGATGCCAGGTTAGGGTTACACACACATTTTATGTCATGGTCTATGGACCCCTGAAGTAGGGGCCACCCCATGTAGAAAACTCTAGTTCCGTCACTGTTTATAGGACGGATGTGCTACAATGTTGTTTAGGCTTTATGGAAGCACGTCACGGCATTGAGGAACTCAACATGAAACGATGACATGGAGTGACTATGATCAAAACATGGGACAAGTCACATTTTTGGGGGGCACTGAGAAAATTTCAGCTCTGCTGAGTGCAAACTTGAACGTTGTGCAACTTCCAGTGTGCTTTTCCTGTGAACACTGAGGCTGTACCCGCTTTCAGTTACAGTTTTAACAGTGGCCAAGTAGGGTACTGTGGCTATTTGATCATAATGTAGGTCTACCAGAGTGGCCTACCAGAGTGGCCTACCATCAAAAACAATGGAGAAAATGCATCCCATAACATTTTAACATGGAAATAGCTGTTCTATCATTCATCCTACAGTAGCAGCCAATGTGTGGTGTTCAATGTAGGCCTACATTCCATGAGACTTTTGAAAAAACATGCAGGGCTTAACATTAGCCTGTTTATCCACTTGTCTTTCAGACAAGGAGGTGACTGAAATTGTTGTTTTAATGCAAAAAAAAACCTGTACAAAATAAAATGTATTATTATTCCCATACCATTATTACAGAGAATCAGACAAAATATGCTACCCTCTGCCTATTGGCTACTTAGCTTATTCAAGTCTGTCTTAAAATACAACGCTACCCCTTTAAGACAAAAAAAAGCTAATTTACCTGACTCACTTGTGCTCTTGTAGGAAGCAATCACTCCCCTATTGCTGACATCAACATGTATTGATCACATCTTTACTAATGCTGCAGAAATTTGCTTGAAAGCAGTATCCAGATCAATCGGATGTAGTGATCACAATATTTTAGCCATATCTAGGAAAACCAAAGTTCCAAAGGCTGGGCCTAATACAGTGTATAAGAGGTCATACAATACGTTTTGTAGTGATTCCTATGTTATTGATGTTAAGAATATATGTTGGTTCGTGGTGTGTAATGAGGAGCAAACAGACACTGCACTTGACACATTTCTGAAATTGCTTTTCCAGTTGCTAATAAGCATGCACCAATTAAGAAAATTACTGTAAAAACTATTAAATCCCTATGGATTGATGAGGAATTGAAAAATGGTGTGGTTGAGAGGGATGAGGCAAAAGGAATGGCAAATAAGTCTGGCTGCACAACCGATTGGCAAAATGAGAAATCATGTGACTAAACTGAATAAAAATGTAAAATAAACTATACTATGGAACAAAGTTAAATGAAATAAAGAATGATAGTAAAAAGCTTTGGATCACCTTAAATTAATTTCTGGGAAAAAAGGCAAACTCAGCTCCATCATTCATTGAATCAGATGTCTCATTCATCACAAAAACAAGTGATATTGCCAACTACTTTAATGATTTTTTTCATTGTCAAGATTAGCAAACTTAGGCATGACATGCCAGCAACAAATGCTGACATCCAAGTATATCTGACCAAATTATGAAAGAGAACCATTGTAATTTTAAATTCCGTAAAGTTAGTGTGGAAGAGGTGAAAAAATTATTGTTGTCTATCAACCATGACAAGCCACCGGGGTCTTACAACTTGGATGGAAAATTACTGAGGATAATAGCGGACGATATTGCCACTCCTATTTGCAATTTAAGCCTACTAGAATGTGTGTCTAGGCCCATTACTTCTTTCAATCTTTACTAATGAATTGCCACTGGCTTTGAGGAAAGCCAGAGTGTCTATGTATGTGGATGACTCAACACTATACATGTCAGCTACTACAGCGACTGAAATACTTTTTATTTAACCTTCATTTAACTAGGCAAGTCAGTTAAGAACAAATTCTTATTTACAATGGGAACAGTGGGGTAACTGCCTTGTTGTTAGTGGAATTAAATAATTCCTCTAATGTACTCATTAATTAAAATCAATCTGTCTATTTATAAGAATTTGTAAGATACTTATTAACATAAAATAGACAGGATACAGTCTTATTAAAATTAGATAATAGTATTTATTCTCGGAGCACGCTACCATTTGACCATAAACAACAGTTTATATACAAGATATGACGTCATAGGTTACAGAATAAATTTCCTCCTCCTGACCAATATAAAACAGGTTCAAAAGTTCATTCCAACTCTTCAGCTCACACACATGACACACAATATAATCTATTCTCCTGAAGGCTCACTATAATTTATTACCACTTTAGCAGACAACTCAAGATAATGGAAGACCTAAAAAGTTACCCACAGCCTTATCTAAACATCTCAGGGCTAAGTTGGGTCAGTTCAACCATAGTTTAACGACCCTTTTTGCTTACTTTATAACCCACAGCACAAATCTCTTTCACTGGGCGTGCAGAGTTCAATTAGTTATAGTTTTATCTAAATCTAGAAATTGTTTTAGTTATTATTAACAAAATTCCTAACACTTGTTCAGGGGCAGAACGACACATTTTTACCTTGTCAGCTCAGGGATTTAATCCAGCAACCTTTCGGTTACTGGCCCAATGCTCTAACCACTTTGCAACTCTTTGGGTGGCTGGTAGCCGTTAGTTTCAGAGTGGGTGGCAAGGGATAAGTTAGTCCTAAATATTTCTAAAACTAAAAGCATTGTATTTGGGACAAATCATTCACTAAACCCTAAACCTCAACTAAATGTTGTAATAAATAATGTGGAAATTGAGCAGGTTGAGGTGACTAAATTGCTTGGAGTTACCCTAGATTGTAAACTGTCATGGTCAAAACATATTGATACTGGGGAGAAGTCTGTCCATAATAAAGTGTTGCTCTGCATTCTTAAAAGCACTATCAGCAAGACAGAACCTACAGGCCCTAGTTTTGTCGCAAAAAGGACTTAGGAAAATTGCAATTGGTTGGTTCAGAACAGGGCAGCACGGCTGGCCCTTGGATGGACACAGAGAGCTAATATTAATAATATGCATGTCAATCTCTCCTGGTTCAAATTGGAGGAGAGATTGACTTCATCACTACTTGTATTTATGAGAGGTATTTACATGTTAAATGCACATGTTGAACGAGCTGTTTGTTTGATCTACGGGCGCACAGCTTGGACACCCATGCATACCCCACAAGACATGCCACAAGAGGTCTCTTCACAGTCCCCAAGTCCAGAACAGACTATCGAAGGCGCACAGTACCACATAGAGCCATGACTACATGGAATTTTATTCCACAGCAAGTAACTCATGCAAGCAGTAAAATTTGATTTAAAAAACACCTTATGGAACAGCGGGGACTGTGAAGCAACACAAACATCAAATCAAACTTTGGCACATACAACAAGTGTAGACCTTACTGTGAAATGCTTACTTACAAGCCCTTAACCAACAGTGCAGTTCAAGAACAGTTAAGAAAATATTTACCAAATCAAAAATTATAAAAAGTGACACAATAACGAGGCTATATTTTAATTTCTTTATTATTTTATTTTACCTTAATTTAACTAGGCAAGTCAGTTACGAATAAATTCTTATTTTCAATGACGGCCTAGGAACAGTGGCATCTGTTCCAGTAGTATAACTGCCTTATACAGGGGTTACCGGTACCGAGTCAATGTAGGTAGGGGTGAAATGATGTAGGTAGGGGTGAAATGTAATCAAACCCACAAATGCTGACGCTCCAGATACTCAACTAGTCTAAAGAAGGCCAGCATATTGTTTATTTAATCAGAACAACAGTTTTCAGCTGTGCTAACATAATTGCAAAAGGGGTTTCTAATGATCAATTAGCCTTTTAAAATGATAAACTTGGATTAGCTAACACAACGTGCCATTGGAACACAGGAGTGATGGTTGCTGATAATGGGCCTCTGTAAATCAGCTGTTTCCAGCTACAATAGTCATTTACAACATTAACAATGTCTACACTGTATTTCTGAGCAATTTGCTGTTATTTTAATGGACAAAAAATTTCATTTTCTTTCAAAAACAAGTATATTTCTAAGTGGCCCCAAACTTTTGAACGGTGGTGTAGGTCCTGGATGGCAGGAAGCTTGGCCCCAGTGATGTACTGGGCCGTACGCACTACCCTCTGTAGCACCTTATGGTCAGCTGCTGAGCAGTTGCCATACCAGGAGGTGATGCAACCGATCAGGATGCTCTCGATGGTGCAGCACAGACACATGCATACACACACACACATGATAGCATACGCACTATACACACACATACACATGGATTTTGTACTGTATATATGTGGTAGTGGTAGAGTAGGGGCCTGAGGGCCCACAGTCTGAATGTATTGTAATGTTTTTAAAATTGTTTAAACTGCCTGAATTTTGCTGGACTCCAGGAAGAGTAGCTCCTGCGTTGGCAGCAGCTAATGGGGATCCATAATAAATACAAATATTACAAATGATCTATAACTCACTAACTAGCAAAGGATATGAACAAAATGTGCACGTGGCTACATGCAGCTCTTGCTTTGATCTCAAAACAAGAGCATCTACTCACAACCACAGCTGTAAACACAGTCCAGTACAAAGTAAACGGCAAAGATCTATGTATGGCAATAGACTTTTTGCATATAGGTCTACTGCGGCTCTGATTGGTTATGCCACACAGGTCTGTGTAGCGTACGGGCTGAGTCCTGCGCAATAGAATCCTACTCCGATGCATTGTGCCTTCAACAAAATCTCTTGCATAGATCGTTTTGTTTCAGTATGATGCATTGAAAGTGGCTAATATTGCATTGATTCGATCACAATTGCCACAGTAAAGGGAACCGTTGAGACTGTTAACTTACGGGGAAAACTCTAGAAAGTTGAGTGAAGTTCAATCTTGTGCTTTTCTCCTTGGGCTGATATTGCTTCTCATGCACTCTGTGCAGCAGTCCTCCTACGGAGCTGCATAGCAGTATCAAGGCTACTGCGCGGCACGCGCGCACACAATTTAGAGGGAACATTGGTTGTAATAGAGGTTGGTGCATGGGTGGATGTTTATGAATGGCAGACCTTGAGATATAGAAAAGAGAACAAAGCAAATACTATTTCTTAGAGACATTTTAATTTGTCTTTAAGCATATGATCTGTGTGCAGTACCTCGTCTTTCCATTTAAAAGACTGAATGCACAGCAATGAATGATAGTTATGTTACTGTGTATCCTAAAACTAGTAATTGAAGAAGCCTATACACAACAATTAAGTCTGATAATTTCCTTAACATTTTCTCATGCTGTACAGTACCAGTCAAAAGTTTGGACACACCTACTCATTCCAGGGTTTTTCTTTATTTTTTAAAACTATTTTCTACATTGTTGAATAATAGGGAAGACATCAAAACTATGAAATAACACACATGGAATCATGTCGTAACCAGTGTTAAACAAATCAAAATATATTTTATATTTGAGGTTCTCCACCCTTTGCCTTGATGACAGATTGCAAACTTTTGACTGGTACTGTATGTCCTTTTTCAGACATCAGGCAGACATCCTGGTCGGTTTCACTTTATTATGAAGAAGGTCAGTTTGTTTGTGAATGTGCTTTATCACAACAAGAAGACCAGTAGAGATTGGGCAAAAGGAGATTATACATGTGTACTTCTGAGCTGATCAGTCATACAGAGGAAGAGGATAAAGGAGAGTTATGCTCAAAAAGAGATAGAAACAGAGTGATAGATAAAGGGAGAAGTAGAAGACCGAGGGAGAGGAAGGAGAAACAGAGTGATAGATAAAGGGAGAAGTAGAAGACCGAGGGAGAGGAAGGAGAAACAGAGTGATAGATAAAGGGAGAAGTAGAAGACCGAGGGAGAGGAAGGAGCAACAGAGTGATAGATGAAGGGAGAAGTAGAAGACCGAGGGAGAAGAAGGAGAAACAGAGTGATAGATAAAAGGGAGAAGTAGAAGACCGAGGGAGAGGAAGGAGAAACAGAGTGATAGATAAAGGGAGAAGTAGAAGACCGAGGGAGAGGGAGGGAACAGATATTGACTGAGAGCCATGAGCAATGTTCTGTATTTCTAATACTCTAAGTGTACTGATACCCACGGACTCACTCCCTCCTGCTTCCCACCCGGCAACAGTGTGATGTTCGTGGCCTGCCACCTCTTCCCTATACGCACACGTGCAGACTGAACGGCACTGCACTCAACCCCCCCTCCCTACCAACGAATCCCTCTTCCCCTTCGATTTGGCACTGGTTAAAGACAGTGCAGAGTACATTAGCTACTACACTACAGGGGTCATAGAGAGAGTGGGAAATAAAAGAGAGGTCAGGTGCTTCTACAGTCAATACCTATCTCACAGCAACCAGATTATCCAGCTGTAAATGGGAATCTACAGCCGGGGCCGCTGCCTGGGACTCTTTACCGAGCCCTGGCCCCCTGCAGGTCCCGCAGAACCACATTGACCTAACACAGAGGTGTGATTATAGGGACGATAGTGACCCATCCCTATCTTGTTGCGCACGTATGATAGCTATTGATTAGGATTCTTTTTTTGTCTTTTGTCACAGATCGGGAAGCTATGACATGATTCTGTTGGAGACGTAAGTAGTGAGAGGTTTTGGATGGGGGTAGAAGTAAGTTTACATTTAGCAGATGCTCTTATCCATACCCAGTGGGCAAAAACTGGTTGAATCAACATGGTGACGTTGAATCAATGTGGAAAAGGTGTTGGATTTGCAAAAAGTCATCAACGTAATGGCATTTCGGATATTTTTCACTTAACTTTTAACCTACACTGAACAAAAATATAAACGCAACATGTAAAGTGTTGGTCCCGTATTTCATGAGCTGAAATAAAAGATCCCAGAAATGTTCCATACACACACAAACGTTTATTTCTCTCAAATGTTGTGCACAAATGTGTTTACATTGCTGTTAGTGAGCATTTCTTCTTTGCTAAGATAATCCATCCACCTGGCAGGGGTGGCATATCAAGAAGCTGATTAAACAGCATGATCATTACAGGTGCACCTTGTGCTGGGGACAATTAAAGGCCACTCTAAAATGTGCAGTTTTGTCACACAACGTAATGCCACAGATATCTCAAGTTTTAAGGGAGCGTGCAATTGACATACTGACTGCAGGAATGTCTACCAAAGCTGTTGCAAGATAATTGAATGTTAATTTCTCTACCATAAGCCGCCTCCAACGTTGTTTTAGAGAATATGGCAGAACGTCCAACCCGCCACAACATCTGGAATCTTCACCTGCAGGATCATCTGAGAGCAGTGACCGGACAGCTGATGAAGCTGAGGAGCATTTCTGTCTGTAATAAAACTATTTTGTGGGGAAGAACTAATTCTGATTGTCTGTGCCTGGCTCTCCAGTGGGTGGACCTGGCTCCCAAATGGGTGGGCCTATGCCCTCCCAGGCACATCCATGGCTGCGGCCCTGCCCAGTCATGTGATATCTATAGATTAGGGCCTAAATAATTCATTTAAATTGACAGATTTCCTTATATGAACTGTAACTCAGTAAAATTATTGAAATTGTTGCATGTTGCATTTTATGTTTGTTCAGTAAAAATCCAATGACATGGTGCTATTTTTTGTTGATTTCACATTGAATTCACAATAGTTGACAACTCAAACAAATGTAAATCAAAACTAGACGTTGAACTGACGTTGGAATTCAGAAAAATACGAAATCATGACGTCAGTGATCTTGAGGTTGGAAAGTCAGAGCTCTAGAAAGAGGCCTGAGTTCCTGAGTTGGAATTTCGAGTTGGATAGCCGTTCAAAAAATTTTTTATCCCAGTCGGTGCGCATTTTTTTACAAGTTCCCAGTTGTCTTGAACTCACTGAAGTCGGATGTCAGAGATTTCCCAGTTCCCAGTTGTCTTGAATGCAGCATTAATGCTCAGAGGGAGAAGGCAGGGTATTCCATTTTAAGTCAGGAACCAAAACTCCTCCGTAGTGACATGTGAATGAGTTGTCACATGACAGCTTGATCATCTGTTCGATTTCGCTTACCGGCATGTTAACTGAGCCAGGATCACAGTCAAACGGATTGGAAAGTAGGTCCCAAAGTTCTCTTCCATTCATTGGAGGTGAGCAGTCATCATTCGTGTGGGACACCGGCCTGGTCTCATAGCACCCGGGACACTTACTGATGCTGTTTTCTGTTAGATACATGCACAGCCGAGGGAAGGGGGCATGGTTCGCTTTTGAACGACTTTCCAATAGGGTTGCAAAGGGTCGGAAATTTTCTGGTAAATATTTGTAATTTTTCCGCAAACTTTCAGTGGGAATTTGGGAAATTTTGCTTAAATTCATCAAAAAAGTTAGCTTATAACAATGAACCTTTTTTGTGGGATACACATAAGGCAATTCTAGGTCTTGTGGCATATTTTGTTAAGCTATCACCAATTCAATGGAATTGCAACCCTCTGCATGCACAGTGCATTCTTCCATCACATGTGCAGTGCACTCTTCCATCACATGTACAGCTGATTCTCAAGATCTTGCACACTAATGAGATGATATTGATCCCACACTACTACACTGTCGGAGCCAAGGACTACATGCTTTCTGGTAAGTTTGATTACAATACTGGGTGGGGTAAATATATTTTATATGACATACAGTGGGGCAAAAAAGTATTTAGTCAGCCACCAATTGTGCAAGTTCTCCCACTTAAAAAGATGAGAGAGGCCTGTAATTTTCATCATAGGTACACTTCAACTATGACAGACAAAATGAGAAAAAAAATCCAGAAAATCACATTGTAGGATTTTTAATGAATTTTTTTGCAAATTACGGTGGAAAATAAGTATTTGGTCAATAACAAAAGTTTATCTCAATACTTTGCTATATACCCTTTGTTGGCAATGACAGAGGTCAAACGTTTTCTGTAAGTCTTCACAAGGTTTTCACACACTGTTGCTGGTATTTTGGCCCATTCCTCCATGCAGATCTCCTCTAGAGCAGTGATGTTTTGGGGCTGTTGCTGGGCAACACGGACTTTCAACTCCCTCCAAAGATTTTCTATGGGGTTGAGATCTGGAGACTGGCTAGGCCACTCCAGGACCTTGAAATGCTTCTTACGAAGCCACTCCTTCGTTGCCCGGGCGGTGTGTTTGGGATCATTGTCATGCTGAAAGACCCAGCCACGTTTCATCTTCAATGCCCTTGCTGATGGAAGGAGGTTTTCACTCAAAATCTCACGATACATGGCCCCATTCATTCTTTCCTTTACACGGATCAGTCGTCCTGGTCCCTTTGCAGAAAAACAGCCCCAAAGCATGATGTTTCCACCCCCATGCTTCACAGTAGGTATGGTGTTCTTTGGATGCAACTCAGCATTCTTTGTCCTCCAAACACGACGAGTTGAGTTTTTACCAAAAAGTTCTATTTTGGTTTCATCTGACCATATGACATTCTCCCAATCTTCTTCTGGATCATCCAAATGCTCTCTAGCAAACTTCAGACGGGCCTGGACATGTACTGGCTTAAGCAGGGGGACACGTCTGGCACTGCAGGATTTGAGTCCCTGGCGGCGTAGTGTGTTACTGATGGTAGGCTTTGTTACTTTGGTCCCAGCTCTCTGCAGGTCATTCACTAGGTCCCCCCGTGTGGTTCTGGGATTTTTGCTCACCGTTCTTGTGATCATTTTGACCCCACAGGGTGAGATCTTGCGTGGAGCCCCAGATCGAGGGAGATTATCAGTGGTCTTGTATGTCTTCCATTTCCTAATAATTGCTCCCACAGTTGATTTCTTCAAACCAAGCTGCTTACCTATTGCAGATTCAGTCTTCCCAGCCTGGTGCAGGTCTACAATTCTGTTTCTGGTGTCCTTTGACAGCTCTTTGGTCTTGGCCATAGTGGAGTTTGGAGTGTGACTGTTTGAGGTTGTGGACAGGTGTCTTTTATACTGATAACAAGTTCAAACAGGTGCCATTAATACAGGTAACGAGTGGAGGACAGAGGAGCCTCTTAAAGAAGAAGTTACAGGTCTGTGAGAGCCAGAAATCTTGCTTGTTTGTAGGTGACCAAATACTTATTTTCTACCATAATTTGCAAATAAATTCATTAAAAATCCTACAATGTGATTTTCTGGATTTTTTTTCTAATTGTGTCTGTCATAGTTGAAGTGTACCTATGATGAAAATTACAGGCCTCTCTCATCTTTTTAAGTGGGAGAACTCGCACAATTGGTGGCTGACTAAATACTTTTTTGCCCCACTGTATATTCCCATTAATTCCCACGGAAAGTTTCCACCTCTGAATATTCCCATATTCTCCAATAATAATAATTTCCTCTGAATCCACTGATTCTGTCACTCATCTGTAGAATGTTTTTGTATTTCCCCTACATGCTTGCGTTCAGTTCATTCAGTTTCCCCAAAAATGTCTGTTAAATAGGCAGGGAGACACATTTTCTTTTCATTAGACAGAAAGTCAACCAAGTCTGTTTTTTTACATTTATTGTGAATGACAACAGTTCCCCTCTCAATGTGAAAAATCTTTACAACACCCCTTCTATAACCACCAAGCCTTTGTGTGAAATAGAACACTGTCATGCTCTGATCCCGTCTCTCCACATAGTTTCGTGAACAGGCGTGCGCAAAGTGGATGTGGTTTGCTGCAGTTTACGATCAAAGTTACGTGCTGCAGTATGTCTCTGAGTTCTGTGCTCAGCTCTTTTGCCGCCAGTTGCTCTCTGTGTATCATACAATGTGTCCATATGTCCATATTTACTTTGGGCACGTCATTCAGACAGGAAGCGGAGAAAAAAGGGACCTAGCCCTAAGAAGATGCATTCCAGGTGACTGCCTCATGAAGCTCGTTGTGAGAATGCCAAGAGTGTGCAAAGCTGTCATCAAGGCAAAGGGTGGCTATTTGAAGAATCTCAGATATAAAATAGATTTTGAAATAAAATAGATTTTTAAACACTTTTTTGGTTACTACATGATTCCATATGTGTTATTTCATAGTTTTGATGTCTTCACTATTTTCTACAATTTAGAAAAAATTAAAAGAAAAGAAAAACCCTTGAATGATTAGGTGTTCTAAAACTTTTGTCCGATAGTGTATAGCGAACAAAAGTCAATGCATGGGCCTTTCAGCCCTCACAGCTAACGCCCATTTGGAGAGCATAAGCTGGGGAGTTTTTGAGTTGTTCAGTAAGAATTTCTTCTTCATTGTTAGCAAAAGCATGAATTCTTTGTTTAACAGTGTTATCTGACAAAGGTATTGATATGAGTTTCTTTGCCTCTGCTTCCTCACACATTTTTCTCACCATATCAATTGCCCCATTTATATCAAAATCTGTCTAATATTGTGTGGTTTCATAGTGTAGCAGGCCTAGCCATTCACTGTGGGAATGGTTCAAGTGCAACAGTCAAGTGCAGACTTTTCCCATGATCTAAATGGCACTCTATGGTTGAAATTTACCTTTTAGATTTTAATCATTTTAACCTGTTTGGGCTGCAAGCCCGATGTCGGTACACTTATGACAACAGCCAGCTCAAAGTGCAGGGCGCGAAATTCAAAAGATATTTTTTTTAAATATTTAACTTTCACACATTAACAAGTCCAATACAGCATATGAAAGGTACACATCTTGTGAATCAAGCCAACATGTCCAATTTTTTAAATGTTTTACAGGGAAGACAAAATATGTAAATCTATTAGCTAACCACGTTAGCAAAAGACACCACTTTTCTAACTCCATCAGTTTCTTACTCCATCACTAGCTATCACAAATTCGACCAAATAAAGAAATAAATAGCCACTAACCAAGAAAAAACTTCATCAGATGACAGTCTGATAACATATTTATGTATAGCATATTTTTTGTTCGAAAAATTTGCATATTTCAGGTATAAATCATAGTTTACATTTCAGCTACAATCAGAAATTGCACCGAAAGCAGCCATAATATTTACAGACACCAACGTCAAATACCTAATTACTCATCATAAAACATTTCAGAAAAAGACATAGTGTACAGCAATTGAAAGACAGGCATCTTGTGATTCCAGACAATACTTCCGATTTATTAAATGTTTTACAGCGAAAACAAAATGTAGCACTATATTAGCGTAGCCACAATAGCCAGAAACACTTGGGCGCCCACGACCAGTTCACATGCACGACAGATATTAGAAATAGCATTATAAAATGTTTCTTACTTTTGGTGATCTTTCGTCAGAATGTTGGACAAGGTGTTCTTTGTCCAGAAAAGTCGTTGTTTTGAACTGGAACGGCAAATTCCCCTCTTCATTTAGCATGGGCACTTGCCAAGTGCTACATATATCTCCAACGTAATCAAAGTCAGAGAACGGATCACGGCAAAACTCCCGAAAAAATTTCAATAATCTGATTAAACTATATTGAAAAAACATACTTTACGATGATATGGACACATGTATCAAAAAAAATCTAAGACGGAGAAGTTATTCGTTCATAACGACAGCTAAAAAGAAGCCAAATCCATGTCCCCTTTGCGCGCTCCAGAAACCGGAAGTGGACGGTCACGTCAAAGAAATAGCTTTTATTCCACCTTAGACCAAGATAAACACAATTTTTTTTCTCTCACCACCTCTTGACCAACCAGGGGAAGGTGTATGAAATGTACGTAGGCTCTTACGTCTTATGCCCATGTATAGGCAAGAAGTTGAACAGAGCATCGATTTCTGACATTCCACTTCCTGGTCAGGAAAAGTGCTGCAGAAGGAGTTCTGTTTCACTCAGAGAAATAATTCCAACGGTTTTAGAAACTAGAGAGTGTTTTCTATCCAATAATAATAATAATATACATATTGTACGAGCAAGAATTGAGTACGAGGCCGTTTGAAATGGGCACGATTTAACTGGCTACTCAATACTTTACCTTGCAGCCATAAGAGGTTTTAATTTAGATTTTTAAGGTTAACCACATTACAATGATTTTGAGATACAAAGACGATATTAGAATTTCTCCCACGACCTCATTTTCATATCAGGTTACCCCACATGGGATAGGCCCCCCTAGTTTGGGATACGCTGCCTTAGAGAGTTCCTCAATGAGCTTGACACCTTGATAAGCTCATTTCCTGATGATGGCTCACCACTCATTGTACTTGGCGACTTCAACCTCCTGACGTCTCCCTTCGATTAATTTGTTCCCAACTCTCTCTTTCCCCTCCTTGCCACTTTTGACCTCACCTTTCGCAGTCCCCTCCCACTCACAAGGCAGGCAATATGCTTGACCTCATCTTTACTAGAGGCTGTTCGCCTACTAATATCACTGCAACCCCCCTTTCAGGTCTCTGATCACTACTTTGATTCCTTTTCTGTCTCCCTTTTCTCCAACTCTAGCCACTCAGACCCTACCCAGATAGTCATGCGCCATCGCAATCTTCGCTCTCCCTTTCCCACTACACTCTCCTCTTCTATCCTATCATCTCTTCCTTCTGCTAAATCTGATTCTGCCTCTTCAATCGTACTCCTCTCTTTCTGCATCCTATGATTCGCACTGTCCCAGGACAACACCCTGTCGTTCTCTGCAAACATCAAAGCAGTGACTCGCTTCTGCATGTTTATGCTCTACAACATCTGTAGAGTACGACCCTACCTCACAGAGGAAGCGGTGCAGGTCCTAATCCAGGAAATTATTATCTCCCCTCTGAACTACTGGAACTCGCAGCTGGCTAGGCTCCACGCTTGTGCCATCAAACCCCTGCAATTTATCCAGAACGCTGGTGTTCAACCTTCCCAAGTTCTCCCATGTCACCCCGCTCCTCCTCACACTCCACTGGTTTCCAGTCGAAGCGCGCATCCACTGCAAGACCATGGTACTTGCCTACGTAGCAGCAAGAGAAACTTACCTACCTTCAGGCTATGCTCAAACCCTTCACCCCAACCCAAGCCCTCTGTTCTGCCACCTCTGGTCTCTTGACCTACGGGAGGGCAGTTCCCACTCAGCCCAGTCAAAACTCTTCTCTGTCCTGTCACCTCAATGGTGGAACCAGCTTCCTGATCTAGGAAAGCAGAGTCCCCGCCAATCTTCCAAAACCATCTGAAACCCTAATTCCGTCGAAGAGTATTTTAAATAATCCCACAGCACCACCTTCTCACACTCGTACTTTACTCTTTTTTCCCCCCTGACTAGCTCTACCTTTGCTGATAGCTACTTTATTGAGGAAAAAGGTACTTACTGTGATGTGTGGTTGTCCCACCTAGCTATCTTAAGATGAATGTACTAACTGTAAGTTGCTCTGGATAAGAGCGTCTGCTAAATGACTGAAATGTACCAACATTTGTTTTCCAAAAAATATCCCTTAAATGTCTAAATCTGCCTTTACTGTAACATATTTGAGACATCAGCAAACAGGACCTCATGAGTATCCCAAAAGAAGTAGACTGCAGAAGAGGAAGCTTGTCACCTTTAGTGCACTACGGCAGAACTGTAGAAGACATAAAGAAATGTGACTGACAGTGAGTCAAGATGAGAATCCCTTCTCTTATTGTCTGGAAAGTTATTTTAAGTCTAGACATTCATGTAAGATGGCCTATGACTGCATGCAACAGGCCCGAGCTTGCAGCTCCTGGTTTATATTTGGTTCTACAGAGACTAAGGGAAAACCAGAATAAAACAAGCTGTTTTGGTCCACCTTTCTTTGAACACAAAGGCACATAACATTTTGTGGCTTGGCAGTGTATTTATTTTTAGACAATCTCTTATCTGCCGAGCAGCCTAATACTTGGTCAATGCTTTGATGATGAAGTAGAGACAAAGAGACTATGGCTTATGTCCATACATCCCAAATTCATGCAGCAACACCCTCAGGAGAAATGTTTGGTAAGACGGTCATAGGTCAACATTCCAGACTGTCAATTCAATTTGTTACACACGAGTTATAAGTCATGACTGTACCTCATAACCCCAGGGCAGTCTGAACCACAAGGTTGACCCATCTGAAGGAGCTGAAAGCTTTTTTACAACCAAATCTCTAAATCTTCTAAATGGCATGTTATAGAGAACAATTTCACTTGTTTTTGAGATACTTACCACAACAAAATGTAACATCATTTTGCGGATAAAGTTCGGAGTGACTTGTGTACTACATCTGAAGATGTGCATCTCTATACTTCTGTTTCTAAGAGGACGTACAGTATTTTGGTGTTTTTGGAGCATCTGCTTATGTTTTTTCAGAGTCCTGCTTGTTTCTCACAAACAAGTGGGGGGAAAAGTTGTATAAAAAAAGGGTCTGGACCCTTCTATAACATGCCATTTACATCAAAAATAGAGATTTGGTCATAAAAAAAGCTAAATTCTCCTTTAAGTTAGAGAAAGAGATAAAGTTCTTATGTGAATCATTTTTGTGTATGTCTGCACGGAGTGAACCAGAATGACAGTAAACTGGTTCGTTCTTGCCTGGATGCGAAGAGCAGATAAATATTGAGGAATCCATGGCAATGGCTTTAGGCGAGGGCAGACCTGTCTGCTTTCAAAACAGACTGACAGACAAACGAACGGGCAGACAGTAGACAGGTGCGAGTTACCCAAACAGACAGACTGACAGAAATATAGCCAGTATGATGTATTTTGCATCATATGATGCAAAATGCAGCATCGTATGATGCAATAGGCATCATACCGGCTGTATTTCTGTATTTTGAAAGTTATATATCTTGAAAACTTTATCTGACATGCAAAACATTTTGGGACTATATCAACAATGGACTAATGAAACAAATACCGAAAGAGTTTTCCTTTAACAAAATGTAACTTTTGTGTCAAACTTTTTCTTCCACCTTTGTTTGCTACTACTGCTACTTCAGTTCTCTGTTATGGTATTTATTTGTCCAGTCGTTTATCAGTGTCGCCCACACACTATCCTCTAACCTCTACAGCTATATAACTGGAGGAGGAGACCAACAAATAAAAAGTAAACAAGTTGGAGACTATGGCAACATAACTATCTAAAACTTATCTTGCATGAAAAATGAAAGCATTTTGTATGTTTTCCTAAAATAAAACTTTCCTCTAAGTTCATTGTCCTATAGATATGTTTGTCTTTTGCTGTCTGTGTCTGTTGTCCTATCCTATTCATCAAATTAGAATACAGTACATGGCTACATGTGTATAATCCTCAGGTTGAGTTACTCATCTGTCCAGCGACCCCAGATCCTGGATTAGGGTTGTAAGAACAGACAAGAACTCCACAACCGAAAACATACTGTATCATATGTCCTACACTCATCTGCATATTGGAGTTGTATGTTTTCCACATTGGGTCAGAACAGAGTGGTCAGCTAAGGGATCAGTCAGAAAATAACTTTTGTGCGTGTGTGTGGGGGGGGGGGGTTGATGTGTTTTGCATGCGTCTCTGTTGGAGCATCCAGCCCCAGCCTTGCCCCAGGCTCCACTGTGAATATTTTGATGCAATCGCTCCCGTGTGTGTCACCCTCCTCAGCTCTTACAATGCTGAATGTGCTCAGGAGACCTGGTGTCACAAGGTGCTGGTGGGTCTCACAGTGTCTCGACCTCAGCACGGTAAGGAAAGTCCCTATTAATTAACTATGACTCAATGGAACAGTTCAACCCACTCTGTAAATGGGAGTAGATTCACTCACAAGTTCTTTCAATAAATCAATGGAATGTCAATGTGAGAACCAGCAAAAGCTCACACATTTCAGTTGGTTTGCTGGGATTGAAAACAAAAACAACATGCTCTGTATACATCACAGCTCTTTCTGGGAACGCAGACACTATGAATCAAGACTGCTATTGTTTGTACAGTAGAATGTCAAGAGTGTGCTCATAACAGACGAACGGGGGAAGAAAACATCCACCAGATAAGGTAGGCCTATTCCACATTGGTTTCATCTCTCGCTCTCTTTGTTGACTGTGTCAAACCTACTACTGATAAAAATGAGATAGGTGGGGGAAAAAACGATCACTTTTCCTCTCAAATATTTTTCTGTCAAAGCTCAAAACCAATGTCGCCAAGGAAATCATCGCTAAGATCACCACTACCATGGTTACGGGTATACGAGCACAGGACAACGTGATTTAGACCTAGTATACGTCAGGGTGGAGATGGGCAGCGCGGTGTGTTTCAGAGGAGGTGTGCTTTCCACGAAATACACATTCCATGTCTTCAAACCATTTACATGGGACTCTGTCCTATTGTAACATGATACAGAGGGTGGAAGTTTGGTGAAGGCTAAAGGAAAGACAAGGAGCAGACATAAAAACCGAATCGTAAAATAGGTTGAATTCAATCGGAATGTTATGATGGATCATATCCAATTGTGTTATTTTGGGACTGGTTGATAGTGACACACCACATGTGTCACACACTCTCATGTCCAGCTTATTATATGGTTGTTCCGACAAAATAGCAAAGCTCTTAGCAGAACACACAATTACACCTTCTGTAAGGGTAGGCAACAACACGTCTGCTACGCTGATCTCAACACGGGGGCCCCTCAGTGGTGTGTGCTTAGTCCCCTCCTGTACTCCCTGTTCACCCACGACTGCTTGGCCAAACACGACTCCAACACCATCTTTAAGTTTGCTGACCACACAACAGTGGTAGGCCTGATCACCGACAACGATGAGACAGCCTATAGGGAGGAGGTCAGGGACCTGGCAGTGTGGTGCAGGGACAACATCCTCTCCCTCAATGTCAGCAAGACAAAGGAGCTGATCGTGGACTACAGGAAAAGACAGGCCAAACAGGCCCCCATTAACATCGACGGGGCTGTAGTGGAGCAGGTATAGAGTTTCAAGTTCCTTGGTGTCCACATCACCAACAAATTATCATGGTCCAAACACACCAAGACAGTTGTGAAGAGGGCACATCAACACCTTTTCCCCCTCAGGAGACTGAAAAGATTTGGCATGGGTCCCCAGATCCTCAAAAAGTTCAACAGCTGCACCATCGAGAGCATCCTGACCGGTTGCATCACCACCTGATATGGCAACTGCTCAGCATCTGACTGTAAGGCGCTACAGAGGGTAATGCGTATGGCCTAGTACATCACTGGGGTCAAGCTTCCTGCCATCCAGGACCTATATACTAGGCGGTGTCAGAGGAAAGCCCAAAAAATTGTCAGACTCTATTCACCCATGTCATAGACTGTTCTCTCTGATGACCTCTGACCCCCCCCCCCCCCCCCCCCCCCCTCCATTTGTATTTTACACTGCTGCTACTTGCTGTTTATTATCTATGCATCGTCACTTCACCCCTACCTACATGTACAAACTACCTCGACTAACCTGTACCCCCGCACATTGACTCGGTACCAGTACTCCCTGTATATAGCCTCGTTATTGTATTGTTACTTTTTTATTATTTTTTGGTAAATATTTTCTTAACTCTTTCTTGAACTGCACTGTTGGTTAAGGGCTTGTAAGTAAGCATTCCATGGTAAGGCGCATGTGACAAATAAAGTTTGATTTGATTTGTCTCTTACCTCAGCTCTATCACACACACACACCGCGACTGCACAAACACCAACAAAACATGTGACCACCCACACAAATGAACACCTTTAGATGTTTGAGGGATTGACCTCTGACCCCTGCATGTTAGTAATGAAGCAGAGAGAAGAACAAAACACACTCTTCCTCTATGGTTTCAGCCATTAATGTGGGCCACTTACAGAGAGGGCAAACTAGGGCAGTCTGACAGCGATGAAGGCACCAAAAACAAGAGTGAGATGAATTGCCATGTTGCTATAGTAACACAAATAAATACAAAATGGACCGTGAATTAGAGAGAATGAAATGGAGAGACTACAATAGAAGAAGGATAGAGAGCACTAGATGTGGGGGGGGAAATAAGACAAAGGCGATATAAGCTGAGGTTAGAGATGAGGGCACAGAAATAGGTAACAGAAGATGACGCTCGCCTTTGTCTTTCATCCTTGATATGTCAAGCTTTTTTTTCTGCATTTCTCACTGCTCCGATGTGAAATAGAGGATGTGGGGTGGAAAGAAAAACATGGTCTGTTATTGACTGTAAACATCTAATTGTCTTTTAAATTTACCACCGATCAGTTCACGTAACAGGGTTGACCTGAGGGACAAATGGAAATTAATAATCACTAATCACATTAAATGGGGAGGTTAAAATCGTCCTAAATGTTGGACAAACATGACGTGGGACATGCCAAAATGGGGATTCTCAGAGAAAACAACAAATGTATTTTATGGAGTGGCTGCGGATCCAACTTCTCCGGACCCCTTTTCTCGACAGCTAAAGGTCCAAAGCTTCTGCGCAGGTGCAGGATTCTCTACTTCACACAGTTTCTTCTCTACTCATTCAACTGCCGTTACACAGAGAACAAGCTACTCTGGCGAATTTCTGTGATAAATGGTGCTCGTTTAATAAAGTTCGATCAAAGCTTAATGTCTGCAAGGTCACATAATGATAATATTCTACATAGCAGAGCCAAATATAATAGCATAGTATAAAGTTATTGTAAGACAAAAGACACCACATTTCCTATGCGGTATTAGGATGATCGTGCGAATGTTTGCATCTTTCTCTCATGCGGCCAAAACTCATCAGCGCGCACCACTAGGCAAAATATGTGCTTTGATTGAAACAAAACACAGGTATGCTACAGTTTGCACAATTTGCTGTAAAATTCACTCATTGTACATAATTCAAAACAACACTGTACATAACCCAAGAAGATCTCAATGCATATCCCATCAAACTGATTGAGATCAAATAGTTGGCATGCAGCATAGGCAAAATTGCCACCGGGAATTGTGGGGCATGTCCCCCTCAAGATTCAGAACAGGTCTATTTGTCCCCCCCACCCCAATAAAACATTTTTTTTTAAATGTGGGGTTGGTCGGTAGATAACATATGAAAAACTTCATAAGCAATGGAAAAATGTGTAGTATGTGTTTTTGGATGTAGCTAGTTTGTTAGCTAAGCTAGCCACCGTAACTCCTCCACTATGTGTTTTTGGACAGATGCTGTTGAGATTGGTAAGAAATGGCACTTCATGTAGTCATATCTTTTTTTGTCTTAAGGAATTAAATTACCTGATATGATGGTATATGGATCAGTTATACCGTTTAAAGCCATTATTTTAGAAATGTTTGCCCAAAGTCGACCTTAAAAGTTACTGTCCAGTGTTTCCAGATTTCTATGAAATATGACCTATAATTAATTACAATATGAGTTAAAGTTTTAATTTCAAAAAATAGAAATGATGTATGTTAATAGCAGCTTTTCTGTGTTGGAATGATGTGGACGTACCTCAACAACAGAATGGTGTGGGTGTATACCGGCCATTAAACATTTTCATGCGAGTAGACTGCTGATTGGCCAGCCCATCCTCCTTCAGGAGGATGACATCATCCTCGATGAGGAAATAGCAAGCATTTTTTGGTGGGGTTTGAGGTGAGGTTTTTCCCAATATATGCTTTGGCCACAAATACGAGTATAGGATCAGTCAACAACATTATTTGGCTATGAGTTAACAGAATATTAACTTTTAAAAGTAAGGTTTTCACTGAACAATTACTTTAAAACTGCAACATTTTGTCTCTGCCTCATGGCAAAATGTGTCGAATTGCATTGTAAAATGATACATTTTTCTGTCTGCCCCATGTCTTGAAATGCAGGAAGTTAGCTGTTTTCCATTTATCCTTCCACTTATATTGTGTTTTCAAAATCCTCCATATACCCCTCAAAATACCCCTCAAGAGAGGCATAATAAGTCATGTCAAACTGTGTAGAATTGCAGGAAATGCATTCTAAAATATCAAAAAGGACACACAGGACCCCCGTCTACTAAATGTAGATGGATTAAGCTGGAAGGTGAGGACAGAGAACCCAGCAGAATGGTCTGCTCAGCACAGCACTGGCATGAATCTGTAGCCTACAGCTGAGCACTGTGCACATATGAACACTTACAACAGAATAACATTTACAACAGGAACATCAAAAATTGCAAAAAAAAGCAGTGCGTCTGTACTGCATAAGTCAATCTAGTTTTATTTCACTCTTCACCTCAGATGGCACGGGTTTAGTTAAATACACTAACAATTGGGCTTGAACATCACGTTTTTAGGAGTAGAGCAGCTATGCCACTTGTCCCGCTCTCTGGTTGGTAGCCTATTTGATTAAACTACAGCATTTTTTACAAGCAGCGTACTTGGTTCCTTCTTTGTCAAAGACAACTCCATCAAATTTAGCCTAAACATTGCTATTTGCTTGGCTCTAATGTTAATGTTAGTGATGGGTTATTGGCTGCAACAAGACGTTGCAATTCATCTATTGAAGGCCTCACCATTTAGCCTACTGATGTAGGTTGGCATCTGAGGTAGCCTAGTGACTAGCTACAACTGGGGCGGGGCGCGAGAGTGAGCTGACTGAACGGGGAGGGGGGACATTACCTTTTTTATTAAGTAAACTATATTAGGCCTAGCCTACCCTGTATTTTAAATTAAATGCTCTAAACATGACATATTTCTACCCAAAAAACTCCGCTCATAACTATTCCTGTACTGCCCATTCCTGTAGACTGTTGCTCCTGTCCTGTCCTGTCCCACATTTGACTCTAGACCTTGACTCTCCTTCCTGCCAGAATCCCGTGGGACCCGTGTTCTGTGTCAACCTCTACTGCATAATCACCAGACATGTCACCCCATTGAACATGTTTGGGATGCTCTGGATCGACGTGTACGACAGCGTATTCCAGCTCCCGCCAATATCCAGCAACTTCGCACAGCCATTGAAGAGTGTAGCAGCATTCCACAATCAACAAATCAATGCGAAGGAGATGTGCCATGAGGCAAATCGTGGTCACACCAGATACTGACTGGTTTTCTGATCCACGCTCCTACTATTTCAAAATAAAATCAATTGTATCTATGAACAACAGATTCATATCTGTGTTCCCAGTCATGTGAAATCCATACATTAGGGCTTAATGCATTTATTTAAATTGACTGATTTCATGATATGAACTGTAACTCGTTACAATCTTTGAAATTGTTTCATGTTGCGTTTATATTTTTGTCCAGTGTAGCATCATGGAATATTTAAGGTTTTAATTACATGCCCACATCACAAGATATTTGTGAACTCGGGAAATCTGAGGAGAAGAGCAAGGAAACTGATAAGGAGGAACGATAATTCGAGAAACCCAGTTATATCCAGTTTTGATCACTGCATCCCAGCAGTGGAACCGAATGTATGCGTCAGAGTGTAACAGATAGATCTATTAGGAAAGATTGAGAATGGGATAAGGCCTGGAAATATGAAGCCTTCAGGTCCAAACAAACACTCAGCAGCCTTTTACCCTTGTTCTATCTTGACAAATCAGTGACGAGAAAAGGGGAAATAAACAAACCATTTAGTTGTCTTTTCGGTGCAGGAGATTGGCCGATGGATAGCAACAAATTGATTCTCAAGGATGTTGTTTGATGACTTTAGTCTACAAACAGATTTTCTTTGATGAATTTCCACGGTTTGCAATGCTCAAATGGTATCCCAAATGTTGGGCAATCAAAGCAATTTAAGAAGTTACACTTGTCATTAACATTAAATCCAGCAATGGGGGTTTGTTGTATCATTGGAAATAAGTACACTTTATGACCAAAAGTGCTTGTCGAACATCTCATTCCAAAATCATGGACATTAATATGGAGTTGGTCCCCCCTGAGCTGCTATAACAGCCTCTACTCTTTTGTGATGGCTTTCCACTAGGTGTTGGAACATTGCTGCGGGGACTCTGCAGTCACTAGAGCATTAGTGAGGTCGGTGTTCAATGAGGTTGAGGTCAGGGCTCTGTGCAGGCCAGTCAGGTTCTTCCACACTGATCTCGACAAACCATTTCTGTATGGACCTCGCTTTGTGCACGGTGGCATTGTCATGCTGAAACAGGAAAGGGCCTTGCCCAAACTGTTGCCACAAAGTTTGAAGCACACAATCGTCTAGAATGTCATTGTATGATGTAGCGTTAAGATTTCACTTCACTGGAACTAAGGGGTCTAGCCCGAACCATGAAAAAAAACATCCCCAGACCATTATTCCTCCTCCACCAAACTTTACAGTTGGAGCTATGCATTTGGGCAGGTAGTGTTCTCCTGTCATCCGCCAAACCCAGATTCGTCCGTTGGACTGCCAGATGGTGAAGTGTGATTCATCACTCCAGAAAACGCGTTTCCACTTCTCCAGTCCAATGGCAGCGAGTTTTACACCACTCCAGCCAATGCTTGACATTTCGCATTGATGATTTTAGGCTGCTCAGCCATGGGAACCTATTTCATGAAGCTCCCCGACGATTCTTACACGCTAAGTGCTTCAGCACTCGGGGGTCCCGTTCTGTGAGCTTGTGTGGCCTACGATTTCGTGGCTGAGCCGTTGTTTCTCCTAGATGTTTCCACTTCACAATAACAGCAAGTACAGTTGACTGGGGCAGCTCTAGCAGGGCATCAATTTGACAAACTGACTTGTTGGAAAGGTGACATCCAATGACGGTGCCACGTTGAAAGTCACTGAACTATTCAGTAAGGCCATTCTACTGCCAATGTCTACTGCCAGGCTATTTTTACAGAAAATGTGTATAAAACCTGTGTAAACTGTATATATGATTTATATGACAATATTTTAGGTTGACAATAATTCTATTACACAATTTCTGATAAATCACATGCCTTTGTTTTATTTTCCTGCATAAGTAAAATCTGTATTATGCCTCTATTGCCATTCATTCCAATTAGACTGGTTTGGATTTCTCCCTGACCGATATAGCTGCCATGTTCACCCCATTCTGGAACTTCAAGGATTTGTGACAGCGCCCCTCTAGTAATTTAATAGGATTTCTATGGTGCACACCCCCTCCTCGAATTACAGGAAATTAGCTGTAAAACTGCTCCGCGAAACTGTGGTACGCAGCTGACAAGAGATGCTTTCTGCCCAGAGCCAAGACTTAATGTTGATTGCGGGGGCGAAATCTGATTACTTTTGTTTACCGTGGGTGGTTGCATAATGCACTCTGCCCATCTCTTGGACAGGTATTGAATTACCAAGATTTTAAAGTAGTCCTGACAAAGTAATGTAACCAGCAGTAATTGTTGGGGCTTCTTTAGCATAGAGCCAGAAGAGGAGAGTGGTGGTAGTTTTGCAACCTCAGTCTGGTGCCAATTAAGATACAATAGCTTCAAAAAGAGTAGCATTTAAGATCACAAGATTTTAAAAACAATAACTTTTTGTAACCTTGGTTAAATGCATTATACACTGGTGGCTCATAGAAAGTGTTCCCACAATGTTTAACTAATGTTTCACTGTAAAACACAGCTGGCTTTTTGGAGTTTTGTAAGTCACACACAACAGCCATGGCTTCAAATATTGTATGGTTAATCCTAGGTCAACTACAAGGTGAGCTTTCATTGGAAGATGGGATGAAGGTCAAGAGGAAATGAGAGGTCTGTTTATTGGGGGTGGGAGGCTATAAAACAAATATTGACAAAGAAAAGGATGTGGTTAGCTAGTCAGACATATCAGCTGGTTGCCATGACGATATGAAGAGGACGGTTATCTCTGTAGGAAAGTAGAGACATTCTTTTTTTTTGTCGTAGCCGTATAGCGGACACTAGACAACATTCTAGGAATTTCTAAGAAATAAGGCCTATATTTGGATGCTCTAAAATTAAACTGTTGCTCTCAACCTGAAAATGGGTGAACAGGTAAACATGGAGCATGACTATGAATTCTGACTGACTCAAAACCAATGTCATGGAATAAAGAATGGTCCTGGTCTGTGTTAGAAACGTCAGCTGTACAATTGAGCTAGGCACGGTGATGCACTTACAG
Source organism: Salvelinus namaycush (assembly GCF_016432855.1). Classification (NCBI taxonomy): domain Eukaryota; kingdom Metazoa; phylum Chordata; class Actinopteri; order Salmoniformes; family Salmonidae; genus Salvelinus; species Salvelinus namaycush. The sequence goes on from NC_052310.1 coordinate 14,052,843, forward strand.
TATTTTTCTATTCAACACAATTCTTTGTATCTTTTTAAACAATTTGATTGTCCATTTGCTCTGACGTTTTCACAGTTGCACACTGAATTTCTAAAATACGTGTCTAAACAACACACTAACCATAGGAATATTTCCACAGCATTTGGTGGCACTACTTTTAAAAAACCTCTTTCAGTTGATTGAAAACTCCCACTCAGTAAAATAGATGTTTGTACAGTACATCATGACTCATACCCAGTATATAAGGGGAAAATATACAGTAACAAAAGGCACAATCTGTTTTTCACTCTCCCAGTCTTGCTGGTCAAGGTCCTTTCTGATATGCCAATGTTTGTCAGCTCCATCATTACATTATGTCATTACATATTGGACATTTCATTTCCTGTTTTGACCTGGGAATATTGTATGCAAGACTGAGGGCCTCAGTCTTGGCCACAGAAGACAGAGGAATGTATTGATTTGATGATTATGTAACAACAGTAGCTAACCGCCTTCTCTATTCAGCCCCTAGTCACTCCTCCACACTAACACAATGTCTTCACAGGCGGGAGAGCGAGCGAGCGAGAGAGATAGAGAGGGCTACCACATGAGAGAACAGGTGCAGAACAGCAATGCCTTTTAACCAATACCTTAACATCAAAGCCTTCTGTGAGGGTCACTTTATCATTCAAGCTTACATTTACATTTCAGTTGTTTAGCAGAAGCTCTTATCCAGAGCGACTTACAGTTAGTGCATTCATCTTATGACAGCTAGGTGGGACAACCACATGTCATAGTAAGTATACTGGACAAAAATATAAACACAACATGTAAAGTGTTGTTCCCATGTTTCATGAGCTGAAGTAAAATATGCCAGAAATGTAACATTAGTACAAAAAGCTTATTTCTCTCAACTTTTGTGCACAAATTTGTTTACATCTGTGTTAGTGAGCATTTTTCCTTTGACAAAACTGATTCTGATTAGCCGAGAGTGGCTCCCCAGTGGGTAGGCCTTTCTCCCAAGTGGATAGGCCTATGCCCTCTCAGGCCCACCCATGCCTGCACCCATGCCTAGTCATATGATAGCCATAGATTAGGGCCTAATTTATTTATTTCAGTTGACTGACTTCCTTAAATGAACTGTAACTCAGTAGAATCGTTGAAATTGTTGCGTTTATTTTTGTTCAGCATACATATACTTTTTTCCTCAATAGTGTAGCTATCAGCAAGGCCAGAGCTAGTAAGGGGGTAGAAAAAATCAAGTGTGAATGTTAATTCACAAAAGTCTTTTTGGGGGGGTGGGGGGGGGGGGGGATTATTTAAGATACTCTTTGAAGACGAAGGGTTTCAGATGTTTTCGGAAGATGGGCAGTGACTCTGTTGTCCTAGCTTCAGGGGGAAGCTGGTTCCACAATTTTGGTGCCAGGACAGAAAAGAGATTGGACTGGGCTGAGGGGGAGCTGGCCTTCCTTAGGGGTGGGAGGGCCAAGAGAACAGAGGTGGCAGAATGGTGTGCTCAGGTTGGGGTGTAGGGTTTGAGCATAGCCTGAAGGTAGGGAGGGGAAGTTGAACTTACGTCTCCATTTGCTCCACAGGAGTTTGTTGGCACAAGCAGGGAGCTCGGCCAGTAGTCCAGACAGGAGATGACAAGCGTCTGGATTAGGACCTGCGCCACTTCCTGTCTGAGGTAGGGTCATACTCTACAGATGTTGTTGAGAATGAACCTGCAGGAGCGAGTCATTGCTTTGATGTTTGCAGAGAACGATAGGGTGTTGCCTAGGGTCACGCCAAGGTTCTTTATGCTCTGGGAGGGGGACACTGTGGAGTTCTCAACCTTGATGGAGAGGTCTTGGAGCGGGCAGGCCTTCCCCAGGAAGAAGAGCAGCTCCGTCTAGTTGAGGGTAAGGTGTTGGGGATGCAATCCAAGAGTCTGCAGAGCCTGAGACGCCCAGCCCTGAGGGGGATGTGATTGTTCACAGTGTTGAAGATAGCGGATAAATCTAGGAGGATGAGAACAGAGGTGAGAGAGTCAACCTTGGCAGTGCGGAGAGCCTCCGTGACACAGACAAGAGCAGTTTCGGTTGAGTGACCCAACTTGAAGTCTGACTGGTTACAGTCAAGAAGATCGCTCTGAGAGAGATAGCAAAAGAGTTGGTCAGAGACAGCACACGCAAGTGTTTTGGAAAGAAAAGAAAGGGATTCAGATCTGTAGTTTGACGTCAGATGAGTCTAATGTTTTGAAATCAGATGGGACGCAGCCAAGGGTCAAGGATGTGCTGATGGAGGAATGGGAGAAGGTCTCTGGGGAGGGTATGGAGACGGGAGGAGGGGTTGGGGTCGAGTGGGCAGGTTGTCAGGCGGCCGGACCTCTCTCACAGAGAGAGAGAGAAGAAAGAGGTCAAGGCATAGGGTAGTTGTGTGAGTGGGACCGGTGGATTCAATAGACTGAGTGAAGGAGTGGATCTAGTCAACCCGCTTTTCACAGTGGTTGACAAAGTAGTCTGCAGAGAGGGAGGAGGTGGAGGATTAAGGGAAGAGAAGGTGGAAAAGAGTTTCCTAGGGTTAAATGAGGAAGCTTGAAATTTAGAATGATAAAAAGTGGCTTTAGCAGTAGATACGGAGGAAGAGGAGGGAGTGAAATGATGATAGGTCCTCCGGAAGTTTAGTTTTCCTTCATTGTTGCTCAGCTGCCTGCAGCCTTGTTCTGTAAGCTCAAAATGAGTCACTCAGCCACGGAACAGGAGGGGAGGGCCGAGCCATCAGGGAGGAAAGGGGACAGTGCGAGTCATAGGATGCAGAAAGGGAAGAGAGTAGGGTCGAAGAGGCAGAATCAGGAGACAGGAAGGAGAAGAATTTAGCAGAAGGGAGAGATGATAGAATAGAAGAAGAGATAGTAGTGGGAGATAGAAAGCAAAGATTGCGACGGCGCATAACCATCTGGGTAGGGGCTGAGTGGCTAGGGTTGGAGGAAAGGGAGACAGAAAAGGAAACAAAGTAGTGATCAGAAACCATGAGGGGGGTTGCAGTGAGATTAGTAGGCAAACAGCCTCTAGTAAAGATGAGGTCAAGCGTATTGCCTGCCTTGTGAGTGGGAGGGGACTGGGAAAGGGTGAGGTCAAAAGAGGCAAGGAGGGGAAAGAGAGTTGGAAAGAAATTTATCGAAAGCAGACGTCGGGAGGTTGAAGTCACCAAGAGCGTTGAGCCATCGTCAGGAAATTAGCTTATCAAGGTGTCAAGCTCATTGAGAAACTCTAAGGACACCTGGTGGGGGATGGATGACAACAATGTTACCTTTGAAGGGACAAGTGACAGTGACACCATGGAATTAAAATGAGCAGATGGACAGGTGAGAGAGGGAGAGAAGAGAAAATCTCAGTTTAGGAGAAATGAGTAGACCTGTGCCACCACCACGACGACCAGATGCTCTCGAACTATGAGAGAAAACATAGTCAGATGAAGAGTGAGCAGCTGGAATAACAGTGTTCTCTGGAGTGATCCATGTCTCGGTCAGGGCCAAAAAGTCAAGGGACTGAAGGGCAGCATAGGCTAAGATGAACTCTGCATTCTTGACCGCAGATCGGCAGATCCAAATGTTGCCAGAGAATTCCACATGGGTTGTGCGCGCAGGGTACACTAAATTATAAGGGTTACAGCCAAGGCGTGGGGAGCTGTACTTCCCTTTGTAGTCTGTAATGGTTTGCAAGCCCTGCCACATCCGACGAGTGTCAGAGCCGGTGTAGTACGACTTGATCTTAGTCCTGTATTGATGCTTTGCCTGTTTGATGGTTCGTTGGAGGGCATAGCGAGCTTTCTTATAAGCTTCCGGGTTAGAGTCCTGCTCCTTGAAAGCGGCAGCTCTAGCCTTTAGCTCAATGCGGATGCTGCCTGTAATACATGGCTTCTGATTGGGGTTTGTACGTACGGTCACTGTGGGTACAACGTCATCAATGCACTTACTGATGAAGTCAATGACAGATGTGGTGTACTCCTCAATGCCATTGGAGGAATCCCGGAACATTTTCCGGTCTGTGCTAACAAAACAGTCCTGTAGCTTAGCATCTGCTTCATCTGACCACTTTTTTATTGATCTAGTCACTGGTGCTTCCTGTTTTAATTTTTGCTTGTAAGCAGGAATCAGGAGTATGGATTTATGGTCAGATTTGCCAAATGGAGGGCGAGGGAGAGCTTTGTATGCGTCTCTGCTATCTTAGTGCCAACCTCTGACTGAGGTGGTATGTAAACAGCTACAGTTTTGCAACGAGACCACCACTTACAGCTTCGGCTGAGAAAAGAGGGGTGAGGAAAGTACTAATACTAGTTGCTAATTGCCTTGCAAAGGTGAAGAGCACACCTCCCGGTACGAATTGCTTAGTAGAGAGGAAACCAATCCCCTTCCAATACAGCTACTGATTACCAAAACAACAACAGTCACAAATTGCCCTGCCCCTTAATCCTGGTTGATGTGGCAACAATCAGCTGCAAGTTAATAGCAGTCAGCAGTTCACATGCCTAGTGGACTACAGGGAAGACAGGCAGCACTTAAAGTAGATGGCCCTAGCTAGCAAAAACACAGTAGTAGACAACAGATAAATACAAAAAGTATACTTCTCACTCCTGGAGATATCAGGAGCCCTCTAGCTATAGAATGAAGCACATTGAAGACCCTATAAGTACAGAAGAGGTTGTTATGTTAAAGCACTGACAGACTTATGTAGACTTATTACTATGAAATTATTGAAACGGGGCACCCATCCAGTATTGGACAAAAACGGTATTCTAAGAAGACTTGATTTATGAGTTATTTTAGCAATAACTCTATAAGACAAAAAAATTAACAATAGTAATAATTGATTTATCTGTAGGAATTAATATGTTAAGAATCAATTGGATCCCACTTTGTAGGAGAAAAAAATAAAACACAATTTCTTTATACGATCAACATCTAATTACACAAATTAAAATATTTACAAATGTAATGAGAATGATCATGGGAAAAGGCAGTTAATAGAGTGAAAGACATGAAGTAAAGGCCTGGAGAATATCTGAATATTGAAAGAACGTTATACTCTGTCAGAGCAAGGTCTTTGTTGTTGATCCTTGGCTCTGCTAGGCTGGCTGGAGGGGACCAAAAGGAAAGATGGCTGTTTGTCCTTTGGTCCTGAGTTGAGTTTCCTCTGTGCTCTTTTCCTCTCCTCAGAGTTGGGGGCTCCTTGCGGTGGTCCTTCTTTGGATTGTGTTCCTCGTTGCTTTCTCTTTTTTCTCTTCCTTGAGTTGTGGAGATTGCACTCCGATTGTCTTCTCCTTCTTTCTTTGAAGAAAGTTAGCTTAAATCTAACGTTCAGGCTACACTAGCTCTTTAAAGTCTTATGTCTTCTTCTGAGACTGTTTAATGCATGAGCTCTTCCATCCCAATTTCTGTACTGGATTACAGGTGTCATTCCCTAAAAGGTACTTTCCCTAATTTATCAGTTTACCAGTTCTTGACATTAAAAGCGAAGGTCCAGAACCTGTGGTCGGCCTGCTGAAGATGGAGGTTCTTCTCCCTTGAGGAGCTGTTGAGCACAGAGCAGGGCAGAGAGTACAAGGACAAGAGAGAGAAAAGCAGTGCTTTTCTAGTCCTGTGTGGTCACATGGTATCGCACCTACTGTAAGTGTGAAGGGCCACTTTTCTGACCCTTTGTCTTAAAGTTACTACAAGCTCCACTCCGTTAATCTACGTGTGAGATGTGTGCGTGCACATGGTTGGAGTGGGATTTTTGGAGTAGCGGACACCTTTTGGTAACATGATATCCTCGCTGGTCCCACTCCCATTCACAAGGGGGCGATAGCAAAGTGTTATTTTTGTCTTTTATTTTTATGAAAACAAGGAAGAGTTGCCTTCCCTTGCTAGCAGTGTTGCCAACTTAGCGATTTTGTCGCTAGATTTAGAGAGTTTTCAGACCCCTCCAGCGACTTTTATTAGTAAAAGAGTATAGTGACAAATGTAGCTACTTTTTAAGGTTGCCCCAGCCACTTTCGGTTGATTTAGCTACTTCTCTGTTTGTGTGTGTGCTCACTCGGCTGTGCTCGCTGTGCTGCCTGCGGCTCTGCCGGCTGCTGCTTGTGTGTGCAACTGCCTCTTGGTCCTCTCCATTCTGCTGCAGCAGCGAGTGAAGTGAATTTATTAAATCGGTACCTTGTTGTTAAAAAGTTCAAACATATATTTCATCAGTTATTTTTTGTTCTCCTTCAAACATTCTATTTAGTTTTACTTTGGAGAACTGATAATTGCATGAGAGAATGTGGGACAGCATAAGTATTAAAAAATATTACCAAAAAAATGTGCATGCACAAATTAATGTTATGTCATCACTACTATGTCATGATGTCATCTAGAGACTTCGAGATAAAAATTGAGCAACCAACAGCTACTTTCCTTGAAAAATAGTTGGAAACACTGTCTGCTAGTAAAAGCCATCTGGCAACCTGGCTAGCTGGCTTCAGCCTGGCTAAAAACATAGCAAGCTAGCAATTGAAAAAATATGCCCAGCAAATATTCTTATAATTGCCGGTGTAACCTAAAAAAGTATCCCAGTTTGATATGCTGCTTGTGTATTCATTCCCATATCAGTAAAAAATGTAACGTCAAGTTTTGGTCACAGATAAAATAAATCACACGGCTAGCTACTTGGCTACAGCAGATTCTACCATTTCACAATAGCCTGTAACTAGATATTACCTCTAAACAAAATACCTTTTAGGGTGGATTCTTGTTTTTTCTTGTCTTATTTGTAGTGAAAGCAAAAGAAGAGTCTCTTGTCTTGTTGTCTTCCCTTGCTAGAAAGTTGGCTAAACACTGCAAGCTAGCTAGCCTTTTAGCTTCCCACATTTACATGTGAAATAATCTGATTTATATTGAAATTGTAACACCTGCTTCCGCTCTCCCTCGAGCTCCAGGCTGCCCTTCATTACGCACACCTGTCACCATCAGTACGCGCAGTAGCGCTCATTGGACTCACCTGGACTCCTTCCCTTTGTTGATTGCTCCGTCTATAAATATCTGCTCCCCCGTTTGTTCCCGGTGTCAGCATTAATGTCGTAATGGGTTCATGTCCAGACGCTGTCCTGTCCTGTTCCATATCCGTTGATAATTAAATGTTCACTCCCTGTACCTGCTTCTCGTCTCTACCAGCGTCGATCCTTACAGAATGCTGACACCACTATATGAAGCATCAGGGAGGTTTGTGTTTTTTTGTGTTTTGGTTGGTGACGTCGGGTCCGGGTGCCGTCGCCGAGGTAGCCTCAGCTACCTAAGTCGGTCTTCCACGCCTTAGCTGGCTCATGAGATCACCTTGCCTCGGTGGGCTTGGCAGGGGCCCACCCCACGTCATGCTTCAGTCGGCCCATCATGCTCCCGATACAACAAGTATTTGCTCTCATATCAGCAAAAAATGTCATAATTTTTGTGGCAGATTTTTTTTAAAGCATGACTATCCGTTTTAGCCTAGAATAAAGTTATCACATCTAAACAAAATAAATATGTGTGGGGGGGGGAATTCTATAAGGCGACAATGTTGGTTTATTGTTTGAACAGTCGCTGAGATTATATTTGGTTATCATTGCAAAATAGGTCACAATGATTCATAGCCTATAGATCAGATCAAGGATTTCAAGGTTTTACTGCTAACCTACATTACATTACAAGCATTACATAGGCTTGCTCCTACCTATCTCTCTGATTTGGATCTGCTGCACATTTAATTTTAATTAAATTTTACCTTTATTTAACTAGGCAAGTCAGTTAATTAAGTATTTTCAATGATGGCCTAGGAACAGTGGGTTAACTGACTTGTTCAGGGGCAGAACGACACATTTTTACTTTGTCAGCTCGGGCATTCGATCTTGCAACCTTTCGGTTACTAGTCCAACGCTCTAGCCACTAGGCTACCAGCCGCACATACCTACACGTACGCTATGGTCAAAAGACACAGGCCTCCTTATTGTCCCTAGAATTTCTAAGCAAACAGCTGGAGGCAGGGCTTTCTCCTATAGAGCTCAATTTTTATGGAATGGTCTGCCTATCCATGTGAGCGATGCAGACTCGGTCTCGACCTTTAAGTCTTTATTGAAGACTCATCTCTTCAGTAGTTCCTATGATTGTGTGTAGTCTGGCCTAGGGGTGTGAAGGTGAATGGAAAGGCACTGGAGCAACGAACCGCCCTTGCTGTCTCTGCCTGGCTGGTTCCCCTCTATCCACTGGGATTCTCTGCCTCTAACCCTATTACGGAGGCTGAGTCACAGGCTTACTGGTGCTCTTCCATCCCGTCCCTAGGAGGGGTGCATCACTTGAGTGGGTTGAGTTACTGACGTGATCTTCCTGTCCGGGTTTGGCACCCCCCTCGGGCTCGTGCCCTTGGGGGAGATCTCCGTGGGCTATACTCAGCCTTGTCTCAGGGTAGAAAGTTGGTGGTTTGAAGATATCTCTCTAGTGGTGTGGGGGCTGTGCTTTGGCAAAGTGGGTTGGGTTATATCCTGCATGCTTGGCCCTGTCTGGGGGTATTGTCGGACGGGCCGGGCCCACAGTGTCTCCAGACCCCTCCTGTCTCAGCCTCCAGTATTTATGCTGCAGTAGTTTGTGTGTCGGGGGGCTAGGGTCAGTCTGTTATGTCTGGAGTATTTCTCCTGTCTTATCCAGTGTCCTGTGTGAATTTAAGTATGCTCCCTCTAATTCTCTCTTTCTCCCTCCCCCTCCCCTCCCGGAGGACCTAGCCCTAGGACCATGCCTCAGGACTACCTGGCCTGATGACACCTTGCTGTCCCCAGTCCACCTGGTCGTGCTGCTGCTCCAGTTTCAACTGTTCTGCCTGCGGCTATGGAGCCCTGACCTGTTCACCGGACGTGCTACCTTGTCCCGGACCTGGTGTTTTCGACTCTCTCTCTCTACCGCACCTGTTATCTCTAACTCTGAATGCTCAGCTATGAAAAGCCAACTGACATTTATTCCTGAGGTGCTGTTGCACCCTCTACAACCACTGTGATTATTATTATTATTTGACCCTGCTGGTCATCTATGAACGTTTGAACGTCTTGGCCATGTACTGTCATAATCTCAACCTGGCACAGCAAGAAGAGGACTGGCCACCCCCCAGAGCCTGGGTTTCTGTAAAGCACTTTGTGACATCAGCTGATGTAAAAAGAGATTTATAAATACATTTGATTGATTGATTGATTGATTGATTGATTGATTGATTGATTGATTGATTGATTGATTGATTGAAGGAACCAAGCAAGCTTCACGCTTCATAAAGTTAAATAAAGGTAAAATAAAAATATATAAACATGTAATTGCCTACTCAACTCTGCCCCCATGGCTACGGAAGGGATGATACGGAGCGTAAAATGTTCTTGCGGCACTGGAGTACGTTGAACTTCTTCTCTTCTTCTTTGGTATCACAGTTGATAACCATGGCAATATATGCTAAGAAGCCAACCTTACTGAAGCATATAATCGTATCACTCTGTATTGGCCTATCTCAATTCCGTTCAATTTATTTATTTCTATACATTGTTCCATAAATATAATTTTCCCTTACTTTAAAAACCATGCTAGTTACAATCACACAAAAACATACCAACACATCAAAGAAAACAAAAGGGGCATAGGAAGTGGTGCAGACCAGGAGGCAGGCATCAATTTCCTCAATTTCTCATTTTAAGCTTAAACTCCATTAGCTGTGTGCTCTCACCAGACATAGAGCCACCATGCCTCTGGACTGCATCCCTTCCTGTGGGCGTCTGCCTGGAACACAAATACATGGGGGGTTTACACAGAGCTAAAGATAGCGTTCCCCTAATCAGACATTGCATGCATCAACCAATGGTTGCGTGCCACATCATCGACTGTGCCGTTGGGCACCAGATTGCTATAACATATTATGTGGTTAGCTGATACGTAAAATACCTATGTGCGTCAGCAATGCCTGAACATAGGAACGTGCCCAATATCACAGAGTTAAAATCACATGATCTGTCAATTAACCAATAAAAAGGCTTTACTTAGTCGGCATGCAAATAGGTCCCATCTGTGACACATACACAAGTGTGTATGTGAGTGCCTGAGTGTGTATGTGTTTGTGCATGCATGTGTATGCAAGTGTACCTGTATATCCTGGGCTTCCTGTGCCCTTACTTAGCTTTCTGAATGCACACACTTTATCCTTCTTGATGGAGAGTGAATATAAGACATCAGCTTCATATAGACCCGGGATAAACTTGAGGCGCAGACAGTCTGCGTCCATGGTGATCCGTTGTGTAAGGCCTGTCATGGTGTGATGTGATGATATTCTGTTCTCCTCAACCCCTTGACAAGAAGCCTCATGCTGCAAGAACACAACAGCAGCCCAATGTAGTTTCGCCTGAGGAAATAGAACATGGTCCCAGGTCCCTGTTTCAGTATGATATGTTGAATTAAAATAATAAAGACCGACACCAATGTCAAGTTCAATAGCCTTGTTCAAGCATTGTATAAGTCCCTACACACAGAGTCAGGGGAACAGCCCAGCTAGTCGATAACCTATCAACTAGACTCCATAACGGTCCCCTCAGACATACAATGTTTCTGCCTCTGTGGTTTAACCATAGATGAAGTAGGTTTGGTCAAATACCCATTCTGCTTGGTGGTCATATGTTTCAAAGATGATTAACAATAGAGTGGCCTACTTGATCGCAATGTTTTTATAACCCTCGTTAAGGTGTTTGTTGGCGGGCCTGACTCGAGACGTCCTGTGTAACGATGTGTGCTGAGAGTCGGGAAGCAAGTACAGGGAGTGAATATTTAATAAATAAACAAAACATAATACGAAACAAGAAAAACTAACAGCACACAGACATGAAACTGAAACAGAAACAATAACGCCTTGAGAAGGAACCAAAGGGAGTGACATAAATAGGGCAGGTAATCAAGGAGGTGATGGAGTCCAGAGGAGTGTCAATAAGTGCAGCGTGCATGACGATGTTGACAGGTGCATAATAATCAGCAGTCTGGTGACCTAGAGGCCAGAGAGGGAGTGTACGTGACAACCTGTTACAAAACAGAGTGTTTCTGACATACACTACCAGTCAAAAGTTTGGACACACCTTCTCCTTCAAGGGTTTCCCCTTATTTTTTATATTTTATACATTGTAGAATAATAGTGAAGACATCAAAACTATGAAATAACACACATGGAATCAAGTAGTAACCAAAAAAGTGTTAAACAAATCAAAATATATTTTATATTCTTCAAAGTAGCCACCCTTTACCTTGATGACAGCTTTGCACACTCTTGACATTCTCTCAACCAGCTTCATGAGGTAGTCACTTGGAATGCATTTCAATAAACAGATGTGCCTTGTTAAAAGTTAATTGTGGAATTTCTTTCCTTCTTAATGTTTTGAGCCAATAAGTTGTGTTGTGACAAGGTACGCGTGGTATACAGCAGATATCCCTATTTGGTAAAAGACCAAGTCCATATTATGGCAAGAACAGCTCAAATAAGCAAAGAGAAACGACAGTCCATCATTACTTTAAGACATGAAGGTCAGTCAATGCAAAATATTTCAAGAACTTTGAAAGTTCCTTGTGCAGTCGCAAAAATCATCAAACGCAATGATGAATCTGGCTCTCATGACGAACGCAGGAAAGGAAGACACAGAGTTACCTCTGCTGCAGAGGATAAATTTAATAGAGTTAACTATACCTCAGATTGCAGCCCAAATAAATGCCTCAGTGTCACGAATCCCGCCGAAGATGGTACCTCTTCCTGTTCGGGCGGCGCTCGGCGGTCGTCGTCACCCGCCTACTAGCTGCCATCGATTCTATTATTTTTGTTTCTGTTAGTTTGGGCTGATTGGGTGCACCTGTTTTGAGTTTAGTTTTGTGGGTAGGCTATTTAAGGGCAGTAAGCCCGCTGGCTTTTGTGCGGGCTTGTTTCTCTGTTATTTGGTGTTGGATTGTATTGTGGATTTATTATTTTTTCTGGACAGTTTAGTCCTGTGTTTTGGACTCGTATTTTCATGCGCCCGTGTGTTTAGGGCATGATCGTTTTTCCCTGTCTACTGGAAAATAAATCCACGTTCTTGAATCCCTGCTCTCTGCGCTTGACTCCTCCACCCAGTACTCCTAGCAGCTCTGACAGAAGCCCGCACCAACGCCATGGAGTCAGCAGAAGCAGCGACCACCCCTCTCCCAACTATGGAGGAGCGCGTCCATCATCATACAGCTGTCCTTCATCGTATCGGGTCAGCGATGGACCAGATGATGGAGAGGATGGAACGATGGGAGAGGAGTGGTCTCCCGACGCCCCCTTCAGCTCCCCTGCAGACGACACAAACCACTCCTCCAGTGTCATCGGCTGGGACCAGCACATTGCGTCTCACCCCCCCGAGGGAGTACGATGGAGCAGCGGCTGGTTGCCAGGGATTTCTGCTCCAGCTTGAGCTCTACCTGGCTACCGTGCGTCCGACTCCCTCGGGTGAGGAGAGTGTAAGCCTCCTTGTCTCCTGTTTGTCGGGTAGGGCCCTGGACTGGGCCAACACAGTCTGGAACAGCCCAGACTCGGCTCGGGACCACTACCTGGAGTTCACCCGCCGGTTTCGAGTGGTGTTCGACCACCCACCGGAGGGCCGAGCGGCGGGTGAGCGTCTGTTCCACCTCAGACAGGAGACGAGGAGCGCCCAGGATTTCGCTTTAGAGTGCCGGACCTTGGCTGCTGGTGCGGGGTGGAATGACAGGGCCTTAATAGACCATTACCGTTGCAGCCTCCGGGAGGACGTCCGCCGGGAGCTAGCTTGTCGGGACACCACACTCTCCCTCGATGAACTGATAGACATGTCGATCCGACTAGATAACCTGCTAGCTGCCCGCAGGCGTTCAGAGGGGGTCCTGTCAATTCCACCTCCCTGCCCTCCCGCTCCAACTCCGATGGAGTTGGGAGGAGCTGCATCTAGGGGGACCGGAGGAGGTGGCTCCTCTTGCACCTACTGTGGCCGGAGAGGACACACTTCGGACCGGTGCTGGAGGAGTCCATCTGGGAGTCGGGATGGCAGGCGGAATACTCCTCGGCCACCCCAGGTGAGTAGGCACAAGACTCACCCAGAGCTCCCTGTTGGTCACATGTTTTTGGTTATTTTTTTCCCTGCGTTTTTCCCCTCTCTTCAGCATAAGGCGCTAGTCGACTCAGGCGCAGCTGGGAGTTTTATGGATCGCGGACTCGCCCGTAAGTTGGGTATTCCGCTGGTGCAGATAGACCCACCTTTTCCCGTGAACTCCCTAGATAGCCGACCGTTAGGGTCAGGGCTGGTCAGGGAAGCCACGATTCCGCTGGACATGGTAACCCAGGGGGATCATAGGGAGCAGATCAGTTTTTACCTTATTGATTCACCTGGGTTTCCAGTAGTGTTGGGGGTTCCCTGGCTAGCCATTCACAATCCCCTCATTTCCTGGAGAGAGGGAGCTCTTCAGGGGTGGTCAGATGAGTGTTCAGGTAGGTGTGTGGGAGTTTCCATCGGTGCCACGTCGGTGGAGAGTCGAGACCAGGTTTCCACTGTGCGCATTCCCCCAGAATATGCCGATTTGGCTATCGCTTTTAGTAAGAAAAAAGCGACCAAATTACCACCTCATCGACGGTGGGATTGCGTGATAAACCTCCAGGAGAACGCTGCACTTCCCAGGAGTCACGTGTACCCATTGTCACAGGAGGAGACGTTGGCTATGGAGACATATGTCACGGAAGCTCTGGGACAAGGGTTCATTCGGCCCTCCATGTCACCGGCCTCCTCGAGTTTCTTTTTTGTGAGAAAAAAGGAGGGAGGACTGCGTCCGTGCATTGATTATCGAGGTCTAAATTCAATCACAGTGGGATTTAGTTATCCACTACCTCTCATCGCTACGGCGATGGAATCATTCCACGGAGCGCGTTTTTTCACAAAACTGAACCTCAGGAGCGCGTATAATCTGGTGCGTATTCGGGGAGGAGACGAGTGGAAAACAGCGTTTAGTACCACATCAGGCTGTCCCTGATGAGTACCTCGTCATGCCGTATGGGTTGAAGAATGCTCCAGCCGTCTTCCAATCCTTTGTAGATGAGATTCTCAGGGACTTGCAGGGTGTGGTAGTATATATTGATGACATCTTGATCTATTCTGCCACACGCGCCGCGCATGTCTCCCTGGTGCGCAGGGTGCTTGGGCGACTGCTGGAGCATGACCTATACGTCAAGGCTGAGAAATGTGTGTTCTCCAAACCAGCCGTTTCCTTCCTGGGTTATCGCATTTCCACCTCGGGGGTGGTGATGGAGTGTGACCGCGTTAACGCCGTGCGTAATTGGCCGACTCCGACCACGGTAAAGGAGGTGCAGCGGTTTTTAGGGTTTGCCAATTACTACCGGAGGTTTATCCGGGGTTTTGGCCAAGTGGCGGCGCCCATTACCTCACTGCTGAAGGGGGGGCCGGTGCGTCTACGGTGGTCGGCCGAGGCAGATGGAGCCTTCAACCAGTTGAAGGCAAGGTTTACTGAGGCTCCCGTGTTGGCGCATCCGGACCCTTCGTTAGCGTTCATAGTGGAGGTGGATGCGTCCGAGGCTGGTGTTGGAGCCGTGCTATCACAGCGCTCGGGCACTCCACCGAAGCTCCGTCCCTGTGCTTTCTTTTCTAAGAAGCTGGGTCCGGCGGAGCGGAACTATGATGTGGGGGACCGGGAGTTACTAGCTATGGTAAAAGCCCTGAAGGTGTGGAGACACTGGCTTGAGGGGGCTAAATACCCTTTCCTCATCTGGACTGACCACCGCAATCTGGAGTATATCCGAGAGGCGAAGAGACTGAATCCGCGTCAAGCTAGGTGGGCCATGTTCTTTACTCGCTTTAGATTTACGATCTCTTACCGACCAGGTTCCCACAATACTAAGGCCGACGCGCTGTCTCGTCTCTATGACACGGATGACCGGCCCATCGATCCGACTCCCATCCTTCCAGCCTCTTGTCTGGTGGCCCCGGTGGTATGGGAGGTGGACGCGGACATCGAGCGGGCGTTGAGGGTAGAACCTGTGCCGTCCCAGTGTCCGACTGGCCTTAGGTACGTACCGCTTGGTGTCCGTGATCGATTGATTCGGTGGGCTCACACACTACCTTCTTCGGGTCATCCGGGGATTGAGAGGACAGTGCGGGGTCTTAGGGGGAAATACTGGTGGCTCACCTTGGCTAAGGACGTGAGACTCTATGTCTCCTCATGCTTGGTATGCGCACAGAGTAAGGCTCCTAGGCACCTGCCGAGAGGGAAGTTACAACCCCTCCCGGTTCCACAACGGCCATGGTCTCATCTATCGGTAGATTTTCTTACTGATCTTCCCCCGTCTCAGGGGAACACTACCGTTCTGGTCGTTGTGGATCGGTTTTCTAAGTCCTGTCGTCTCCTTCCATTGCCTGGTCTCCCTACGGCCCTACAGACTGCGGAGGCTTTATTTACCCACGTCTTCCGGCACTACGGGGTGCCGGAGGACATCGTATCTGATCGAGGTCCCCAGTTCACGTCCCGGGTGTGGAGGGCGTTTATGGAGCGTCTGGGGGTCTCGGTCAGCCTTACCTCTGGGTATCACCCCGAAAGTAATGGGCAGGTGGAAAGAGTGAACCAGGAAGTGGGTAGGTTTCTGAGGTCGTATTGCCAGGACCGGCCAGGAGAATGGGCGAGGTACGTCCCGTGGGCAGAGTTGGCCCAGAACTCACTCCGCCACTCCTCAACTAACATGTCGCCATTTGAATGCGTACTGGGGTACCAGCCGGACCTGGCTCCGTGGCATCAGAGCCAGACCGAAGCTCCTGCGGTGGAGGAGTGGGTACAGCGCTCTAGGGAGACCTGGCGGGCGGTCCAGGACTCTCTCAGGCAGGCCAGTGAATGGCAGAAGAAGAGCGCTGACCGCCACCGCAGTGAGGCCCCTGTGTTCGCACCAGGGGACAGGGTCTGGCTCTCGACCCGAAACCTGCCCCTCCGCCTGCCCGGCCGGAAGCTGGGGCCGCAGTGTGTGGGGCCATTTAAAGTCCTGAGGAGGATAAACGAGGTGTGTTGTAGATTGCAACTCCCTTCTTACTATCGCATTAACCCCTCGTTTCATGTGTCTCTCCTCAGGCCGGTGGTAGCTGGTCCCCTTCAGGAAGGTGAGGTACCGGAGGTCCCTCCGCCCCTTCTAGATATCGAGGGGTCCCCGGCGTACACAGTACGAGCTATTCTGGACTCGAGACGCCGGGTGAGGGGCCTGCAGTACCTCGTTGACTGGGAGGGGTACGGTCCGGAGGAGAGGTGCTGGGTACCGGGGAGAGACATTTTAGATCCTTCCCTCTTGGTTGATTTCCACCGTCGCCACCCGGATTGTCCTGCGCCTCGCCCTCCGGGTCGTCCTCGAGGCCGGGGTCGGCGCGCTGCGGGAGCCGCGCGTCAGAGGGGGGGTACTGTCACGAATCCCGCCGAATATGGTGCCTCTTCCTGTTCGGGCGGCGCTCGGCGGTCGTCGTCACCGGCCTACTAGCTGCCATCGATTCTATTCTTTTTGTTTCTGTTAGTTTGGGCTGATTGGGTGCACCTGTTTTGAGTTTAGTTTTGTGGGTAGGCTATTTAAGGGCAGTAAGCCCGCTGGCTTTTGTGCGGGCTTGTTTCTCTGTTATTTGGTGTTGGATTGTATTGTGGATTTATAATTTTTTCTGGACAGTTTAGTCCTGTGTTTTGGACTCGTATTTTCATGCGCCCGTGTGTTTAGGGCATGATCGTTTTTCCCTGTCTACTGGAAAATAAATCCACGTTCTTGGATCCCTGCTCTCTGCGCTTGACTCCTCCACCCAGTACTCCTAGCAGCTCTGACACTCAGAGAGGTCAAGTAACAAACACATCTCAATATCAACTGTTCAGACGAGACTGCATGAATTAGGCTTCATGATCGAATTGCTGCAAATAAACCACTACTAAAGGACACCAATAAGAAAAAGAGACTTGCTTGGGCCAAGAAACACGAGCAATGGACATTAGAACGGTGGAAATCTGTCCTTTGGTCTGATGAGTCCAAATTTGAGATTGATTGTTCCAACCTCCGTGTCGTTGTGAGATGCAAAGTAGGATGAACGGATGATCTCTGCATGTCTGGTTCCCACTGTGAAGCATGGAGGAGGAGGTGTGATGGCGTGGGGGTGCTTTGCTGGTGACACTATCAGTGATTTATTTAGAATTCAAGGCACTCTTAACCAGCATGGCTACCACAGCATTTTTCAGCGATACGCCATCCCATCTGATTTGCAGTTAGTGGGACTATCATTCATTTTTCAGCAGGACAATGACCAAGAAGGAGAGTGGTGAAGTGCTGCATCAAATGACCTGGCTTCCACAATCACCCAACCTCAACCCAATTGAGATGGTTTGGGATGAGTTGGACTGCAGAGTGAAGGAAAAGCAGCCAACAAGTGCTCAGCATATGTGGGAACCCAGTCAAGACTGTTGGAAAAGCATTCCTCACGAAGATGGTTGAGAGAATGCCAAGAGTCTGCAAAGCTGTCAAGGCAAAGGGTGGCTACTTTGAAGAATCGAAAATCTAAAATATATTTTGAATTGTTTAACACCTTTTTGGTTACTATATGATTCCATATGTTTTATTTCATAGTTTTGATGTCTTCACTATTATTCAACAATGTAGAAAATAGTAAAAATTAAGAAAAACCCTTGAATGAGTAGGTGTGTCCAAAATTTTAACTGGTACTCTACCTGCTGCCTGTCAGTCAAGATGAGTGCTCTAAATTGAGCCTCCTCTTCCTCAGTGAGAGTGGAAAAGAAAATTGAAGTTGCTTTAATTAATTGGTGTACTTGCGTGACTCACTAACTCTTTCTATGACTGAGATGTAACCACAAGACAGTCAGAAATATCTTTATAATCTTAGCAATCACAGTCTGATTGCGTTACATCAAGGATATTACACATATAATGATACAATTTGAATGAATTAACTAGTCTAATTCTATGAGTAGAATTGTAGATATACCACCCACGGAGAGATGACACATACATCTCCGAATGTACTCAAGGAAGCAATGAATGCTAAATCAAAGCTTGAATCAACTTCGCTTACTTTCAGCCTTATACCCACAACTGGACCCATAACCCATGTAATAATTTTCCATCGGTCTGCTGCTGTGTCCACAGAGAGCCTATCAGCCGTATCAATCCAGTATGGTAAATAGGAGCACTCACCATCACTGTTTACTCATACGTGTTCCACAGCATGTCTCAGCCAATCAAATATGGAGACATGTGAGATCACTTCTGGGACAGGACTGTTGAGTATTGACTGGAAGAAGGAGGGAGAGGGAAAAGGGGGAGTAGAGCGAGGGAAAGGGAGAAAGAAGAGCGAGAGATGGAAGGAGAGGGAAGACGAGGGAGCGAGGGGGAAGAAGAGGGAGGAGGGAAGGAGCGAGAGAGCGAGAGAACCTTGACCTTATCCCCACTCGACGAGACAGAAGGACAGAGGACTGCATCCCATTTTGAAATTCAAACCTACAAAAACAGCAGCAGTGCTTTCCATTCAAACTGTTGTCAGTGCTGCTACAGTATGACTCCACGAATCGGCTATGGAGACAAACACTATATAATTTGTGCAGGGGATCGAAACTATCAATCGGTAATCCATCCGTAATCATGAGAGAACCTGTGGCCCCTAGTTACTGATCAAACACCTTTTTGTCTTTGTTTTATTTGCCAACATATAGGAGGAAGGAAAAAACTCCCAACAAAACAATAAGGGAGCTCTGTAAGACAAACAAAATGGATGAATACGTGACATGAACGGTTCACTGGCTGATCCGCTGGATGAATATCTACTGTATCCAATAAAATCAATTCAGGAAGTAAGTTTCCGGTGATATAGCCTACTCCATTGAGAGCCTAAGACAATGTATTATCTGTCAATAGTCAATGTGCTACCTGCCTGGAAAAGAAGCACTCCAACCCAGAAGACATTTGTATCGTAATCGGACTTTGTATCTTTCTATGGTCTCTCCCAGCACTAGTCATAACCCAATAGAGAGTCTGTGATGAGGTTTCCTCCTCAAGATGAATGGGACTGCCTCTACTGTGGAAATGTGTACACACACACACACACACACACACACACACACACACACACACACACACACACACACACACACACACACACACACACACACACACACACACACACACACACACACACACACACACACAAACACACACATACAGGGTAAATGGATGATCTACAGAACATTCTCTATGTAATACATCTGTATTCCATAACCCCATCAGCTGATGACACAATCAAGCAAGTGACCAGATGCTTCCAGGGCATGTGTTCCACTCATTAAACTCTCATCTTTCTCTCTGTCCTTTCATTCTCTCATTCCCTCCATCTCTGTCCAGGGTCAATTGGTCCACCATCTGCCCTGTCAACATGTTGCCAATTGCTTTTTCCCAATTTGTTTCGAGTGAATTGAAGTGAACTTCCAATAGCTTTTTCCCAATTTGATGCCTCTCCTTGGTAGTCCCAATTGAGCATGTGCATTCACTCTAACACTCACAATGTCATCTCTAGTACATCTTATTTTAGAAAGAACACAGAGGACACACATCAGGATTGGTGAGAGACGATGGAAACCATAGCGTAATAACGATGGGCACACGCACACAAAGAGAGACAGAGAGAAAGAGAGAGAGACAGACAGCAATAGGGTGACAGAGAGAAAGGTAAAAATAGGAAAAGATAGAGTGTCAGAGAGAAAGAGTGACTCTCCAGTCACAAGGTGTGTCTATGTGCTATAAAACACCGGTCAGCTGAAACAGAATATTACATATGAAGACATCACAATATGTGACAGAGAAAATTATATTTTCTCTCTGTTTGCGATGATCAAATACGTAATAATATTCATGGTGTCTTTGGAATCTGTCTCTGTGAGCCATAGTTTACTTTCATAAAGACCTTCACAATCCCCACTCTTCTTCATATAAGGTGTTGTTCATCGGGGGACTCCTTAAGTTCAGGTTGTCTCACCCTTTTTCAGTCCATTGTCTTCTGTTTTCTGCCAAATGAACACAACCCTGCTCTGGGCTACTCTATAATGCTGTTACTGGCTGGAGATGGGAAGGGAAGTATGGCTAAATTACTAAATTACTTTGACCTTTGACTCCGTAGCAGATGAGACCTGAGGCTCCCCACAAATCAGAAAGAAACTACTTCTGTTTCCATTACAGAACTACGGTCAGCAAATATACATAAATAAAATAGACACAGAATATAAATGATACCTAGAGGAGATGAAATGTGTGCACGGTAAACGTGTGTAGAGCCCTTATTAGTTCTGTGGATGATTCAATGCTTTCTATGGGAGTATGGCGATTAGGCTTCGGCGGAAAATCAAACAGTGACTTCCGTTTGTCATTTTTCCCTTTCTCTCCGTTTCCATTGAAAAATGCATATAGAGGAAATTATGTGAACGAAACTCTGCTTGGATAGGGTGTGTTTAGCTGTGTACAGTACAGGTAGGGGACAGTGTGTGTGTGTGTGTGTGTGTGTGTGTGTGTGTGTGTGTGTGTGTGTGTGTGTGTGTGTGTGTGTGTGTGTGTGTGTGTGTGTGTGTGTGTGTGTGTGTGTGTGTGTGTGTGTGTGTGTGTGTTCGTCTGTAAGGCTGAGACAGAAGGGTGAGTAAACATAGTCTCTTTCTCTATGCCTCTACTTGACTTTCTGCCAAAATCTCATTCTCTTTCTCAGGTACCTTCTGCCTCTATGTTGCACACTCTCTCAGGTGGGTTGAATGGGGGTGTGAGCATGTGTGGATGAAAACACAAACGTGATTTTCTCATTTACTCTACAGAAATGCAAACAGTGTGTGTGTGTGTGTGTGTGTGTGTGTGTGTGTGTGTGTGTGTGTGTGTGTGTGTGTGTGTGTGTGTGTGTGTGTGTGTGTGTGTGTGTGTGTGTGCGTGTGTGCATAGGTCTGTTATGGAGACGGGAGGACCAGTAGCCACACAGGCCCATTAAGATAAGCCCTGCCTCCCGTTCAGACAAAGTACATAAACAAACCCTGAGACTTCCTGCTGTGCTCCCGTCATATCTCACACACACACACACACACACACACACAGTAGACCTACTATTCTCTACAGGCATAGAAAGGATCAGACACACATGTATTTATTAATTTAGTTATTTTTGATTTAACCTTTAATTTATCAGGGAGTCATACTGAGACCAAAGTTGGACCACAGAGTGAAGTAAAAGCGGTCAACAAGTGCTCAGCATATATGGGAACTCCTTTAAGACTGTTGGAAAAGCATTCCAAGTGAAGCTGGTTGAGAGAATGCCAAGAGTGTGCAAAGCTGTCATCAAGGCAAAGGGTGGCTACTTTGAATACATTTTGATTTTTTTAACACTTTTTTGGTTACTACATCATTCCATATGTATTATTTCATAGTTTTGATGTTTTCACTATCATTCTACAATGTAGAAAATTTTAAAAAATAAAGAAAAACCCTTGAATGAGTAATTGTGCAAGCAATCATAGGGGGCAGACAGCTGCAGCAATATGGATCAAGCATATCAGCCCTAGTGGATTTTTTAAAACATAAATCTGCAAGTAATCAAGCACATCATGCATAGTAGATTGTTGAAATGAAAACAAAGATTCACTAGAAGTTGACTGGTTAACCACTGAGTCAGCTAGAGGCTGAATCAAATAAAAAAGCTTGCTGAGAGAAAATTATGATTAAAAGTATCACTTATCCCATTCTTCTTAGTTATGATGCCAGAGTCAGACAGAACTTGCTTAGCTAGGGAAGAAGATTATTTTTTTACGCTTCAGTGCATTTTCTGTTTTCCAAGGATCAGCAACGTACGGTGCATATTTCCATTTTATACTCCAACAGAATTTTGGAGGACGTATTGAGTCTGAGTAAATATACAGAGGTTGAATTGAAGAGGGACAGTTTATATACACAGTGGAAATCAAATGAACCTGGTAAGAAATGGAACATCAACACCATTTTGGAGACAGTCTCACCACCTACAAGATCCCAAGCTCCAGTCTTATACACAATTGAAAACGAATGAGTAGTAAATAAAATCCAACTGAAAAGTCTAATACTTGTCACAGCTGTTCCCTCACAATTGAGATAAAGGCTACTGCTAAAGGCATCAAATGTTACATGGGCATTCACTATTTGACGCCGTATTTGACTGACTTGGTATTTGTATTTATTATGGTATTCCCTTTAGCTGCTGGCAGCAGCTACTCTTCCTGGGGTCCAGCAAAATTAAGGCAGTTCCACATTTTTTTAAACATTACAATACATTCACAACAGATTTTACAACATGTGTGCCCTCAGGCCCCTACTCTACTACCACATATCTACAACACAAAACCCATGTGTATGTGTGTGTATACTGCGTATGTTATAGTGTGTTTGTATGCATGTGTTTGTGCCTATGTTTGTGTTGCTTCACAGTCTCCGTTGTTCAATAAGGTGTATTTCTATCTGTTTTTTAAATGTAATTTTCCTGCTTGCATGAGTTACTTGATGGGCAATAGAGTTCCATGTAGTCATGGCTCTATGTAGTACTGTGCACCTCCCATACTTGGGGACTGTGAAGAGACCTCTGGTGGAATGTCTTGTGGGGTATGCATGGGTGTCCGAGCTGTGTGCCAGTAGTTCAAACAGACAGCTCGGTGCATTGAACATACCTCAACAATACCTCTTACAAATACAAGTAGTGATGAAGTCAATCTCTCCTCCACTTTGAGCCAGAAGAGATTGACATATTATTAATGTTAGCTCTCTGTGTACATCCAAGGGCCAGCCGTGCTGCCCTGTTCTGAGACAATTGGAATTTTCCTAAGTCCCTCTTTGTGGCACCTGACCACACGACTGAACAGTAGTTCAGGTGAGCCAAAACTAGGGCCTGTAGGACCTGCCTTGTTGATAGTTCTGTTAAGAATGCAGAGCAGCGCTGTCACACCCTGGCCTTAGTTATCTTTGTTTTCATTATTATTTTAGTTAGGTCAGGGTGTGACATGGGGAATGTATGTGTTTTGGTTTGTCTAGGGGTTTGTACGTTTAATGGGTCAGTGTCTTGTCTAGGTGTTTGTATGTCTATGGCTGCCTAGATTGGTTCTCAATTAGAGGCAGCTGTGGTTTATTGTCTCTGATTGAGAGCCATATTTAAGGCAGCCATAGGCATTTGGGTTTTGTGGGTAATTGTCTATGTGTAGTGTTTGTGTCAGCACTATTTGTCATTATAGCTTCACGGTCGTCAGTTTGTTAGTTTGTGTATAGTGTTCGGTTTGTGTTTTTCTCTCTTCTAAATAAAAGAAGATGTATTTTTCACACGCTGCGCCTTGGTCCTCTCTCTCACCCATAGACGATCGTGACAAGCGCTTTATTATTGACAGACTTCTCCCTATTCTAGCTACTTTTGTATCAATATGTTATGACCATGACAGTTTACAAACCAGGGTTACTCCAAGCAGTTAAGGCTCCTCAAATTTCTCAATTACCATATTATTCATTACAAGATTTAGTTGGGGTTTAGTGAATGATTTGTCCCAAATACAACACTTTTAGTTTTTGAAATATTTAGGACTAATTTATTCCTTGCCACTTATTCTGAAACTAACTGCAACTCTTTGTTAAGTGTTGCAGTCATTTCAGTTGCTGTGATAGCTGACGTGTATAGTGTTGAGAGGGTGGGGGAGTAACGGATTACAAGTAATTCGTTACATGTAAGAGATTACAAAGACCGGTAACTGTAATCCGTTACGTCACCAGCAAAAATATTGTAATCAGATTACAGATACTTTTGAAAAACAACATGATTACTTTGAGGACTACTTCTAAATTCAGAAAGGATGTTTGCAAAAAACATATTTGACACTTCTCTGTTTTTAAATTTTTTATTTAACTATACAAGTCAGTTAATAACAAATTCTTAATTACAATGACGGCTTACCCCGCCAAACCCTAACCCGGACGACGGCATCACCATATTAAGATAAAAATGACGGCACTGGACCTTTAAGTACTTTTAGGTAATGATAGGCTAGCTAGCATGTTTCACATGCAGCAGTGACTCAAGACTCCACTCGACTACACTATATGAACATACAGGACTTGGAAGAGAGTGGGGCTGGAATTCATTGCAGGGCACGTTATAATGTAGCGCACTATAACAGACTTTTAAAGGTAATTTCCGATTGAGCCGACGTGCACAGTGTTTACCGTGAATGCGATCCCCGAAAACATCTGGGAAAATGACGTTAAAAGCTTTCACGGGACTAGAATTCAATCTTAGTGCATCACAGCATGGAAAAAGTCAAGAAAACATGCATGACGATTGTGTTCTGGCTTTGGGCTTACACACTGAAGGAAGGACCAATACAAACACAAACAGTAGTCACCTGATTTTAGTGGGCACCTGAATGAAAACGCACCAGATGTGCCTCTTGAGTTAGACCCCACACCAACACCAACACACACACACTCATGCACACACACACACCCACACATGTACATACACCACAGGAGGCTGCTGAGGGGAGGACAGCTCATATATAATGGCTGGAATGGAGTAAATGGAATGGTATCAAACACATGGAAACCACATGTTTGATGTGTTCAATACTATTTCATTTATTCTGGTCCAGCCATTACAATGAGCCTGTCCTCCCCAATTAAGGTTTCACCGGCCGCATGTGACACGCACACGCACACCATTGAGTGATGTCATGGATTACTTGGACACCATACATCAGGGCTGGTGTGAGAGTGTTGCTACTTAACTACAGTGAAGAGCACTGAGCAGCCTGGTGAGTGGTGAAGGGTGAAGCCGCTCTAGTCATTGGGGTCATAACGCCCTCTAATACAGCTAATGATATGGAGAGCAAGCCAAGCAACAGATGTCCTGCTTGGCCTATATACACACACACACATATGCATGCGCACACACACACACACACACACACACACACACACACACACACACACACACACACACACACACACACACACACACACACACACACACACACACACACACACACACACACACACACACAAACCCACCGTCATTGAAAATAAGAATTTGTTCTTAACTGACTTGCCTAGTTAAATAAAGGTTAAAAAAAATATCGGATCACGTTACTGAGTTTGGGTAATCCAAAAGTTATGTTACTGATTACAATTTTGGACAGGTACTGTAACAGATTTCATTTATAAAGTAACCTACCCAACCCTGAGTATACATAGACACACTGGCTTTACTTAAAGCCAGTGGCATGTCATTAGTAAAGATTGAAAAGGGACCTAGACAGCTGCCCTGGGGAATTCCTGATTCTACCTGGATTTTGTTGTAGAGGCTTCCATTAAAGAACACCCTCTGTTTTCTGTTAGATAGGTAACTCTTTATCCACAATATAGCAGGGGGTGTAAAGCCATAACACATATGTTTTTCCAGCAACAGACTATGACTGATAATGTCAAAAGCCACACTGAAATCTAACAAAACAGCCCCCACAATCTTTCAAGTCTGTTGTCAATTTGTTTACTGTAAAATAGCATTGTATTTGGTCAAACACAATTTTTTCCAAAAGTTTACTAAAGGTTGATTGGTCGGCTTTTTGAGCCAGTAAAGGAGCCTTTACTATTCTTAGGTAGGGGAATAACTTTTGCTTCCCTCCAGGCCTGGGGGCACACACTTTCTAGTAGGCTTAAATTGAAGATGTGGCAAATAGGAGTGGCAATTCCGTCCTCTATTATCCTCAGTGGTGACATCATTATAACCCTGTGTATAATGCAGAACACCAGAACACCTCTTAACCTTCAAATAAGTGGATGATTACAGTAAGCCTGCATTAGTTAAAGGCCCAGTGCAGTCAAAATGTGATTTTCCTGATTAATTTATATTTCCACACTATGAGGTTCTAATAATACTGTGAAATTGTGAAAATTATGATAATGCCCTTGGTGGGATGAAGTTTTGGCCTGCCTGGTGGCATCACCATATTGAGATAAAAATGACGGCACTGGACCTTTAAGTACTTTTAGGTAATGATAGGCTAGCTAGCATGTTTCACATGCAGCAGTGACTCAAGACTCCACTCGACTACACTATATGAACATACAGGACTTGGAAGAGAGTGGGGCTGGAATTCATTGCAGGGCATGTTATAATGTAGCGCACTATAACAGACTTTTAAAGGTAATTTCCGATTGAGCCGACGTGCACAGTGTTTACCGTGAATGCGATCCCCGAAAACATCTGGGAAAATGACGTTAAAAGCTTTCACGGGACTAGAATTCAATCTTAGTGCATCACAGCATGGAAAAAGTCAAGAAAACATGCATGACGATTGTGTTCTGGCTTTGGGCTTACACACTGAAGGAAGGACCAATACAAACACAAACAGTAGTCACCTGATTTTAGTGGGCACCTGAATGAAAACGCACCAGATGTGCCTCTTGAGTTAGACCCCACACCAACACCAACACACACACACTCATGCACACACACACACCCACACATGTACATACACCACAGGAGGCTGCTGAGGGGAGGACAGCTCATATATAATGGCTGGAATGGAGTAAATGGAATGGTATCAAACACATGGAAACCACATGTTTGATGTGTTCAATACTATTTCATTTATTCTGGTCCAGCCATTACAATGAGCCTGTCCTCCCCAATTAAGGTTTCACCGGCCGCATGTGACACGCACACGCACACCATTGAGTGATGTCATGGATTACTTGGACACCATACATCAGGGCTGGTGTGAGAGTGTTGCTACTTAACTACAGTGAAGAGCACTGAGCAGCCTGGTGAGTGGTGAAGGGTGAAGCCGCTCTAGTCATTGGGGTCATAACGCCCTCTAATACAGCTAATGATATGGAGAGCAAGCCAAGCAACAGATGTCCTGCTTGGCCTATATACACACACACACATATGCATGCGCACACACACACACACACACACACACACACACACACACACACACACATACACACACACACACACACACACACACACACACACACACACACACACACACACACACACACACACACACACACACACACACACACACACACACACACACACACAAACCCACCGTCATTGAAAATAAGAATTTGTTCTTAACTGACTTGCCTAGTTAAATAAAGGTTAAAAAAAATATCGGATCACGTTACTGAGTTTGGGTAATCCAAAAGTTATGTTACTGATTACAATTTTGGACAGGTACTGTAACAGATTTCATTTATAAAGTAACCTACCCAACCCTGAGTATACATAGACACACTGGCTTTACTTAAAGCCAGTGGCATGTCATTAGTAAAGATTGAAAAGGGACCTAGACAGCTGCCCTGGGGAATTCCTGATTCTACCTGGATTTTGTTGGAGAGGCTTCCATTAAAGAACACCCTCTGTTTTCTGTTAGATAGGTAACTCTTTATCCACAATATAGCAGGGGGTGTAAAGCCATAACACATACGTTTTTCCAGCAACAGACTATGACTGATAATGTCAAAAGCCACACTGAAATCTAACAAAACAGCCCCCACAATCTTTCAAGTCTGTTGTCAATTTGTTTACTGTAAAATAGCATTGTATTTGGTCAAACACAATTTTTTCCAAAAGTTTACTAAAGGTTGATTGGTCGGCTTTTTGAGCCAGTAAAGGAGCCTTTACTATTCTTAGGTAGGGGAATAACTTTTGCTTCCCTCCAGGCCTGGGGGCACACACTTTCTAGTAGGCTTAAATTGAAGATGTGGCAAATAGGAGTGGCAATTCCGTCCTCTATTATCCTCAGTGGTGACATCATTATAACCCTGTGTATAATGCAGAACACCAGAACACCTCTTAACCTTCAAATAAGTGGATGATTACAGTAAGCCTGCATTAGTTAAAGGCCCAGTGCAGTCAAAATGTGATTTTCCTGATTAATTTATATTTCCACACTATGAGGTTCTAATAATACTGTGAAATTGTGAAAATTATGATAATGCCCTTGGTGGGATGAAGTTTTGGCCTGCCTGGTGGCATCACCATATTGAGATAAAAATGACGGCACTGGACCTTTAAGTACTTTTAGGTAATGATAGGCTAGCTAGCATGTTTCACATGCAGCAGTGACTCAAGACTCCACTCGACTACACTATATGAACATACAGGACTTGGAAGAGAGTGGGGCTGGAATTCATTGCAGGGCATGTTATAATGTAGCGCACTATAACAGACTTTTAAAGGTAATTTCCGATTGAGCTGACGTGCACAGTGTTTACCGTGAATGCGATCCCCGAAAACATCTGGGAAAATGACGTTAAAAGCTTTCACGGGACTAGAATTCAATCTTAGTGCATCACAGCATGGAAAAAGTCAAGAAAACATGCATGACGATTGTGTTCTGGCTTTGGGCTTACACACTGAAGGAAGGACCAATACAAACACAAACAGTAGTCACCTGATTTTAGTGGGCACCTGAATGAAAACGCACCAGATGTGCCTCTTGAGTTAGACCCCACACCAACACCAACACACACACACTCATGCACACACACACACCCACACATGTACATACACCACAGGAGGCTGCTGAGGGGAGGACAGCTCATATATAATGGCTGGAATGGAGTAAATGGAATGGTATCAAACACATGGAAACCACATGTTTGATGTGTTCAATACTATTTCATTTATTCTGGTCCAGCCATTACAATGAGCCTGTCCTCCCCAATTAAGGTTTCACCGGCCGCATGTGACACGCACACGCACACCATTGAGTGATGTCATGGATTACTTGGACACCATACATCAGGGCTGGTGTGAGAGTGTTGCTACTTAACTACAGTGAAGAGCACTGAGCAGCCTGGTGAGTGGTGAAGGGTGAAGCCGCTCTAGTCATTGGGGTCATAACGCCCTCTAATACAGCTAATGATATGGAGAGCAAGCCAAGCAACAGATGTCCTGCTTGGCCTATATACACACACACACATATGCATGCGCACACACACACACACACACACACACACACACACACACACACACACACATACACACACACACACACACACACACACACACACACACACACACACACACACACACACACACACACACACACACACACACACACACACACACACACACACAAACCCACCGTCATTGAAAATAAGAATTTGTTCTTAACTGACTTGCCTAGTTAAATAAAGGTTAAAAAAAATATCGGATTACGTTACTGAGTTTGGGTAATCCAAAAGTTATGTTACTGATTACAATTTTGGACAGGTACTGTAACAGATTTCATTTATAAAGTAACCTACCCAACCCTGAGTATACATAGACACACTGGCTTTACTTAAAGCCAGTGGCATGTCATTAGTAAAGATTGAAAAGGGACCTAGACAGCTGCCCTGGGGAATTCCTGATTCTACCTGGATTTTGTTGTAGAGGCTTCCATTAAAGAACACCCTCTGTTTTCTGTTAGATAGGTAACTCTTTATCCACAATATAGCAGGGGGTGTAAAGCCATAACACATACGTTTTTCCAGCAACAGACTATGACTGATAATGTCAAAAGCCACACTGAAGTCTAACAAAACAGCCCCCACAATCTTTCAAGTCTGTTGTCAATTTGTTTACTGTAAAATAGCATTGTATTTGGTCAAACACAATTTTTTCCAAACGTTTACTAAAGGTTGATTGGTCGGCTTTTTGAGCCAGTAAAGGAGCCTTTACTATTCTTAGGTAGGGGAATAACTTTTGCTTCCCTCCAGGCCTGAGGGCACACACTTTCTAGTAGGCTTAAATTGAAGATGTGGCAAATAGGAGTGGCAATTCCGTCCTCTATTATCCTCAGTGGTGACATCATTATAACCCTGTGTATAATGCAGAACACCAGAACACCTCTTAACCTTCAAATAAGTGGATGATTACAGTAAGCCTGCATTAGTTAAAGGCCCAGTGCAGTCAAAATGTGATATTCTTGATTAATTTATATTTCCACACTATGAGGTTCTAATAATACTGTGAAATTGTGAAAATTATGATAATGCCCTTGGTGGGATGAAGTTTTGGCCTGCCTGGTGGCATCACCATATTGAGATAAAAATGATGGCATTGGACCTTTAAGTACTTTTAGGTAATGATAGGCTAGCTAGCATGTTTGACATGCAGCAGTGACTCAAGACTCCACTTGACTACACTACATGAACATACAGGACTTGGAAGAGAGTGGGGCTGGAATTCATTGCAGGGCACGTTATAATGTAGCGCACTAAAACAAACTTTTAAAGGTAATTTACGATTGAGCCGACGTGCACAGTGTTTACCGTGAATGCGATCCCTGAAAACGTCTGGGAAAATGACGTTAAAAGCTTTCACGGGACTAGAATTCAATCTTAGTGCATCACAGCATGGAAAAAGTCAAGAAAACATGCATGACGATTGTGTTCTGGCTTTGGGCTTACACACTGAAGGAAGGACCAATACAAACACAAACAGTAGTCACCTGATTTTAGTGGGCACCTGAATGAAAACGCACCAGATGTGCCTCTTGAGTTAGACCCCACACCAACACCAACACACACACCCACACATGTACACACACCACAGGAGGCTGCTGAGGGGAGGACAGCTCATATATAATGGCTGGAATGGAGTAAATGGAATGGTATCAAACACATGGAAACCACATGTTTGATGTGTTCAATACTTTTTCATTTAGTCTGGTACACACACACACACACACACACACACACACACACACACACACACACACACACACACACACACACACACACACACACACACACACACACACACACACACACACACACACATCATTGAGGGATGTCATGGATTACTTGGAGACCATACACCAGGGCTGGTGTGAGAGTCTTGCTACTTAACTACAGTGAAGAGCACTGAGCAGCCTGGTGAGTGGTGAAGGGTGAAGCCGCTCTAGTCATTGGGGTCATAACGCCCTCTAATACAGCTAATGATATGGAGAGCAAGCAACAGATGTCCTGCTTGTCCTATACACACACACACACATATGCATGCGCACACACACACACACATGAACACACACACAAACACACACACATAAACACACAAATATTAGCCAAAACAAAGACAAGCCACAAGGCCACAACATGTACTTGGGCTTCAGTTAGAGATATCATGCAGAGACAAACATAAAGCCGGGACAGAAAAAGGATCTTTATTTTTTCCATCCTCATGTACAGTGGGCTCCAAAATTACTGGCACCCCTGACTGGCAATGCACAAACAATACCTTAAAAAATACAAACAATCTAATTATAGAGATAAACTCAAAATACCAACATGTGAGAAATACTGTACTTTATTAATGTTTCAATGGAACCCACCAAAATCATACAATTATTTAATAGAAATTACATTTCACCAAAATCAAGGTTTCATAATTATTGGCACTGTAACGTCAGGTGAATGATGGGTGCAGAGTCAGGCGCAGAGAGCAAAAGTATTCCAGGGAAAAAACGCTTTAATTCCACAGCATGAAAACAGGAACAGGTACAAACGGGTAGTGCCAAAACACAGGCGTAAAACAACCCACAGTCCACTGTTTAAAATAAAGCTGAATAGCGAAAATCCCACAATCAAAGAATCACTCACGACGTACAACATGAATACACAAAAATAAGCCCGCACAAACACTAGCGGGCGAAACTAACCTAAATAGAACCTCTCCCAAAACCCTAACAAGAAACAGGTGAAAACAATTAGACATACATAAACGAAAAGGAAAAAAGGATCGGTGGCAGCTAGTAGACCGGCGACGACGACCGCCGAGTGCCACCCGAACGGGAAGGGCAGTCACCTTCGGTACTATTCGTGACAGTACCCCCCTCCCGACGCGCGGCCCCCGCAGCGCGCCGACGCCGGCCTCGGGGACGACCCCGGGGGCGAGGCGCAGGGCGATCCGGATGGAGGCGATGGAATTCTCTTAGAAGATTTGGATCCAATATATCCCCCACCGGGACCCAGCACCTCTCCTCCGGCCCGTACCCCTCCCAGTCCACGAGGTACTGCAGGCCCCTCACCCGGCGTCTGGAATCCAGTATGGACTTTATCGCGTACGCCGGGGACCCCTCTATATCCAGAGGGGGCGGAGGGACCTCCGGAACCTCACCTTCCTGCATGGGACCAGCTACCACCGGCCTGAGGAGAGACACATGAAACGAGGGGTTAATACGATAATACGAAGGAAGTAACAATCGATAACACACCTCGTTTATTCTCCTCAGGACTTTAAATGGCCCTACACACTGCGGACCCAGCTTCCGGCAGGGCAGGCGGAGGGGCAGGTTTCGGGTCGAGAGCCAGACCCTGTCCCCCGGTGCAAACACGGGGGCCTCACTGCGGTGACGGTCAGCGCTCTTCTTCTGCCGTCCACTCGCCTGACGCAAAGACTCCTGGACGGCTCTCCAGGTCTCCTTAGAGCGCTGCACCCATTCCTCCACCGCAGGAGCTTCGGTCTGGCTCTGATGCCATGGTGCCAGAACCGGCTGGTACCCCAACACACACTCAAATGGTGACATGTTGGTAGAGGAGTGGCTCAGTGAGTTCTGGGCCATCTCTGCCCAGGGGATGAATCTTGACCACTCCCCTGGCCGGTCCTGGCAATACGACCGCAGAAACCTACCCACCTCCTGGTTCACTCTCTCCACCTGCCCATTACTCTCCGGGTGATACCCCGAGGTCAGGCTGACCGAGACCCCCAGATGTTCCATAAACGCCTTCCATACTCTGGACGTGAACTGGGGACCCCGATCAGAAACGATATCCTCGGGCACCCCGTAGTGCCGGAAGACATGGGTAAATAGTGCCTCCGCAGTCTGCAGGGCCGTAGGGAGACCAGGCAACGGGATAAGACGGCAGGACTTAGAGAACCGATCCACAACGACCAGGATAGTGGTGTTCCCCTGAGACAAGGGAAGATCAGTAAGAAAATCCACCGATAGATGGGACCACGGCCGTTGTGGAACGGGGAGGGGTTGTAATTTCCCTCGTGGCAAATGTCTAGGAGCCTTACTCTGAGCGCATACCGAACAGGAGGAGACATAGAATCGCACGTCTCTCACCAAAGTAGGCCACCAGTACTTCCCTCTAAGACTTCGCACCGTCCTTGAAATACCCGGGTGACCTGACGAGGGTAGACTATGAGCCCATCGAATCAATTGATCACGAACAGCGAGTGGCACATACCTACGACCCTCCGGGCACTGTGGAGGCGCAGGTTCCGCCCTTAGTGCCCGCTCGATGTCCGAGTCCACCTCCCATACTACCGGTGCTACCAGCTTAGCCGCCGGAATGATGGGAGTAGGATCGATGGACCTGTCATCCGTGTCGTATAGTCGTGACAGCGCGTCAGCCTTAGTATTGAGGGAACCTGGTCTATACGAAATCGTAAACCGAAATCGGGTAAAGAACATGGCCCACCTTGCCTGACGAGGATTCAGTCTCCTAGCTGATCGGATATACTCCAGATTCTGGTGGTCGGTCCAGATGAGAAAAGGGTGCTTAGCCCCCTCAAGCCAGTGTCTCCACACCTTCAGAGCCTTAATCATGGCCAACAACTCCCTATCCCCCACATCATAATTCCGCTCCGCTGGCCCGAGCTTCTTCGAAAAAAAAGCACAGGGGCGGAGCTTCGGTGGCGTACCCGAGCGCTGGGAGAGCACAGCCCCGACCCCAGCCTCGGATGCGTCCACCTCAACTATGAACGCCAAAGAGGGGTCCGGATGCGCCAACACTGGCGCGTCGGTGAACAGTGCCTTCAAACGACAGAAAGATCTCTCCGCCTCTGCGGACCACTGCAAGCGCACCGGGCCCCCCTTCAGCAGTGAGGTAATAGGGGCCGCCACCTGACCAAAACCCCGGATAAACCTCCGGTAGTAATTGGCAAACCCTAAGAACCGCTGCACCTCCTTTACCGTGGTCGGAGTCGGCCAATTACGCACGGCTTTTACGCGGTCACCCTCTATATCCACCCCCGAGCTGGAAATGCGATAACCCAGGAAGGAAACGGCTTGTTTAGAAAACTCACATTTCTCCGCCTTCACGTACAGGTCATGCTCCAGCAGTCGCCCAAGAACCTTGCGCACCAGAGACACATGCGCGGCGCGTGTAGCGGAGTAGATCAAAATATCGTCAATATACACCACCACACCTTGTCCGTGCAGGTCTCTGAGAATCTCGTCAACAAAGGATTGAAAGACAGCTGGAGCATTCTTTAACCCGTACGGCATGACGAGGTACTCATAATGGCCCGATGTAGTACTAAACGCGGTTTTCCACTCATCTCCCTCCCGAATACGCACCAGATTATACGCGCTCCTGAGATCCAGTTTCGTGAAGAACCGTGCTCCGTGGAATGATTCCATCGCCGTAGCGATGAGAGGTAGTGGGTAACTAAAACCCACCGTGATGGAATTGAGACCTCGATAATCAATACACGGACGCAACCCACCATCTTTTTTCTTCACAAAAAAGAAACTCGAGGAGACGGGTGACATGGAGGGCCGAATGAATCCCTGTCCCAGAGCTTCCGTGACATATGTCTCCATAGCCAACGTCTCCTCCTGGGACAAAGGATACACATGACTCCTGGGTAGTGCAGCGTTTACCTGGAGGTTTATCACGCAATCCCCCTGTCGATGGGGTGGTAATTGGGTCGCCTTCTTTTTACTGAAAGCGATAGCCAAATCGGCATACTCAGCGGGAATGCGCACGGTGGAAACCTGGTCTGGACTCTCCACCGTTGTCGCACCGATGGAAACTCCTACACACCTGCCTGAACACTCATCAGACCACCCCTGTAGAGCTCCCTGTTTCCACGAAATCGTCGGATTGTGAATAGCCAGCCAGGGAATCCCCAGCACCACCGGAAACGCAGGTGAATCGATAAGAAACAGACTAATCCGTTCCTTATGATTCCCCTGCGTAATCATCTCCAAAGGAATTGTGACCTCCCTGACCAGCCCTGACCCTAATGGTCGACTATCTAAAGAGTGCACAGGGAAAGGGGGGTCTACCTTAACGAGCGGAATCCTCAACCTCTTAGCGAGTCCGCGATCAATAAAATTCCCCGCTGCGCCTGAATCGACTAGCGCCTTATGCTGGAGAGATGGGAAAAACCTTAGAAAAAAGATTAACAAAAACATGTGACCAACAGGAAGCTCTGGGAGAGTGTGGTGCTGACTCACCTGAGGTGACCGAGGAGTGTTCTGCCTGCCCTCTCGATTCCCAGATGGACTCCTCCAGCACCGACCTAAAGTGTGTCCTCTCCGGCCACAATGGGTGCAGGAGGAGCCTCCTCCTCCGGTCTCCCTAGACGCAGCCCCTCCTAGCTCCATAGGAATGGGAGCGGGGGGGGCAGGAGGTGGAACTGACAGGACCCTCTCCTCCATCGTGGGGAGAGGGGTGGTCGCTGCTTCTGCTGACTCCATCAAAATGGTGCGGGCTTCTGTAACGTCAGGTGAATGATGGGTGCAGAGTCAGGCGCAGAGAGCAAAAGTATTCCAGGGAAAAAACGCTTTAATTCCACAGCATGAAAACAGGAACAGGTACAAACGGGTAGTGCCAAAACACAGGCGTAAAACAACCCACAGTCCACTGTTTAAAATAAAGCTGAATAGCGAAAATCCCACAATCAAAGAATCACTCACGACGTACAACATGAATACACAAAAATAAGCCCGCACAAACACTAGCGGGCGAAACTAACCTAAATAGAACCTCTCCCAAAACCCTAACAAGAAACAGGTGAAAACAATTAGACATACATAAACGAAAAGGAAAAAAGGATCGGTGGCAGCTAGTAGACCGGCGACGACGACCGCCGAGTGCCACCCGAACGGGAAGGGCAGTCACCTTCGGTACTATTCGTGACAGGCACTCCTCATTTAGTACTTAGTGCAACCACCTCTGGCAAGGATAACAGCATGGTCTTTTCCTGTAATGTTTGACAAGGTTAAGGAACACATTTGGAAAGTTTTTGGACCATTCCTCTATGCAGATCCTTTCAAGATCCTTCACATTCTTGGGTTTGCGCTTATCAACTTCCCTCTTCCACTCAGCCCACAGGTTTTCGATTGGATTGAGGTCTGGCGACTGAGATGGCCATGGCAGAACATTGATTTTGTTGTCACAGAACCATTTCTGTGTGGATCTTGAGGTATATTTTGGGTCATTGTCTTGTTGGAAAGTCCACCTACGGCCAAGTCCCAGCCTTCTGGCAGAGGCAACCAGATTGTCAGCCAAAATTGCCTGATACTTGGTAGAATTCATTATGCCATCAATCTTAACCAGTGCCCCTGGACCTCTGGAATTAAAACAGCCCCAAAACATCACTGACCCCCCTCCATATTTCACTGTGGGTATGAGGTGCCTCTCCTTGTATCCATCTCTGTTGCGACGCCAAACATGCCGATGCTGTATCTGACCAAAACGTTACATTTTGGTCTCATCTGACCATAGCACCTTCTTCCAGTCATCATTTAAATGACGTTTGGTAAACTCCAAGCGCTTGCGTCTGTGTCTTGGGGTCAGAAAGGGCTTTCTTCTGGCAACCCTTCCAAAGAGCCTGTGGTTTCACCGTGATTCTTGGGGATTTTGTTGCTTCTCTCACCATCCTCCTCCCTATCCTGGGGGGCAAAATGCATTTGCGTCCTCTACCCGTGAGGTTTTCAACTGTTCCATATCTTTTGAATTTTCTTATAATTGCCCTGACAGTGCTCAGTGGTATATTCAATTGTTTGTGGATCTTCTTGTAGCCATTACCAGATTTATGAAGGTCTACGACAATCTGTCTCTTTTGAACTGCTAGTTCTTTTGTTTTCTTCATGGTGTTGGATGACAGCGGGATATTGCATGTGTGTTACCTCATTTTTATATCCTAGTGAAACAGGAAGTGATGTAATGGCTCAATATAGTTCCTTAAGACTTAGATAAACTTAAATAAGTGGAATTTAATTTGTGGTTTAATTTTGGTAGATGTTATTTACAATAATCTTTAAGGGTGCCATTAATTGTGAAACCTTGATTTGGAGGACATTGATTTTTAATTAAATCAATCAATAATTTTGGTCGGTTCCATTGAAACATTAATAAAGTACAGTATTTCTCACATGTTGGTATTTTGAGTTTATCTCTATAATTATATTGTTTATATTTGTTTAAGCATTGTTTGTGCATTGCCAGTCAGGGGTGCCAGTAATTTTGGAGCCCACTGTATCTCTCTAGCTCTGCGGTCCCTCTCTGTCTATCTACAGTGAGCACCAAAAGTATTGGGACAGTGCCACATTTGTTGTTGTTTTGGCTCTGTACTCCAGCACTTTGGATTTTAAATTATACTATGAGGTTAAAGTTTAGACTGTCAGTTTTTATTTGAGGGTGTTTTACAGCACTTTTTCCACATAGTCCCCTAAGAATAAAATATGTTTCAAAACACTTCTACATTAATGTGGATTCTACAATGATTACGGATCATCCTGAATGAATCATGAATAATGATGAGTGAGAAAGTTACAGACACACAAATATCATACCCCCAAGACATGCAAACCTCTCACCATTACAATAACAGGGGAGGTTAGCATTTTGATATTTGTGCTTCTGTAACATTCTCACTCATCATTATTCACGATTCATTCAGGATTATCCGTAATCATGGTAGCATCCACATTAATGTTAAAGTGTTTCGAAACATATTCTATTCTTATTTACAATAAAAGTAATACATTATTTACCATTCATTTCCATTGGGCACAAAATAATCTGAAACACAATAAAAAAAACAGCAAATGCATCCAACAAGTTTGTAGAGTCACAAGCTTGATGTAGTGGGACCAAATACATTTTACTACCTTAATACACAAAAGTAAATTTGTCCCAATACTCTCCTAAAATGGGGGGACTATGTCCCAATACTTTTGGAGCTCACTGTATTTCCCCCAAAACATCAGTGAGAGTGGAAGCCACCCTGTTATAGTGGAAATGGTTTCCCATGAGAAACTATGGTACAAGCCTGCCCTCAACTGTTCATTTGAGAGACTACACCCAATGCTGGATCAGAGACACAAAAGGTCGCTAAAGAGAGATCATTTTGCTCTGTGTTGACATCAAATGAATCATGTTGTAGCTTTAATACAATTGAAAATGACATTGTCTGAGAACCAAAAGCAGAGGTGACAGAGGTAATTAATAATCAGTTATTATATATGTATTACACAGTTGTTACACCGCTGAACTCTGTGCTTCCTTTTTATATTGCAGGAGAACACTTACAGGGCATGAGAGCTAGTCTAAGTCATCTAAGATATAGAACTTTAGCGATCTAACACTAGTTTAAGAGTGTTGTTTTGGCTCTGTACCGACGTCTTGCTTCCGGACAAGCTAAACACCTTCTTTCGTCGCTTTGAGGATAAAACCGTGCCACCGACACGGCCCGCTACCAAGGACTGTGGGCTCTCCTTCTCCGTGGCCGATGTGAGTAAGACATTTAAGCGTGTTAACCCTCGCAAGGCTGCCAGCCGAGACGGCATCCCTAGCCGCGTCCTCAGAGCATACGCAGACCAGCTGGCTGGAGTGTTTTACAGACATATTCAATCTCCCCCTATCCCAGTCTGCTGTCCCCACATGATGGCCACCATTGTTCCTGTACCCAAAAAAGCAAAGGTAACTGAGCTAAATGACTATCGCCCCGTAGCACTTACTTCTGTCAACATGAAGTGCTTTGAGAGACTAGTCAAGGATCACCTCTACCTTACCTGACACCCTAGACCCACTTCAATTTGCTTACCGCCCCAATAGATCCACAGACGATGCAATCGCCATCGCACTGCCCTATCCTGAACAAGAGGAATACGTATGTAAGAATGCAGTTCATTGACTATAGCTCAGCATTCAACACTACCTGCCCTCCAGGACACCTACAGCACCCGATGTCACAGGAAGGCCAAAAAGATCATCAAGGACAACGGTCCCAAAATGCTGGGTATTGATCTAGCTCTTCTGGCCAGTCCAGGTGGGTTCTGGTCTTCACCAGTCTGGCCAGTCCAAGTGTGCGGACAGCTGGCGAGGAGGGATGTCCTCCAAGAAGACCAGGATGAGGATGTCCCTGTGCTCCACCCGCAGCCGGTTAGTGACCAGCTTCATCTCCAAAGAGCACCAGTTTCTGAGGAGGTAGTGGCTGCTGACCAAGGAGACGGTCCGGCAGCTGCTGTAAAGACTCTCTGGGATATTGTCCATAATGTCCTTCCCCAGCTGGAGTCTCTGCTGTGCAGCCACAAGCGCAGGAAAGGGAGACCTCCTTGTTGCAGCTTGGGCAGGACCTCCTACACCTCCCAGCGCTTGTCTTTCCCTCTGTAGGGCGTAGTACCGGTACCGTCCCATGTTGTTCCAAAACACGACCTCCTCCAACCAGCCGCGAGGGATGTAGAACAGAGCCAGAAGATAGTGGCCAGCCAGGTGATGTAGCAGAACCACCAGCATGAAAAGCAGGAGGCCCAGAGAGGTGGAGACAAACTAAATTAATCCTGTGTCCACAGGATTCCCAGAGAGGTGGAGACAAACTAAATTAATCCTGTGTCCACAGGAGGCCCAGAGAGGTGTAGACAAACTAAATTAATCCTGTGTCCACAGGAGGCCCAGAGAGGTGTAGACAAACAAAATGAATCCTGCGTTCACAGAACAATGCATGTGGGCGTATTTGCAACGTAATCCCTCAAAGGTACAGTACCAAAACATGACATTAACTTATTGATTCCGTTTTGCCCAGTTATGAAACCAAGCATTATCGCAACTGCATTGTAAAATAAGCTCTTGTATGAGCAGATACCTTTTCAGGGGCTAAGGGTATTCTTCCATTATTGTAAGCTCACTGTTAATAACCAAACGTAATTCTATCTATGACAGTAAGGTCCTTTTCCAAGTAGTCGATCCTGCAGTTGTGAAACATGATCGCAAAACCACTCTGCTGATTGAGATCTACTCCTGTTAAGTTGCAAATCCCTGCACAAGTGTATTCAGACTGGTTAGATCCACAACTAAATCTGAGGGATTCGATTCTAGCTTGAAGCATTGAATGAACTTAAAAGTAGCTCCCAGCAAAGATGGACCCGCACAGGATCCACTATGTTCAACGATAGCCTCAAAGAAAGGCCTCTCACTATCCTGAAAAGACACTGTCTCGCTGTATGCAGGCCCAAGCCTGGGTTCGGGGTACCATTGCCCCCAATAATGAGAGTCATGGGCCTCATGCCAGGGCTGATGTAGAGGTATGTCCGTCCCGAGGTATGCTGCCAAATACACACGTCAGATTGAGCTCAATCTTGGATTCTGGAGGGAACGTCAGGTCTCCAAGAGACATATTCTGTATTGAACTAAGGTGAGCAAAAGATAATGCCTCACTGTTCACCAGTGGATTCAACTCCAGATTGAGGTACTCTAAGCAGTACAGATCAAATACATTTAATTATTGGATTTCAGATATGTGGCATAGGTTTAAAACCTATAAGGCAAAGTATTTCAAGTCCAGTTCTTCCAGGTTTTTCATGCAACAGAATTGGCTATGATGTATGCTAAGAATATTATTGTAAAAAAAGGGGATGTGAATCTAGTACTGTGCAAAGAAACAGACAAACTCTGGAGATTCCTCAAGACATGGATAAAAGTCCGATCAATAAATATTTGTTGAACATTTTTGAATAGCAGACATTGAGAAGTTGATATGGTCCGTAGTCAATGAAACATAAGAAGTTGAGAGTTGATAGAGTCCATGTGTCACCATGCTCCTGACCGAATTCAAATGATTCCACTTGGCTGACACCCGACTGCAGTAGTTGCATCTGCAGTACATCATTTAGAGGTATGCTAAGAGATGAAATGTTTTTAAAACCTTCAAAATACACCTCTCCCTATTGTCTTCAGACGACGGGAAGTCAAGACAACATCTTCAAGACTATAGAAACTTAGGTCCTCATGAATAGAACCATTAGAGGTGGTGCAGTTTGGGATACTCAAAGTGGCAATGTTGCCTGACAGGTGCAGGGAGTTATTGACATACATAAAACCTCTGACAAGCTGTTTATGGCTA
Organism: Salvelinus namaycush; assembly: GCF_016432855.1. Lineage (NCBI taxonomy): Eukaryota > Metazoa > Chordata > Actinopteri > Salmoniformes > Salmonidae > Salvelinus > Salvelinus namaycush. The sequence continues at coordinate 14,094,030 of NC_052310.1, forward strand.
CCGTAAGAGTGGTCACCTGTTTCATCCCAGCAAATGCATCTACAGCTATTGCAGAGAACAAACATTGTATTCTTAACTGTTTAAGAGTATGTAAATCTTTGAACGGATTTGAATAAATTGATAAGTTCAAAGAGCAAGTAAGACTCAGTGTCTGAACTTCCGAAAGCGCTCTGCATCTATACCGACTGCCCGAAGGTATAGATGCAGATTTGCCTAAGATGAACCTGAAGACACAGCTACAGGAAATGCAGCTCAATGTGACAGCTGAGACAGTAGACAGAGACTATAATTGTCCCAGTATCAATGTTGACAGGAAACTTCACCTCACACTTGCACTTCCAACACACACACACACACACACACACACACACACACACACACACACACACACACACACACACACACACACACACACACACACACACCCCCCCCCCACCCCCCAGAGGAAGGACACAGGAGGTTTTATTATAGATTCATCTAAACTCTGTTCTTCAAATTCTTATCTTACAGAAACATCTGTAAGATATCACGTGTTTTTGTTCTACCTTGTTATTTTTAGTACTACATTTTTATTGATTGCTACATTGTTGGGGTTAGAGCTTGCAAGAAAGGCATTTCTCTGTACGTGTGCTCGTGACATTAAAACCTGAAACTTGAATGAAAATGTGACTGTTAAAAGATAACCGAGAAAGAAGCAGCAGTTATAGTTTTCCTGGGAATCTGTTTTTTAAAGGTGAACATCATTTAATTTCAACTCAATACTGTATAAAGAGCTGAATAAATGGACTGCCGTCCTTGTCAACCATTTGGGTGTGTGTCTTTAGCGCTCGCTTGATAATGGAAAGAACGTTCCTAGACTGACTTGAACTGACCTAATGTGACCAGATGGCGGTGCTGTGGACTCATGCATGGATTGGACTCAGATCTGAGGAAATCAAGATCATATCATTCACTACTGTGCATCTTAAACTTTATTGTGAGTACTGAAGTTACATTTAAAAAAATGTACTTACTGTGTCTGAGTGGATTATAGAAGTACAGTAGGTTTACACTCTTTTCTATAATCAAAACATTGAACGATTTGCTGTCCTCTGTACATTATTCAATATTCCAGCAATATTCTTTCATTGAGCATTATAGTACTTCAGTTAAACATGAACAAAAAACAGTATGAAACTCAATATCATTTACATTAGGCAATTACCTACATTTCTCTTTATACATCCAGAATGATGAATCCACTGAATTAAAAAGTGTTGTAAATCGATACGAAGGTCAGATTTGCGGAGTGCATCTCTTCAAAATACCACGGTTCTGACAAGAATGATATAGATACAATTGTAGCATTTCGGAAATAAAGTCAAGGTAGGTATACTGAACAATACTGTATTAAAATACAGGACAGATGTTTTGCCTCCAGAATATCAATAACATGATGTTGGACACCCTGTACAGAAACACATAAACAACATTTAAACATTTGAACAAACCCTTCCATAGAGTGTTATAGATTACAAAGATCCATATTGATATTATCTTGCTTCAATGCACATTTTGAATGGTATAAACAGCCCCCAGTTTCTTGTTCTGCTACTTGACAATCTCTTGATTTTCTACATCACTTGACACCATGTTACATTTGGCCTCAACAGGACAACCATTTATAAGTAATGCAAACTATAAAGCTCCAGATTATACATTTCATTTAAAATATATACACCACATACTTTCTTAGTAATATTGCACAGAAGGACTCCAATGGATCCAAACGAGGAATTCCAACGAGGATAGAGCGAAGGGGTACAAATGCGAACAGTTTAGATACATTCACAGCTGCAAGAAGAGGTGGGTCAGGAGAGTTCTGCAGTTGGGTGGGGGACTTGGATGAGTACACAAAATAACACCAGGAAGAGAAATCATCAGAGAATGTGTAAGATGACACAGAGGTACTGTAACTTGAAATGCTCCACCTTAATCTAGTGGGTGTACTTTGACAGGTTGCTGTTTGATGTCTACTTTGGTGGTCTTTACTGAATGAGTTTGATAGACTAATAGACTGTGATTCTTACTGTACCTATGCACTGAAACTGTCATCCTTTTATCATACAGTAGGGGGCAGAAGATAACGCATTATGAATTCACTCGTACACCATACACACACATACACAACCACCACTGTTAAAAACGTATCACACACACACATAGGGAAAAGGAAACAGAGACACACACTTTATACACCGGTAGACATATACACACACACCAGACAGACTCATAGCCGATAGGCTACACACACACACACACACACACACACACACACACACACACACACACACACACACACACACACACACACACACACACACACACACACACACACACACACACACACACAGAGAGAGAGAGAAAGAACAGGTTTATGTGCGGCAGCAGCCAGCAGTCTTCATCTCCTTGTTGACATAGTCTTCAAGCTGAAACTTTGGTTCATCAGGCTCCTTCAGTGACCTGTGCTTCAGCTCTCTGAGAGAAAAGAGAAAAACAAAGGGCAGAGAAAGCAATGAAGAAAGAAGAAAAGGACGGGGAGATTCAATCTCGTTTCAGCATATTTTACTGCATAGGTTTATTTTGATTCTGTTTATTTTGAAATCACATGTATGACAAAACAAAAGGCATTGATTGACATGTCATCTCTAGAGAACACAGCAGTGGTAAACATCCTACTCACCTGGCCACAGCTGTAAATGCCAGCTCCACGTTCAGGCCAGATTTAGCACTGGTCTCCATGAAGGGCACACCAAACTCCTGCACAGGGTAGAGTGAGAGTCCACCAAGTTTTAGTGTATTAAGTACCTGGTGTGTTTGTGTGTGTTTTGTGTGTGTGTATGCAATATTGTGAAAAGCCGATAAATAAAACTGTTGCTGACCCCCCCCACAAAAAAATCCCATTGCATGGAAATATCGTTCTATAGATTAATTTGCATAATTTCCGTTACAAGTGCAGCAGGTTGTGAACTCTGAAAACAATGTTTCCACTCTGAGCCTGCCTGCAGGGTTGGTCTACAAAGCCAAAGCCCCCTGATGGGTGAGGATAATATACAAGGAATTTCTCAAAGCTGCTAATGAGAACCTTGTACCTAGCCAGTGGTGGGGATTCCGGTGGGTTGCCCCCACCCAGGTAGTGGCAGTGCTGGCAACACTAGCTAGCTGCAGTAACCAATGGGGAGGGGGGTCACACTTGGACAATCAGAAAGGGGGCAAATGATTGTGGCCCGTGTGTGTGTTTCAGGGGAAAGGGGTGTATCTGATCTCCATCAGATAGGACTTGATAATGGTTCATCAAAGCTCCCATTTTTTGCAAATTCTTGCTAAATTCTGCATGCTTTCTCAAACAGCTACAACTGTATATGCATTCACACATCAAGTCCTTTCTTGAGTTGGGCTCAGGGATGGAACAACTGTTAAACAACTGAGCTTGTGGTTGTTTGTGGGGGAAAGGGGTCAAGTGTGTGTGTGTGTGTGTGTGTGTGTGTGTGTGTGTGTGTGTGTGTGTGTGTGTGTGTGTGTGTGTGTGTGTGTGTGTGTGTGTGTGTGTGTGTGTGTGTGTGTGTGTGTGTGTCCAACATCTGTTGCTATGGGGTAATGATGTTAGGGACACTATATGATGAATCACAATAATTGTTTGCTATAATAATAATTGCTTGCCAAAAATGTCATTTTTGTCATGGAAATCCTGGGTATAGATAACAATCCTTCGCATGAACTGCCTACATTATTATGCATTTTATTTGTTCATTGTGGAAATTTAGATACGCACATTTTTTAAATATGTAAATGTCTTTTTTTTGACCTATATATGATACAAAACGAGGTGAGGGCATTGGAAATGCTTTTGGCGGTTGATCTGCTTCTGTTCTGTGGGTGACACTGTGTGCTCTTTTCGAAGTATGGGTCCCGGTCTCTCGGGCCCTGGGATCCGGGAGAACGGGGTGGTCTGCCGGTCACTAGAATGACAACCCAATTTGGGATGGTGGGGATGGGTTTAGCGGGTGGAACAGTGCAGAACAATTGGAGGTTTACTTGGAGGCAAAGCAAATATTATGGTATAGCTATATGGACACTCAATCACTATGGTACTTTTTAATGGTATGTTTACGAACATACAGTACCAGTCAAAAGTTTGGACACACCTACTGATTCAAGGGTTTTTCTTTATTTTTAACATTTTCTACATTGTAGAATAATAGTGAAGACATCAAAACTATGAAATAACACATATGGAATCAAGTAGTAACCAAAAAAGTGTTAAACAAATCAAAATATATTTTATATTTGAGATTCTTCAAAGTAGCCACCCTTTGCCTTGATGACAGCTTTGCACACTCTTGGCATTCTCTCAACCAGCTTCATGAGGTAGCCACCTGGAATGTATTTCAATTAACAGAAGTGCCTTGTTAAAAGTTAATTGTGGAATTTCTTTCCTTCTTAATGCATTTGAGACAATCAGTTGTGTTGTGACAAGGTAGGCGTGTGTATACAGAAGATAGCCCTATTTGGTAAAAGACCAAGTCCATATTAATGCAAGAACAGCTCAAATAAGCAAAGAGAAATTACAGTCCATCATTACTTTAAGACATGAAGGTTTGTCAATGCGTAAAATTTCATGAACTTTGAAAGTTTCTTCAAGTGCAGTCGCAAAAACCATCAAGCGCTATGATGAAACTGGCTCTCATGAGGACCGCCACAGGAATGGAAGACCCAGAGTTACCTATATATATATATGTTTCCACTCCAAGAATGAGAACGGTAAATTACTGTAATTAATAAATGCATTAATATAAATGTATGTAACTAAATTACAGGGATTAACAGTACATTTACTACCTGTGACATATGTAATGGGGAATTGATCAAAATCTAAAATCAATGGGAAAACACCTCACGCAAGGAAACAATGAATGTCCAGCATCACTACTCTGGACGGCTCTGACTTAGAATACGTGGACAACTACAAATTCCTAGATGTCTGGTTAGACTGTAAACTCTCCTTCCAGACTCACATTAAGCATCTCCAATCCAAAATTAAATCTAGAATCGGCTTCCTATATCGCAACAAAGCATCCTTCACTCACGCTGCCAAACATACCCTCGTAAAACTGACCATCCTACTGATCCTCGACTTCGGCGATGTCATCTATAAAATAGCCTCCAACACTCTACTCAACAAATTGGATGCAGTCTATCACAGTGCCATCCGTTTTGTCACTAAAGCCCCATATACTACCCACCACTGCGACCTGTACGCTCTCGTTGGTTGGCCCTCGCTTCATACTCATCGCAAAACCCACTGGCTACAGGTTATCTACAAGTCTCTGCTAGGTAAAGCCCCACCTTATCTCAGCTCACTGGTCACCATAGCAGCACCCACTCGTAGCACGCGCTCCAGCAGGTATATTTCACTGGTCACCCCCAAAGCCAATTCTTAATTTGGTCGCCTTTCCTTCAAGTTCTCTGCTGCCAATGACTGGAACGAACTGCAAAAATCACTGAAGCTGGAGACTCATATCTCCCTCAAAGAGCAGCTCACAGATCACTGCACCTGTACATAGCCCATCTGTAAACTGCCCATCTATCTACCTCATCCCCATACTGTATTTATTTATTTATCTTGCTCCTTTGCACCCCAGTATCTCTACTTGCACATTCATCTTCTGCACATCTACCATTCCAGTGTTTAATCGCTATATTGTAATTACTTCGCCACCATGGCCTATTTATTGCCTTAACTCCCTTATCCTACCTCATTGGTATATAAACTTTTTCTACTGTATTATTGACTGTATGTTTGTTTATTCCATGTGTAACTCTGTGTTGTTGTATGTGTCGAACTGCTTTGCTTTATCTTGGCCAGGTCGCAGTTGTAAATGAGAACTTGTTCTCAACTAGCCTACCTGGTTAAATAAAGGTGAAATAAAAATAATACAAAAATAAAATGTGCAAGAATTGGCGGGAGACAGCTGAGCCATTCTTGAGAGACTCGCCAAAATCTTTGCCACACACCCCTCCCCTTCTTCTTGTCTCAACATTTAAAAATTATACTCAAGACACTTTATCTTCACACAAATTTTTTATGCTTCTCACTTTTGCATCACGCGCTGCCCAAATTGCGGGCTTCCCAAATAGGCATAGGCCTACAAGCTTGTGATTTCAAACAATCCACAGCTATTTTTTAAAAGAAGTTAATGGTCCTTGATTTCTCTGTCATGCTTTCTGGTGAAGTATTTTGAATGATTTCATTTATTTCTGTATAGACAGGAGGAATTATATAATGTTGGCAAATGTATTTCCATTTACTTTCCTCTTGGACCCACCGCTATGCCATTTCTCTCCTTTTTTATTTGTTTTCATATCAACTTTCTTTAGTTGTCCAGAAGCCAACGGCACAATCCTTGTCATATTATCAACCCATCCTAGTTGTTGCATCTTTAGATTCCCCCTTTTTCTAAGTTTGTAACAGAGATTTTAATCTCTGCCGCATATGGAACTGCTATCAGGTCCTCTGTTTAGAATGGTGGTTTCCCAGGTGTGCTGTTTAGAATGGTGTTTTCCCAGGTCCGCTGTTTAGAATGGTGGTTTCCCAGGTGCTCTGTTTAGAATGGTGTTTTCCCAGGTGCTCTGTTTAGAATGGTGGTTTCCCAGGTGTGCTGTTTAGAATGGTGTTTTCCCAGGTCCGCTGTTTAGAATGGTGTTTTCCCAGGTGCGCTGTTTAGAATGGTGTTTTCCCAGGTGCGCTGTTTAGAATGGTGTTTTCCCAGGTGCTCTGTTTAGAATGGTGTTTTCCCAGGTACGCTGTTTAGAATGGTGGTTTCCCAGGTGCTCTGTTTAGAATGGTGTTTTCCCAGGTGCTCTGTTTAGAATGGTGGTTTCCCAGGTGTGCTGTTTAGAATGGTGGTTTCCCAGGTGTGCTGTTTAGAATGGTGTTTTCCCAGGTGTGCTGTTTAGAATGGTGTTTTCCCAGGTGCTCTGTTTAGAATGGTGTTTTCCCAGGTGTGCTGTTTAGAATGGTGTTTTCCCAGGTCCGCTGTTTAGAATGGTGTTTTCCCAGGTGTGCTGTTTAGAATGGTGTTTTCCCAGGTCCACTGTTTAGAATGGTGTTTTCCCAGGTGTGCTGTTTAGAATGGTGTTTTCCCAGGTGTGCTGTTTAGAATGGTGTTTTCCCAGGTGTGCTGTTTAGAATGGTGTTTTCCCAGGTCCGCTGTTTAGAATGGTGTTTTCCCAGGTCCGCTGTTTAGAATGGTGTTTTCCCAGGTCCGCTGTTTAGAATGGTGTTTTCCCAGGTGTGCTGTTTAGAATGGTGTTTTCCCAGGTGTGCTGTTTAGAATGGTGGTTTCCCAGGTCCGCTGTTTAGAATGGTGTTTTCCCAGGTGTGCTGTTTAGAATGGTGTTTTCCCAGGTCCGCTGTTTAGAATGGTGTTTTCCCAGGTGTGCTGTTTAGAATGGTGTTTTCCCAGGTGTGCTGTTTAGAATGGTGTTTTCCCAGGTGTGCTGTTTAGAATGGTGTTTTCCCAGGTCCACTGTTTAGAATGGTGTTTTCCCAGGTGTGCTGTTTAGAATGGTGTTTTCCCAGGTGTGCTGTTTAGAATGGTGTTTTCCCAGGTGTGCTGTTTAGAATGGTGTTTTCCCAGGTCTGCTGTTTAGAATGGTGTTTTCCCAGGTGTGCTGTTTAGAATGGTGTTTTCCCAGGTGTGCTGTTTAGAATGGTGGTTTCCCAGGTCCGCTGTTTAGAATGGTGTTTTCCCAGGTGTGCTGTTTAGAATGGTGTTTTCCCAGGTCCGCTGTTTAGAATGGTGTTTTCCCAGGTGTGCTGTTTAGAATGGTGTTTTCCCAGGTGTGCTGTTTAGAATGGTGTTTTCCCAGGTGTGCTGTTTAGAATGGTGTTTTCCCAGGTGTGCTGTTTAGAATGGTGTTTTCCCAGGTCCGCTGTTTAGAATGGTGGTTTCCCAGGTGTGCTGTTTAGAATGGTGGTTTCCCAGGTGTGCTGTTTAGAATGGTGGTTTCCCAGGTGTGCTGTTTAGAATGGTGGTTTCCCAGGTGTGCTGTTTAGAATGGTGGTTTCCCAGGTGTGCTGTTTAGAACACTGTTTTCCTGCAAATTTCATTTTGGCAAATGTTTGAAAATGACGGTTTATTGGCTTTCTCATTACATGAGTCACATGTTCTGGTACGATGCATTACCATAATCTAAATGTGATTTCTGTCATTCTGAACACCGTGGGTGGACGCACTAATGTGTTATGCACTCAATGCATATGGGTCTAGTAAATTTCTTAAATGGCCGGTAAATTTAAATCTTCCCAGTCACCTTGTCCGGTGCCACATTTTCCTAACAGAAACCCTGATGTGTGCCTGTGTGCGTGCGTGACAGAGGAGTTTTACTGTGTGTGTGTGCGAGAGAGTTTTTTAGGGAATTATTTACGTTATTATTACACAGTCTGACAATACCAAGGGTATCTGACGTCCGTTTCCCTTACAGCCATGCACAGTAATTTACTGTTACAAGCCTGTGAACTCAGAGCGTACCGATGTGAAAAATTCATTTTGCGAACTCACTTCAAAGACTCCAAACAAGGCCTCCCGAGTGGCGCAGTGGTCTAAGGCACTGCATCGCAGTGCTAGCTGTGCCTCTAGAGATTCTGGGTTCGAGTCCAGGCTCTGTTGCAGCCGGCCGCGACCGGGAGACCCATGGGGCGGCGCACAATTGGCCCAGCGTTGTCCGGGTTATAGGAGGGTTTGGCCGGCAGGGAAGTCCATGTCCCATCTCACACTAGCGACTCCTGTGGTGGGCCGGGCACAGTGCACACTGACACAGTCGTCAGGTGTATGGTGTTTCCTCCGACACATTGGTGCAGCTGGCATCCGGGTTAGGTGGACATTATGTCAAGAAGCAGTGCGGCTTGGTTGGGTTGTGTTTTGGAGGACGCATGGCTCTTGACCTTCACCTCTCCCGAGTCCGTACGGGAGTTGCAGCAATGAGACAAGACTGTAACTACCAATTGGATACCATGAAATTGGGTAAAAAAAGAAGAGAGAAAAAAAGACTCCGAACAATAACAACAGAAGGTGCACCTATGAATAAATAAGTAGAGATCAAGACACACCCGGACTGTCACCTGTCTATGCAAACTAAAATAGATCGAAACCTATACATCAAAAGGGTCAATACTGTGTGATTGAGTTTTTGTGTATTTTCTCTCCTAACAGCTCACCTTGGCCAGTTTCTCTCCCTCCTCTCTCTTCACCACTCTCTCGTGTGTTGCATCAGCCTGTAAGAGATCACAAACATCTCCTGAAAACATTCTCTCCTTTCATCTATTCTCCGTTTCATCCTCTACTCACCCTAACAGCATCCTCCCCTTTATTTTCTGCAGAGACACATATATCTACCTCCTTTCGCGCTCTCTCCATTGATAGTAATGCACTCATCATCCATCCATCAATATCTACCTCGTTCTTTCTCTCTCTCAATTCATAGTAATGTACTTATTATCCATCCATCCATCCATCCATTCATCCGTTCATTCGTCCGTCCGTCCTTTCAGTGGGGGGTGGGGGGGGGGGCTGACCTTGTTCCCCAGCAGCATTAGCACCACGTCCTGCTGAGCGTACTCATGGATCTCTGTCAGCCATGCCTGGAGAGAGGGAGGGAGAGAGGGGCAGACAGACAGAGAGAGAAGTAATGAGAGAGAGAGAGATATGTGACTCGTTTCAGGAAACTAGGCGTATGTTGCACATCACTGCTTCACAGGAGGGGCATTTGAATGTAAACAGATTTTTTGTTGTTGGCAGAAAAGCCTTCCGGAACATGTGAACTATCATGTGCCTTAATAACAAACTTGTATTCCATCCATAAATACTAATAAAATGGGCGTGGTTATGGCATTGAACTGAGCGGATTTGTTTTTAGTGCTCTCCTGACAATTTCGGCTAAACTTCTTTTCATCTCTTCTTTTATATCCTCGTAACACGAACAGCAATTGTCTTGGACAATTTCAGGCGTATCTACATCCTTGATGAATCGGCTTAAACTTAGTCCTCCTAAAACAAGAAGAACATCTTGCATCGACAATGTGGTCCAGGCTAGGCCAGTTAGCCCTGCTAATTCAGCCAGCTCTACTAACACAGTTAGCCCTGCTAATTCAGCCAGCTCTACTAACACAGTTAGCCCTGCTAATTCAGCCAGCTCTACTAACACAGTTAGCCCTGCTAATTCAGCCAGCTCTACTAACACAGTTAGCCCTGCTAATTCAGCCAGCTCTACTAACACAGTTAGCCCTGCTAATTCAGCCAGCTCTACCGATACAGTTAGCCCTGCTAATTCAGCCAGCTCTACTAACACAGTTAGCCCTGCAAGCTCCTCAAACCACGAGTCCGACATGGCTACCAACGATGTAGACGACCTAAACCAGAAGCAGAACCAAGGGGTTTTGGGAGGGAGGACTTTTCCACCAAACTCGAAGGTGTCCTAACAGGGATTAGTGAACGTGACCTTCAAGCCTACTCCACATGCTTGGACGAAGCAGGGGAACGCATTAGCATGGTGGAAGATACTGTCGTCACTGTCAAAATACCGACCTAAAAGTTTGGAAAAACATATGGCGGACCTTACTTCAAAACTAAGCTCGCTCGACAATCTACACAGGTAGTCTAATTTAAGACTGGTTAATCTACCTGAAAAAGTGGAAAATGGTGACGCAGTTGCATTTCTCGAGAGTTGGCTTCCCGAGGCATTGGGGCCGGACAACTGCGCATTGAAAGAGCCCATTGGCTTCTGGCTCATACAAGCCTGAGAAACCACCTCTCTCCTTGAGTCCTTATCATGATGTTTCTCAACTTTCAAGACAAAGTCAGAGTGATGCGGAAAGCCAGGGCTATGGGAAAGGTGATGCACAGGGACCAAGAGATCATGTTCTTCCCTGACCTATCTGAGTGGCGCAGCAGTCTAAGGCACTACATCTCGGTGCTAGAGGCGTCACCATTGACCCTGGTTCAATCCCGGGCTGTATCACAACCGGCCGTGATCGGGAGTCCCATAGGGGGTGCACAATTTGCACAGAGTCGTCCGGGTTAGGGGAGGGTTTGGCCGGGGTAGGCTGTCATTGTAAATAAGAATTTGTTCTTAACTGACTTGCCTAGTTAAATATAGGTTAAATAAAACCTGCACCGAAAAAGAAAAGTTTACGACGGGGTCACACGCCAGCTCAGGTCAACATTGCCTATGGAATAGCCTTCTCAGCTAAACTACGTCTGACTTAATGGATGGTCACACGAGTTCGCATCTCCCTCTCAAGCCGAGGTGTTCATCCGTGGCACACATGAATCTTCTTCCTAGTTGTGTTGCCGCTGTGAAGTTTACCACCACTCTGGACTAGGGAGAATTAAACCCTCTTGGATTATGTGAAGAGGAAAGCCCATAAAATTGTCAGAGACTCCAGTCACCAAAGTCATAGACTGTTTTCTCTGCTACCGTACGGTGTCACGACTTCCGCCGAAGTCGGTCCCTCTCCTTGTTCGGGCGGCATTCGGCGGTCGACGTCACCGGCTTCCTAGCCATCACCGATCCACTTTTCATTTTCCATTTGTTTTGTCTTTGTCTTACACACTTGGTTTCAATTCCCCAATTACTTGTTCATTATTCAACCCTCTGTTCCCCCATGTTTGTTTGTGAGTGATTGTTTGATGTATTTCGGTCCTATGTGTGGGCTTAGTATTTTCTTCATGTATTTTGTAAGATTGAGTAAAATTACTTTTATTACTCATCTATGCTGTCCTGCGCCTGACTCCTCTGCACCAGCTACACACAGACGCTTTACACACGGCAAGCGGTACCGGAGCGCCAAGTCTAGGACCAAAAGTCTCCTTAACAGCTTCTACTCCCAAGCCATAAGACTGCTGAACAATTAATCAACTGGCCACCGGACTATTACATTGACCCCCCCCCCCCCACACCTTCCATTTGTTTTGTACACTGCAGCTACTTGCTGTTTATTATCTATGCATAGTCCTTTTATCCCTACCTACATGTACAAATTACCTCAACTAACCTGTACCCCCGCACACTAACTCCTGTATATGTCCTCATTATTGTTATGCTATTGTGTTACTTTTTATTATTATTATTATAATATATTTTTTACTTTAGTTTATTTGCTAAATATTTTCTTAACTCTTCTTGAACTGCACTGTTGGTTAAGGGCTTGTAAGTAAGCATTTTACGGAAAGGTCTGCCCTACAACCTCCTTTGACCACTTTAGAAACGCTTTCTGTTAATATGTGTTATGGGTGAATGGTCGCTACTCATAAAGACAACTCTGATAGTAAGAGACTTCAGTGGATATAAGATATTCAGGAAGATATTTCAACAGAGGGGGTATGATATGCTCTAGAGCTTAGATACAGACAATAAACACCCACCTGAGATTGTTGCTTTTAAGCTCCACAAATGTGACCGTAATATCCCAGACCTGTGTGTTAAATGTAACACGCATTTTTGAACGTTGTATCAACAACAGTTTTGGAGCTCAGTACTGCACTATACCTCTACTCCAATATCTCCAATCCCTAAACTTTGCATCCTAAATCTTTACCCAGGGAATATCACTTTACATAGGAGAGAGAAGAAAATGGTTGACCTCTGTCTATTACAAGCTCGACGTTCAATTGCTCTCCACTGGAAGTATGTCAGTTCCCCCTCACTTGGTCATTGGTTAAAATAATTAACGTCAAGCCTGGCTCTTGAAAAATAATAATACAATTGTTCAATTACGAGTCTAGTTAGTTTAGCCACGGAAAAAACCAGGAACCTTCCCGCTAGCCATGATTGTCTGAGATAATGGATGGGCTGGACATGCCAGGGGATGAGTTTGGATTGGTCTGCCATGTAGCATGCTTCTGTCTATAACGTGAGCTGTTCAGTATGTGTTGATAGTCCTTTCTACCGTGCAGTTTTTGAAAGATATAATATTAGACATCGATAACTACACAAGTGTTGCAACTTTTCTCAACAACATTGATGCCCTGAATTTAGCAGGTGCTATCCACAGATCAGTTGGAAAAAGTGATGGGCTACTTTCTGACACGTTAATATGTAAAGGACCTTATATTTAACTAACAAATGATGGGTGAATATGCATACAAATTGCATGTAGCCTATCTGTCTTCAGCCAAAATAAATGTTGGGGAGTTTCAAAGAAGAGAAAGTGCACGACGGTGTGATCACATCCAACGTGGATCAAAAAAGCTACTTTCTGAAATCATCCTACAGAGATTCATCCAGGTCAGATTTGTTATTTCTTTACATGATCGGACAGAGCAGATTTTACTGCCTCTATAGCAACAAAAATTATGACATAGGCTCTGTTAAAAAAAAATACTTTATTGTTATATGACAGAGGTTCCACCCATTTGTGACACTCAAAATATCTGTTGTATTTTATTCTGTTATCTTCCATTATATTACTTCTAACTCTACAATATAGACCCTATGTGTGTTAACTGTGATCACGGCATGGGGATGTATGCTAACCGCGTCACTATGTATGCTAACCGCGTCACTATGTATGCTAACCGCGTCACTATGTATGCTAACCGCGTCACTATGTATGCTAACCGCGTCACTATGTATGCTAACCGCGTCACTATGTATGCTAACCGCGTCACTATGTATGCTAACCGCGTCACTATGTATGCTAACCGAGTGAATTTTGGAACGCATCCTCATTTTAATTTATTTTATTTTATTTAACCTTTATTTAACTAGGCAAGTCAGTTAAGAACAAATTCTTATTTACAATGACGGCCAACTTGTAAAGCCCCCTGGCCAAACCCTCCCGTAACCCAGACGATGCAGGGCCAATTGTGCGCCGATCTATGGGACTCCCGATCACGGCTGGTTGTGATACTCCCGTGATCGAACCTGGGTCTGTAGTGACACCTCTAGAGGGCTGTGCCACACGGGAGGCTAATTGCTAATGAATGTGAAGAAATGAAAGTAGTGGAAGGTCTGAATTTAAACAAGAGGAATTTAGAATATGCAGCTGTCAGGTTACCTTGACAACAGTTGCCACAACAGGGTCAATGTTAAATGTCTCTTTCTCCTTCCCGACAAAAGCAATGGCTATATAAAAGGTGCGTGCTGACAAGAAAGAGGTAAAAATAGGGCTGTTTGAAAGAAACAGTTGTCACCCCTGTTCTCAGTTTGAGTAGTGCACTACAAGCATCTTCCTTTCTCCTACCCCATAATATGTCTTATTTTAAATACAGGTTAGTGGTCCCTGGCCGCCCTTTTAGCTCTTCTGGTTAAATAGAGGTTAGCGTCTCTGGGGAACCATGACAGATGAAGGAAACCAGTCAAACACGCCACCATTACTCTTTCTATGAATCCCTCTGTTTACACATGTCCCTCTCTATCATTTCATTATCTGTGCATTAGGATGGTCCACTCCATTAGGATGGTCCACTCCATCTCTTCTCTCTCTTCTATTTACTCTCTCACTCTCCATCTTGCTTTCTCTCCCTCTACTCTGTCTCTCTCATCTAAGGCAGCTCCAATCATCCGTGCTTCATATCCCTCGTTCCTCAGCACTTAACGCCAGCGGTCTTCCTACGATCTGATTGGGAGCCTCGGGCACACCTGAAAGCAGTAGAGGCTTATGGGACACGCTCTGTGACACTGTTCCTGTGATTAGTTTTGATGGCAGGAGGCTGAATAGAGGGAGAGGGAGATGAGAAAAGAAGTGAGTGAACACATGAGCTAGCCATTTGTCCTGCTGTGCTGTCTCCTTCTCTACCTGTTAGAGCAGAGCTCCATGTGAAACTCCTGCTAATGACAGCAGCGTACTCTTATCTTATCACAGGGTGCTGTTCTACATGAGTGTTTTTCATTAACCCACATAATGAGACATATTGTCAGTTATGGTAATTACTTTCCATTAGGTCTACTGTAGATCTGTGGCAGAGTGATCAGTGCTGGGAGGGAGGGTTGCTTGTGTTTAGAGATTGTGACCACATCTATCGCAGAGTGTCTGAGTAAGTGCAAGCGTGCACGCTTGCGTGTAGCTTTAATTAACAGAAAGTAACAAACGAAAATAACCCAAAACTATATTTGAAAGTATACTGTATCTCTGTCTTCCATCTCACTCCTTAGTAGCCACTATCCTATCACTGTGATGAGACCATGGATGGATGAATAAGCAAGCCAGCTCTACCTCTCGCCTGGAGCGTCTCTCTCCTCTACACAAGCATCAAACCAAGGTTACCACGGTCATCGAGGGGTAAGGGGGAGGAGGGAGAGGAAGAGAGAGAAAGAGAGAGGGTGGGTGATAAAGAGAGAGAGAGCAGGGATTCTAAATAACAAAGGAACAATATTTGATAGTTTTCAATTCAAATGGTCAACAAAAAATATATAAGCTTCTTAGCAAAGGGAAATGTATCAAGCAAGAATTTTGCCAGGACTGTCTGGGAGTGTTCTGAGCAGGGAGGGGAAAACTGAAAATGTGCTGTTATTGGCAGAGGTTTGGAACTCTCTTTCTTATTGGTCTATTAACTAATTTACCGCATGGGGATGTCACCATGGAAGGCCAAAACTCCATTCCACCAAAAGAGTCTGAAATTTAAGGTGATCTTTTCAAATAGCTTTTACACTAAAAGGGCATTATCATAATTTTCACAATTTCACAGTGCAACATACAGTGCTTTCATAAAGTATTCAGATCCCTTTACTTTTTCCACATTTTGTTACTTTACAGTCTTATTCTAAAATGTATTCAATTTAAAAAAAACTCTTCATCAATCTATACACAATACCCCAGAATGACAAATCGAAAATAGGTTTCACAAATGTTTGCAAATGTATTAAAAAATAACAACAGAAATACCTTATTTACATAAGTATTCAGACCATTTGCTATGAGATTCTAAATTGAGCTCAGGTGCATCCTGTTTCCATTGATCATCCTTGAGATGTTTCTACAACTTGATTGGAGTCCACCTGTGAAAAATTCAATTGATTGGACATGATTTGGAAAGGCGCACATCTGTCTATATAAGGTCCCACAGTTGGCAGTGCATGTCCTAGAGCTGGCCGCCCGGCCAAACTGAGTAATCGGGGGAAAAGGGCCTTGGTCAGGGAGGTGATCAAGAACCCAATGGTCACTCTGACAGAGCTCCAGAGTTGGGAGATCGGAGAACCTTCCAGAAGGACAACCATCTCTGCAGCACTCCACCATGGTAGAGTGAGCAGACGGAAGCCACACCTCAGTGAAAAGCACACAACAGCCCACTTGGAGTTTGCAAAATGCACCTAAAGGACTCTCAAACCATGAGAAACAAGATTCTCTGGTCTGATGAAACCAAGATTGAACTCTTTGGCCTGAATGCTAAGAGTCACGTCTGGAGGAAAGCTGGCACCATCCCTACGGTGAAGCATGGTGGTGGCAGCATCATACTGTGGGGATGTTTTTCAGCGGCAGGTTTATAAAAAAAAATATTTAACCTTTATTTAATTAGGCAAGTCAGTTAAGAACAAATTATTATTTAAAATGACGGCCTACCAATAGGCAAAATAAATACAATATAAATATAGGACAAAACACACATCACAACAAGAGAGACAACACAACACTACATAAAGAGAGACCTAAAACAGCATAGCAAGGCAGCAACACATGACAACACAACATGGCAGCAGCACAAAACATGGTACAAACATTATTGGGCACAGACAACAGCACAAAGGGCAAGAAGGTAGAGACAACAATACATCACACAACGCAGCCACAACTGTCAGTAAGAGTGTCCATGACTGAGTCTTTGAATGAAGAGATGGAGATAAAACTGTCCAGTTTGAGTGTTTGTTGCAGCTCGTTCCAGTCGCAAGCTGCAGCGAACTGAAAAGAGGAGTGACCCAGGGATGTGTGTGCTTTGGGGACCTTTAACAGAATGTGACTGGCAGAACGGGTGTTGTATGTGGAGGATGAGGGCTGCAGTAAATATGTAAGATAGGGGGAGTGAGGCCTAATAGGGTTTTATAAATAAGCATCAACCAGTGGGTCTTGCGACGGGTATTCAGAGATGACCAGTTTACAGAGGAGTATAGAGTGCAGTGATGTGTCCTATAAGCAGCCTGGGTGGCAAATCTGATGGCCGAATGGTAAAGAACGTCTAGCCGCTCGAGAGCACCCTTACCTGTCGATCTATAAATTATGTCTCCGTAATAAAGCATGGGTAGGACGGTCAACTGAATCAGGGTTAGTTTGGCAGCTGGGGTGAAAGAGGAGCGATTACGATAGAGGAAACCAAGTCTAAATTTAACTTTAGCCTGCAGCTTTGATATGTGCTGAGAGAAGGACAGTGCACCGTCTAGCTATACTCCCAAGTACTTGTACGAGGTGACTACCTCAAGCTCTAAACCCTCAGAGGCACTGTAGTAATAACACCTGTGGGAGGAGGGGCATTCTTCTCACCAAACCACATCACCTTTG
This sequence comes from Salvelinus namaycush, assembly GCF_016432855.1. NCBI lineage: Eukaryota > Metazoa > Chordata > Actinopteri > Salmoniformes > Salmonidae > Salvelinus > Salvelinus namaycush. Next base: position 14,111,560 of record NC_052310.1, read on the forward strand.
TTTTGGAGGTGTTCAGAACAAGGTTAAGGGTAGAGAAAGCTTGTTGGACACTAAGAAAGGTTTGTTGTAGAGCATTTAACACAAAATCCGGGGAGGGGCCAGCTGATTATAAGAATGTATCATCTACATATAAATGGATGAGAGAGCTTCCTACTGCCTGAGCTATGTTGTTGATGTAAATTGAGAAGACTGTGGGGCCTAGGATCGAGCTTTGGAGTACTCCCTTGGTGACAGGCAGTGGCTGAGACAGCAGATTTTCTGACTTAATACACCGCACTCTTTGAGAGAGGTAGTTAGCAAACCAGCCCAAAGACCACTTATAGACACCAATACTCCTTAGCCGGCCCAAAAGAACGGAATGGTCTACTGTATCAAAAGCTTTGGCCAAGTCAATAAAAATAGCAACACAATATTGCTTAGAATCAAGGGCAATGGTGACATCATTGAGGACCTTTAAGGTTGCAGTGACACATCCATAACCTGAGCGGAAACCAGATTGCATACCCGAAAGAATACTACTGACATCAACAAAGCCAGTCAGTTGATTATTGACAAGTTTTTCCAACACTTTTGATAAACAGGGCAAAATAAAAATTGGCCTATAACAGTTAGGATCAGCTTGATCTCCCCCTTTAAATAAAGGTTGAACCGTGGCTGCCTTCCAAGCAATGGGAACCTCCCCAGAAAGGAGAGACAGGTTAAAAAGGTTGGGGATAGGCTTGGTGATGATAGAGGCAGCAACCATAAAGAAGAAAGGGTCTAAACCATCTGACCCAGATGTTTTTTTGGGGTCAAGTTTAAGTAGCTCCTTTAGCACCTCGGACTCAGTGACTGCCTGCAGGGAGAAACTTTGTAGCAGGGCAAGGGAAAAAGAGGGAGTAGCATCGGGGATAGTCGCATTAGAAGGGTGGGAGATGAGGAAATGTTGGACGGGCAAGGAGGCATGGCTGAGTCAAATAGGAATCCTGACTTAATGAAGTGGTGATTAAAGAGCTCAGCCATGTGCTTCTTGTCAGTAACAACCACATCATTCACATTAAGGGACATGGACAGCTGTGAGGAGGAGGGTTTATTCTCCAGGTCTTTAACTTCTTATGGATGGGGGGCAGTATTGAGTAGCTTGGATGAATAAGGTGCCCAGAGTAAACTGCCTGCTACTCAGGCCCAGAAGCAAAGATATGCATATTATTAGTAGATTTGGATAGAAACCACTCTGAAGTTTCTAAAACTGTTTGAATGATGCCTGTGAGTATGGCAGGCAAAAACCTGAGAAAAACACAACCAGGAAGTGGTATTTTTTGATGTGGGTAGTTTTCAATTGAATGCCTATAGAGTATCTAAATGGTTAGGACCCAGATTGCAGTTCCTATGGCTTCCACTAGATGTCAACAGTCTTTAGACATTGTTTCAGGCTTGTTTTCTGAAAAATGAATAAGAATGAGACCTTTCTTTCAGTGGACTGAGGAAGAATGCTGAGCTGGTTTGCGCGCGTGACCGATTTCGCACCCTTCGTTGTTTTTCCTTTCTATTGAATACGCTATTGTCCGGTTGAAATATTATCGATTATTTAGACAATTGACAACCTGAGGATTAATTATAAACATCATTTGACATGTTTTGACGAACTTTACCCGTACTATTAGGATGTATTCGTCTGCATGTTTTGACAGCCTTGGAGCCAGTGGATTACTGACCAAAACGCACCAACAAAACAAAGTTTTTGGTATATAAATAGGGACTTTATTAAACAAAACAAACATTTATTGTGTAGCTGGGACTCTTGTGACTGCAACCATACGAAGATCTTCAAAGGTAAGTGATTCATTTTAATCGCTATTTCTCACCTTTGTAATTCCTTTACTTGGTTGTAAAATGTTTGTATGCTTTTGTAAGCGGGGCGCTGTCCACAGATAATCGCATGGTATGCTTTTTTTGAAATCTGACAAAGCAGCTGGATTAACAAGAAGTTAATATTTAAGCCGATGTATAACACTTGTATTTTTTATGAATGTTTATTATGACTATTTTTGTATTTTGAATTTGGCGCTCTGCAATTTCAAAAGGATGTTGTCGAGGTGGTCGTTAGCGGAACGCCTACGCCAGAAAGGTTAACATTACCACTGAAAATATCAAAAAAGAAGGTCCAAGCATCTTCAACAGAAGGGATCAAGCTGATTCTATACCAATTTACAGATACTAGGAGGTACCTGGAGACTTGTCAGGATCACGGCAAAGATGAACGGAGCAAAGTACAGAAAGATCCTTGATGAAAACCTACTCCAAAGCGCTCAGGACCTCAGACTGGTTCACCTTCCAACAGGACAATGACCCTAAGCACACAGCCAATATAACGCAGGAGTGGCTTCGGGACAAGTCTCTGAATGTCCTCGAGTGGCCCAGCCAGAGCCTGGACTTGAACCCGATCGAACATCTCTGGAGAGACCTGAAAATAGTTGTGCAGCGATGCTCCCCATCCACCCATCCAACAGAGCTTGAGATGATCTGCAGAGAATGGTAGAAACTCCCCAAATACAGGTGTGCCAAGCTTGTAGCATCATACCCAAGACTCGAGGTTGTAATCGCTGCCAAAGGTGCTTCAACAAAATACTGAGTAAAGGGTCTGAATACTTATGTAAATGTTTTTTTTTTTTAAATATATTTCCAAAAATGTCTAAAAACCTGCTTTTGCTTGGTCAGTATGGGGTATTGTGTGTAGATTGATGAGGGTAAATACAATTTAATCAATTTTAGTATAAGGCTGTAACCTAACAAAATGTGGAAAAGTCAAAGGGTCAGAATACATTTCGAAGACACTGGACATACCACACACGCACACGCACACACACACACACACACACACACACACACACACACACACACACACACACACACACACACACACACACACACACACACACACACACACACTACTGACACCTGCATGCACACCCACATTCCATAGATGATGTCATTGTATCTCATTGTGCTTATTTAATATTGCTACACGTATGCACTGCATAATCTCATGTTCATTTCTTTACCTTTTCTATACTTATCAAAGCAACATGCTGTTTAGATGATCACATTCATATTAATATTAGTATTTATTTTATTTCTATACATGTAAAAAATAAATTGGAATATTTATATACACTGAACAAAAATATAAATGCAACATGTAAAGTGTTGGTCTCATGTTTCATGAGTTGAAATAAAAGATCCCAGAAATGTTTCATAAGTTAGTGAGTATTTCTCATTTGCCAAGAAAATCCATCCACCTGACAGTTGTGGCTTGTCAAAAAGCTGATTAAACAGCATAATCATTACACAGGTGCACCTTATGCTGGGGACAAAAAAAATGCCACTTTAAAATGTGCCGTTTTGTCACACAACACAATGTCACAGATGTCTCAAGTTGAGGGAGCGTGCAATTGGCATGCTGACTGCAGGAATGTCCACCAGAGCTGTTGCCAGAGAATTTAATGTTAATTTCTCTACCATAAGCTGCATCGAACGTCATTTTAGAGAATTTGGCAGTATGTCCAGTCCAACCAGCCTCACAACCGCAGACCATGTGTATGGCGTCGTGTGGGCGAGCGGTTTGAATGGCCTTACTGAAGAGCTCAGTGACTTTCAAGGTGACACCGTCATAGGCTGCCACCTTTCCAACAAGTCAGTTCGTCAAATCTCTGCCCTGCTAGAGCTGCCCCGGTCAGCTGTAAGTGCTGTTATTGTGAAGTGGAAACGTCTAGGAGCAACAATCGCTCAGCTGCGAAGTGGTAGGCCACACAAGCTCACAGAACTGGACCGCTGAGTGCTGAAGCGCGTAGCGGGTAAAAATCATCTGTCCTCAATTGCAACAATCACTATATAGTCCCAAACTGCCTCTGGAAACAACGTCAGCAAAATAACTGTTCGCCGGGAGCTTCATGAAATGGGTTTCCATAGCCGAGCAGCCGCACACAAGCCTAAGACCACCATGCACAATGCCAAGCGTCAGCTAGAGTGGTGTAAAGCTCGCCACCATTGGACTCTGGAGCAGTGGAAACGCATTCACTGGAGAGATGAGTCATGCTTCACCATCTAGCAGTCAGATGGACAAATCTAGGTTTGGCGGATGCTACCTGCCCGAATGCATAGTGCCAACTGTAAGGTTTGGTGGAGGAGGAATAATGGTCTGGGGATGTTTTTCATGGTTCAGGCTAGGCCCCTTAGTTTCAGTGAAGGGAAATCTTAACACTGCAGAATACAATGACATTATAGACGATTGTGTGCCCTGACATCAAACCCATCGAACACATTTGGATGAATTGGAACACCGACTGCGAGTCAGGCCTAATCGCCCAACATCAGTGCCCGACCTCACTAATGCTCTTGTGGCTGAATGGAATTCAGTCCCTGCAGCAATGTTCCATCATCTAGTAGAAAGCCTTCCCAGAAGAGTAGAGGCTGTTACAGCAGCAAAGGGGGGGACCTACTCCATATTAATGCCCATGATTTTGGAATGAGATGTTCGATCAGCAGGTGTCCCCATAGTTTTGCTCATGTAGTGTATATATATATATATATACTTTTTTTTACTGTTATTGTTGATGTCATTATCTCACTTCGCTTTAGCAACAGTGGGTTTGTCATTCATTCTAATAAAGCTTATCTGAATCTGAAATCTGAAATAAATGTGGAAAGAGGGAGAGAGATGGGGAGAAAAGGAGAGAGAGAGAGAGAGAGAGAGATTGAAGGAGAGAGATAGTACATGGTGCTGTACCTAATGGGTCTGTACTTAATGAGAGTCAAGGCCAGATGCAGGGTGGGACGGCTTCTCATTCTCATTAAAGAGCTTTTCCAGCTGAAGGGAGAGCAGAGAGCAAGGGGAGGATTTGTGCTGCTCGCTCTCACAGAACTAGAGTAAATCTGGTGTTTTTCTGTAAGAATTCCTGCATTCACACAAGCACACTTTCGCAAAAACACACACAAACGTATTAGGTATACCTTACTGAACCAACAACCCAAGTTAGGATCCAATTAACTGGCTGTGCGGGTTTGTGTCAAAAACTCATGAGTAATAATAAATATTGCACGTTTCCTTAAACATGTCTTTGAGGAGGAAAATACAGAAAACACAAGAGCTGAAACTGTGAACTGAATTTCAAGGAGAGGAATGTGACTGGAATAATATCAGAAGTTTAAAGGAAGGGGGAAAGTGGGAGCCATTACATATCCAACATACTTTATGTACTGTATAATGCATGAATATGTTATAGGTAGTAAATAAACTGGAAACTAAGGTCCTCATTGGTCAACCACTGGAGGTCTGTCGACTGAAAACAAGTGCTATTGGTTGGACTGATGTCCTTAACAGGGCATTACAAATAAGATCTGCAGTGATATGCTGGTGAAATCTGCAAGGCACCAGGAATCACTGTGATCCCAAATATACATTCTTGAGTGATTCAACTGCAGACACTGTAAAAGATATTTCTATAGTTCTAGGCAACAACTCTGTGTGAGTGAGCTTGGGTTTGTTTGTTTGTGTGTGTGTGTGTGTGTGTGTGTGTGTGTGTGTGTGTGTGTGTGTGTGTGTGTGTGTGTGTGTGTGTGTGTGTGTGTGTGTGTGTGTGTGTGTGTGTGTGTGTGTGTGTGTGTGTGTGTGTGTGTGTGTGAGAGAGATATATACAGTACCAGTCAAAAGTTTGGATACACCTACTCATTCAAGGGTTTTTCTTTATGTTTACTATTTCCTACATTGTAGAATAATAGTGAAGATATCAACACTATGAAATAACACATATGTGTTAAACAAATCAAAATATATTTGAGATTCTTCAAAGTAGCCACCCTTTGCCTTGATGACAGCTTTGCACACTCTTGGCATTCTCTCAACCAGCTTCATGAGGTCTTTTTTAATTTGTTTTATTTATTTAACCTTTATTTAACTAGGCAAGTCAGTTAAGAACAAATTCTTATTTACAATGACAGCCTAGGAACAGTGGGTTAACAGCCTTGTTCAGGGGCAGAACAACAGGTCTTTACCTTGTCAGCTCGGGGATTCAATCTAGCAACCTTTCGGTTACTGGCCCAATGCTCTAACCACTACCTGCCGCCCCAGAGGTAGTCACCTGGAATGCATTTCAATTAACAGGTGTCCCTTGTTAAAAGTGAATTTGTTTAATTCCTTTCCTTCTTAACTTCTCTAGGGTAGGGGGCAGCATTTTCACGTTCGGATGAAAAGCATACCCAAATTCAACTGCCAGCTACTCATCCCCAGGAGATAAGATATGCATATTATTAGTATATTTGGATAGGAAACACTCTGAAGTTTCTAAAACTGTTTGAATCATGTCTTATGGCTGCAGTCCCGATATCGGGACTGATATGACAACAGCCAGTCCAAGTGCAGGGCGCCAAATTCAAAAACCAGAAATCTCATAATTAAAATTCCTCAGACATTCATGTGTCTTATATCATTTTAAAGGTAATCTTGTTGTTAATCCCACCAAAGTGTCCGATTTCAAATAGGCTTTTCAGCGAAAGCACTACAAACGATTATGTTAGGTCACCACAAAACCAAAAATAATCACAGCCATTTTCCCAGCTAAAGATAGCTTCACAAAAACCAGAATAGAGATAAAATGAATCACTAACCTTCGATTATTTTCATCAGATGACACTCATAGGACTTCATGTTACACAATACATGCATGTTTTGTTTGATTAAATTCATATTTATATAAAAAAATCTGAGTTTACATTGAGGCTACAAGATTCACTAAATGCAAAAACATCAAGTGACTTTGCATAGCCCATCGTTTCAACATGAATACTCATCATAAATATAGATGATAATACAAGTTATACACATTGAATTATAGATTTACCTCTCCTTAATGCAACCGCCATGTCAGATTTCAAAAAAACTTTACGGAAAAATAATTGCACGCTATAATCTGAGACGGTGCTCAATAGTAGCATACCACAGCTGCAAAGATCGCGTCACTATAAACAATAAAATACATGATAAATATTCCATTACCTTTGATGATGTAGATCAGAAACACACCAGGAATCCCAGGTCCACAATAAATGTTTGTTTTGTTCGAAAAAATCCGTTATTTATGTCCAAATACCTTCTTTTGTTAGCGCGTCTGGTTTACATATCCAAACGCTAATTCTGGTCAGCGTTATATCGGACAAAAACTTCAAAATGTGATATTACCGGTTGAAGAAACATTTCAAACTAAGTACTGAATCAATCATTAGGATGTTTTTAACATATAGCTTCAATAAAGTTCCAACCGGAGTATTCCTTCTTGTCTGCGTGAGCAATGGAACGTCAGTGCCTTGCATGAAGAAAAGACATGATCAGGGCATGGCTGCTTGATGGACACCTGACTGATTCTGCTCTCATTCTCTCCCACAACATCATAGAAGTCTCATTGGAATTTCTATTGATTGCTGACATCTAGTGGAACCCCTAGGCAGTGCAACATCATTCATAAATCAATTGGATTTCTTAAGGGACTCTGGTGAATACAGACAAGCTCAGATTTCTGACTTCCTGTTTTGATTTCAACTCAGGATTTTGCCTGCCAATATGAGTTCTGTTAATCTCACAGACATAATTCAAACAGTTTTAGAAACTTTAGAGTGTTTTCTATCCAATACTAATAATAATATGCAAATATTAGGAACTATGACTGAGGAGCAGGCCGTTTGAAATGGGCACCTTTCATCCAAGCTACTCAATACTGCCCCTTCAGCCATAATACGTTAAGAACAAATTCTTATTTACAATGACGACATAGGAACAGTGGGTTAACAGCCTTGTTCAGGGGCAGAACAACAGGTCTTTACCTTGTCAGCTCGGGGATTCAATCTAGCAACCTTTCGGTTACTGGCCCAATGCTCTAACCACTAGGCTACCTGCCGCCCCAGAGGTAGTCACCTGGAATGCATTTCAATTAACAGGTGTGCCTTGTTAAAAGTGAATTTGTTTAATTCCTTTCCTTCTTAACTTCTCTAGGGTAGGGGGCAGCATTTTCACGTTCGGATGAAAAGCATACCCAAATTCAACTGCCAGCTACTCATCCCCAGGAGATAAGATATGCATATTATTAGTATATTTGGATAGGAAACACTCTGAAGTTTCTAAAACTGTTTGAATCATGTCTGTGACTATAACAGAACTTATTTAGCAGGCGAAACCCCGAGGACAAACCATTCAGATTTGTTTTTTTTAGGTCACTGTCTTTTCAATGTGTTTTCATTGGGAAACCAGATTTCTAAGAGAATTGCTTGCAGTTCCTACGGCTTCCACTGAATGTCAACAGTACTGAGAAATAGGTTGAGGTTATTCCTTTGTGTAATGAAGAAATACGGCCATCTTGAACGAGAGTCACTCCAGGTGTCCTGGACATGCGCTTCAATCAAACAGAAAGCATGCTACATTTCGTTTTAATCCTGTATTGAACACAGATCATCCCGTCTTCAATTGTATCGATTATTAACGTTAAAAAATACCTAAAGTTGTATTACAAAAGGAGTTTGAGATTTTTTGGCAAAGTTTACAGGTAACCTTTGAGATATTTTGTCGTCACGTTTGAGCAAGCTGGAACCTGTGTTTTTCTGGATCAAACGCGCCAAATAAATGGACATTTTGGATATATATCGACGGAATTAATCGAACAAAAGGACCATTTGTGATGTTTATGGGACATATTGGAGTGCCAACAACAGTTGCTCGTCAAAGGTAAGGCATGAATTAGATTTTTATTTCTGCGTTTTGTGTCGCGCCTGCAGGTTTGAAATATGCTTATCTCTCTTTGTTTACTATGGTGCTATACTCAGATAATAGCATCGTATGCTTTCGCCGAAAAGCCTATTTCAATTCTGACATGTTGGCTGGATTCACAACCAGTGTAGCTTTAACCTGTTTGGGCTGCAGGGGCAGTATTGAGTAGCCGGATAAAAAGTGCCCATTTCAAACGGCCTCGTACTCAATTCTTGCTCGTACAATATGCATATTATTATTACTATTGGATAGAAAACACTCTCTAGTTTCTAAAACCGTTTGAATTATATCTGTGAATAAAACATAACTCATTTTGCAGCAAACTTCCTGACAGGAAGTGGAAAATCTGAAATCGATGCTCTCTTCTAGGGGCTGCCTATAAATGTCCTTGATATTTATTAGAATACATGCACTTCATACGTCTTCCACTAGATGTCGACAAGCAGTGAGAGAAGAAATGGAGTGTGTAACTTGATCTGGGATCGAATAATAGCTCTCGGCATGACGTGTCACCAGTTTCCTGTTTCCGCGTTTCCGCGTGAAGGGACCTGGTATTGCCTTCTGTAAAGCTGTCGTTATGGACGACTAATATCTCCGGCTTTGATTTTATTTGATACATGTGACAATATCATCGTAAAGTATGTTTTTTCAATATAGTTTTATTAGATTATTGAAATTTATTCGGGACGTTAGGCGTGTTGCGTTGTGTGCCTTTGTTCAGGAAGGAGAGCTTAGCGCCACTTTGCTAGCTTTCCGTGCTAATTGACTGGAGAAGAGGACATTCTAAATCCAAACAACGATTGTTCCCGACAAAGGACCCCTTGTACAACATTCTGATGAAAGATCATCAAAAGTAGGACCCATTTTATGATGTTATTTCATATATCTGTCGAACATGTTGTACTAGTAGGTTGCGGCCAGGTTTTGGGCACGCTCTCGCCATAACGTAAACTGCATATCGTAATGAAGTTATTTTTAGAATTCTAACACGGCGATTGCATTAAGAACTAGTGTATCTATCATTTCCTATACAACATGTATTTTTTAGTTATGTTTATGAATAGTTATTTGGTCAGAATATGTGAGTGCCAGAAAAATATCCGGACGTTGTGGGAAAAAGATGCTACGTTAGCACAATGTATAACCACTGATTTCAGCTCTAAATATGCACATTTTCGAACAAAACATAAGTGTATGTATAACCTGATGTTATAGGACTGTCATCTGATGAAGCTTATCAAGGTTAGTCAAAAATTATATATCTTTTGCTGGTTTGTTACGATCGCTAACTTTTGCTGCTGGGGAATGGCTTGTGTTTCTGGCTATTGTGGTAAGCTAATATAATGCTATATTGTGTTTTCGCTGTAAAACACTTAAGAAATCGGAAATATTGGCTGGAATCACAAGATGCCTGTCTTTCATTTGCTGTACACCATGTATTTTTCAGAAATGTTTTATGATGAGTATTTAGGTATTTGACGTTGGTGTCTGTAATTACTCTGGCTGCTTCGGTGCCATTTCTGACGGTAGCTGTGATGGTAGCTGCAATGTAAAACTGATTTATAGCTCAAATATGCACATTTTTCGAACAAAACATAGATTTATTGAATAACATGTTATAAGACTGTCATCTGATGAAGTTGTTTCTTGGTTAGTTTGGTTGGTTCTTGGTTAGTTAGGTTGGCTTTGTGCATGCTACCTGTGCTGTGAAAAATGTCTGTCCTTATTTGTATTTGGTGGTGAGCTAACATAAATATACGTGGTGTTTTCGCTGTAAAACATTTTAAAAATCGGACATGTTGGTTGGATTCACAAGATGTCTATCTTTCAAATGCTGTATTGGACTTGTTAATGTGTGAAAGTTAAATATTTCTAAAAAATATATTTTGAATTTCGCGCCCTGCACTTGAAGTGGCTGTTGTCATATTGTGCCCGGCTTCGGGCTTGCAGCCATAAGAAGTTAATTTGGTATCTTTCATGTGTGATTTAATGAAAGTTTGATTTTATAGTAATGTTCATAGTAATTAATTTGAATATGGCGCTCTGCAATTTCTCATGCTTTTTGCACAGTGAGACAGTAGCGTCTTGCCTAAACTCAGATTTTTGGATATAAATATGAACTTTACAGAACAAAACATACATGTATTGTGTAACATGAAGTCCTATGAGTGTCATCTGATGAAGATCATCAAAGGTTAGTGATTAATTTTATCTCTATTTCTGCTTTTTGTTACTGCTCACTTTAGCTGGAAAAATGGCTGTCTTTTTCTGTGACTTGGCTCATACCTAACATAATCATTTGTTGTGCTTTCGTCGTAAAACCTTTTTGAAATCGGACACTTTGGCTGGATTTACAACAAGTGTAGCTTTAAAATTGTGTAAAATACTTGTATGTTTGAGGAATTTAAATTATGGGATTTCTGTTGTTTTGAATTTGGCGCCCTGCAGTTTCACTGGCTGTTGACGAGGTGAGACGCTACCATCCCACATACCCTAGAGAAGTTAATGCGTTTGAGCTAATCAGTTGTGTTTTGACAAAGTAGGGGTGGTACAGTATATAGAAGATAGCCTTATTTGGTAAAAGAACCAAGTCCATTTTATGGCAAGAACAGCTCAAATAAGCAAAGAGAAATGACAGTCCATCATTACTTTAAGACATGAAGGTCAGTCAATATGGAACATTTCAAAAACTCTGAAAGTTTCTTCAAGCACAGTTGCAAAAACCATCAAGCTCAATGATGAAACAGGCTCACATGATGACCGCCACAGGATCTGCTGCAGAGGATTAGTTCATTAGCGTTACCAGCCTCAGAAATTGCAACCCAAATAAATGCTTCTCAGAATTCAAGTAACAGACACATCTCAACATCAACTGTTCAGAGGAGACTGTGTGAATCAGACCTTCATGGTCGAATTGCTGCAAAAAAAACACTACTAAAAGACACCAATAAGAAGGAGAGAATTGCTTGGGCCAAGAAACACGAGCAATGGACATTAGACTGGTGAAAATCTGTCCTTTGGTCTGATTAGTCCAAATTTGAGATTTTTGGTTCCAACCGCCGTGTCTTTGTGAGACGCAGAGTAGGTGAACGGATGATCTCCGCATGTGTGGTTCCCACCGTGAAGCATGGAGGAGAAGGTGTGATGGTGCTTTGCTGGTGACACTGTCAGTGATTTATTTAGAATTCAAGGCACACTTAACCAGCATGGCTACCACAGCATTCTGCAGTGATACACCATCACATCTAGTTTGCGCTTCAGCAGGACAATGACCCAACACACCTCCAGGCTGTGTAAGGGCTATTTGACCATCAGACGACCTGGCCTCCACAATCACCTGACCTCAACCCAATTGAGATGGTTTGGGATGAGTTGGACCGCAGAGTGAAGGAAAAGCAGCCAACAAGTGCTCAGCATATGTGGGAACTCCTTCAAGACTGTTGGATAAGCAGTCCAGGTGAAGCTGGTTGAGAGAATGCCAAGAGTGTACAAAGCTGTTATCAAGACTGGCTACTTTGAAGAATCTAAAAAATAAATCAAATTTTTTAACACTGTTTTGGTTACTACATGATTCCATATGTGTTATTTCATAGTGTTGATGTCAATTTTGATTGGTACTATATGTACCATTCCTGTATGTATCATTCCTGACATTTAATTCAAGTAAAAAATCTCTGTTTTAGGTCAGTTAGGATCACCACTTTATTTTAAGAATGTGAAATGTCAGAATAATAGTAGAGAGAATGATTTACTTCAGCTTTTATTTCTTTCATCACATTCCCAGTGGGTCAGAAGTTTACATACACTCAATTAGTATTTGGTAGCATTGCCTTTAAATTGTTTAACTTGGGTTAAACAGATTTTCTATAGGATTGAGGTCAGGACTTTGTGATGGCCACTCCAATACCTTGACTTTGTTGTCCTTAAGCCATTTTGCCACAACTTCGGAAGTATGCTTGGGGTCATTGTACATTTAGAAGACCCATTTGTGACCAAGCTTTAACTTCCTGACTGATGTATTGAGATTTTGCTTCAATATATCCACATAATTTTCCATCCTCATGATGCCATCTATTTTGTGAAGTGCACCAGTTCCTCCTGCAGCAAAGCATCCCCACGACATGATGCTGCCACCCCAGTGCTTCATAGTTGGGATGGTGTTCTTCGGCTTGCAAGCCTCCCCCCTTTTCCTCCAAACATAATGATGGTCCGTTCTATTTTTGTTTCATCAGACCAGAGGACATTTCTCCAAAACGTACGATCTTTGTCCCCATGTGCAGTTGCAAACCGTATTCTGGCTTTTTTATGGCGGTTTTGGAGCAGTGGCTTCTTCCTTGCTGAGCGGCCTTTCAGGTTATGTCGATATAGGACTCGTTTTACTGTTGATATAGATACTTTTGTACTTGTTTCCTCCAGCATCTTCATAAGGTCCTTTGCTGTTGTTCTGGGATTGATTTGCATTTTTTGCACCAAAGTACGTTCATCTCTAGGAGACAGAATGCGTCTCCTTCCTGAGTGGTATGACAGCTGCGTGGTCCCATGGTGTTTATACTTGCGTACTATTGTTTGTACAGATAAACGTGGTACCTTCAGGCATTTGGAAATTGCTCCCAAGGATGAACCAGACTTGTGGAGGTCTACAATTTTTTTTCTAAGGTCTTGGCTGATTTCTTTTGATTTTCCCATGATGTCAAGCAAAGAGGCACTGAGTTTGAAGGTAGGCCTTGAAATACATCCACAGGTACACCTCCAATTGACTCAAATGATGTCAATTAGTCTATCAGAAGCTTCTAAAGCCATTACATAATTTTCTGGGATTTTTCAAGCTGTTTAAAGGCACAGTCAACTTAGTGTATGTAAACTTCTGGCCCACTGGAATTGTGGTACAGTGAATTATAAGTGAAATAATCTGTCTGTAAACAATTGTTGGAAAAATTACTTGTGTTATGCACAAAGTAAATGTCCTAACCGACTTGCCAAAACTATAGTTTGTTAACAAGACATTTGTGGAGTGGTTGAAAAACGAGTTTTAATGTTTCCATCCTAAGTGTATGTAAACTTTCGACTTCAACTGTATATATTTAGAGAGAGATATACTACAGCAACAACAAGAAAAATACAGTATAGGCACATGTTCTTGGCAATCAGCCACAAAACGCAAAGTGAAGTGAAGTTGAGTACTGTGGGGGGCGATCTCTCTCTCGCTCTCGACCTGTTCTCCACCAGCCCAGTGGACCTGGCTACAATCAGTTGAATTGAGGTGGTGAGTCTGTGGTGTGATGGATGAAGGCACCAGGAGGCCAGCCCAGACCCACTTCCACCAGCCAAACGCAGAGGCTCAAAGCAAAAGGGTATGCAACGCAGCAATCAGGGATAACTTTGTTCTGAATTGCAGCCAAGTTCAGGGGAGGTCATCAGCTATCAGCTATCTGAGCAGCTAACCGATTGCTGCAGCTTTCCATACAGCTTCCCATCTGTAAATAGCCCATCCAATCTACTTACCTCATCCCCATATTGTTTTTTATTTACTTTTCTGCTCTTTTGCACACCAGTATTTCTACTTGCACATCATCATCTGCACATCTATCACTCCAGTGTTAATTTGCTATATTGTAATTACTTCGCTACTATGGCCTATTTATTGCCTTACCTCCTCATGCCATTTGCACACACTGTATATAGACTTTCTTTTTTTTCTATTGTGTTATTGACTGTACGCTTGTTTATTCCATGTGTAACTCTGTGTTGTTGTTTGTGTCGCACTGCTTTGCTTTATCTTGGCCAGGTCGCAGTTGTAAATGAGAACTTGTTCTCAACCAGCCTACCTGGTTAAATAAAGGTGAAATTTAAACATTTAAAAAAGGGCAGGGCATAGTGGAAGAGAAGTATGAATAAGCATGGACACAATTAAATGCAGATGTTTGGTTTTGTGGGAGTACTGTACAACTCAGAGACAAGAAATCAAATCAAATCAAATGTTGTGTCACATGCGCTGAATACAACCTTACCGTGAAATGCTTACAAGCCCTTAACCAACAATGCAGTTCAAGAAATAGAGTTAATAAAATATTTACTAAATAAACTAAAGTTAAAAATAAATGTAATCAATTAAAAAGGAACACAATAAATGTACATAACAATAACGAGGCTATATACAAGAAAAATACATCGTTGCCAAAAGCAAACATAAAACTGAATATAGGCTTCTTCCCCCCACGAAGAGAAATACTGATGTGTCAGAAAAACCAGTACATCAAAGATGCTTTAGACAGAGAGAGAGAGAGAGTACCAGGTGCTGGAATGTGTGCTTTAGGTAGGTGAGTAGAGGGATTATGCCACACAGTTCCTCTAAGACATTATGCTGCACATATGGTAAGAAAGAAAAACACTTACACCCACACACACAGCACTATCCTCCAAACCTAACGGCTCCATACGAGTCCCTGTCGTTTACACGTTGAGATTTCCTCTTATCAAGGCACCAGGTCCAGAGACATATTTCTGTCATTATTTGTCTTATGCAAAAGTCCACCAAGCCATGGTTCTCTAAACCAGAGTTAACTAATATTGAGCCAGGGCTCATTGGTGAGTTTTTAACACCAGTCTCTTCTGTGTCATGGCTTAGGACTGGGTTGTGGCCAGACATGTTTTTTTTTTTAAATCTATTTGGTCGCTCACAAAAAGACTGAGATGGCTTTAAGTGGGCAACAACAAAGAGAAGATTGGGACCCTCTGCTTTAATCCAACTGTCTCTGGACCTGGTGCAAAACACAAGGGGATGATGCAAGACTTCTAACCTTCCAATTACTTTTCAGGATTCCAAGTCAAAGTTAGATAAAACATTTACAGAGAATAGAATCAAGCCAGGAAACATTGAAGTGATCATCAGCCTCCCTCCATCCCTGAGAGAAGAAAGAGAAGAAGAGGTGTTTCATCTTTCATATAGAGCGTTAAAACCAGAGGCAGCGGAGGATGAGAAGAGAGGGAGAAGTCATAACACTGTCTCTGATTAGGGTTGGGTTTGAAGGTGTTGCAACGCAGCATGCAGTGTGTGTGTGTGTGTGTGTGTGTGTGTGTGTGTGTGTGTGTGTGTGTGTGTGTGTGTGTGTGTGTGTGTGTGTGTGTGTGTGTGTGTGTGTGTGTGTGTGTGTGTCGTGCGTGTGTGTGTGTGTGTCAATACAAAATCCCGAAATAACCAATTACTTTAGCCAACACAGTTACCTCTTGTTCCTTAAATCTCCTACCCCTCGTCTTATCCATATTAATGTGACATATTCTTGCCAGTTCAAGCCGCCTTCCTAATACTGTCTGATCAGGAGAAGACTGGAAAAGAAAATGAATTATCTCTAATTGGCGACAAGAAGCGATGACGATGTTAGCCGTGTGCGGAAGAGAAAAACTAAAGGTTTGAGATGTGGTCTTGATAGAAGAGAGACGGTCTAAGAACAGAAGAAATAAACCAGACGGAGGCAGAGAGAAACGAGAGGGAGAGAGACAGAGACAACATAGAAAGAAGGTTAGGTAACCTTTGTGAGAAAGAAAAAAAGGGAGAGTGGAGAATGAGAGAAAGTGAAGTGTGAAGAGTTGCTGTGTAGCGGCTCTGAAAGGTTGATTACTCTGTGAAGGGCTGTAGACAGCATAGAATCTCCACCTCTCTGTCAATCAACATCACAACATGTGAAGAGGTGTGCTGCCCTGAGCCTATATGTAGCACTACTCAACAGCAGTACTTGATAAACAACGTCTCATTTTAACACTGTCATTCTGTGATCATTTCAGAAATATACAGAACAAAAATCTAAAACGCAACATGCAAGGTTTTCAAAGATTTTACTGAGTTACAGTTCATATAAGGAAATCAGTCAATTGAAATAAACTCATTAGGCCCTAATCTATGCATTTCACATGGCTGGGCAGGGGTGCAGCCATGGGTGGGCCTTGGAGGGTATAGGTCCACCCACTGGGGAGCCAGGCCCAGCCAATCAGAATTCGTTTTTCACCACAAAAGGATTTTATTACAGACAAAAATTCTTCTCAGCACCACCCCCACCCTTCCTCAGACGATCCCGCAGGTGAAGAAGCCGGATGTGGAGTTCCTGGGCTGGTGTGATTACACGTGGTCTGCGGTTGTGAGACTGGTTGGACGTTCTGCCAAATAATCTAAAACGACGGAGGCGGCTTACGATAGAGAATTGATCATTCAATTCTCTGGCAACAGCTCTGGTGGACATTCCTGTAGTCAGCATGTCAATTGCATGCTCCCTCAAAATTTGAGTTGTGTGTGGCATTGTGTTGTGTGACAAAACTGCAACTACATTTTAAAGTGGCCTTTTATTGTCCCCAGCACAAGGTGCACCTGTGTAATTATCATGCACTTTAATCAGCTTCCACACCTGTCAGGTGGATGGATTATCTTGGCAAAGGAGAAATGCTCACTAACAGGGATGTACACAAATTTGAGAGAAATAAGCTTTTTTTGATAATGAAACATGGGACTAACACTTCACATGTTGAGGTTATATTTTTATTCAGTGTAGGTGACAGCTGTATCAGTAATGAAGGTCATAATTTCCCATGGTCTAAATACTATATGTCAGCTGTATCAATAACCAATGTGATCATTTCCCATGGTCTCAACATCTGTCAGCTGTATCAATAACCAAATGTTCCGACTCAATTAAGAAATGTAAAGATAACAACCATAGAATCACAGCTCTGTCTTTCTCTTCAACTACTGTACATGAATAACTCACATGATGTCTTGAACGGTTCTCGGTGTCTGTTCAGTATTGGTAGCTAGAGTACACCACAGGAGGTTGGTGGCACCTTAATTGGGGAGGATGCGCTCGTTGTAATGGCTGGAGTGGAATAAGTGGAACGGTATGAAATACATCAGACATGCCATTCGCTTGGTTCCAGGCATTATTATGAGCCGTCCTCCCCTTAGCAGCCTCCACTGGTACATGTATTCTGAGACTGCATATAGCTTATCACATAAACCATTTCCTATTAGGGCTATTTGCGCATTTTGAGTTGCTGGTGTCTTTTCTTATGCAAAGGAACAAATATCCTTACAGAGCCTTGCAGCATCTACCACACTAAGCAGTACCTTTCATCACACACAGGCTACCACACTAAATCGTATTTATGACTTTGGGTACTTTGAAAATGTACCCCCTGGGTCACTCCATTACTCACGCTGTCTTAGAGCAGGTAAGCCACTCTGAGACCCAGCTTGTTGTGAGCTACTAATGTGCTGCTTTGGTCTCAGTTCCTGGCTCAGCCATCCATTTTAATAAGAGCTATGTAAATGATGATGTGTGTGAGCAGTGTGTGTGTGTGTGTGTGTGTGTGTGTGTGTATCACATAAACAGTGAGCAGCAGCTGCAGGGCTGGTGATATGAGGCAAGACAATAGACATATCTTTACAGCCTCTCTGTGTCATTGGTTTCAACAGACTGTCAACACTGCAGAGTGGTGACTATGTAACAGGTGAGCATGTAACGTGTCAGTGGCTGTAGACGTGGCTGCTTTCATGTCTGTGTTCATTTCAATTAACCTTTTACTGCTGTGTGCTAAATCAGGGTCACACGGTGTAGTTTGAAACAAACGTATACACCTCACACACATGATAATGATTTGATTTGATTGAATGGGCAAATAAAAAGACCTCTACCATGTCAGATATAGAGTTGAAAAGTAATACATTTTGAGTTTGCATCCCAATATTACACTTTATATACATCACAGACGACTGAACAATAACGAAACTGTTTGACATAGAAACACCAGATTTTCAGCGGGTTTTTTGAAATAAATGTTTATTATGAAACATTCCACCCACGAGGCCACAAGGTCATTTGACTGCATGAAAGGGCCATAAGATCAGAACTAATACGTCGGGGCATGGACTCGACAAGGTGTCGAAAGTGTTCCACAGGGATGCTGGCCCATGTTGACTCCAAAGCTTCCCACAACTGTGTGAAGTTGGCTGGATGTCCTTTGGGTGGTGGATCATTCTTGATACACACGGGAAACTGTTGGGCGTGAAGAACCCAGCAGCGTTGCAGTTCTTGAGACACTCAAACCGGTGCGCCTGGCACCTACTACCATACCCCGTTCAAATACACTTCAATATTTTGTCTTGCTCATTCACCCTTTGAATGGCACACATACACAATCCACGTCTCAATTGTATCGAGGCTTAAAAATCCTTCTTTAACATGTCTCCTCCCCTTCATCTACACTGATTGAAGTGGATTTAACAAGTGACATCAATAAGGGATCATAGCTTTCACCTGGATTCAACTTGCCAGGCTATGTCATGGAAAGAGCAGGTGTTCCTAATGTTTTGTACACTCAGTGTAGATCGCTGAGTATAGAGAGCGAGAGAGAGAGAGGGAGAGAGAGATGGTGAGATCCAGGGGAGAAGATTGAATTTCAGCTCTGGGGAGACAGTTGATATCAGACAGGTATATCTGTGGTACATCTGTTATTTTTGCTGAGGGAGAGGGCAGCCAAGCTGGAGATTGAAAAATATTTTCTGAGATAAACACCTATTTGACCTATACTGGGTCTGTCAGAATGACTCCCACCTGTACAGTCAGTTCTGATCAAATTACAACCTTTCCATCCTGCTGGACCATTTCTGCCTACTAATATTGATAGACAGAAATACCTATCGAAACCTTGATTGGAATACCAAGCACAACCTTGAATGGAATACCTAGTGAAACCTTGATTGGAATACCTAGTGAAACCTTGATTGGAATACCTAGTGAAACCTTGATTGGAATACCTAGTGAAACCTTGATTGGAATACCTAGTGAAACCTTGATTGGAATACCTAGTGAAACCTTGATTGGAATACCTAGTGAAACCTTGATTGGAATAGGGAATAGTCCACGTCATCGGCCCCCGGGGAGCAGTTGCTGTTGTGGTTTAACTGCCTTGCTCAAGGGCAGAACGACAGATTCTTCCACCTTGCCTGCTCGGGGATTCGAACCAGCGACATTCTGGCTACTGGCCCAACTCTCTTAACCGCTAGGCTATCTGCCGCCTGCTGGTGTGCAAGCTGGTGTGTGTGTTAGTGTGTGTGTGTGTGTGTGTGTGTGTGTGTGTGTGTGTGTGTGTGTGTGTGTGTGTGTGTGTGTGTGTGTGTGTGTGTACAATCACCGCAACAGAGGGAGCAGGGGCAACAAATGACCCATCAGCCAATAACAAGCTCAGCAGGGAAGTTTCTTTCAAATCAGGCTTCCCACACGACTGCCCCCAGTCTCCGTATGTCTCAGACCAGACACACCACAGGGCACAGGTCTCATATTAACATCTGAAGAATAACTATGAACTGAGAAATTATTTAAATCTCCAATAGTCTGTCTGTTTTTTCCTGTAATTCTCTCTCTTCTCCCTCCCCCTCTATTCCCCACCCTATACCCCTGTCTCCCTCCCCCTCTATTCCCCACCCTATACCCCTGTCTCCCTCCCCCTCTATTCCCCACCCTATACCCCTGTCTCCCTCCCCCTCTATTCCTCTCCCTATACCCCTGTCTCCCTCCCCCTCTATTCCCCACCCTATACCCCTGTCTCCCTCCCCCTCTATTCCCCACCCTATACCCCTGTCTCCCTTCCCCTCTATTCCCCACCCTATACCCCTGTCTCCCTCCCAAGCTATTCCCCACCCTATACCCCTGTCTCCCTCCCCCTCTATTCCCCACCCTATACCCCTGTCTCCCTCCCCCTCTATTCCCCACCCTATACCCCTGTCTCCCTCCCCCTCTATTCCCCACCCTATACCCCTGTCTCCCTCCCCCTCTATTCCTCTCCCTATACCCCTGTCTCCCTCCCCCTCTATTCCCCACCCTATACCCCTGTCTCCCTCCCCCTCTATTCCCCACCCTATACCCCTGTCTCCCTCCCCCTCTATTCCCCACCCTATACCCCTGTCTCCCTCCCCCTCTATTCCCCACCCTATACCCCTGTCTCCCTTCCCCTCTATTCCCCATCCTATACCCCTGTCTCCCTCCCCCTCTATTCCCCACCCTATACCCCTGTCTCCCTCCCCCTCTATTCCCCACCCTATACCCCTGTCTCCCTCCCCCTCTATTCCCCACCCTATACCCCTGTCTCCCTCCCCCTCTATTCCTCACCCTATACCTCTGTCTCCCTCCCCCTCTATTCCTCTCCCTATACCCCTGTCTCCCTCCCCCTCTATTCCCCACCCTATACCCCTGTCTCCCTTCCCCTCTATTCCCCATCCTATACCCCTGTCTCCCTCCCCCTCTATTCCCCACCCTATACCCCTGTCTCCCTCCCCCTCTATTCCCCACCCTATACCCCTGTCTCCCTCCCCCTCTATTCCCCACCCTATACCCCCGTCTCCCTCCCCCTCTATTCCCCACCCTATACCCCTGTCTCCCTCCCCCTCTATTCCCCACCCTATACCCCTCCCTCCCTCCCCCTCTATTCCTCTCCCTATACCCCTGTCTCCCTCCCCCTCTATTCCCCACCCTATACCCCTGTCTCCCTTCCCCTCTATTCCCCATCCTATACCCCTGTCTCCCTCCCCCTCTATTCCCCACCCTATACCCCTGTCTCCCTTCCCCTCTATTCCCCACCCTATACCCCTGTCTCCCTCCCCCTCTATTCCCCACCTTATACCCCTGTCTCCCTCCCCTTCTATATACCCCTGTCTCTCTCCCCCTCTATTCCCCTCACTATACCCCTGTCTCCCTTCCCCTCTATTCCTCTCCCTATACCCCTGTCTCCCTTCCCCCTCTATTCCCCACCCTATACCCCTGTCTCCCTCCCCTTCTATTCCTCTACCTATACCCCTGTCTCCTTCCCCCTCTATACCCCTCCCTATACCCCTGTCTCTCTCCCCCTCTATTCCCCACCCTATACCCCTGTCTCCCTCCCCCTCGATTCCTCTCCCTATACCCCTGTCTCCCTCCCCCTCGATTCCTCTCCCTATACCCCTGTCTCTCTCCCCCTCTATTCCTCTCCCTATACCCCTGTCTCCCTCCCCCTCTATGCCTCTCCCTATACCCCTGTCTCTCTCCCCCTCTATTCCTCTCCCGATACCCCTGTCTCCCTCCCCCTCTATTCCTCTTCCTATATACCCCTGTCTCCCTCCCCCTATATTCCTCTCCCGATACCCCTGTCTCCCTCCCCCTCTATTCCTCTTCCTATATACCCCTGTCTCCCTCCCCCTCGATTTCTCTCCCTATACCCCTGTCTCTCTCCCCCTCTATTCCTCATCCTATACTTCTGTCTCCCTTCCCCTCTATTCCTCTCCCTATACCCCTGTCTCCCTTCCCCTCTATTCCCCACCCTATACCCCTGTCTCTCTCCCCCTCTATTCCTCTCCCTATACCCCGGTCTCCCTCCCCTTCTATTCCCCACCCTATACCTCTGTCTCCCTTCCCCTCTATTCCTCTCCCTATACCCCTGTCTCCCTCCCCCTTGATTTCTCTCCCTATACCCATGTCTCTCTCCCCCTCTATTCCTCTTCCTATACCCATGTCTCCCTCCCCCTCTATTCCTCACCCTATACCTCTGTCTCCCTTCCCCTCTATTCCTCTCCCTATACCCCTGTCTCCCTCCCCCTTGATTTCTCTCCCTATACCCATGTCTCTCTCCCCCTCTATTCCTCTTCCTATACCCATGTCTCCCTCCCCCTCTATTCCCCATCCTATACCCCTGTCTCCCTCCCCCTCTATTCCCCACCCTATACCCCTGTCTCCCTCCCCCTCTATTCCCCACCCTATACCCCTGTCTCCCTCCCCCTCTATTCCCCACCCTATACCCCCGTCTCCCTCCCCCTCTATTCCCCACCCTATACCCCTGTCTCCCTCCCCCTCTATTCCCCACCCTATACCCCTCCCTCCCTCCCCCTCTATTCCTCTCCCTATACCCCTGTCTCCCTCCCCCTCTATTCCCCACCCTATACCCCTGTCTCCCTTCCCCTCTATTCCCCACCCTATACCCCTGTCTCCCTCCCCCTCTATTCCCCACCTTATACCCCTGTCTCCCTCCCCCTCTATATACCCCTGTCTCTCTCCCCCTCTATTCCCCTCACTATACCCCTGTCTCCCTTCCCCTCTATTCCTCTCCCTATACCCCTGTCTCCCTTCCCCCTCTATTCCCCACCCTATACCCCTGTCTCCCTCCCCTTCTATTCCTCTACCTATACCCCTGTCTCCTTCCCCCTCTATACCCCTCCCTATACCCCTGTCTCTCTCCCCCTCTATTCCCCACCCTATACCCCTGTCTCCCTCCCCCTCGATTCCTCTCCCTATACCCCTGTCTCCCTCCCCCTCGATTCCTCTCCCTATACCCCTGTCTCTCTCCCCCTCTATTCCTCTCCCTATACCCCTGTCTCCCTCCCCCTCTATGCCTCTCCCTATACCCCTGTCTCTCTCCCCCTCTATTCCTCTCCCGATACCCCTGTCTCCCTCCCCCTCTATTCCTCTTCCTATATACCCCTGTCTCCCTCCCCCTATATTCCTCTCCCGATACCCCTGTCTCCCTCCCCCTCTATTCCTCTTCCTATATACCCCTGTCTCCCTCCCCCTCGATTTCTCTCCCTATACCCCTGTCTCTCTCCCCCTCTATTCCTCATCCTATACTTCTGTCTCCCTTCCCCTCTATTCCTCTCCCTATACCCCTGTCTCCCTTCCCCTCTATTCCCCACCCTATACCCCTGTCTCTCTCCCCCTCTATTCCTCTCCCTATACCCCGGTCTCCCTCCCCTTCTATTCCCCACCCTATACCTCTGTCTCCCTTCCCCTCTATTCCTCTCCCTATACCCCTGTCTCCCTCCCCCTTGATTTCTCTCCCTATACCCATATCTCTCTCCCCCTCTATTCCTCTTCCTATACCCATGTCTCCCTCCCCCTCTATTCCTCACCCTATACCTCTGTCTCCCTTCCCCTCTATTCCTCTCCCTATACCCCTGTCTCCCTCCCCCTTGATTTCTCTCCCTATACCCATGTCTCTCTCCCCCTCTATTCCTCTTCCTATACCCCTGTCTCCCTCCCCCTATATTCCTCTCCCGATACCCCTGTCTCCCTCCCCCTCTATTCCTCTTCCTATATACCCCTGTCTCCCTCCCCCTCGATTTCTCTCCCTATACCCCTGTCTCTCTCCCCCTCTATTCCTCTTCCTATACTTCTGTCTCCCTTCCCCTCTATTCCTCTCCCTATACCCCTGTCTCCCTTCCCCTCTATTCCCCACCCTATACCCCTGTCTCTCTCCCCCTCTATTCCTCTCCCTATACCCCGGTCTCCCTCCCCTTCTATTCCCCACCCTATACCTCTGTCTCCCTTCCCCTCTATTCCTCTAACTATACCCCTGTCTCCCTCCCCCTTGATTTCTCTCCCTATACCCATGTCTCTCTCCCCCTCTATTCCTCTTCCTATACCCATGTCTCCCTCCCCCTCTATTCCTCACCCTATACCTCTGTCTCCCTCCCCCTCTATTCCTCTTCCTATATACCCCTGTCTCCCTGACCCTCGATTTCTCTCCCTATACCCCTGTCTCTCTCCCCCTCTATTCCTCTTCCTATACTTCTGTCTCCCTTCCCCTCTATTCCTCTCCCTATACCCCTGTCTCCCTCCCCCTTGATTTCTCTCCCTATACCCATGTCTCTCTCCCCCTCTATTCCTCTTCCTATACCCATGTCTCCCCCCCCCCTCTATTCCTCTCCCTATACCCCTGTCTCCCTCCCCCTCTATTCCTCTCCCTATACCCCTGTCTCCCTCCCCCTCTATTCCTCTCCCTATACCCCTGTCTCCCTCCCCCTCTATTCCTCTTCCTATATACCCCTGTCTCCCTCCCCCTCTATTCCTCTTCCTATACCCATGTCTCTCTCCCCCTCTATTCCTCACCCTATACCTCTGTCTCCCTTCCCCTCTATTCCTCACCCTATACCCCTGTCTCCCTTCCCCTCTATTCCTCTCCCTATACCCCTGTCTCCCGCCCCCTCTATTCCTCTCCCTATACCCCTGTCTCCCTCCCCCTCTATTCCTCTCCCTATACCCCTGTCTCCCTCCCCCTCTATTCCTCCCCCTATACCTCTGTCTCCCTCCCCCTCTATTCCTCTCCCTATACCCCTGTCTCTCTCCCCCTCTATTCCTCTCCCGATACCCCTCGCTCCCTCCCCCTCTATTCCTCTTCCTATATACCCCTGTCTCCCTCCCCCTATATTCCTCTCCCGATACCCCTGTCTCCCTCCCCCTCTATTACTCTTCCTATATACCCCTGTCTCCCTCCCCCTCGATGTCTCTCCCTATACCCCTGTCTCTCTCCCCCTCTATTCCTCTTCCTATACTTCTGTCTCCCTTCCCCTCTATTCCTCTCCCTATACCCCTGTCTCCCTTCCCCTCTATTCCCCACCCTATACCCCTGTCTCCCTCCCCCTCTATTCCTCTCCCTATACCCCTGTCTCCCTCCCCCTCTATTCCTCTCCCTATACCCCTGTCTCCCTCCCCCTCTATTTCTCTCCCTATACCCATGTCTCTCTCCCCCTCTATTCCTCTTCCTATACCCATGTCTCTCTCCCCCTCTATTCCTCACCCTATACCCCTGTCTCTCTCCCCCTCTATTCCTCTCCCTATACCCCTGTCTCCCTCCCCCTCTATGCCTCTCCCTATACCCCTGTCTCTCTCCCCCTCTATTCCTCTCCCGATACCCCTGTCTCCCTCCCCCTCTATTCCTCTTCCTATATACCCCTGTCTCCCTCCCCCTATATTCCTCTCCCGATACCCCTGTCTCCCTCCCCCTCTATTCCTCTTCCTATATACCCCTGTCTCCCTCCCCCTCGATTTCTCTCCCTATACCCCTGTCTCTCTCCCCCTCTATTCCTCATCCTATACTTCTGTCTCCCTTCCCCTCTATTCCTCTCCCTATACCCCTGTCTCCCTTCCACTCTATTCCCCACCCTATACCCCTGTCTCTCTCCCCCTCTATTCCTCTCCCTATACCCCGGTCTCCCTCCCCTTCTATTCCCCACCCTATACCTCTGTCTCCCTTCCCCTCTATTCCTCTCCCTATACCCCTGTCTCCCTCCCCCTTGATTTCTCTCCCTATACCCATGTCTCTCTCCCCCTCTATTCCTCTTCCTATACCCATGTCTCCCTCCCCCTCTATTCCTCACCCTATACCTCTGTCTCCCTTCCCCTCTATTCCTCTCCCTATACCCCTGTCTCCCTCCCCCTTGATTTCTCTCCCTATACCCATGTCTCTCTCCCCCTCTATTCCTCTTCCTATACCCCTGTCTCCCTCCCCCTATATTCCTCTCCCGATACCCCTGTCTCCCTCCCCCTCTATTCCTCTTCCTATATACCCCTGTCTCCCTCCCCCTCGATTTCTCTCCCTATACCCCTGTCTCTCTCCCCCTCTATTCCTCTTCCTATACTTCTGTCTCCCTTCCCCTCTATTCCTCTCCCTATACCCCTGTCTCCCTTCCCCTCTATTCCCCACCCTATACCCCTGTCTCTCTCCCCCTCTATTCCTCTCCCTATACCCCGGTCTCCCTCCCCTTCTATTCCCCACCCTATACCTCTGTCTCCCTTCCCCTCTATTCCTCTCCCTATACCCCTGTCTCCCTCCCCCTTGATTTCTCTCCCTATACCCATGTCTCTCTCCCCCTCTATTCCTCTTCCTATACCCATGTCTCCCTCCCCCTCTATTCCTCACCCTATACCTCTGTCTCCCTCCCCCTCTATTCCTCTTCCTATATACCCCTGTCTCCCTCCCCCTCGATTTCTCTCCCTATACCCCTGTCTCTCTCCCCCTCTATTCCTCTTCCTATACTTCTGTCTCCCTTCCCCTCTATTCCTCTCCCTATACCCCTGTCTCCCTCCCCCTTGATTTCTCTCCCTATACCCATGTCTCTCTCCCCCTCTATTCCTCTTCCTATACCCATGTCTCCCCCCCCCCCTCTATTCCTCTCCCTATACCCCTGTCTCCCTCCCCCTCTATTCCTCTCCCTATACCCCTGTCTCCCTCCCCCTCTATTCCTCTCCCTATACCCCTGTCTCCCTCCCCCTCTATTTCTCTCCCTATACCCATGTCTCTCTCCCCCTCTATTCCTCTTCCTATACCCATGTCTCTCTCCCCCTCTATTCCTCACCCTATACCTCTGTCTCCCTTCCCCTCTATTCCTCACCCTATACCCCTGTCTCCCTTCCCCTCTATTCCTCTCCCTATACCCCTGTCTCCCGCCCCCTCTATTCCTCTCCCTATACCCCTGTCTCCCTCCCCCTCTATTCCTCTCCCTATACCCCTGTCTCCCTCCCCCTCTATTCCTCCCCCTATACCTCTGTCTCCCTCCCCCTCTATTCCTCTCCCTATACCCCTGTCTCTCTCCCCCTCTATTCCTCTCCCGATACCCCTCGCTCCCTCCCCCTCTATTCCTCTTCCTATATACCCCTGTCTCCCTCCCCCTATATTCCTCTCCCGATACCCCTGTCTCCCTCCCCCTCTATTCCTCTTCCTATATACCCCTGTCTCCCTCCCCCTCGATGTCTCTCCCTATACCCCTGTCTCTCTCCCCCTCTATTCCTCTTCCTATACTTCTGTCTCCCTTCCCCTCTATTCCTCTCCCTATACCCCTGTCTCCCTTCCCCTCTATTCCCCACCCTATACCCCTGTCTCTCTCCCCCTCTATTCCTCTCCCTATACCCCGGTCTCCCTCCCCTTCTATTCCCCACCCTATACCTCTGTCTCCCTTCCCCTCTATTCCTCTCCCTATACCCCTGTCTCCCTCCCCCTTGATTTCTCTCCCTATACCCATGTCTCTCTCCCCCTCTATTCCTCTTCCTATACCCATGTCTCCCTCCCCCTCTATTCCTCACCCTATACCTCTGTCTCCCTTCCCCTCTATTCCTCTCCCTATACCCCTGTCTCCCTCCCCCTTGATTTCTCTCCCTATACCCATGTCTCTCTCCCCCTCTATTCCTCTTCCTATACCCATGTCTCCCTCCCCCTCTATTCCTCTCCCTATACCCCTGTCTCCCGCCCCCTCTATTCCTCTCCCTATACCCCTGTCTCCCTCCCCCTCTATTCCTCTCCCTATACCCCTGTCTCCCTCCCCCTCTATTCCTCCCCCTATACCTCTGTCTCCCTCCCCCTCTATTCCTCTCCCTATACCCCTGTCTCTCTCCCCCTCTATTCCTCTCCCTATACCCCTGTCTCCCTCCCCCTCTATTCCTCTCCCTATACCCCCATCTCTCTCTTTTCCACTCGTTATTTTGAGTGTAAAATATTGTCTACATGTACTGTAGCTCTCTTGAACCTAATATTGCGGTACAGTTAAAAACACACTAACACAAATTCACAAAATGGTGTGGGTGCGAACCAGATCAAGCTAGTGACAGTCTCCAATCTCCCGACAGTCTTGCCAAGGTCCCTCTTCAAACCTATCCATTCAAACGAACAGAGCTCTGAAGGCCCTTTACGTCTTTACAGATGACTCAACTCTCAACATATGTATTATTTTCTCCAAGGTTAGAGGTTAGAGAGATGAGGAAAAGAGAGAGAGAGAGGGAAAGAGAGAGATGAGGGAAAGAGAGAGATGAGGGAAAGCGAGAGAGAAAGAGATGAGAGAAAGAGAGAGATGAGGGAAAGCGAGAGAGAAAGAGATGAGAGAAAGAGACGAGGGAAAGAGAGAGATGGAGGGATGGTCATGCAGAGTGCTTGTAAAAACAGAACGGATGAAAGAAGGTGGATTTTTGTTATGCTGTCGAACCAACCCCTTGAGCTCCAGCATCCCGTCAAGGCTATAGTGTTGTGAATATGGTAACACAAAGAAAACATATGTATTACATACTCCACAAAGCACATACTATTACAGAATGTACATGATTTATTGTGTAGGATGGAGAAAGGCTTTCTGTTGACTGACCAAAAGGAAACATCCAAATCTGGGACTTTGTAAATGTACCATGACCCAGATGCATTAAGAATGTAATAGTTACACATGATAAGAAAAAGTCCAAAGTGAAAACTAATTTGAATAAAACAGGTCGATGGTTGCCCTGGGGATAGTTACCCCGCAGATGTAAGGTAATAAGAAACAGAATTCTAGTGTAATAAACTAGGTGGTTTGTTCCTCACTAAGTGCATTCGGTCCTGCTTTCCAAAATGCTTTCAACCTCTTGTGGCACTATGCGCTGCACTCTCTGCTGGTTACTCCCACACACTTGGCCATGCGCAAGTGTATACACACACACACACACACACACACACACACACACACACACACACACACACACACACACACACACACACACACACACACACACACACACACACAATCTGCCAACCATGGCCTTTATTCTCTGCACTTCAATCACTGTGGTTACCATTGATTAACATGTATATGCCTGCATTGTGACGTATGTATGTATGTATGTATGTATGTATGTATGTATGTATGTATGTATGTGTGTGTGTGTGTGTGTGTGTGTGTGTGTGTGTGTGTGTGTGTGTGTGTGTGTGTGTGTGTGTGTGTGTGTGTGTGTGTGTGTGTGTGTGTGTGTGTGTGTGTGTGTGTGAGCCACTACGTATAGCATAGCTGAACAGGTGTACTCTCTCAACCTGCTCCAGGTGGACCTGCACCAAACTCCACCCCGTCTCTCTCAACACACATGCCTCTGAAGCATGAAACAGCACCTGCTTGAAATGCAAACGCTGCCATGAACTATACTCCAGTATGTGGGTGAATCTCCATGTTGAGGATGTAGATGGGCATAATATGCATGGGAGAGATAAGCAGGTAGGGATCCACCAAATTCAAATGGGAATGGTTGATTATCATACTGTAATCTGCAGCACGGACAGATAGGAAGTAAACAGAAATTTGATAGTGATGTATTGTATATGAATGAGAAGGAGGAGGGAGTTTACAGTGAAAAGGAAAAATAGATACAGTACCGGTCAAAAGTTTGGACACACCTACTCATTCAATTGTTGTTTTTTTTCCCACATTGTAGAATAAATGTGAAGACATCAGAACTATGAAATGACATGTATGGAATCATGTAGTAACCAAAAAACTATTAAACAAATCAAAACATATTTTATATTTGAGATTCTTCAAAGTAGCTACACTTTTTCTTGATGACAGCTTTGCACACGCTTGGCATTCTCTCAACCAGCTTCATGAGGTAGTCACCTGGAATGCCTTGTTAAAAGTTAATTTGTGGAATTTCTTTCCTTCTTAATGTGTTTGTGCCAATCAGTTGTGTTGTGAAAAGGTAGGGGTGGTATACAGAAGATAGCCCTATTTGGTAAAGGAACAAGTCCATATTATGGCAAGAACAGGGAAATGACAGTCCATCATTACTTTAAGACATGAAGGTCAGTGAATACAGAATATTTCAAGAACTTTAAAAGTTTCAAGTGCAGTTGCAAAAACCATCAAGCTCTATGATGAAACTGGCTCTTATGAGGACCGCCACAGGAAAGGAAGACCCAGAGTTACCTCTGCTGCAGAGGATAAGTTCATTAAAGCTACCAGCCTCAGGATTTGAAGCCCAAATAAATGCCTCACAGAGTTCAAGTAACAGACACATCACAACATCAACTGTTCAGAGGAGACTGCATGGATCAGGACTTCATGGTCGAAGTGCTGCAAAGAAACCACTACTAAAGGACACCAATAAGAAGAGGAGACTTGCTTGGGCCAAGAAACACGAGTAATGGACATTAGACCGGTGGAAATCTGTCCTTTGGTCTGATGAGTCCAAATTTTAGATTTTTGATGGATGATCTCTGCAAGTGTGGTTCCCACCATGAAGCATGGAGAAGGAGGTGTGATGGTGTGGGGGTGCTTTCCTGGTGACACTGTCAGTGATTTATTTAGAATTCAAGGCACACTTAACCAGCATTGCTACCACAGCATTCTGCAGCGATACGCCAGCCCACCTGGTTTGTGCTTAGTGGGACTATCATTTGTTTTTCAACAGGACAATGACCCAGGACAGTGACCCAACACAGGCTGTGTAAGGGATATTTGACCAAGAAGGAGAGATGCATCAGATAACCTGGCCTCCACAATCACCCGACCTCATCCTAAACCATCTCAATTGGGTTGAGTTGGACCGCAGAGTGAAGGAGAAACAGCCAACAAGTGTTCAGCATATGTGGTAACTCCTTCAAGACTGTTGGAAAAGCATTCCTTAGGACCTGGTTGAGAGAATGCCAAGAGTGTGTGAAGCTGTCATCAAGGCAAAGGGTGGCTACTTTGAAGAATCTCAAATATAAAATATATTTTGATTTGTTAAACACTTTTTTGGTTACTACATGATTCCATAATGTGTTATTTCATAGTTTTGATGTCTTCACTATTATTCTACAATGTAGAAAATAATAAAAATAAAGAAAAACCCTTGAATGAGTAGGTGTGTCCAAACTTTTGACTGGTACTGTAACTCAACACAAAACATGTAAACCGTATACATTTTAAGGAAAAATACAAATGTATACAAATTAATTTCATAGTAATACTGAACTCTACGGAACACGTTTACACATTAATAAATGAGCTTACACATTTGTGGTGAATGCGATTCTCTCCCGTTTACATAACCTGGTGAAATGCGCTGCATAAATAGCCAACCATTATTACCTGTCAGTATCAACGCCAGCCGTAGTGAGAATAAGTAACCTGTGCTGTTGATCAGATTAAGTCAAAGTATGTGAGAGTAATCACACTGTCTCTGCTCTCTAGGGCCCTGCGTATCTCCTGTATTTTTCTGTATTCATGAGAACCAGCTGCAGGTACAGAAGTGGAAACAGATGGCTCTGCAGCTACACAACATAGCCTCTCTTTGATGACTACACACCATTTGAAGCAATTTAACAGCCCACGTCTCTTTAAACCCCCTGTCGCGGAGACTTCTTGTCCTTTAATGTTCATCAAAGGACTAACATAGCTGTGGAGAAGACTGGGGGGGTGAAAAGATTAAGGCTGAAATGGCCTCCAAATCACAGTCTCATTAGAGAGCAGCCTGTAACGGCGGAGAGATGACACCATTTTGTGTCATGACAGATCTGTTCCAACATTTTGGAAAATAATTACCTGTGATCTGCATCTACACACTCCATTCATCATCATCATCATCATCATCATCATCATAATCATCAGAACCAACTCTGACCTCACAATGGGCTCCATTTCAAAATGGTAGGATACAAAACAAGACAGCGCCATCAGAATGTTCTTCTACACAACGTATGGTAACAGCTCGTCACACGTCACCTCACATCACACAGGTGGAGTGCGGCGGCACTTAGATGAGGCAGAAATGGAGGAAGGAGGAAGGGATTGAATAGGATGGACGGTGAGGGAGAAATGGAAGGAGACGGTAGAGGGAGGACATAGAGGTCAATGAGAGAGAAATAAAGGAAGTGAAGAGAATGGAGGGATGACTATGGAACTTTGCCAAGACCCAAACGGCGTTCCATAGATGACGCAGGTTAGACAATGGCAGATATATAGCGGTGGGAAAGATTAAGAAAAGGAGAACCTTTATGCAGTGTTAAAGGTCTGTCCCACAGACAGGACTTGACACCGGAGCAAGTCTTACCTTGATGTTGTCAAAGGAGGCCTTGTTAGTGACATCGTAGAGCAAGAGGAGAGCTGGGGAGAGATCACAGACACAGAGCATTTTAACAGGCTATCGACGGATGGCCTCCACTAGAATCACTATGATAAGACTTGACAGAAAGTAAAAGTCAAACAATGGATACCTTCCATTTGTGGACTTTAAAACCTTTTAAATTGATCATACATATTTGGCGCAATGTCATGAAATTAGAACAGAACAGAATATGTCTATCTGCGGTTGGAAATTCTGAATATGTAATCAGCCGAGTCAGAATGATCACGTTTCAACCACAGTGAACAAAGCCCACTGATGGCCTGTACCACAGTGATATAGCATCAATCATCAATACATAACATTCATAATGGCATTTCCACCTCTGAAGTCAATACACAATAGTGACATGACAGCCTTTACATAAGCAACTATAGTATGCATTGGTTGAAGCTCAATGTTAAATTCCCTACCATCATATCTAAGCCACTATGACACCAATGTCGATGAAAATTCACAAATGAACTTGGAGGTACACAACACACTCTCCGCCTCAGGGTAGTTAGCATTACGGACGTCAGAAATGTTTGGACCCAAACCTAGCTCAAATTGTAGACGTTGGATTAAAATGAGGCTACAGCATCAATAAGGGGACCATTAGACTTAGATCCATTTAGACTAAATACGTTTGTATGTGCAACAGTTTTTATTAAATTCACAGTTTTACCAATGATATGCTACTTTTTTGTAGCATTTCTGTCAATGCTAACATCTTTTCAGCCGAATCTTAGAGCGCATATGGCTGAAATCATCTGTGTAAACTGCTGACCAGGAAACGTGTGTAATCAGAGCACAAACAAATAAGATAGCAAACGTCCTTGGCTGCTATTATAGCCAGTTAGATACACCAAACTTTGGGAACCTTGGGAAAACTGCTATGCTGCTAATTTATAATACATGCACACACCAGAACAGACACTGTTAGAAGATCCAGAGCAATTTCTAGTGCTAACCTTATGCATTAATTGTGCCATTTTCTTCTTGTCATTATAATTCAACTTTGTGCTGACTGATTAACACAGTGTCAAGTTACTTTTTAACGTGTCCCAGAAGTCGCCGTCCACAAGTAAAAAGAAGCAGGGGTGCGGGTTGCACACAAAGCATCTAGGTAAAACAACATCATTGCTTGCTAACCTGGTTAGCTATGTTGTAAAACCAACTGTTAGACAAAAACGAATTTTAACAAGCAAGAGACATAAACGTCCAATGTACTGAGTGAACGAACAAAGACATCGTGGAACAAACGTGTTCCGACTTCACCAGACTGGCCATTTAAATAGTGTCAAGTTAATAGAATAACAGTGTTTGAAGTGTAACTGTTTGCGTCACCACCCTGGGATTTGAAGGCCCTGGGTTCGCCTACTGGAGAAGATATTTTGACCATTCACCTTCGTGTATAGTTTTTGACACCCCATCCCTTTCCCAACACACACACATCGGTGTGCACACGCCAACACGCTGTGTGCTTATTTTCATTTATTAGGTGTCTCTGAAAAGAGCCTTTGGGTTCATTGAGCATCGTTGAATGGCAAGAGACAGGGGGTGTGACGTGTACTAGTACTAGTTAGCACGTCTTTTATTTTATTTAACCTTTATTTAAACAGGGAGTCACATTGAGATTAAACATCTATTTTACAAGAGAGCCCTGTATACATTACAATAAAAACAGAATAATAAAACATACACCTATGTGTATGAAACAATATAATTCAGCATACAATAACAAAATAAACATATTTAATAAAAGCAATCCCATTCAACTACATAGAGGTCCTCAATCAATAATGTAAAACTGCCTGAGTGGCACCAGCACATCTAACTGCAGTGAACTCTGCAGATTGTTCCACAAATTAGGGGCAAATAAAACGACGCAGATTTTCCCAAATTGTGGAGACTGAAGGGATATCTAGTGTTATCCATTCCTGAAAACGGGTTTGTTAACCTATGATTCTTGACTTAATTAATGAAGTTACATATGAAGGGAGTTTCTGAACGATAGCTTTATAAATAAATCAAAGAGAATGCCGCTCTCTTCTTACAAACAGAGAGGTCCCATCCCACATTTTTATACAGACTACAAAGAGGAGGAGAGAACAGTGGAGAAACTAGCTCAAACTCTCAAGGAAGACGTCGTTGCCCTCATCCGTCAGATGTAAGCCATCCCTACGGTACAAATGCACGCAATAAGTTGCACAGGTGGCAAACATTTCTAATTTTCAGGTGCCACTTTGACAAATTTCTTAGCTTCTCAAATGACAAACGGGTCCAAGTGAGCTGACAAACGACTGACCAGGTGAAACGCCTTTTATGCACATAGTACATCGCACACTATCAGTAGCACTTATGTACACATAATGTAGAAAACATTAAGAACTTTCCATGACAGACTGACCAGGTGAATCCAGGTGAAAGCTATGATCCCTTAATGACGTCAGTTGTTAAATCCACTTCAATCAGTGTAGATGAAGATAAGGAGACAGGTTAAAGAAGGATGTTTAAGCTTTAAGAAAATTGAGACGTGGATTGTGTATGTGTGCCATTCAGAGGGTGAATGGGCAAGACAAAATATTTAAGTGCCTTTGAACAGGGTATGGTAGTGGGTGCCAGGCCCACCGGTTTGTCTCAAGAACTGCATCGCTGCTGGGTTTTTCACACTCAACAGTTTCCCGTGCGTATCAAGAATGGTCCACCACCCAAAGGACATCCCACAACTGTATTTTGTATTTATTATGGATCCCCATTTGTTCCTGTCAAGGCAGCAGCTACTCTTCCTGGGGTCCAGCAAAATGAAGGCAGTTATACAATTTTAAAAACATGACAATACATTCACAAGAGATTTCACAAAGCATTAAGCATGTGCCATCAGGTCTCTACTTTACTACCACATATCTACAACACAAAATCCACGTGTACGTGTGTGTATAGTGTCTATGGTATTGTGTGTGTGTGTGTGTGTATGCATGTGTCTCAAATCAAGTGAAATGCTTACTTACAAGCCCTTAGCCAACAATGCAGTTTTAAGAAGAATAATACCCCCAAAATTGAAATTAAAGTAACAAATAATTAAATAGCAGCAGTAAAATAACAATAACGAGGCTACAGTTGAAGTCGGAATTTTACTTACACTTAGGTTGGAGTCATAAAATCTCATTTTATGTCTTGTTAAGTTAACAAACTATAGTATTTTTTCAACAATTGTTTACAGACAGATTATGTCACTTATAATTCACTGTATCACAATTCCAGTGGGTCAGAAGTTTACATACACTAAGTTGACTGTGCCTTTAAACAGCTTGGAAAATTCCAGAAAATTATGTCATGGCTTTAGAAGCTTCTGATAGGCTAATTGACGTCATTTCAGTCAATTGGAGGTGTACCTGTGGATGTATTTGAAGGCCTACCTTCAAACTCAGTGCCTCTTTGCTTGACATCATGGGAAAATCAAAAGAAATCAGCCAAGACTACAGAAAAAAAATTGTAGACCTCCACAAGTCTGGTTCATCCTTGGGAGCAATTTCCAAACGCCTGAAGGTACCACGTTCATACTGTAGTATGCAAGTATAATCACCATGGGACCACGCAGCCGCCATACTGCTCAGGAAGGAGATGTGTTCTGTCTCCTAGAGATGAACGTACTTTGGTGCGAAAAGTGCAGATCAATCCCAGAACAACAGCAGAGGACCTTGTGAAGATGCTGGAGGAAACCGGTACAGAAGTATCTATATCCACAGTAAAACGAGTCCTATATCGACATGACCTGAAAGGCCGCTCAGCAAAGAGGAAGCCACTGCTCCAAAACCGCCATTAAAAAAGCCAGACTACGGTTTGCAACTGCACATGGGGACAAAGATCGTACTTTTTGTCCTCTGGTCTGATGAAACAAAAATAGAACTGTTTGGCCATAATGACCATCATTATGTTTGGAGGAAAAGGGGGAGGCTTGCAAGCCGAAGAACACCATCCCAACCGTGAAGCACGGGGGTAGCAGCATCATGTTGTGGGGGTGCTTTGCTGCAGGAGGGACTGGTTCACTTCACAAAATAGATGGCATCATGAGGTAGGAAAATTATGTGGATATATTGAAGCAACATCTCAAGACATCTGTCAGGAAGTTAAAGCTTGGTCGCAAATGGGTCTTCCAAATGGACAATGACCCCAAGCATACTTCCAAAGTTGTGGAAAAAATGGCTTAAGGACAACAAAGTCAAGGTATTGGAGTGGCCATCACAAAGTCCTGACCTCACTCCTATAGAAAATGTGTGGGCAGAACTGAAAAAGCGTGTGCGAGCAAGGAGGCCTACAAACCTGACTCAGTTACACCAGCTCTGTCAGGAGGACTGGGCCAAAATTCACCCAACTTATTGTGGGAAGCTTGTGGAAGGCTACCCGAAACGTTTGACCCAAGTTAAACAATTTAAAAGCAATGCTACCAAATATTAACTGAGTGTATGTAAACTTCTGACCCACTGTGAATGTGATGAAAGATAATTGAGGTAACATGTACATGTAGGTAGAGTTATTAAAGTGACTATGCATAGATAATAAACAGAGAGTAGCAGCAGCGTAAAGGGGGGGGGGGGCAATGCAAATAGTCTAGGTAGCCATTTGACTAGATGTTCAGGAGTCTTATGGCTTGGGGGTAGAAGCTGTTTAGAAGCCCCTTGGACCTAGACTTGGCACTCCGGTACCGCTTGCCGTGCGGTAGCAGAGAGAACAGTCTATGACTAGGGTGGCTGGAGTCTTTGACAATTTTTAGGGCCTTCATCTGACACCACCTGGTATAGAGGTCCTGGATGGCAGGAAGCTTGGCCCCAGTGATGTACTGGGCCGTTCGCATTACCCTTTGTAGTGTCTTGCGGTCGGAGGCCGAGTAGTTGCCTTACCAGGCAGTGATGCAACCAGTCAGGAAGCTCTCGATGGTGCAGCTGTAGAATCTTTTGAGGATCTGAGGACCCATGCCAAATCTTTTCAGTCTCCTGAGGGGAATAGGTTTTGTCGTGCCCTCTTTACAACTGTCTTGGTGTGCTTGGACTATGTTAGTTTGTTGGTGAGGTGTGCTCGGTCCTCCTTTTTCCTATAGTCCACAATCATCTCCTTTGTGTTGACCACGTTGAGTGATATGTTGTTGTCCTGGCATCACACGGCCAGTGTCGAGGATCAGCGGGGCGGATGTGTTGTTACCTTCTCTTACCACCTGGGGTGGCCCGTTAGGAAGTTCAGGATCCAGTTGCAGAAGGAGGTGTTTAGTCCCAGGGTCCTTAGCTTATTGATGAGCTTTGAGGGCACTATGGTGTTGAATGCTGAGCTGTAGTCAATGAATAGCATTCTCACATAGGTGTTCCTTTAGTCCAGATGTGAAAGGGTGGTGTGGAGTGCAATAGAGTTTGCATCATCTGTGGATCTGTTGTGGCGGTATGCAAATTGGAGTGGGTCATGTACATACTACCTCAACTAACCGGTGCCCCCTCACATTGACTCTGTACCGGCACCCCCCTGTATATATTGTTATTTTTTGCTACTGCTCTTTAATTACTTGTTACATTTCTGTCTTATTCATATCAGTATTTTTTGAAACTGCACTGTTGGTTAGGGGCTCGTAAGTAAGCATTTCACTGTAAGGTCTACACCAGTTTTATTCGGTGCATGTGACTAATACAATTTGAATTAATTTGATTTGACCTGATCTCAATTTCGAGTCTCATAGCAAAGGGTCTGAATATATTATTTACATTATTTTTAACATAATCATTATGGGGTATTGTGTGTAGACTGATGATAATTTTTATTGATTTAATCAATTTTAGAATAAGGCTGTAACGTAACAAAATGTTGAAAAAGTCAAGGGGTCTGAATAATGTTCTGGAGGCAACGGCGGGTTAGACCCGGTACTAGATTGGTGTACCTAATAAACTGTCTGGTGAGTGTATAAATATACAGTACCAGTCAAAAGTTTGGACACACCCACTCAGTCAAGGGTTTTTCTTTATTTTTACTATTTTCTACATTGTAGAATAATAGTGAAGACATCAAAACTATGAAATAACAGATATGGAACCATGTAGTAACCAAAAAGGTGTTAAACAAATCAAAATATCTTTAATATTTGAGATTCTTCAAAGTAGCCACCCTTTGCCTTGGTATACAGAAGATAGCCCTATTTGGTAAAAGACAAAGTCAATATTATGGCAAGAACAGCTCAAATAAGCAAAGAGAAATGACAGTCCATCATTACTTGAAAACATGAAGGTCAGTCAAGAACTTTGAAAGTTTCTTCAAGTGCAGCCGCAAAAACCGTCAAGCTCTATGATGTAACTGGCTCTCATGAGGACCGCCACAGGAAAGGAAAGCCCAGAGTTCAACTGCTGCATAGGATAGGTTCATTAGAGTTACCAGCCTCAGAAATTGCAGCTCAAATATATGCTTCACAGAGTTCAAGTAACAGACACATCTCAACTAGAGGTTGACCAATTAATCAGCAATTAGGGCCGATTTCAAGTTTTCATAACAATCGGTAATCTGCATTTTTGGACTCCGATCATGGCCGATTACATTGGACTCCACGAGGAGACTGCGTGGCAGGCTGACCACCTGTTACACGAGTGCAGCAAGGAGCCAAGGTAAGTTGCTAGCTAGCTTTCAACAGGCAATATTAACCGGAGAAATTGTGTCACTTCTCTTGCGTTCTGTGCAAGCAGAGTCAGGGGGTATGCAGCAGTTTGGGCCGCCTGGCTCGTTGCGAACTGTGTGAAGACCATTTCTTCCTAACAAAGACCGTAATTAATTTCCCAGAATTTTACATAATTATGACATAACATTGAAGGTTGTGCAATGTAACCGCAATATTTAGACTTAGGGATAACACCCGTTCGATAAAATACGAAACGGTTCCGTATTTCACTGAAAGAATAAACTTTTTGTTTTCGAAATGATAGTTTCCGGATTTGACCATATTAATGACATAAGGCTCGTATTTCTGTGTGTTTATTATATTATAATTAAGTCTATGATTTGATATTTGATAGAGTAGTCTGACTGAGCGGTGGTAGGCAGCAGCAGGCTCGTAAGCATTCATTCAAACAGCACTTTCCTGCGTTTTCTTGCAGCTCTTAGCAATGCTTGAATCACAGCGCTGTTTATGACTTCAAGCCTATCAGCTCCCGAGATTAGGCTGGCAATACTATAGTGCCTATAAGAACATCCAATAGTCAAAGGTGTCTGAAATACAAATGGTATAGAGAGAAATAGTCCTATAATTCCTATAAGAACTACAACCTAAAAGACTCATGTTAAAAGGAACCACCAGCTTTCATATGTTCTCATGTGCTGAGCAAGGAACTTAAACGTTAGCTTTTTTACATGGCACATATTGCACTTTTACTTTCTTCTCCAACACTGTGTTTTGCTTTTTTTAACCAAATTGAACATGTTTCATTATTTATTTGAGACTAAATTGATTTTATTTATGTATTATATTAAGTTAAAATAAAAGTGTTCATTCAATATTGTTGTAATTGTCCTTATTACAAATATATATATAAGAATCAGCCGATTAATTGGTATCGGATTGTTTTGGTCCTCCAATAATTGGTATCGGCATTGAAAAATCATAATCGGTCGACCTCTAATCTCAACATCAGCTGTGTGGAGGAAACTGTGTGGTCGAATATTTCCCAAATTGACCTTCTCCTGTAACATACAGTATATATACTGCTCAAAAAAATAAAGGGAACACTTAAACAACACAATGTAACTCCAAGTCAATCACACTTCTGTGAAATCAAACTGTCCACTTAGGAAGCAACACTGATTGACAATAAATGTCACATGCTGTTGTGCAAATGGAATAGACAAAAGGTGGAAATTATAGGCAATTAGCAAGACACCCCCAATAAAGGAGTGGTTCTGCAGGTGGTGACCACAGACCACTTCTCAGTTCCTATGCTTCCTGGCTGATGTTTTGGTCACTTTTGAATGCTGGCGGTGCTTTCACTCTAGTGGTAGCATGAGACAGAGTCTACAACCCACACAAGTGGCTCAGGTAGTGCAGCTCATCCAGGATGGCACATCAATGCGAGCTGTGGCAAGAAGGTTTGCTGTGTCTGTCAACGTAGTGTCCAGAGCATGGAGGCGCTACCAGGAGACAGGCCAGTACATCAGGAGACGTGGAGGAGGCCGTAGGAGGGCAACAACCCAGCAGCAGGACCGCTACCTCCGCCTTTGTGCAAGGAGGAGCACTGCCAGAGCCCTGCAAAATGACCTCCAGCAGGCCACAAATGTGCATATGTAACACATGTAAGCCCTTTACTATTGCCCTTCCAGGTGGAATTGCTACAAAGAAATCACTACTAAAGAACACCAATAAGAAGAAGAGACTTGCTCTGGCCAAGAAACACAAGCAATGGACATTAGATCGGTAGAAATCTGTCTTTTTTCAACAGGACAATAATCCAACACCTCCAGGCTGTGTAAGGGCTATTTGACCAAGAAGGAGAGTGATGGAGTGCTGCATCAGATAACCTGGCCCCCACAATCACCTGACCTCAACGCAATTCAGATGGTTTGGGATGAGTTGGACTGCAGAGTGATGGAAAAGCAGCCAACAAGTGCTCAGCACATGTGGGAACTCCTTCAAGACTTTTGGAAAAGCATTCCTCATGAAGCTGGTTGAGAGAATGCCAAGAGTGTGCAAAGCTGTGTTATTTCATAGTTTTGATATCTTCACTATTATTCTACAATGTAGGAAATAGTCAAAATAAAGAAACCCTTAGATGAGTAGGTGTGTCCAAACTTTTGACCTCAGATAAGGGTTTACAAGAAATTGCTCCACAAGGACTTAGCTAGACTCTCCTCTCCTCAAAACAATTAGGAATGAATGTTTCCACCTACCCCCCCCCCCCCCCCCCCCCCCCACTCCACATCTCCCTATCTCCCCAATTTATTTATGGTTTAATTATTTTATTCTGTTTTAGTTTTTGGGGGGTGGGGAGGGGGAACAATTCCATGAAGGGTGCATAATTAGCGTATGGCTGGGGAGAATGAAGCCGTAGCCTGCTCCATTTCTCTCACTGATAACACAGCCATGGCTTTTTACACACCACCAGTGGAGTGGGGGGGGGGGGAGTGGGGGGGTTCTGTCTACTGGAATAAAGCAGCCTTGAACAGAACAGTCCACAGCAGAACAGACCAAAACAGAACAGACCAAAACAGACCAGACCATGTCTGAATGCAGCCCGTCTTTATCAGCCTCTAACAGAAGAGTGAGAGAAGGAGAAAAAAATACAAATTTCCTCTCCTCTCCTTCCCCCTCTCCAATCAAATTAACTCTCCTGTAACAGTGGGAGGAAGAGGGGAAGGTTCCGGTGGAGGTTGAGGGAACTAAAGTTTGGTAAACTGTTGCTCCCAGGTGTTCTTAGTCAAATCCAATCAAATTTTATTGGTCACATACACATATTTAGCAGATGTTATTGCTGGTGTAGTGAACTGCTTGTGTTCCTAGCTCCAACAGTGCAGTACTACCTAATAATTCACAACAATACACACAAATCTAAAAGGAAAAGAATGGAATTAGGAAATATATAAATATTAGGATGAGCAATGTCGAAATGGCATTGACTAAAATACAGTAGAATAGAATACGGTATATACAGTTGAAGTCAGAAGTTTACATACACCTTAGCCAAATACATTTAAACTCAGTTTTTCACAATTCCTGACATTTAATCTTAGTAAAAATTCACTGTCTTAGTTCAGTTAGGATCACCACTTTATTTTAAGAATGTGAAATGTCAGAATAATAGTAGAGAGAATGATTCACTTCAGCTTTTATTTCTTTCATCACATTCCCAGTGGGTCAGAAGTTTACATGCACTCAATTAGTATTTGGTAGCATTGCCTTTAAATTGTTTAACTTGGGTCAAACATTTCGGGTAGCCTTCCACAAGCTTCCCACAATAAGTTGGGTGAATTTTGGCCCATTCCTCCTGACAGAGCTGGTGTAACTGAGTCAGTTGAGTGGCCTCCTTTGTTGTCCTTAAGACATTTTGCTACAACTTTGGAAGTATGCTTGGGGTCATTGTCCATTTGGAAGACCCATTTGCTACCAAGCTTTAACTTCCTGACTGATGTCTTGAGATGTTGCTTCAATATATCCACATAATTTTCCTCCCTCATGATGCCATCTATTTTGTGAAGTGCACCAGTCCCTCCTGCAGCAAAGCACCCCCACAACATGATGCTGCTACCCCCGTGCTTCACGGTTGGGATGGTGTTCTTCGGCTTGCAAGCCTCCCCCTTTTCCTCCAAACATAATGATGGTCATTATGGCCAAACAGTTCTATTTTTGTTTCATCAGACCAGAGGACAAAAAGTACGATCTTTGTCCCCATGTGCAGTTGCAAACCGTAGTCTGGCTTTTTTAATGGGGGGTTTTGGAGCAGTGGCTTCTTCCTTGCTGAGCAGCCTTTCAGGTTATGTCGATATAGGACTTGTTTTACTGTGGATATAGATACTTTTGTACCGGTTTCCTCCAGCATCTTCACAAGGTCCTTTGCTGTTGTTCTGGGATTGATTTGCACTTTTCGTACCAAAGTACGTTCATCTATAGGAAACAGAATGCGTCTCCTTCCTGAGTGGTATGACGGCTGCGTGGTTCCATGGTGTTTATAATTGCGTGCTATTGTTTGTACAGATGAACATGGTACCTTCAGGCGTTTAGAAATCGCTCCCAAGGATGAACCAGACTTGTGGAGGTCTACAAATTTTTTTCTGTAGTCTTGGCTGATTTCTTTTGAATTTCCAATGATGTCAAGCAAACAGGCACTGAGTTTGAAGGTAGGCCTTCAAATACATCCACAGGTACACAGGTCCACAGGTACACCTCCGATTGACTCAAATGATGTCAATTAGCATATCAGAAGCTTCTAAAGCCATGACATAATTTTCTGAAATTTTCCAAGCTGTTTAAAGGCACAGTCAACTTAGTGTATGTAAACTTCTGACCCACTGGAATTGTGATACAGTGAATTATAAGTGAAATAACCTGTCTGTAAACAATTGTTGGAAAAATGAATTGTCACGCCCTGATCTGTTTCACTGTTCCTGTTATTGTTTCCATCCCCTCCAGGTGTCGCTTATTTTCCCCAGTGTATTTATCCCTGTGTTTCCTGTCTCTCTGTGCCAGTTCGTCTTGTATGTTAGTCAAGTCAACCAGCGTGTTTTTCCCGTACTCCTTTTCTATTCTCTTTTTATAGTCCTCCCGGTTCTGACCCCTGCCTGACTCTGGACTACTTTCCCGCCCGCCTGATCATCCTGCCTGGCCTGACCTTGATTCTGCCTGCCCTTCGGTACCTTTTGGACTCTGAACTGGTTTTGACCCTTTTGCCTCTCCACGACCATTCTCTTGCCTCACCCTATTGGATTAATAAATACTGTAAGACTCCAACCATCTGCCTCATGTGTCTGCATCTGGGTCTCGCCTTGTGTCATGATAGTCATGCACAAAGTGGATGTCCTAACCGACTTGCCAAACTATAGTTTGTTAACAAGAAATTTGTGGAGTGGTTGAAAAATAAGTTTCAATGACTTTAACCTAAGTGTATGTAAACTTCCAACTTCAGCTGTACATATACATTATTACATTGACCAGTATTTCCATGTCTATGTACTGTATATAGGCAGCAGCCTCTAAGGCTTGGATCTAAATATTTTTAAATAATGGGAATTTTTATAAGGGAGGAATGGTGTCTCAAGATACATTAAGGAAATGTCCAACGGTGGCAGGTCGGTGTTCAAACAGTAATCATTTGCACAACACACACAGATAATCTAACATACCCACACACAACAATGTATTCCCATTAAATTATCGAAAAGAAAAAAAACTTCTGACAAGCATCCTGTAGTCAACCCACTGTAAATAACCTGCCAGGTGCCAGCCACAGCTAATCTAACATTCCCACATACAACAATGTATTGCCATTAAATCATCCAAGGAAAAAAACTTCTGACAAGCAGCCTGTAGTCAACCCAGTGTAATTCCAGCCATGAGCCAGCCCTGTCCATTGTGAATAGATGGACGCTTTGCGCTTGATGCTGACAGCTGTATGCCCATTTTCTGTTGCCTAAAGAGG
This sequence comes from Salvelinus namaycush, assembly GCF_016432855.1. Lineage (NCBI taxonomy): Eukaryota > Metazoa > Chordata > Actinopteri > Salmoniformes > Salmonidae > Salvelinus > Salvelinus namaycush. Next base: position 14,156,145 of record NC_052310.1, read on the forward strand.
GACTAGGGCGGGGTGACAGTGATAAAGGGTGTATGAGTGGATGCCAGGATCCAGAAGAGACACAGTGAAACAGGCAGAGAATGCTGCCGTCTGACTGTCTGTGTATCTGTCTGTGCATGCGTCGAGTGTACGTGCCTGCCTGCCTGTGTCTGGAACTCTGAGAAGTGCCAAGTCATCACCACCCACATGCATATCAACAGGTAATCATCAGCATAATTCATAATGGAAACATCCTCACAAAACAATCCTTTTCCCCATTCAGATAACTGCTACAACTTCTTTGGATTAGTAATCAAATCTTAATCCCCATTTTACCAACATCTTTCAATATTTCAGCTTTCAGGGATGTGAAATAACAAGCAAAAATGTACTGTTTTCATTCATTCATTCATTGTCAGACTAAGATATTATTTAGAATGAATAACGTGCATTATAAATTACCACCTTAAATTACAAGGGATATCACTTCAATATGTATACAGATGTAGGATCTTAATTTGAACCAGTTTGCTATAGCAGGAAAATAATCTTGCAGAAACAGGAAATGTGAATTAATATGTGGATTTTAATTAACTGACATTTTTGTAGGGGTTAATACATTATCTAATACATTATCCGTAAGGGAAAATTAAGTCTGAAATTTGAACGTTGAAATTACAAACTTCCAAAGCCTTTTTAAATCTCAAATACACTACAAGTTTCCTGCATTGCAGGAAAGTTCTCCTGCAACAGGGCGATCATATTAAGATCATACACCTGTATAACACATTCTGAGTGTTTGTTTAGATTACATCCATCACGGAAAGAATGGATCAATTCCTGTGACAACTGCATTCCTAATTCCTCTGAATGGAGCTGCTGTCTTCAGTTAACCGTTTTGGTGATGGAGAGAGGAGAGGAGAGAGAGGGGGAGAAAGTGAGAGAAGGTGAGAGAGAGAAAGTGTGAGAGGAGAAGGGTGATGGAGAAAATGAGAGGCAGGGTAGTAGAGGAGGATACTCTGCTGGAGGGTTCAGAAATGTGAGAAAACGTCTGAGTATCCTCCACTCACTTCCAATATAGTAAAGCCCTGGTCCTTCATCCAGTGATCTGAACGTCCTGGTTTAATATGCAGCAGGAGGCCTGTTCTTCTTCTCCTCCTCCATCTCTCAACTACCTTTTCCCTCGGTTTCCCTCTCCTCCATCTGCCTCCTCTCTCTCTCTTGCGCTCTCTCTCTCTCTCTCTCTCTCTCTCTCTCTCTCTCTCTCTCTCTCTCTCTCTTGCTCTCTTGCTCTCTCTCTCTCTTGCTCTCTTGCTCTCTTGCTCTCTCTCTCTCTCTCTCTCTCTCTCTCTCTCTCTCTCTCTCTCTCTCTCTCTCTCTCTCTCTCTCTCTCTCTCTCTCTCTTGCATCCCTCGCATCCCTCGCTCCCTGTCCCCCTGAGATATGACAGATTTCTCCTGGGGCTGTTGTTGAGCAGGATGCATAGGTAGCCATTAGGGAGGAGAGGAGCAACTAAAGATGGAGACAACGAGCCAGAAAAGGAGAGGAGTGGTGGACACTTATCATGCAGCGACAGTGCCGAGTGCGCTCCAAACTGTGATACTCCAAATCAGCCCACTACATGTATCTCTTCATCTCTATCAATCACTTCAATAGATTCTTATTCTTGATTTGTATTTTATTCAAAATATCCCACATTTGTCTGAGAAGTAAGACTTTAGAGGACAACTCTAATGGTGGACTGAACACAATAAACAACAACGCTAAATCATTTCCCTTTGTTCCATCCTTTCCTCCTCTTCTTTTTCTCTCTCTATCCATGTGTGTGCCACGCCTTCCATCAGGCCCCACATCAAGCCCCACTCCCACAGTTTGGCCTGTATTAGAGGCACAAGCACGCGTCTACAAGCCCTCATTCACACCGTGCTCACAGACCAGTGTAGCTGACAACTCTATTCCTCATGTGCAGTGCAATGATAAAAGTTACATTCCCCAGCCCAGAAAGCACCGACAAACAGAGAGACCATCAGAGAGACTAGCAGCATGTCTCCTATTATAGTTGCAGTATGGAAGGCTTGTAGGCAGAAGAAAGGAAATAAAGAAAGAGAAAGAGGGAGAAAGAAAGAAATCAATAAAGAGAGAGAGATGCTGTATCATTACACTGTATCACACTGTTCTCTACGTTAATTACACTGTATCACACTGTTCATTATACTGTATCACACTGGTATTTACGTTCATTATACTGTATCACACTGGTCTCTATGTTTATTATACTGTATCACACGGTTCTCTACATTCATTATACTGTATCACACTGTTCTCTATGGTCATTATACTGTATCACACTGTTCTCTACATTCATTACACTGTTCTCTACGTTCATTATACTGTATCACACTGTTCTCTATATTCATTATACTGTATCACACTGTTCTCTACGTTCATTACACTGTTCTCTACGTTCATTATACCGTATCACACTGTTCTCTATATTCATTACACTGTTCTCTACGTTCATTACACTGTATCACACTGTTCTCTACGTTCATAACACTGTTCTCTACGTTCATTATACTGTATCACACTGTTCTCTACATTCATTATACTGTATCACACTGTTCTCTACATTCATTATACTGTATCACACTGTTCTCTACGTTCATAACACTGTTCTCTACATTCATTATACTGTATCACACTGTTCTCTACATTCATTATACTGTATCACACTGTTCTCAACGTTCATTATACTGTATCACACTGTTCTCTACATTCATTATACTGTATCACACTGTTCTCTACGTTCATAACACTGTTCTCTACGTTCATTATACTGTATCACACTGTTCTCTACATTCATTATACTGTATCACACTGTTCTCTACGTTCATTACACTGTATCACACTGTTTTCTACGTTCATTACACTGTATCACACTATTCATTATACTGTATCACACTGTTCTCTACATTCATTATACTGTATCACACTGTTCTCTACATTCATTATACTGTATCACACTATTCATTATACTGTATCACACTGTTCTCTACGTTCATAACACTGTTCTCTACGTTCATTATACTGTATCACACTGTTCTCTACATTCATTATACTGTATCACACTGTTCTCTACATTCATTATACTGTATCACACTGTTCTCTACATTCATTATACTGTATCACACTGTTCTCTACGTTCATAACACTGTTCTCTACGTTCATTATACCGTATCACACTGTTCTCTATATTCATTACACTGTTCTCTACGTTCATTACACTGTATCACACTGTTCTCTACATTCATTATACTGTATCACACTGTTCTCTACATTCATTATACTGTATCACACTGTTCTCTACATTCATTATACTGTATCACACTGTTCTCTACGTTCATAACACTGTTCTCTACGTTCATTATACCGTATCACACTGTTCTCTATATTCATTACACTGTATCACACTGTTCTCTACATTCATTATACTGTATCACACTGTTCTCTACGTTCATAACACTGTTCTCTACGTTCATTATACTGTATCACACTGTTCTCTACATTCATTATACTGTATCACACTGTTCTCTACATTCATTATACTGTATCACACTGTTCTCAACGTTCATTATACTGTATCACACTGTTCTCAACGTTCATTATACTGTATCACACTGTTCTCTACGTTCATAACACTGTTCTCTACATTCATTATACTGTATCACACTGTTCTCTACATTCATTATACTGTATCACACTGTTCTCTACGTTCATTACACTGTATCACACTGTTCTCTACGTTCATAACACTGTTCTCTACGTTCATTATACTGTATCACACTGTTCTCGACATTCATTATACTGTATCACACTGTTCTCAACGTTCATTATACTGTATCACACTGTTCTCTACATTCATTATACTGTATCACACTGTTCTCTACGTTCATTACACTGTATCACACTGTTCTCTACGTTCATTATACTGTATCACACTGTTCTCTACGTTCATTATACTGTATCACACTGTTCTCTACGTTCATAACACTGTTCTCTACGTTCATTATACTGTATCACACTGTTCTCGACATTCATTATACTGTATCACACTGTTCTCAACGTTCATTATACTGTATCACACTGTTCTCAACGTTCATTATACTGTATCACACTGTTCTCTACGTTCATTATACTGTATCACACTGTTCTCTACGTTCATTACACTGTATCACACTATTCATTATACTGTATCACACTGTTCTCTACGTTCATTATACTGTATCACACTGTTCATTACACTGTATCACACTGTTCTCTACGTTCATTATACTGTATCACACTGTTCTCTACGTTCATTACACTGTATCACACTATTCATTATACTGTATCACACTGTTCTCTACATTCATTATACTGTATCACACTGTTCTCTACGTTCATAACACTGTTCTCTACGTTCATTATACTGTATCACACTGTTCTCGACATTCATTATACTGTATCACACTGTTCTCAACGTTCATTATACTGTATCACACTGTTCTCTACGTTCATTATACTGTATCACACTGTTCTCGACATTCATTATACTGTATCACACTGTTCTCTATATTCATTACACTGTATCACACTGTTCTCTACGTTCATTATACTGTATCACACTATTCATTATACTGTATCACACTGTTCTCTACATTCATTATACTGTATCACACTGTTCTCTACGTTCATAACACTGTTCTCTACGTTCATTATACTGTATCACACTGTTCTCGACATTCATTATACTGTATCACACTGTTCTCAACGTTCATTATACTGTATCACACTGTTCTCTACGTTCATTATACTGTATCACACTGTTCTCTACATTCATTATACTGTATCACCGTTCTCTACGTTCATTATACTGTTTTCTACGTTCATTATACTGTATCACACTTTTCTCAACGTTCATTACACTGTATCACACTCTTCGCTACGTTCATTACACTGTATCACACTGTTCATTACACTGTATCACACTGTTCTCTACGTTCATTAGACTGTATCACACTGTTCTCAACGTTCATTACACTGGATCACACTGTTAATTATACTGTATCACACTGTTCTCTATGTTCATTACACTGTATCACTGTTCTCTACATTCATTATACTGTATCACACTGTTCATTACACTGTATCACACTGTTCATTATACTGTATCACACTGTTCATTACACTGTATCACACTGTTCATTATACTGTATCACACTGTTCATTACACTGTATCACACTGTTCTCTACGTTCATTACACTGTATCACACTGTTCATTATACTGTATCACACTGTTCATTACACTGTATCACACTGTTCTCTACGTTCATTACACTGTATCACACTGTTCTCTACGTTCATTACACTGGATCACACTGTTAATTATACTGTATCACACTGTTCTCAACGTTCATTATACTGTATCACACTGTTCTCTACGTTCATTACACTGTATCACACTGTTCTCAACGTTCATTATACTGTATCACACTGTTCTCTACGTTCATTACACTGTATCACACTGTTCTCAACGTTCATTATACTGTATCACACTGTTCTCTACGTTCATTACACTGTATCACACTGTTCTCAACGTTCATTATACTGTATCACACTGTTCATTACACTGTATCACACTGTTCTCTACGTTCATTACACTGTATCACACTATTCATTACACTGTATCACACTGTTCTCTACGTTCATTACACTGTATCACACTGTTCTCTACGTTCATTACACTGTATCACACTGTTTTCTAAGTTCATTACACTGTATCACACTGTTCTCTACGTTCATTACACTGTATCACACTGTTTTCTACGTTCATTACACTGTATCACACTATTCATTACACTGTATCACACTGTTCTCTACGTTCATTATACTGTATCACACTGTTTTCTACGTTCATTACACTGTATCACACTGTTCTCTACGTTCATTACACTGTATCACACTGTTTTCTACGTTCATTACACTGTATCACACTATTCATTACACTGTATCACACTGTTCTCTACGTTCATTACACTGTATCACACTGTTTTCTACGTTCATTACACTGTATCACACTATTCATTACACTGTATCACACTGTTCTCTACGTTCATTATACTGTATCACACTGTTTTCTACGTTCATTACACTGTATCACACTATTCATTACACTGTATCACACTGTTCTCTACGTTCATTATACTGTATCACACTGTTCTCTACGTTCATTATACTGTATCACACTGTTCTCTACGTTCATTACACTGTATCACACTGTTCTCTACGTTCATTACACTGTTCTCTACGTTCATTATACTGTATCACACTGTTCTCTACGTTCATTACACTGTATCACACTGTTCTCTACGTTCATTACACTGTATCACACTGTTCATTACACTGTATCACACTGTTCTCTACGTTCATTACACTGTTTTCTACGTTCATTACACTGTATCACACTGTTTTCTACGTTCATTACACTGTATCACACTGTTTTCTACGTTCATTACACTGTATCACACTGTTTTCTACGTTCATTACACTGTATCACACTGTTCTCTACGTTCATTACACTGTATCACACTGTTCTCTACGTTCATAACACTGTTCTCTACGTTCATTACACTGTATCACACTGTTTTCTAAGTTCATTACACTGTATCACACTATTCATTACACTGTATCACACTGTTTTCTAAGTTCATTACACTGTATCACACTATTCATTACACTGTATCACACTGTTTTCTAAGTTCATTACACTGTATCACACTATTCATTACACTGTATCACGCTGTTCTCTACGTTCATTACACTGTATCACACTGTTTTCTACGTTCATTACACTGTATCACACTGTTTTCTACGTTCATTACACTGTATCACACTGTTTTCTACGTTCATTACACTGTATCACACTATTCATTACACTGTATCACACTGTTCTCTACGTTCATTACACTGTATCACACTGTTCTCTACGTTCATAACACTGTTCTTTACGTTCATTACACTGTATCACACTGTTTTCTAAGTTCATTACACTGTATCACACTGTTCTCTACGTTCATTACACTGTATCACACTGTTCTCTACGTTCATTACACTGTATCACACTGTTCTCTACGTTCATTACACTGTATCACACTGTTCTCTACGTTCATAACACTGTATCACTGTTTTCTACGTTCATTACACTGTATCACACTATTCATTACACTGTATCACACTGTTCTCTACGTTCATAACACTTATCGCTACATTCATTATACTGTATCACACACACTAGACTGCAAATCTTATCAAGTATCAACTTCATCATTCTCTTAATATCTTTGTGAAGAAGATATTTTAGTGAAGAAGCACCCTGTGGTGGAACTACATTCTGCAGATGGCTGTAAGGGAGTGAGTGACTTTCTCACTAGTCCTGGGAGAGAGAATTCTGTCTGGTTTTGGATGCGACAGGATGAACCCAGATGGGTTCAACAGATTGCAGGCATTGTGGGAGCAGTTGAAAAACGAATTTCTCCATTTGTTTACTTGAGATTTTCATGTTCACTCGTTAGTAGCGTAATTGATGGATTTGGGCCAACGGATGCCCAGGCACTGCCCAAACTGGAAAGGGCGCAAGTCACTATGTACTAAGCACTAATGGTTCTCCCGAGGACAAAATTATGCCTATGTGTGTCTATGATGCCTATAAAAAATCCTTGGAGTGGTGATATCATTGACCAGTATGGTGTCAAACATACGGCCTGTGGGTGGTTTGAGTAAAAAAAAAAAAATAATAATAATAATTTTGGTGAAACAAACTCAAAAATTATAATGGACCTATATTCTTGACTTTCCAGCTCGCTAATAATCTCTGTGCAGAGTCAATGGACCTACATTCATACAGTTTATTGACTGTCCAGCTTGCTAATAATCACTAGACAGTCAGGAAGCATCTAAAACTCCAAAAACGTTGGATAGAGGACAATTTTTTTTTATAATAGTGACTGCAAGGAAATATACCCAATTATCAGTGCGACTCTCTGGACCTCGTTAAAGACCGGATGCGGCCCACGGGCAAAATGAGTTAGACACCCCTGGTCTAGATAGAAAATACCTATGATGAACTCCATATTGGTAAAGGGGTGATTACCAAATCAACACAATTAAATTAATCTATTCATTTCTATGGTAAAGCCACTTGGTTTCTAGGCCCATCAAAACTTACACAAGGTTTCAAGTACAGGGTGATTTCTGGCACTATTGAACATTTATCTGTCTTACTTTACATTCTCAGGGATGACATTTAGCAAATTATATATTCTCAACACCTCTATGAACAAGTTCAAGCTTCCATTTAGGCCTAAACCGGAGTGGGAGCCATCTTTATCCAGCGGTTCCCAGGAAGTGACAGCGTCCATGACCCGCAGTCTGAAAGCATCCACTGCTGCAGTTCTGACAGTCACTTTGAATGAGCTTTATTTAAAAAGGTACGTGAGACGAGTGAACGCTCCCTGAAGATCAGTGAACACAGAGCACTGTTCTGACAGATCAGCCCAGCACTGGCTCTCTGCACAGCTCGAGATACTGGCTGTGAGAATGCGAGAATACATACTGAACACACACACACACACATACGTTTCACTGTCTACTTCTTCTCTACATCTGCAGTAGACTTGACGACAAATACAACACAGTCTAACTGGTGTAAACACAACAATCATGCATCTTCTCAAGTAGGTAAATGTTGACCTCCTTAGTCCCTGACATTACTAAGGAATGCTCCATTTTCCCCAAACTGAACTGTTGTCCCCTCCAGCAATAAACACTACTTGTCTGTCTCTCATTCCAGTGGTGTACCAGAGAGGAGCCCACCTCACCGTCTTCCCATCAGCAAGCCTCACAGCAGGAGGCAGAGGAGAAACTGTCAGCGATCTGCTGCTGGAGAACCAGAGAAAGTAATCTTCACATATTTAACAGTATAACTTTAGTACGTCCCCTCGCCCCGACACGGGCGCGAACCAGGGACCCTCTGCATACATCAACAACTGACACCCACGAAGCGTCGTTACCCATCGCTCCACAAAAGCCGCGGCCCTTGCAGAGCAAGGCGCAACACTACTTCTAGGTTTCGGAGCAAGTGACGTAACTGATTGAAACGCTACTAGCGCGTACCCGCTAACTAGCTAGCCATTTCACATCCGTTACACTTACACACACACTTAAATATGAGTCACACACACCGAGCTTGATGAACAACCACCAGGCAATGTGTACCAATGGAGGAGATAAAATGCAGCCAGGGTACTGTATGGTGCTCCTAAACACACACACACAACTTACCATGAGCGTCGCGGTAGTAGGCGTGTGTGACGCTGCGGAATCTTTCTTGCCCAGCAGTGTCCCAGATCTGAGTAGGAAGACATATGACATCATCATCATCCCTCTCCCACTCTATAATGACTGTTCTCACTCATCAATGGGCCTACAGCAGCTACCAGCAGCTCAATGAATGAACTGCTAGGAATAGAGGATCTGAGATATGAATCATGTACATGAAATGCATTTTTCTCTCTGGGAAAATGTATTTTGAATGTAGCCCATTTATAGTAACAATGACTATAATCCACTTTAAATTCACAACGGCAACACCAAGCGCTGCTCGTGTGTACAGTCCTGAAGGGTTGGCTGAGGACACACCTGATTGGCAATGAGCACTTGTTCTCTCTCAAATACACCTTTACAGTTGTTGGTTAGCTAGCTAGCGAATTGTAGCCATATTAGCATTGATGTGAAATCAGTCAAAACACCTCAAAACAAGACGTAGTATCAAGACCAAGATGAAATGAGTCACTTACGAGTCCCCATGTGGCAGTTCCTTGCTATTGTTGGTAGCTATCTGTCCATTCAGAATCACAACAACTCAGACTTCTGCTCCATTGAAGTCAACGTCAACTAACCCATCTTTATGTATTTGTATCCGTTTGATATTTTAAGTAGAAATTGTGCACAAATATTGCATTTTAAAAGTTATATTAATTGAAGTGACCTTTAGTATAGACCACATTGAAAATTTAATAAATCAGATTTTTTATATGAATAAAGACTTGATAAAGTGCCAAAATTCCGCATTTTGACATGTCCCTCCATGCATCACTATCTGTACTTTACTATTTACTCCACACTGCCCTTTCCCACCTGGACAAAAGGAACACCTACGTGAGAATGCTTTTCATTGACCACAGCTCAGCGTTCAACACCATAGTGCCCTCAAAGCTCATCATAAAGCCAAGGACCCTGGGACTAAACACCTCCCTATGTGACTGGATCCTGAACTTCCTGACGGGTAAGGGTAGGCAACAACACATCTGTCACACTGATCCTCAACACGGGGGCCCCTCAGGGGTGCATGCTTAGCCCCCTCCTGTATTTCCTGTTCACCCACGACTGCGTGGCCAAGCACAACTCCAACAACATCATTAAGTTTGCCGACGACACAACGGTGGTAGGCCTGATCACCGACAATGAGACAGCCTATAGGGAGGAGGTACTTTACTTTATTTAGTAAATATTTTCTTAACTATTATTTTTCTTAAAACTGCATTGTTGTTTAAGGGCTTGTAAGTAAGCATTTCACGGTACGGACTACACCTGTCGTGACAAATACAATTTGATTTGATTTGATTTCCAATGGCACGCTATTTCTCTCTCACACTATCCATCTATCTATCCATCTATCTATCCCTCTATCTATCCCTCTATCTATCCCTCTATCTATCCCTCCATCCCTCCATCTATCTATCTATCTATCCATCTATCCATCTATCCATCTATCCATCTATCCATCTATCCATCTATCCATCTATCCATCTATCCATCTATCTATCTATCTATCTATCTATCTGGGCCTGGTTTCCCAAAAGCATCTTCAGACTACGTTCATCATTAGAACCTTTGCAGGCGCCTCCCGCCTCCGTTAGATCTCCGAGCTGTTTCTCGAAACCCTCGTTACTAAAGTTGCTCTTGAAAATGCTCGTTGTTGTTTTTGTTTTTTTACTTGCCTCACACTTGACCCCCCCCCCCCCCCCCCCCCCCCCTCAACTATCACTGACTTTACTGATAGCGAGTTTATTGAGGAAAAATGTACTTACCATGATTGAGATATGTGGTTGTCCCACCTAGCTATCTTAAGGTGAACGCACTAACTGTAAGTTGCTCTGGATAAAAGCGTCTGCTAACTGACTAAAATGTCAAATGTAATGAGAGACGGGGTGTGGGTATGAATACTAAATGTAGAGAGAAGGGAAGGCAAGGGAGATGACACACACAGACACATAGATACACAGGCATGGACACAGACACACACATAGACATGCAAACATGCAAGTATATACACCCACACACAGACACACACACACATGTATACCCATCCCTGTCTCATCTGACAGCTATGCCAAATATTCTGTCAGTTCTACTCATGTGGACAATAACATGTTACATGGAAGATAGCCAACACATCACAAAGTGTGGAACAATTGCAGTCATGTCCAGTCTATCATGATTACCTTTCCTACTTTCAAAACAGCAATCACCTTCAGCTTCTATTATGTGAAATCAGACACCAGAAGTAATTAAAGTGCGATTGGTGTCTTTGAACTAAGCAATGGACACATACATCTTCTATAGCAGCATTACAGATGTAGGAATTTCCTGCAATGCAGGACATTTAAAACATGTAGTGTATTTGAGGTTTAAAAAGGCTTTTGAAGTTTGTAATTTCCACTTTGAAATTTCAGCATAAATTTTCCCTTTCGAAAAATGTATCAACCTCGAAAAAACGTTTATTAATTATAATCCACATAATAAATTACATTTCCTGTTGCTGCAGGATTCTTTTCCTGCTGTGGCAAACTGGCATATATTAAAATCCTACATCTGCATGATTACACAACACTGATAACAGTGTGTGTCTGTCTGACAAACAGAACAGAATAATCCTAATGGACAGTGTAATATCTACAGAGAGTCTTCAGGCTACGTCCCAAATAGCACTCAATTTCCTTTATAGTGCATTACTTTTGACCAGAACCCTATCGGTCTTGGTCAAAAGTAGTGCACTAAATAGGGAATAGGGTGCGATTTGGGACAATGTCTTCAGTCTGGAACCCAGCGGGGCTAATCGACTGTTAGAGATAAACGATGGACTTCATTAAAGCCTCATTTAAAGTTGACGTCATCCTACCTCTGTCTGTCTGGAGATGGAGACGTATGCAGAGTATTTACATAGAGAGGACAATGCTGGAACAGCAGAATATTGGCATCTGCTAACTCTGACAGATATTTGGCACACACACACACACACACACACACACACACACACACACACACACACACACACACACACACACACACACACACACACACACACACACACACACACACACACACACACACACACACACACACACACACACCCACACAGACAGATACAAACAGACAGAGAGACAGACACACAAACACACAATATTCAAGAACGAACATGAAATGAAAATGCGTTAAGGTTAAAAAAAGTTATTTGTCTTACCTGCAGTTTGACCTTCAGCGCATCAATGTTCAACACTTTATTCTGAAAGACACAAGGGCAGAAAAATAATAGGTTTTCAAACAGTAAAACATTGAACAGAATATGTCCTTTGATTCAGATGGAGCTCTTGGCAAAACAAGGACAACATTGAGATTACTGTTAAAAGAAAGTGATGCTTATATAACAGTATGAAGATCCTTGCTTGTAGACAACATGTAATGAAGTGAAAGATTCTTGGAAGTATTTCCCGTTATTTACATGCTCAGGGTGTGTAAGTGCCCCCCTCACCCCACCTGGTTGACTTTGATCACTGCTATCACCAGTATAACTGTACTGGCTGAGACCGTACGGCTCAGTCACACTGCTGCCTGGCTGTTACACAGTGTTTCATCACCTTAACCCTCAGCCATGGCTAAGCAGTTTTGGCCAAAACACTGCTATGACAAACACACGTCGGCATGTGAGCACAAACACAAGCATGTAGGCACGGGTACACACAAGCGTGGGTACACACATATCATGCTGTTGCGCATACACACACACACACACACACACACACACACACACACACACACACACACACACACACACACACACACACACACACACACACACACACACACACACACACACACACACACACACACACACATACACACACACACACACACACACACACACACACAGAGAGTGAGTTACAGGGCATTGAGGGTCACAGTCAAGGCTACCACATTGTGTCTTGATCATTCAGTTGGGCCTGTATGGGGCAGGTTACAGTGTCCTGTAGCATACAGACAAACAGTCACACCTAAATGGCCCGGTGTTAATGTTACTGCTCTGCTGTTAAACTGTCTCTATGGGGATATGACTGTTTTACAGTTACTGGGAGACTGTATGGAGCAGCTGTTCCACAGCACGATGATATGATGCTAGATGTGAATCACTATTATCCATGCTGTCAATTTGCAGTTTGAAGGTTATCTGTAAATCAATGAGAAACAATGTGAGAGAGAAATGTGACTACTCATTTTTGTTTGTGCAAATGACAACATGGAAGTTCAGTGAGTGGATTGGTGAAAAGAAAGCTGACTGGATTCTTCAGGAATCCAATCCATTTAGGACCTTGGCAGAAGAGTGGAGAAGTAGGGAGAGGCGAGGTTTAGAGAGGAAGTCTGAGCTGGCCAATGACATACTGGATCCAACATTCCTTGTGAGAAGGAAGAAGCTCTGATTACTAAACCTGAACCAAGACAATTCTCTTTCCTCATGCATTCTCTCTCCTTGATCTCTGCTCTCGTCTCTCGCTCTGTCTCTCTCTCTCTGTCACCCTGTCGTTCTCTCTCGTTCTGTCCCTCTCTCTTTCTCTGCCATTCTCACTCTCATCACTCACTCATATTCTCTTGCTCTCCTCTTTCTCTCTCTCCATGCTGTCAGTAGTATTAGTGATGGAGACTGCGTTGACGTCATTTTTCTTAAACTCAGTGAGGCTTCTGTCCCTGGCAGCACCCCACAATGCACATGCAGACCACACTACCTACCGAGAGAGTTCTCATCTATATTCTTCATAGCTGTTTACATACCACCACAGTCAGAGGCTGGCACCAAGATAGCATTGCATGAGCTCTATTCCGCCATAAGCAAACAAGAAAACGCCCAACCAGAGGTGGCACTCCTAGTAGCCGGGGACTTTAATGCAGGGAAACTTAAATCAGTTTAACCTAATTTCTATCAACATGATAAATGTGCAACCAGAGGAAAAAGACCTCTGGACAACCTATACTCCACACACAGAGATGCATACAAAGCTCTCCCTCGCCCTCCATTTGGCAAATCTGACGATAATTCTATCCTCCTGATTCCTTCTTACAAGCAAAAATTAAAACAGGAAGCACCAATGACTAAATCAATAAAAAAGTGGTCAGATGAAGCAGATGCTAAGCTACAGGACTGTTTTGCTAGCACAGACTGGAATATGTTCCGGGATTCTTCCAATGGCATTGAGGAGTACACCACAACTGTCATTGACTTCATCAATAAGTGCATCGATGATGTCGTTCCCACAGTGACCGTACGGACAAACCCCAATCAGAAACCATGGATTACAGGCAGCATCCACACTGAGCTAATGGCTAGAGCTGCAGCATTCAAGGAGCAGGACTCTAGCCCGGAAGCTTATAAGAAATCCCACTATGGGATTTACAGGACAAAGATCAAGTCGTACTACACCGGCTCTGACGCTCGTCAGATGTGGCAGGGCCTGCAAACCATTACAGACTACAAAGGGAAGCACAGCCGAGAGCTGCCCAGTGACACGAGCCTACCAGACGAGCTAAACTACTTCTATGCTCGCTTCGAGGCAAATAACACTGAAACAAGCATGAGAGCACCAGCTGTACCGGAAGACTGTGTGATCACGCTCTCCGCAGCTGATGTGAGTAATACCTTTAGACAGGTCAACATTCACAAGGCCGCAAGGCCAGATGGATTACCAGGACGTGTACTGCGAGCATGCGCTGACCAACTAGCAAGTGTCTTCACTGACATTTTCAACCTCTCTCCTTGTCCGAGTCTGTAATACCAACATGTTTTAAGCAGACCACCATAGTGCCTGTGCCCAAGAACACTAAGGTAACCTGCCTAAATTACTACCGACCTGTAGCACTCACGTCTGTAGCCATGAAGTGCTTTGAAAGGCTGGTCATGGCTCACATGAACACCATTATCTCAGAAACCCTAAACCCACTCCAATTTGCATACCGCCCCAACAGATCCACAGATTATGAAGTCTCTATTGCACTCCACACTGCCCTATTCCCACATGGACAGAAGGAACACCTATGAGAGAATGATATTCACTGACTACAGCTCAGCGTTCAACACCATAGTGCCCTCAAAGCTCATCAATAAGCTAAGAACCCTGGGACTAAACACCTCCCTCTGCAACTGGATCCTGGACTTCCTGATGGGCCGCCCCCAGGTGGTAAGGGTAGGTAACAACACATCCGCCATGCTGATCCTCAACACAGGGGCCCCTCAGGGGTGCTTGCTCAGCCCCCTCCTGTACTCGCTGTTCACTCATGACTGCACGGCCAGGCACAACTCCTACACCATCATTAAATTTGCCGATGACACAACAGTGTCAGAAGGTCAGAGACCTGGCTGTGTGGTGCGAGGACAACAACCACTCCCTCAACGTGATCAAGACAAATGAGATGATTGTGGACTACAGGAACAAGGGGACCGAGCACGCCCCCATTCTCATCAACGGGGCTGCAGTGGAGCAGGTTGAGAGCTTCAAGTTCCTTGGTGTCCACATTACCAACAAACTAACATGGTCCAAGCACACCATGACAGTCGTGAAGCGGGCAGGACAAAACCTATTCCCCCTCAGGAGACTGAAAAGATTTGGCATGGGTCCTCAGATCCTCAAAAGGTTCTACAGCTGCACCATCGAGAGCTTCCTGACTGGTTGCATTACTGCCTGGTACGGCAACTGCTCGGCCTCCGAACGCAAGGCACTACAGAGAGTAGTGCGAACGGCCAAGTACATCACTGGGGCCAAGCTTCCTGCCATCCAGGACCTCTGTACCAGGCGGTGTCAGAGGAAGGCCCTGAAAATTGTGAAAGACTCCAGCCACCCTAGTCATAAACTGTTCTCTCTGCTACCACACGGCAAGCGGTACCGGAGTGCCAAGTCTTGGTCCAAGAGGCTTCTAAACAGCTTTTACCCCCAAGCCATAAGACTTCTGAACATCTAGTCAAATGGCTACCCAGACTATTCACATTGCCCCCACCCCTCCCCTCTCCACACCACTGCCACTCTCTGTTGTCATCTATGCATAGTCACTTTAATTAACTCTACCTACGACTTGAGGTTTTTGAGGACGGATAATGGCGGACGGAAGACAGAATGGTGCGGCAGGTGCCGCTTCTCATACGAATGCCGTTATTTTACCTAAAACATCAGGTGTACGCCGACCCCAGCTAAGTAACTCATGCAAAGAGGTAAAGCCCAATTATGTGTTTTATCTCCAGTACTTTGCCATGATTGTCAGTTATGTAGCTGCTCTACTGATAATCTCAGTGCGTCCTTGCTGGGATGACACAATCAGTCTACTACCGGAGAATATCAACACCAAACACATTGGTTCACCGTTCCACGGGAGCGGACAGTACACAGCATACCATAATGTTCTGAATAATGGCCAAGTCTACCTCGCTCCCTATTCCACTGAACCGCTTAGGCGTAACAAACACAAATCCAACATTTATCGGAAACTGTTAAACTACCTGTTCACTACCCTCCTGCTCTCCAGGGATGTGCAACTCAATCCTGGGCCTAACATCACCGAGCCAGCGATACTCACCGGAAAGCAGTGGATGGCCTCGTCCACTGATCGTCGCCGCTGTGGAAGTGGGTGAGTGCTATGGTCCCATTGTTGAGTTGTCATGTGATAACCCACTAGAATGTGTTGGCCTGAACGTTACACTTTCTCCCCAAATGTCTTTTACCCTTATTGGAATGTATAGGCCACCTTCCACCAAAAGTGTGTTTTTTGATCAGTTTAATAACATGATTAGGGAATGTGATTTTGGGAAAGAAGTCATCTTAATGGGAGATTTTAATATTAATTATGAAGACAAGTCTTGTAGGAAAACCCTCAAACGGATCACTAATACCTTTGACCTTACACAGCTAGTTAAAGGGCCAACCAGGGTGACTTGTTGCTCTAAAACACAGATTGATTTGGTGTTCAGTAATAAACCAGAGAGAGTGACTAAATCATTCAATATGGTTACTGGGCTATCTGATCATAATCTGACACTTATAGCCAGAAAGCTGTCTAAGAGCAGGTTTAACCTCTCTACTGTTAGAAAGCCGGATCAACTAAGAATACCTAAGAGTGAATTAAACTATTTTGAAAACGCAATTAAGGGAATTAACTGGAATGATCTCTTGTCCTATACAGACGTGGAAGCTGATAGTCAGGTTTTTCTATCCACAATCCAGACTACAATAAATGGTTTCCTAAAGAAAATCAAATCCAAACCTGGCCAAAAGAGCACTCTTCCTTGGCTAAATGGAGAAATCTGGAAATTGATGAAAGAACGAGATTATGCTCTAAAAATAGCCCTAAGATCCAAATTAGAGCATGACAGACGTAGGTTTACCATGTTGAGAAATAAGGTGATGAAAGAAATCAGACAGGCCAAGGCAAACTTTTGTATTAACATAATTGGTGAAGCAAAGGGAAATTCTAAATTGATCTGGGAGAATATAAAAACGTTAACAGGGAAAGACCATAGTAACACTGCAAAAAGACTAGAAATCATGGTGAATAACAATCTAACACAGGATGCAGTCGAAATAGCAATAGCGTTCAATTCCTACTTTATTGTCAGGGTACTGACACAGAACCCCTCCACTGGTTTCTTGGGCTCAGTGCTAGTGAATGACGCTCAACCTGTCTTCATCATAAGGGAGGTTTCTGAGTCAAAGGTGAACAAGGTGATTAGCTCACTAAAGAACTCTAAAGCCAAAGATGTGCTTGGGCTGGACTCTACCTTTCTTAAAAACTACAAGGAGTCACTCATTGGCCCCATTACTAAGGTCACCAACACATCTATTGGTCTGGGGGTGTTTCCAAGGGTATGGAAGTCGGCCATAATAACGGCCATCTTTAAATCGGGCGACCCTGCTGACGTGAGTAACTACAGGCCCATTAGTATACTACCTGTGGTGTCAAAGGTTGTTGAAAAGTGTGTAGCAGAACAACTGATTGCCCACCTCAACAACAGCCCCTTCACATTACACTCCATGCAGTTTGGCTTCAGAGCGAAACACTCCACAGAAACGGCCAACTACTTTCTTCTGGAAAATGTGAAGTCCAAGATGGACAACGGGGGCGTTGTTGGGGCTGTGTTTCTGGACCTAAGGAAGGCTTTTGATAATGTTAACCATGAGATTCTCATTTCAAAATTGTCCAAGTTCAACTTTTCCCCCGATGCCTAGAGATGGATGAAATCATACCTTGAAGGCAGAACTCAGTGTGTCAGAGTGAGCAATGAGCTGTCGCCCACTCTTAGCTATGATGTGGGCGTGCCCCAAGGGTCAATACTGGGGCCCCTCCTGTTCAGCCTGTACATTTATGATCTGCCTTCTGTCTGTACTGGGTCTGAAGTTCAAATGTATGCAGATGATACAGTGATATATGTGCATGCAAAGAGCAAACAACAAGCTGCACAAGAACTCACTACTGTAATGGTCCAGGTTACAAAGTGGCTCAGTGACTCATGTTTGCATCTCAATGTGAAAAAAAATGTTTGCATGTTCTTCACAAAGAGGGCAACAGATGCTACTGAGCCAGATGTCTACGTGTCAGGGGAGAAGCTCCAGGTGGTATCTGATTTTAAGTACCTTGGCATCATACTTGATTCCAACCTTTCTTTTAAAAAGCATGTGAAAAAGGTAATTCAAATAACCAAATTCAACCTAGCTAATTTCCGATTTATACGAAATTGTTTGACTGCAGCGGTAGTAAAACTGTACTTCAAATCTATGATACTCCCCCACTTAACATACTGCTTGATTAGTTGGGCCCAAGCTTGCTGTACAACATTAAAACCTATTCAGTCTGTCTACAAACAGGCTCTCAAAGTGCTTGATAGGAAGCCCAATAGCCATCATCACTGTTACATCCTCAGAAAGCATGAGCTCCTGAGTTGGGAAAATCTTGTGCAATACACCGACGCATGTCTTGTATTCAAGATCCTAAATGGCCTGGCTCCCCCTCCACTCAGTATTTTTGTTAAACAGAAAACCCAAACATATGGCAGCAGATCCACAAGGTCTGCCATGAGAGGTGACTGTATAGTTCCCTTAAGGAAAAGCACCTTTAGTAAATCCGCTTTCTCTGTGAGAGCTTCCCATGTCTGGAATACACTGCCATCAGACACACATAACTGCACCACATATCACACTTTCACAAAATGCATGAAGACATGGCTAAAGGTCAATCAGATTTATGAGCATGGTCCCTAGCTGTGTGTTGCCGCTTTCCATGTCTGTTGTCTGTAACTTGTGAGGTGTGGAAACACTTTGTTGTTTTTATGAATTTTGTCTTGCTGCTTTTTGTTCTATGTTGCTCTGTCTGTATGCTACGTCTTGCTTGTCCTATGTTGCTCTGTCTGTATGCTACGTCTTGCTTGTCCTATGTTGCTCTGTCTGTATGCTACGTCTTGCTTGTCCTATGTTGCTCTGCGTGTGCTCACTGCTCAATGATTGTCTATATTGTAATTGTTTTTAATAACCTGCCCAAGGACTGCGGTTGAAAATTAGCCGGCTGGCTAAAACCGGCACTTTTACTAAAACGATGGTTAATGTGCACTGTCCCTGTAAAAATAAAATCAACTCAACTCAAATAAACATGTACATCAACTAACCGGTGCCCCCAAACATTGACTCTGTACCGGCACCCCCCTGTATATATTGTTATTTTTTACTGCTTCTCTTTAATTACTTGTTAGTTTTATCTCTTATTCTTATACGTATTTTTTGAAACTGCACGGTCGGTTAGGGGCTCGCAAATAAGCATTTCACTGTAAGGTCTACACCTGTTGTATTCGGCGCGTGTGACTAATAAAAATGTATTTGATTTGATCCTGAAGATGAAACTCTTCCGTCCGTTGGATGCCTATGCATTCCTCAGGTGTGTACGAGAGTACCTGTTGTGTTTATAGATGCCTGTGAATTGATCATTACCTATTCAAGTCAATGGGCCTGTGATGTATGGACGGCCGGCCATATTGAGTGTACACATGAGGGTGTAGTTAAACTGCCGTGGTCTTAGGTGCTTTTCCAATTCTAGAGTTTCCATGGAAGCAACCCCCATGCTGTGAGGTGAACGTAAAACTATTGTTCTGACACTAATTATATCTACAACACTGTAAAACTCTATAATAGGGTGCAGTCATTTACATAAATCACCTAGATTACATTCAAGCAGGCATTAGCCAGACATAATTAAATAACGAACACTTTAATTACCACTAGCCAAACAGGGCTGATTATATCAACACTTAATGTTTCTGAGCTGGGAGAGAACAAGAAACAGAGCGAGGAGAGACTTAAATCTATACCTGTCCCATGTCATAAAAATGTAGTGCAAGGCGTTTAATGAGGGCAGCTGGTAGCCTAGTGGTTAGAGCGTTGGGCCAGTAACCGAAAACACAAGGTGAAAAATCTGTTGATGCCGACTTAACCCTAATTTGATCCAGGGGCGCAGTACTACTATGGCGGACCATGTAAAACAACACATTTTACTGCACCTATCTGGTGTATGTGACAATAAAACTTTTTTATGTGGCGAGAAGAAATTCCTGGCCCTAGTACTTTCTGCAGGTGTTTGGTTTTCTTACTAATTCTCCTCAGCTTGTGTAACCCAGACATACATGAGGGTAGCTGCCATTTTAGCTTAGTGCTGTGCCAACAAGCCTGGAGGAAATGGACCTGTGTTTGAGATAACACACACACACGTGCAAGCACACGCACACACACACGCACACACACATACACAAACAAAACACAGGCACATGCACACACATTCACACTCCTTCCTCTAAAGCATGAAACACACCGAGAATCTCACTGCCGATAGACTGCTGAGAGGTACTTATCACAGTGGTAGGCCGTTCCTTCTCTTGCTAGAACAAAAGCAGTACCTGCTGTGTGCCGGGACCGGCTAGCGACGAACCTACCGATTCTACTTGTAGATTCGCAATGCTCGTCAGTCACCAACAACTTGAGCCAATCAGAGAGTGCAAAAATGTTATCTGTACATCCATGGATGAGCCAGGCACACTTCATATGCAATGAAGCTATGGGATGGTAGCTAGCTAAGTGCACAGACGTAATGCACACAACACTTAATACTTCCTCAAAGCTAGCTAACTACTGTAGCTAGTAATGACATTATAATTAAATCACAATGGATTAGTTCGTTTCCATGAAACAGCTGTCTATGTTAGCTGCCGAGTTCGTGCAGTGTCCTTAGCTAGCTAGCTAATTGTTGTGCTAGCTAGTGAATATGCTAATGTTAGCTAGCTGGCTAAACATTTGGCTACGGGCTGGCAGTATGGATTATGAAGAGTGAATTAAATTGTCTCTTCGTCATCTTGCTAAGAAGTTATCTAGCTGTGGTCATCTAGCTAGTATCAAAATCGCTTTCTACCAAATCGCAACATTAGCGCAGATAGCTTGGAATCTAGACCATAAGCAATACGCACGGATATGCATTGCCAAGCAACGCTACTGCCACCTTCTGGTTTGGAGTATTTTAACAAGGCTGAGTGGCTGACGACTTCCAAGGTCTTTGCTGTGTGAACACAAAAGAGATTCACTTCCGACAATCTGTTCAGAGGTCCTAAGTACTATCGCTAGGCAAATGTTTGACAATCCTACCGCTGTCTGATCCAATGCAGCCATTTTTATCTCAATATCAAATATTTTGTTCTAGCAAGAGATTTCTGGGTAACAATTGTGATTGTTTTCAAATCAAATATTGTGGTCACATGCGTCGAATACAAGAGGTGTTGTCACGCCCTGACCATAGAGAGCCCTCGGGGTTCTCTATGGTGCAATAGGTCAGAGCGTGACTAGGGGGGGTTTCTAGTTATTATAGTTCTATGTTGGTGTGTGAGTATGGTTCCCAATTGGAGGCAGCTGAATATCATTGCCTCTAATTGGGGATCATACTTAGTGTGTCCCTTTTCCCACCTGCGTTGTGGGATATTGTTTTGTTAGTGCCTATGTGCGCTACGTACTGCACGTTTATTAATTCTTTGTTGTTTTTGAAGTTTCACTGTAATAAATATGTGGAACTCTACTCACGCTGCGTCTTGCTCCGATTTATATATATAACGATCGTGACAGGTGTAGGCTTTACCGTCAAATGTTTTCTTACGAGCCCATCCCCAACCCCAAAAATATTTGCTAAATAAAAAAAAGGAAATAGTAACAATAAAATATCAACAACGAGGCTATATACATGGAGTACCAGAACCAAGTCAACGTGCAGGGGTACAAGGTAGTTGAGGTAATTCAGTACGTACAGTTGAAGTCGGAAATGTACATACACCTTAGCCAAAATGACTTGTGTCATGCACAAAGTATATGTCCTAACCAACTTGCCAGAACTATAGTTTGTTAACAAGAAATGTGTGGAGTGGTTGAAAAACGAGTTTTAATGACTCCAACCAAAGTGCATGTAAACTTCCGACTTCAACTGTACATGAAGCTAGGGGTAAAAGAGACAAGGCAATCAGGATATAAAATAAACAGAGTAGCAGCAGTATGTGAAGAGTGTGAAAGAGTGAGAAAGTTTGTCTGTAAGTGTGTGTGTGGTATCAATATGTGTATGTTTTGTGTGTGTGAGCATATGTAGTGTGTGTGTGTGTGTGTGTGTGTGTGTGTGTGTGTGTGTGTGTGTGTGTGTGTGTGTGTGTGTGTGTGTGTGTGTGTGTGTGTGTGTGTGTTGGAGTGTCAGTGTAGTATGTGTGGGTAAAGTCTAGTAAGTGTGCATAGAGCCAGTGCAAAAAAAGTTGGTCAATGCAGTAGTCCAGGTAGCCATTTGATGAACTGTCAGCAGTCTTATGACTTGGCGGTAGAAGCTGTTTAGGGTGCTGTTGATTCCAGTCTTGGTGCATCCGTACTGCTGGCTGTGCAGTAGCAGACAGTCTATGACTTGGGTGGCTGGAGTCTTTGACCATTTTTAGGGCCTTCCTCTGACAACGCCTGGTATTTAGGTCCTGGGTGGGAGGGAGCTCGGCCCCAGTGTTGTACTGGGCCGTACGCACTACCCTCTGTAGCGCCTTAGAGTCAGATGCCAAGCAGTTGCCTTATCAAGCGGTGATGCAGCCAATAAAGATGCTCTCAATGGTGCAGCTATAGAACCTTTTGAGAATCTGAGCGATTATGCCAAATCTTTTCAGCCTCCTGAGGAGGAAGAGGTTTTGTCGTGCCGTCTTCACGACTATGTTGGTGTGTGTGGACCATGATAACTCCTTAGTGAATGGGACACCGAGGAACTTGAAGCTATAGACCTGCTCCACTACAGCCCTGTCGATGGGGGCTTGCTCGGCGCACCTTTTCCTATAGTCCATAATCAACTCCTTTGACTTGCTGACATTGAGGTAATGTCACACCCTGATCTGTTTCACCTGTCTTTGTGCTCGTCTCCACCCCCCTCCAGGTGTCGCCCATCTTCCCCATTGTATTTATACCCGTGTTCTCGGTTTGTCTGTTGCCAGTTCGTTTTGTTCGAGAAACCTACCAGCATTTGTTCCTCTGCTCCTGTCTGTTTCTTGCTCCTGTTTCCTAGTCCTTCCCGGTTTTGACCCTTCTGCCTGCCCTGACCCTGAGCCTGCCAGACGTTCTATACCTTGCCCCACCTCACTGGATTATTGACCCCTGCCTGCCCTGACCTTGAGACTGCTTGCCGTTCTGGATGGATGCAGGTAGAACATGTCCCGGTTCTGGAAGGCATTCTCTGGATGACTGACCCCTGCCTGCCTTTGACCTGTCATTTGCCTGCCCCTGTGTTAGAAATAAACTTTTGTTTCTTCGACACTGCCTGCATCTGGGTCATACCTGACATGTGATAGGTAAAGGTTGTTGTCCTGGCAGCACACTGCCAGGTCTTTGACCTCCTCCCTGTATGCTGTCTCACTGTCGTCGGTGATCAGGCCTACCACCATCGTGTTGTCTGCAAACTTAATGAGGTTGGGGGAGTCGTGCGCGGCCACACAGTCGTGGGTGACCATTATGAAAAAAGCAACATGTTCTACCTGTATCCATGCCATCACAAGATTACTATCCACAATCGCAAGAAAATAGGTACCCCATAACAACCCTTGTCCAGTACAAAACCTTTTAAACATGACTATACCATTACTGTATTACAACACCGATCAATAGCTCCCACAGTCTCCAGGCCCACCCACCGATATATAATGCATGGGCTTCACCTCCCCCAGAACAGCGTGCCCTTTTCCTCAGTCTTCCTCTTCACCTGCTTCATGCATTAATCAGAAAGGGGCCTAACGCCAAACCTCACAGGATAATAAAACCAGACAATCTAATTAAATCAAATGTTATTGGTCACATACACATGGTTAGCAGATGTTAATGCGAGTGTAGTGAAATGCTTGTGCTTCTAGTTCCGACAGTGCAGTAATATCTAACAAGTAATCTAACAATTCCCCAACAACTACCTAATAGACACAAATCTAAAGGGATGGAATAAGATAATGTAAATTGAAATATGTGGATGAGCAATGGCCGAGCGGCATAGGCAAGATGCAATAGATGGTATAAGATACAGTATATACATATGAGATGAGTAATGTAAGATATGTAAACACTATTAAAGTGGCATTGTTTAAAGTGACTAGTGAGTCTATGTAGGCAGCAGCCTCTCTGAGTTAGTGATTGCTGTTTAGCAGTCTGATGGCCATGAGATAGAAGCTGTTTTTCAGTCTCTCGGTCCCAGCTTGATGCACCTGTACTGACCTCGCCTTCTGGATGGTAGCGGGGTGAACAGGCAGTGGCTTGGGTGGTTGTTGTCCTTGATGATCTTTTTGGCCTTCCTGTGACATCGGGTGCAGTAGGTGTCCTGGAGGGCAGGTAGTTTGCCCCCGGTGATGCGGTGTACAGACCTTACCACCCTCTGGAGAGCCTTGCAGTTGAGGGTGGTGCAGTTGCCGTACCAGGCGGTGATACAGCCCGACAGGATATTCTCAATTGTGCATCTGTAAAAGTTTGTCAGGGTTTTGGGTGACAAGCCACATTTCTTCAGCCTCCTGAGGTTGAAGAGGCGCTGTTGCACCTTCTTCACCACACTGTCTGTGAGGGTGGACCATTTCAGTTTGTCTGTGATGTGTACGCCGAGGAACTTAAATCTTTCCACCTTCTCCACTACTGTCCATTTAATGTGGATAGGGGGGTGCTCCCTCTGCTGTTTCCTGAAGTCCACGATCATCTCCTTTGTTTAGTTGACGTTGAATGAGAGGTTGTTTTCCTGACACCACACTCCGAGTGCCCTCACCTCCTCCCTCTGGGCTGTCTCGTCGTTGTTGGTAATCAAGCCCACTACTGTTGTGTCGTCTGCAAACTTGATGATTGAGTTGGCGGCGTGCGTGGCCACGCAGTCATGGGTGAACAGGGAGTACAAGAGGGGGCTGAGCATGCAGCCTTGTGGGGCCCCAGTGCTGAGGGTCAGCGAAGTGGAGATGTCGTTTCCTACCTTCATCACCTGGATGCGGCCGGTCAGAAAGTCCAGGACCCAATTGCATAGGGCGGAGTTGAGACCCAGGGCCACCAGCTTAATGATGATGAGCTTGGAGGGTACTATGGTGTTGAATGCTGAGCAGTAGTCAATGAGCAGCATTCTTGCCCTATCCCTCTTGTCCAGATGGGATAGGGCAGTGTGCAGTGTGATGGCGATTGCATCGTCTATGGACCTGTTGGGGCGGTATGCCAACTGAAGTGGGTCTAGGGTGGCAGGTAAGGTGGAGGTGATATGATCCTTGACTAATCTCTCAAAGCACTTCATGATGACAGAAGTAAGTGCTACGGGGCGATAGTCATTTAGTTGAGTTATCTTTGCCTTCTTGGGTACAGGAACAATGGTGGCCATCTTGAAGCATGTGGGGACAGCAGACTGGGATAGGAGCGATTGATTATGTCCGTAAACACACCAGGTCTGTGCATGCTCTGAGGATGCGGCTAGGGATGCCCTCTGGGCCAGCAGCCTTGCAAGGGTTAACATGTTTAAATGTCTTACTCACGTCGGCCACAGAGAAGGAGAGGGGGGGCCCGCAGTCCTTGTTAGCGGGTCGCGTCGGTGGCACTGTATTAACCTCAAAGGGGGCAAAGAAGGTGTTTAGTTTGTCTGGAAGCAATACGTTGGTGTCCGTGACGTGGCTGGTTTTCTTTTTATAGTCCGTAATTGCCTGTAGACACTGCCACATGCGTCTCGTGTCTGAGCAGTTGAATTGCGACTCCACTTTGTCCATATACCGATAATTCGCTTGTTTGATTGCCTTGCGGTGGGAATAACTACACTGTTTATATTCGGCCATATTCCCAGTCCTCTTTCCATGGTTAAATGCGGTGGTTCACACTTTCAGTTTTGCGCGAATGCCGCCATCCATCGATGGTTTTTGGTTAGGGTAGATTTTAATAGTCACAGTGGGTACAGCATCTCCATTGCACTTCCTTTTAACTCATTTACCGAGTCAGCATATAGATCGATGTTATTCTCTGAGGCTGCCCGGAACATTTCCCAGACCGCCTGATCAAAACAATCTTGAGGCGTGGATTCCGATTGGTCAGACCAGCGTTGAATGGTTCTAGTCATGGGTACATCCGGTTTGAGTTTCTGCCTATAGGACGGTAGGAGCAAGATGGAGTCGTGGTCGGATTTGCCGAAGGGAGGGTGAGGGAGGGCCTTGTATGCATCGCGGAAGTGATAGCCTTGTTCTCAAATTTGCTTTGTTAAAACCCCCAGCTACAATAAATGCAGCCAGGATATATGGTTTCCAGTTTACATAGAGTCCAGGGAAGTTCCTTGAGGGCCACCGTGGTATCTGCTTGAAGGGGTATAAACACAGCTGTGACGATAACTGACAAGAATTCCCTTGGGAGATAATATGGTCGGCATTTGATTGTAAGGAATTATAGGTCAGGTGAACAGAAGGACTTGAGTTCCTGTATGTTGTTATGTTACACCATGAGTCGTTAATCATGAAGCATACACCCCCGCCCTTCTTCTTCCCATAGAGACGTTTATTTCTGTGAGCGCGATGCATGAAGAAACCTGGTGGCTGTACCGACTCCGACAACATATCCCGAGAGAGCTATGTTTCCGTGAACAGAGAATGTTACAATCTCTGATGTCTCTCTGTAAGGCAACCCTTGCCCTAATGTTGTCCACCTTGTTGTCTGGAGACTGGACATTGGTGAGTAGTATACTTGGAAGCGGTGGGCGGTGTGTACACCTTTGAAGCCTGACCAGGAAGCCACTCCGTCAACCTCTTCTGCGGCGATGTTGTTTTGGGTCGGCCTCTGGGATTAGATCCAATGTCTTGGGTGGTGGTCCGAACAAAGGATCCTGCTTCGGAAAAGTCGTATTCCTGGTCGTAATGTTGGCAAGTTGACGTCGCTCTTATATCCAATAGTTTTCCCCGGCTGTATTGAATAACACTTACGATTTTCTGGGCTAACAATGTAAGAAATTACACATACAAAAAACGAAATACTGCATAGTTTCCTAAGCACTCGAAGCGAGGTGACCATCTCTGTCGGCGGTCAGAGGTCAGTGGGTGTGTGCTGGGGTCACCTCTGAGGTCACCATGGTGATGTTAGAGGTCACTGGGTCTCTGATTATATGACCCTTTGGGGTTTATCACCCAAAAAGGTCACTGTCCCTTTGGACCATCATGAAAATGCAAGAGATTGAAAGAATCGGTCTCTCCTGCCAAATATAATTTTATGTCACTGAGACCACCTGTATACATAAAGTCCACTTAAAATAAAAGGTGAGCATGATGGGGGAGAATACAAATATTGAAGGGAGAGAGAAACGTAATAAAATGGTGGATTGTTTCCAGATGAACCATTTGAATGACTTTCTAGTCTATCATCCAGATTCATCTAACTCCATCTCAGCAAGTAGAGGCAAATCATTCAGTGTTAGCACAGCAATCTAAAGTTAATGAAACAGACATCACTGCAGTTATAGTAACACCTAAGAGACCGCTCCATCCAAGCTGCTTATAGTTCCAGATGAGGAAACACAGAGAGACTCATCTGTTCTGAAGTCTCTTCAGGCCATATAGGCTATTCAGCTTGCTGGATTTTGGTGTCAATTACCACTAACAGAGATTGATGTGACATATACCATGGTATTACTATAGTCCGAGACAGAATGGCTGTGTGTGTGTGTGTGTGTGTGTGTGTGTGTGTGTGTGTGTGTGTGTGTGTGTGTGTGTGTGTGTGTGTGTGTGTGTGTGTGTGTGTGTGTGTGTGTGTGTGTGTGTGTGTGTGTGTGTGTGTGTGTGTGTGTGTGTGTGTACCTTATGTGTGCTGTAGTTGTAATGGGAATTTCCAGGTGAACCAAAAGGAGAGCAGTCGTTGATCAAATCCATCAGAAATCGATCCGGTTAATTACAAGTTACAACAGGGAGACCCCACCAGAACAGAAGCAGAGAAAATATCTAACAGGCCGGCCCTTATATATTAATCACACAGCACTGAATGTTCTGTAAACACCTGCCCAAGAGGCTTGTAGGAAGTCACAGCATCAGCTGCTACAGAATCACACAGTTTCACAGAGACATTATCAGTGTGCCTTCGGCTCAGTCTAGCGTCAAACTTTAACTATAAGAGTCAACATTGGTAGACATTTGATACTGGCAGTTAAACAGGTCAAAATGTAGAACATCAGTACTTAGTTACAACAGACAATTGTAGACTAAGAAGGGATAACTATTTAATTATATATGGTACTTAAACATATATGGTTAACATCCTTCCCCCATAGGGAATGTGTCTTCCCGCAAATCCGATCATGTTTATTACATATCAATCCATATCCACAGTAAATCAAATATAGGAAATAATTTATCAAATCATTTCAGATTACAGTAGTAGATCAGTGACACTAATCTATTTAAAATCGGGGCAAAGCTGGCTGGTTAGATTGGTTAGGCGATCAATTAACAAGCCTGTGCATAGTGCCTGCTCCTCTCACAGAGCAAATGATGCAGTGACCCTCTCTCTCTGCGCTCCTCCCAGGAATGATTAATCATCCACGATCACATAATAATGATATCAACTAATCATCACGAACCACGGCAGCCTGAGCTGGATGAACTCTTTTTACATGTCCATTTTCTCTCAGCGTCTGTCCTCGTCCTTATCGATCTAGCCGCATTCAGATGAACATTCATTTCAGACCAGAACACTCGGACCCAGAACAAAATGGTCCAGTATCCAAACACCATCGAGGCCGCCTGTGTTCTAGCCTGAGTCTAACCTCGTATCATCTCTCCCATCTGGCCTTGAACCCACCAAAGACCCCCATCATGCCTCCATGTATGTACTCTGTGCTCTGGTCTGATTCAATTTCCTCTTCTGATTGAATCTGAATGGAGTCTGGAGGTTGACGTCTATTCAGTCTTATTGAGTTTGGGCTCTGTGTGTGTGTGGGTGGGGGAACGGTGTTCTATAGTAACAGTGCAAAGCACAAACGAGTCTGATGAGAAGCCAGAAAATGCAAGGACCTTAGCTAAGGGGTACAGTGTGGGGTACTGGAAGGACCTTAGCTAAGGGGTACGGTGTGGGGTACTGGAAGGACCTTAGCTAAGGGGTACAGTGTGGGGTACTGGAAGGACCTTAGCTAAGGGGTACAGTGTGGGGTACTGGAAGGACCTTAGCTAAGGGGTACAGTGTGGGGTACTGGAAGGACCTTAGCTAATGGGTACGGTGTGGGGTACTGGAAGGACCTTAGCTAAGGATTACAGTGTGGGTTACTGGAAGGACCTTAGCTAAGGGGTACAGTGTGGGGTACTGGAAGGACCTTAGCTAATGGGTACAGTGTGGGGTACTGGAAGGACCTTAGCTAAGGATTACAGTGTGGGGTACTGGAAGGACCTTAGCTAAGGGGTACAGTGTGGGGTACTGGAAGGACCTTAGCTAAGGGTTACAGTGTGGGGTATTGGAAGGACCTTAGCTAAGGGGTACAGTGTGGGGTACTGGAAGGACCTTAGCTAATGGGTACGGTGTGGGGTACTGGAAGGACCTTAGCTAAGGATTACAGTGTGGGTTACTGGAAGGACCTTAGCTAAGGGGTACAGTGTGGGGTACTGGAAGGACCTTAGCTAATGGGTACAGTGTGGGGTACTGGAAGGACCTTAGCTAAGGATTACAGTGTGGGGTACTGGAAGGACCTTAGCTAAGGGGTACAGTGTGGGGTACTGGAAGGACCTTAGCTAAGGGTTACAGTGTGGGGTATTGGAAGGACCTTAGCTAAGGGGTACAGTGTGGGGTACTGGAAGGACCTTAGCTAAGGGGTACGGCGTGGGGTACTGGAAGGACCTTAGCTAAGGGGTACAGTGTGGGGTACTGGAAGGACCTTAGCTAAGGGTTACAGTGTGGGGTACTGGAAGGACCTTAGCTAAGGGGTACAGTGTGGGGTACTGGAAGGACCTTAGCTAAGGGGTACAGTGTGGGGTAATTGAATGGGACGGAGAGAGCTGGAGGTGTAGTGGGAGGGTTCTCACATACATAAGGTCAGATGAAAGCTTCCCCTGCAGATTCCCTCTAGCACTGTCCTCAGCAGTTGAAATCAATCTCACTGTCTACTTGCAGTCCATGCAGTTCTCACACCTGTCTGAGGCAGCCAGTTCTCCTCTCTCTCAGGTTCCTGCCCCTCAGCCCTCCTCAGAAGTAATAACGGCCTAATGAAGTCTCATAGGCATACAGTGTTCAGGCTCAGCACACCATCCATCCAGGACAGCACACTCACCTGACTCTACAAGCAGAGATGGGAGATGGGGTGGTGATGATTCAGAAAACAAAGTGTCTTGTCAGATCAGAGGGGAGTGTGTGTGTGTGTATCTGTGTAACTGGGGGTGAGACAAACAGACAGGCTCAGCGGGTGTTGTTGTTGTCAGCACAGATGGCAACCCGCGGGCGCCCAAACACAACAGCGTCCTCCTCAGGTGGCAAGGACCGTTGAATTAATGACACATGGGCACAGGGGGCAGAAGGTGGCACACACACAACAACAGGGACACACACACACACACACACACACTGTGTGACTAAGGCAGCACAATAGGGGTATAGAAATGCCATGGCTCCCTGGTATCTATGCCAGACTCTGCCAGGAAGTGTTTGAGTAATGTTGTCACACTGGGTACCCCTCTTCAAAGAGAGGATTTGACACACTCTTAACTGTAATGTCTCCTAAAGCCAGACTCTGGGCTGATCCCTGTGACTCACTGACTGGCCTTGCTGACACCCATTATGACAAGTATAGTACCTGGAAGTGGAACTGAATTAAAGTATTGCAAAACAAACGCGGTGGCGACAATTATGTAAAATAGTCTTAATTCACAGCATGACGGACAATTCCTGGCATAGCTAAGCTCTGTAAAAAAATTATTAGATTCCAAATGCATCACATCTCAGAGAGGCAGAAACATGCTTTCACAACAAAAAATACAATGATAAACTTCTAACATAAGCTTTAGCAACAAAACGGGTAAAGTAACTTCTTAAGCATGTCCTTCCTCCTCCGGTTCAACCATCCTCCCCCAGGGACAGTGTAGTCCCAGAGACACGTCACCTGCCTGATGGCAGGATGTGGCTTGTGACCTGACGTGCTGTTTGAAGGCATTCCATTGAACAGAGCATTTGCCAGGTGGCAATGTCTTACTGCTGTGCCACCCTGAATGCTAACCACCCCACAGAGTCCCAGTCTGGAGCCTTCCTGGTGTCCATGGAGGGGCAACCCACCTCACCCCCACAGATCTGAGCTTAACGCCAGGCTTCTCATCCAGATGGCTCCCCTAAACTCTTACCCTTGAGATGGCTCATCCTGCCTAAAAGAGATTGGTAGCCCTTTTTTAGTCTGGTATTTACCTGGTATTTGAAGAGATTTGGATTGGAAATTAACTTACCGATCTTTAGCGCTCACTTGTTTTAATAGTGTCCAAGCTGCTGTATTTTAAGACATAAGCTACAAACGTAGAAGAAAAACACAAGGAAATATCCCGCAGGTTTCTTGTGTAATATAGCTTCAACCGCAGATAACAATCCCAATCAATACTTCAACACACAGAAGATCCGGCCGGCCAGCCAACAGTACTACAACCAGTTGTAGTACGCCTCACATGCATACGTAACAGAGAGACCGGTGTCAAGGTAATGTGGCCATAACAGTCTCTGCGGCCCCAGGAGAGCTTGAGGAATCACATAACCAGGACGATAATGGGGTTCTAAAGGAGGGCTAAACATGGTGGGGGAGGGCCATCGCTCTGAGAGTGTGTGTGTGTGTGTGTGTGTGTGTGTGTGTGTGTGTGTGTGTGTGTGTGTGTGTGTGTGTGTGTGTGTGTGTGTGTGTGTGTGTGTGTGTGTGTGTGTGTGTGTGTGTGTGTGTGTGTGTGTGTGTGTGTGTGTGTAATCACAACCCCCTGAGTCACCCATCTCAGGCCAGCCCTTTAGTCCAATAGAAGCTCTTTGCCTGTCCATTACATGTAACAATAAGTGAATTACATAAAGGAATACATTTGCATACACCAAAAACAGGAGCAGAACAGATCAGAAGAATAACTAATATGGAAAGATGGAAAGTCGAATAGTAATGAATGCTTACGCAACCACAGCGAAAGCTTGGCCTCAATTTTCAGCATGTTCTAGTGTTTTCCCTGTCGTGATAAGGGAGTGTGTTTTCCTCACGTCTCCAAAGCTCCCCTTCATGTGAAATTTACAATCCCTCAGTGCGTAGAAAGTGAGTAGCGTTTGTTTGAGACTGCATAAATCAAGTCTAATCGAAGTATGTGGACACCCCTTCAAATTAGTAGATTACACTATTTCAGCCACACCCGTTGCTGACAGGCGTATAAAATCGAGCACACAGCCATGCAATCTCCATAGACAAACATTGGCAGTAGAATGGCCTTACTGAAGAGGTCAGTGACTTTCAACATGGCAACAGCAAGGGCTGTTATTGTGAAGTGGAATTGTCTAGGAGCAACAACGGCTTAGTCGCGAAGTGGTAGACCACACAAGATCACAGAACAGGACCGCCGAGTGCTGAAACACGTAGCGCGTAAAAATCGTCAGTCCTTGGTTGCAACACTCACCAGCAAGTTCCAAACTGCCTCTGGGAGCAACGTCAGCACAATAACTGTTCGCCGGGAGCTTCATGAAATGGGTTTCAATGGCAGAGCAGCCACACACAACTCTAAGATCCCCATGCGCAATGCCAAGCGTCGACTGGAATGGTGTAAAGCTTGCCGCCATTGGACTCTGGAGCAGTGGAAACACGTTCGACGGACAAATTTGGGTTTGGTGGATGCCAGAAGAACGCTACCTGCCCGAATGCATAGAGACAACTGAAAAGTTTGGTGGAGGAGGAACAATGGTCTGGGGCTGTTTTTCATGTTTCGGGCTAGTCCCCTTAGTTCCAGTGAAGGGAAATCTTAACGCTACAGCATAAAATGACATTCTAGATGATTCTGTGCTTCCAACTTTGTGGCAACAATTTGGGAAGACCCTTTCCTATTTCAGCATGACAATGCCCCAGTGCACAAAGCA
Source organism: Salvelinus namaycush (assembly GCF_016432855.1). Taxonomy (NCBI): domain Eukaryota; kingdom Metazoa; phylum Chordata; class Actinopteri; order Salmoniformes; family Salmonidae; genus Salvelinus; species Salvelinus namaycush. The sequence continues at coordinate 14,190,129 of NC_052310.1, forward strand.
CGGTCCATACAGAAATGGTTTATTGAGATTTATGTGAAAGAACTTGACTGGCCTGCACAGAGCCCTGACCTCAACCCCATCGAACACCTTTGGGATGAATTGGAAAGCCGACTGCGAGCCAGGCAAAATCTCCCAACATCAGTGCCTAACATCACTAATGCTCTTGTGGCTGAATGGAAGTAAGTCCCTGCAGCTTCCATGGAGGAAAGCCTACCCAGAAGATTGAAGGCTGGTATATCAGCAAAGGGGGGACCAAGTCGACAATAATGACCATGATTTTGGAATGAGATGTTTGACGAGAAGTGTATATGTCTGCAGTTGTATTGCTTACAACTCTCTCTCTCCTTTCCTAAAGTCTCCACAGAACAGCCTGTTTCCAGACAAAAATATAAATAAGTTAGCAAGACAACACAGACAGATCCGGGACCAGGCTACAGAACAATGTGTCTGCAGAAGGAACAGTCCGTCTACACATCGAGACAACTCAGACCTCCTCCCAGACAGACAGACAGTAACTGCCATAGCAGAGATCTATTAATGACAAGGCTGACTATAAGCCCTGCAGCTCGGCCCGTCCGAGCAGCATGAGCACAAACCAGGGCGACAAGGACAACTATGTGATGGTGAAGAAGTAGAGGAGGAAAATCAAGATGGATGATGATGTTGATGACAACAACAACGATGACGGTAATGCTGATGAAGATGGTAATGATGATAATGCCACGCTGTCAGCCACAGTGTATAAAGTCATCTTCCCTTGAAAGCAGCACCTCCGAGGGCCCTGAGCTGTCTCCAGTACAGCCTTCACATAGAGCACAGAGACCACATTAGATCATATTGTAATCTAAACAGACATGACATTCTCCATGCATGCAGTATATGTTACATGAATAGAATGCAGTGAAATATGGTCATACACATACAAACCGATACACACCGATACACACTGACACACACACACACACACACACACACACACACACACACACACACACACACACACACACACACACACGGGAGAGAACATGTTGCAGAAGAGAGATACAGCTCAGTCAAAGGTTTGGACACACCTACTCATTCAAGTTTTTTTTTATTTCATAGTTGTGATGTCTTCACTATTATTTCTACAATATAGAAAATAGTAAAAATAAAGAAAAACCCTGGAATGTGTAGGTGTGTCCAAACTTTTAACTGGTACTGTACGTTCCAGTGGCTGAGTCCATAAAGTAGCCGATTGGTTGTCTGCTTCATTGGTTTGGCTCCTGGAGCACCGCGGCAGCAGATCAATAGTGTGTGACAGAGCCTCTTGGGCTAAGGAAGGAGTTACGGAAGTGTGGACGTGATTAACTATACTTGAGGGGACCAGAATTTGACCAACTTGGGACATTTTGTTAGACCCCACAACGTCAAATCCTATTTCTAGGGTTAGGGTTAGTTTTAGAGTTAGGAGCTAGGGTTAGGTTTAGGGTTAAGGTTAGGTTTTGGGGTTAGGGTAAGGGTTAGGGTTTGCCAGTGTGTATGAATGACTGTGTGTGTGTGTGTGTGTGTGTGTGTGTGTGTGTGTGTGTGTGTGTGTGTGTGTGTGTGTGTGTGTGTGTGTGTGTGTGTGTGTGTGTGTCTTTAAATAGACCATAGAACACAAACTAATTGTGTAGCCATGCAGCATAAAAGACTGTGCTCTCTAGGGTCAAGCTCTGTAGGCTACTGACAAGGACATGATGGACCCTTTTAAAAAGACTGTAGGTCTATGCTCAGTATGTGTTCTTTGTATCCTGTATGTGTTCTTTGTATCCTGTGTGTGTGTGTGTGTGTGTGTGTGTGTGTGTGTGTGTGTGTGTGTGTGTGTGTGTGTGTGTGTGTGTGTGTGTGTGTGTGTGTGTGTGTGTGTGTGTGTGTGTGTGTGTGGAGAATACCATGTTTTGTTTGCCTGTGTGTGTTTCTGGTTAATGTTTGTTTTGTAAATGTATATTTGTCTGGGTGCACTTGCACACCTGCACAATCACAAAACAAGACACATTACTTCAAAACAAATGCCTCTAAGCGTCTTGGTCAAAAAGGAAATGGAATCCCCCAGAGCCAGGCAGAGCATGAAGGACATCATAAACCTGTGGGGTGCTCGAATCACCATAACTCCTCTCATATGAAGCACGGACAGCAGATTAATGACAATCTGAGAATGAGGAAATGATGAATCTCTCATTTTACTGAAGTGCTGGTTGTGATAAAACACATCCAGAGATACAGTATGTCACAGTGCAGATAACAACCACCTTAACATAGTGTGTGTGTGTGTGTGTGTGTGTGTGTGTGTGTGTGTGTGTGTGTGTGTGTGTGTGTGTGTGTGTGTGTGTGTGTGTGTGTGTGTGTGTGTGTGTGTGTGTGTGTGTGTACATGCAAACACGGCATCGACCAGCCCGTTAATTACAGCTATATATTTTATCGGCAGATGTTTTTATTGCATGCATGTGCTGCCCTTTTACAAGATGTATTAAACCCATTTATTGCACGGAATAATAGGGCTTTGTTCAAAAAGGCTAAACACAACATAAACAACAACCTTGAATTACCAATAAACACTATCCTTCTCAGTAGATACTGTAAACAGCCTATATGTTGAAGTCTTTGCTGTTGTTTGAGGAACTGTAATGGCCACAATAAAAAGCCTACATTTATCATCAAACAATTCCATTCCCACCTCCACTCGGAGAGTTGTTCAAATAATAGATTCTCCAGTATCATTTGGAGTTTGATTTCCTATTGATTGGTCCTACCTAGACAACAATGACTCAGCAGAAGCCTATACTTCAGAGTAAAACACAAACTTTAAAGTGAGGAATTTGTTTTCAATTCTATTCCCGTCTCCACCTCCCAGAGGAACGGGTTAACGGCTCAGTCTAATTATGCACACAACACCTCAGACTGCCACACTGCAATTACCCCTGTCCCTGTGTGGTCACTGGTCAGTCTTGTCACGCTACACAACACACACAGAGGAGGTTTGTGTCTCCGCCGGCATCCACGCTGGCTGCACAGCTCCTTTAATGATTAACTGGTGTACTGCTGCTGCTGCGAGTTACAGGACTAGAGGTTTGGGGGCTGGGAGAGAGGGGAGAGAAGCCATCTGCTCAGAAGGCGTAGCTGAGAGGGCAACTCCCCACAGCTGAGCTAAATTATCCTCTGGGGAACAGTTTTAATTGAAAAAATAATGCAACAAACACAATGAAGAATGTGATCTGCTTTATCTATGAACCTAGTGAACAAGTTGACTGCTGGTATTTATTTAAAAAGAACAATATTCAAATGTATGAAAAAACATGCTAAAACAGTTAACAGTATTGACGGTATTGGAAATCCTACCGTGTGTATTTTTTTCTTATGTTTTTTGTCAAATTTTATTTTGATTTTCAGACAATGCAAAAACATACATAGAAAAAAAACAAAAAGAGAACTTAACATTTCACAACATAAATTTAAACTAACATTAATGACATCACACTTGCTCAGACCAACATGTTCCCACCGTATCCACACCGATCCTGCCCATCTCACAATAACATCTTCTCTCATCCTCATCCTTTCGATATGTCCAGTGCCTGAAATACTTTATGTCATATAAGCTTCAAATTGTACAAATGTATTTCATATTGTGTTTATTTAAACATACACTAGTATATGGTATACTGTATAGTGCCTTCAGAAAGAATTCATACCCTTTGATTTATACCACATTTTGTTACAGCCTGAATTCAAAATGGATTAAATATTTTTTCCCCCTCAACCATCTATGCACAATACCCAATAATGACAAATTGAAAACATGTTTTTGGAAATGTTTGCAAATTTATTGAAAATGAAATACAGAAATATCTCATTTACATAAGGATTCACACCCCTGAGTCAATACATGTTAGAATCACCGTTGGCAGCGATTACAGCTGTTAGTCTTTCTGGGTAAGTCTCTATTTGCACCTTATTAAGTTGGTTGTTGATCATTGCTAAACAGCCATTTTCATGTCTTGCCATAGATTTTCAAGCAGATTTAAGTCAAAACTATAACTAGTGTCACGATCGTCTTCGGGTGAAAGAGAGGACCAAGGCGCAGCATGACATAAATACATTATGTATTTATTTAAGGAAGACGAAAAACACTAAAACAAAACAACCGTGAAGCTATAATACGACAATAAGTGCAGACACTGGCAACTTACACATAGACAATCACCCACAACCTACCTAATGACTATGGCTGCCTAAATATGGCTCCCAATCAGAGACAAGGATAGACAGCTGTCTCTAATTGAGAACCAATCTAGGCAACCATAGACTTACATAAACACCTACAATGAACACAACCCCATGAACTCTACAAACACCCCCTAGACAATACAAACACCCTAGATGAGACAAAAACACACAAACATCCCCCATGTCACACCCTGACCTAACTAAAATAATAAAGAAAACAAAGATAACTAAGGCCAGGGCGTGACAACTAGGCCACTCAGGAACATTCAATGTCATCTTGGTAAGCAACCCCAGTGTATATTTGGCCTTGTGTTTTAGGTTATTGTCCTGCTGAATGGTGAATTTGTCTCCCAGTGTCTGTTGGTAAGCAGAGGTTTTCCTCTAGGATTTTGCCTGTGCTTAGCGCTATTCCGTTTATTTTTATCCTGAAACAACACCCTAGTCCTTGCCGATGACAAGCATACATGTACCCATAACATGACGCAACCACCATCATGCCTGAAAATATGAAGCGTGGTACTCAGTAATGTGTTGCGTTGGACTTGTCCCAAACAAAGGGTGGGGGTGTATGCTTTATGATTAATGACTCATGGTGTAATTCTAACAACATACAGGAGCTCAAGTCCTTCTGCTCACCCGATCTAGAATTCCTTACAATCAAGTGCCGACCATTTTACCTACCAAGAGAATTATCGGCAGTTATCGTCACAGCTGTGTACATTCCCCCTCAAGCAGACACCAAGACGGCCATCAAGGAACTTCACTGGACTATTTGCAAACAAGAAACCATACATCCTGAGGCTGCATTTATTGTAGCTGGGGATTTTAATAAAGCAAATTTGAGATCAAGTCTACCTAAATTCTTCCAGCATATTGATTGCCCTACGCGCATGAGCAATACCCTCGACCACTGCTACTCTAACTTCCGCGATGCATACAAGGCCCTCCCTCACCCTCCCTTCGGCAAATCCGACCACGACTCCATCTTGCTCCTACCGTCCTATCGGCAGAAACTCAAACCGGAGGCACCCAGGACGCCATTCAACGCTGGTCCGACCAATCAGAAGCCACGCTTCAAGATTGTTTGGATCACGCGGACTGGAAAATGTTCTGGGAATATGTAGCCTTAGAGAACAACATCGACCTATACGCTGACTCGGTGAGTGCATTTATAAAGAAGTTCATTGGAGATGTTGTACCCACTGTGACTATTAAAACCTACCCTAACCAGAAACCGTGGATGGATGGCGGGCATTCACGCAAAACTGAAAGCGCAATCCACCGCATTTAACCATAGAAAGAGGTCAGACTGAATATACTCAGTGTAGCTATTCCCGGAGCTATTCCCGGAGCTATTTCCTCCGCAAGGCAATCAAACAAGTGAAATGTCAGTACAGGGACAAGGTGGAGTCGCAATTCAACGGCTCAGACACAAGACGTATGTGGCAGGGTCTACAGGAAATCATGGATTACAAAAAAGAAATCCAGCCACATCATGGACACCGACGTCACGCTTCCAGACAAACTAAACACCTTCTTTGCCCGCTTTGAGAACAATACAATGCCACCATCGCGGCCCGCTAACAAGGACTGCACCCCCCCCCCCCCTTCTCCGTGGCTGACGTGAGAAAAACATTTAAATGTGTTAACCCTCGCAAGGCTGCTGGCCCAGATGGCATCTGTAGCCACATCCTGAAAGCATGCGCAGACCAGCTGCCTGGTGTGTTTACGGACATATTCAATCGCTCCCAATATGTCACAGTCCCCACATGCTTCAAGATGGCCACCATTGTTCCTGTACCCAAGAAGGCAAAGATAACTGAACTAAATTACTACTGCCCCGTAGCACTCACTTCTGTCATCATGAAGTGCTTTGAGACACTAGTCAAGGATCATATCACCTCCACCTTACCGGTCACCCTAGACCCACTTCAGTTTGCATACCGCCCCAACAGGTCCATAGACGATGCAATCACCATCACACTGCCCTATCCCATCTGGACAAAAGGAATACCTATGTAAGAATGCTATTCATTAACTACTGCTCAGCATTCAACACCATAGTACCCTCCAAGCTCCTCATCAAGCTGGAGGTCCTGGGTCTCAACCTCGACCTGTGCAACGGGCCGCACCCAGGTGGTGAAGGTAGGAAAGAACATCTCCACTTCGCTGACCCTCAACACTGGGGCCCCACAAGAGTGCGTGCTCAGCCACATCCTGTACTCCTTGTTCACCCACGACTGCATGGCCACGCACGCCTCCAACTCAATCATCAGGTTTGCAGACGACACAACAGTAGTGGGCTTGATTACCAACAACAACGAGACAGCCTACAGGGAGGAAGTGAGGGCACTCGGAGTGTGGTGTCAGGAAAACAACCTCTCACTCAACGTCAACAAAACAAAGGAGATGATCGTGGACTTCAGGAAACAGCAGAGGGAGCACCCCCCTATCCACATTAAAGGGACAGCAGTGGAGAAGGTGGAAAGATTTAAGTTCCTCGGCGTAGGGGCAAACTACCTGCCCTCTATGACAACTAAAGCACCCGATGTCACAGGAAAGCCAAAAAGATAATCAAGGACATCAACCACCTGAGCCACTGCCGGTTCACACCGCTACCATCCAGAAGGCGAGGTCAGTACAGGTGCATCAAAGCTGGGACCGAGAGAAAAACAGGCTATCAGACTGCTAAACAGCAATCACTAACTCAGAGAGGCTGATGCCTACATTAAGACCAAATCACTGGCCACTTTAATAAATGGATTACAAGTGACTTTATACAATGCATTCTAAATAATGCCTATGTATGGTATTTTATACCATCTATTGCACCTTGCCTATGCCGCTCGGCCATCACTTATCCATATACTTAAATGTACACATTCTCATTCACCTCTTTAGATTTGTGTGTATTAGGTAGTTGTTGGGGAATTGTTAGATTACTTTTTAGATATCACTGCACTGTCAGATCTAGAAGCACCAGCATTTCGCTACACTCGCATTAGCATCTGCTAACTACGTGTATGTGACGAATAACATTTATTTGATTTGTATTCAGGACATAAAGTTGATTTCTTTGTCCCATTTTTTGCAGTATTAGTTTAGTGTCTTGTTGCAAACATGATGCATGTTTTGGGATATTTTTATTCTGTACAGGCTTCCTTCTTTTCACTCTGTCATTTAGGTCAGTATTAATGAGTAACTACAATGCTGTTGATCCATCTTCAGTTTTCTCCTATCACAGCCATTCAACTCTTCAAATGTTTTAAAGTCATGGTGAAATCCATGCGAGATTTCCTTTCTCTCCAGCAACTGAGTTAGGAAGGACGCCTGTATATTTGTAGTTACTGGGTGTATTGATACACCATCCAAAGTGTAATTAATAACTACACGATGCTCAAAGGGATATTCAATGTCTGCTTTATTTTTATTTTTACCCATGTAGCAATGGGTGCCCATCTTCGCGAGGCATTGGAAAACCTCCCTGGTCTTTGTGTTTGAATCTGTGTTTGAAAATCACTGTTCGACTGAAGGACCTTACAGATACAGTTGAAGTCGGAAGTTTACATACACCTTAGCCAAATACATTTAAACTCAGTTTTTCACAATTCCTGACATGTAATCCTAGTAGAAATTCCTTGTTAGTTAGGATCACCACTTTTTTTTTTAAATGTGAAATGTCAGAACAATAACAGAGAGAATGATTTATTTCAGCTTTTATTTCTTTCATCACATTCCCAGTGGGTCAGAAGTTTACATACACTCAATTAGTATTTGGTAGCATTGCCTTTAAATTGTTTAACTTGGGTCAAACGTTTTGGGAAGCCTTCCACAAGATTCCCACAATAAGTTGGGTGAATTCTGGCCCATTCCTCCTGACAGAGCTGGTGTAACTGAGTCAGGTTTGTAGGACTCCTTGCTCGGACACACTTTTTCAGTTCTGCCCACACATTTTCTATAGGATTGAGGTCAGGGCTTTGTGATGGCCACTCCAATACCTTGACTTTGTTGTCCTGAAGCCATTTTGTCACAACTTTGGAAGTATGCTTGGGGTCATTGTCCATTTGGAAGACCCATTTGGGACCAAGCTTTAACTTCCTGACTGATGTCTTGAGATGTTGCTTCAATATATCCACATAATTTTCCATCCTCATGATGCAATCTATTTTGTGAAGTGCACTAGTCCCTCCTGCAGCAAAGCACCCCCACAACATGATGCTGCTACCCTCGTGCTTCACTGTTGGGATGGTGTTCTTCGGCTTGCAAGCCTCCCCCTTTTTCCTCTAAACATAACGATGGTCATTATGGCCAAACAGTTCTATTTTTGTTTCATCAGACCAGAGGACATTTCTCCAAAAAGTACGATCTTTGTCTCCGTGTGCAGTTGTAAACTGTAGTCTGGCTTTTTTATAGCGGTTTTTGAGCAGTGGCTTCTTCTTTGCTGAGCTGCCTTTCAGGTCATGTCGATATAGGACTCATTTTACTGTGGATATAGATACTTTTGTACCGGTTTCCTCCAGCATCTTCACAAGGTCCTTTGCTGTTGTTCTGGGATTGATTTCTATTTTTTGCACCTAAGTACATTCGTCTCTAGGAGACAGAACGCGTCTTCTTCCTGAGCGGTATGATGGCTGTGTGGTCCCATGGTGTTAATACTTGCGTACTATTGTTTGCACAGTTGAACATGGTACCTTCAGGCGTTTGGAAATTGTTCCCAAGGATGAACCAGACTTGTGGAGGTCTACAATTTTTTTCTGAGGTCTTGGCTGATTTCTTTTGATTTTCCCATGATGTCAAGCAAAGAGGCACTGCGTTTGAAGGTAGGCCTTGAAATACATTCACAGGTACACCTCCAATTGACTCAAATTATGTCAATTAGCCTATCAGAAGCTTCTAAAGCATTGATATCATTTTCTGGAATTTTCCAAGCTGTTTAAAGGCACAGTCAACTTAGTGTATGTAAACTTCTAACCCACAGGAATTGTGATACAATGAATTATAAGTGTAATATCCGTCTGTAAACAATTGTTGGAAAAAATACTTGTGTCATGCACAAAGTAGATGTCCTAACCGACTTGCCAAAACTATAGTTTGTTAACAAGAAATTTGTGGAGTGGTTGAAAAACGAGTTTTAATGACTCCAACCTAAGTGTATGTAAACTTCCGACTCCAACTGTAATTGTATGTTTGTGGAACAGTGATGAGGTTAAAAAAATTATGTTAAACACTATTATAGCACACAGAGTGATCCATGCAACTTATTATGTGACTTGTTAAGCAAATGTTTACATCTGAACTTATTTAGGATAGCCATAACAAAGGGCTTGAACACTTATTGACTCAAGATATTTTATCTTTTCATTTCTAATTAATTAGTAAAAATGTCTAAAAACATAATTCCACTTTGACATTATGGAGTAAACAAGTGACACAAAATCTAAATTTAATCAATATTAAATTCAGTCTGTAACACAACAAAAATGTGAAAAAGTCAAGGGGTGTGAACAGTTTCTGAAGGCACTGTACGGTATACTGCCCAATTGTATCATGGTGTATCGAGCTGGGTATCATTGGCCTCCTGCTGATGGAGACAGTTTGGTCAACACGGACTAATTTTATGATGTTTGCTGACATTAAATTGAGCTAGGATTGATATACACTGTTAAATGATTCTGATCCAAAGCCACCACACCAAAATTCGGCCTTCTTTAGTTGTCTCAGGATTTGGTAAGCTAATCAAAAGGGCACCATCGCGCTCTCCCAGAGGTTTGGTTGGTGCGTAAAAACCTGTGAATTCAGATAAATAAAAAGTTGTCATGGGTCTGCACTCAGAAATGTTGCATTCAACTTATTTCATTTTTCAATGTTGTTATTATTTCCGCTGCATCAGGGATAACGTACACAGACGTTTCGGCTTTGCAGCCATCACCCAAAGCTACCCTCAGGTCCTCATACCCAGTATTTGGGATTGCAGTGTGCAGTAAAAATAATTAGCCAATCAATAACAACGTAACTTTTAATGGCCACATTAACTTTGACCATCTGTGACGATGCAAGCTCTCACGTCGAACTATCGTTCTCCATTTCCCACGAGCGCCAAGTTCAAACACTTCCATTTCTACAAATTCCATTACGGCCGTTACATGAAACTTACGAGTGCACCATTAGTTTCTGCTATTAGCGGCAACACGGACTCAAGGGACTCCTTCATTTTAGTTTATAAAAGAATGTGCTTTATTTGACTAATTTCCCTCCTTTTAATAATACCTGTTTGTTTGACAGCTTAGTTTGTGTCGGGCACCCATATCCCTACCTCTGTATATCACTCAAGTTCTCAAATCAAAGTTGACTGCTCGCTACACATACTTAGCAGATGTTATCGCAGATTCAGCTAAATGCTTATGTTTCTAGCGCCAAACAGTGCAGTAATTCCTAACAATACAGAAAATACACACAAATCCAAAACATTTAAAAGAAAACTAAGAAATATCAGAACGAGCAATGTCAGAGTCAGTATGGACAGTATATGAATAGAAAACGTGTGTACAGCAGTAGTTATATAAGTTGTCATGACATTGGTCCAGTAGTGAATTCATATTATATTCCTGCAAATATTAATTTGGTTGCCAAATCAGCCACTGTAGCAATTGAGATGTATGTTAATTGCGTCTAATTCAGCCTATTTGACTGTGTCTAAAACGATGACATATTCATGTATCCGCGTTAAGAGCACATTGGTATGGTTTCTCCATAGTCTAACTGTGTGCGTCAGGGTGTTGTGGGTATATAAGCCTGTTCTTTTCCATTCTCTTGAGGACTGCTGTGAAGGTAACATTTGTTGCTAAGTTCTCTAAACGAATTCTCAGTTGACAGTTTTCTAGCATTGTTATAGGCTTGGCCTGTTACAGGCTCTATTGGCATTTTTATATGTTGCCGTTTGGTTTCTACTACTGCAATTGTTCTTTATTTTGACACTTCATAATTTTTTTCTATTGTCGACTGCAAGTACTGAACATTATTTGTATACAGTGCATTCGGAAAGTATTCAGACTCCTTCACTTTATCCACATTTTGTTACGTTACAGCCTTATTCTAAAATGGATGAAATATTTTTTTCCCTCTCATCAATCTACACACAATACCCCATAACGACAAAGTGAAAACAGGTTTTTGGACATTTTGCCAAATTTAGTAAAAAATAAATAAAAAACGGAAATACATTATTTACATAAGATTTCAGACCCTTTGCTATGAGACTCGAAATTGAGCTCAGGTGCATCCTGTTTCCATTAATCATCCTTGAGATGTTTCTACAACTTGATTGGAGTCCACCTGTGGTAAATTCAATTGATTGGAAATTATTTGGGAAGGCACACACCTGTCTATATAAGGTCCCACAGTTGACAGTGCATGTCAGAGCAAAAACCAAGGAATTGTCCGTAGAGCTCCGAGACAGAATTGTGTCGAGGCACAGATCTGGGAAGGGTACAAAAACATTTCTGCAGCATTGAAGGTCCCCAAGAACACACTGCCCTCCATCATTCTTAAATTAAAGAAATTTGGAACCACCAAGTCTCTTCCTAGAGCTGGCTGCCCGGCCAAACTGATCATCCAAACTGACAGAGCTTGAGAGGATCTGCAGAGAAGAATGGGAGAAACTCCCCAAATAAAGGTGTGCCAAGCTGACGCTAGCTTACCCATACCCAAGAAGACTCAAGACTGTAATCGCTGCCAAAGGTGCTTCAACAAAGTACTGACTAAAGGGTCTGAATACTTATGTAAATGTGACATTTCGGGGGTATTTTGCCATTATGGGGTATTGTGTGTAGATCAATGAGGGAGGAAAAAACAATTTTATACATTTTAGAATAAGGCTGTAATGCAACAAAATGTGGAAAAAGTGAAGAGGTCTGAATACTTTCTGAATGCACTATTTTCACCTGCACTATTTTCACCTGCACTATTTCATTGGACTGCACTGAAAACGTAATTTTGCACCATATTTTTATCTCTGGGTTGCGCTCAAACCCTCCTAAGTTAGACTGCTGGATCCCATTATTTACACCATCAACGGATCCCATTTAAATCACCTTCAAGGCCCGGAGAAAATAATTACTATCTTTGACATTTTCTTTCATCCATGTGTCCATTTTGTGTGTGTGTGTGTGTGTGTGTGTGTGTGTGTGTGTGTGTGTGTGTGTGTGTGTGTGTGTGTGTGTGTGTGTGTGTGTGTGTGTGTGTGTGTGTGTGTGTGTGTGTGTGTGTGTGTACTCACCCTGAAGTCAATGCCAACAGTAGAGATGAAGCTACCGGCCAAGAAAGCTCCGTCCTTGAAGCGAACCAGCAGGCAAGTCTTCCCTACACCTGAGTCTCCCACCAACATCACCTGTAGAGGGACACAAATTACTTTATGTTTAATGTTCCATGGACTCTTGGAAGATTAGCCCCATTGTGGGGCTTATTCACAGCCTGTACACCCAGAGAGAGAGAAACAGAAAGAAACAGAAACAGAGATGGAGACAGAGACAGAGAGACCGACAGACCGACAGACCGACAGACCGACAGACCGACAGACCGACCGACAGACCGACAGACAGACAGACAGACAGACAGACAGAGACAGACAGACAGACAGACAGACAAAAGACATCTCCATCTTCTCTGAATACCTGTGGTAGGGGTTGATGAGCCCTCAGTAGTGGAGGTCAACGATCGTTACACCATGAAGCTCTACTCAACACAGTAAGGTGATTTGTCTAAGTCGGGTGATGAGTCCGTCTCTGTGTCTGTCTGAGAATGTAGCCTGCCTTCAGACCTCTGATGGGGTAAACTTGGGGTCATGATAGGGGCTGCACCAAATGTTTGATGTATTATAATAATTGATTATGCTTATGTTGTATTAATAGAAGGGGAAGGGTTATAAGACCCCTCCCCCACTACATTTATAGGGTCCTAGACTACAAATTAACAACATATATGTTCATTATAAGGTTTCAATATTGTTCCACAGTCTTTTCTAGTCTCTGCCTCTTATAAAGAAACGGTCTGAGAGATGTGTGAATTATTGCAGGGTGTCTGTGAGAAGGCACATCTAGGCTAAAAGTGATTAGACACAGAACCCTGCAGGGGAGTGAAAGATAAGAGACTAGTCAGACATACCTCTATAAATCAACTTGGGGAGTAGATATTTACTGCTGAGCCCATAGAAAATACTGGAACTATTGTATCTCTCTTGCAAGTTTGTATAGCTGTGTATGCACGGGCTTGGTCTCATGAGTAGAAGGTAATGACGTATGCAGTGACATCACTAGGGCTGGTGATAATAACTTGGGACTTTTCCTATTTTGCAGAACTCAGGAGAGACATCAGTTGTATGTGTGATGTTTGATCTTTGACTTATGTCTACAGCTGTAATTTAATTAACATTGTTATGATTTATAAGTGCACATTGTGAGTGTTCCTTATTTGTTAAGTAAATAAAACGGAGCACAGAAACACCTCTATCAATGTCACTAATATCTGTATACCAGAGACTTTGCTCCCTCTTAGCAAACTCACTATAAGTCAAGTCTAAGAGAGACCAGAGTGGGAAGATCAATTTTATTTTATTTATTTATTTCACCGTTATTTAGCCAGGTAGGCTAGTTGAGAACACGTTCTCATTTACAACTTCGACCTGGCCAAGATAAAGCAAAGCCGTGCGACACATACAACAACACAGAGTTACACATGGAATAAACAATAATACAGTAGAAAAAAGTCTATATACAGTGTGTGCAAATGAGGTAAGATAAGGGAGGTAAGGCAATAAATAGGCCATAGTGGCAAAGTAATTACAATATACCAATTAAACACTGGAGAAGACGAATGTGCAAGTAGAGATACTGGAGTGCAAAGGAGCAAAATAAATACATAAATAAATACAGTATGGGGATGAGGTAGCTGGATGGGCTGTTTACAGATGGGCTATGTACAGGTGCAGTGATCTGTGAGCTGCTCTGACAGCTGGTGCTTAAAGCTAGTGAGGGAGATATGAGTCTCCAGCTTCAGTGATTTTTTGCAGTTCGTTCCAGTCATTGGCAGCAGAGAACTGGAAGGAAAGGAGGCCAAATGAGGAATTGGCATTGGGGGTGACCAGTGAAATATACCTGCTGAAGCACATGCTACGGGTGGGTGCTGCTATGGTGACCAGTGAGCTGAGATAAGGCGGGGCTTTACCTAGCAAAGACTTGTAGAGGACCTGGAGCCAGTGGGTTTGGCAACGAGTATGAAGCGAGCGCCAGCCAATGTGAGCATACAGGTCGCAGTGGTGGTAGTATATGGGGCTTTGGTGACAACATGGATGGCACTGTGATAGACTGCATCCTATTTGTTGAGTAGAGTGTTGGAGGCTATTTTGTAAATGACATCGCCGAAGTCGAGGATCGGTAGGATAGTTAGTTTTACGAGGGTATGTTTGGCAGCATGAGTGAAGGAGGCTTTGTTGTGAAATAGGAAGCTGATTCTAGATTTAATTTTGGATTGTAGATGCTTAATGTGAGTCTGGAAGGAGAGTTTACAATCTAACCAGACACCTAGGTATTAACTGCCTGTGTATATTGGTTCCTAACTTCCCTGAAAAGTTGCATATCACGGGGGCTATTCGATGCTAATGCAGTACGCCACAGGATGTTTTTGTGCTGGTCAAGGGCAGTCAGGTCTGGAGTGAACCAAGGGCTATATCTGTTCCTAGTTTTTTTTTATTGAATGGGGCTTGCTTATTTAAGATGGTGAGGAAGGCACTTTTAAAGAATAACCCGGCATCCTCTACTGACGGGATGAGGTCAATATCCTTCCAGGATACCCAGGCCAAATCGATTAGAAAGGCCCGCTCGCTGAAGTGTTTTAGGGAGCGTTTGACTGTGATGAGGGGTGGTCGTTTGACCGCAGACCCATTACGGATGCAGGCAATGAGGTAGTGATCGCTGAGATCTTGGTTGAAGACAGCAGAGGTGTATTTGGAGGGCAAGTTGGTTAGGATGATATCTATGAGGGTGCCCGTGTTTACGGATTTGGGGTTGTACCTGGTAGGTTCATTGATAATTTGTGTGAGATTGAGGGCATCAAGCTTAGATTGTAGGATGTCCCAGTTTAGATCACCTGGCAGCACGAGCTGTGAAGATAGATGGGGGGCAATCAATTCACATATGGTGTCCAGAGCACAGCTGGGGGCAGAGGGTGGTCTATAGCAAGCGGCAACGGTGAGAGACTTGTTTCTGGAAAGGTGGATTTTTAAAAGTAGAAGCTCGAATTGCTGATCAAGGGGAGACTCAGTGGTGTGTGTGTGTGTGTGTGTGTGTGTGTGTGTGTGTGTGTGTGTGTGTGTGTGTGTGTGTGTGTGTGTGTGTGTGTGTGTGTGTGTGTGTGTCGTGTGTGTGTCGTGCGTGTGAAGTGCTGACTGAGTCTCCCTGTGCTCACTGAGAAGCTCAAAACATCTCAGGGGGAAAAATGTATTTGTATTCACATCTTTGAAAACACAGGAGTTCAGTTCACATAAAAATACACACAGCTACAGAGTGAACAAGCAGGCACCCGAGAAGAGCACTCACTATCACATCAAAGAGAAATACTGAAGACAACATCCTATGGGATCAATCTGGGAAAGAGGTGGAAAGGGAAGCACAGGGGGCACAAGAACTGCCCAGCTAACAACAAATGTTCCTACAACTTTAGAGAGCGTCCCCTTAAGAGTCTCATTTGGTCAATACCTAACGTTTTCATAGGAATGTTCCAGTGATGTGCAAGGACTGTTTCCAAGAGACCATTCCCTTAATGTCAAACAGAACTTAACCAGAAAATGTTCTCAGAATATTCAATATTCATGTTCTAGACAAGTGTCATGGGTACATGGCAAGAACATTCCCGTGTCAACCCAACGCATCACCAAGGGCACACTTCCTGCTCTCCAGGACATCTACAGCACCCGGTGTCACAGGAAGGTCAAGAAAATCAAAGACCTCAGCCACCCGAGTCACGGCCTGTTCACCCCGCTACCATCTAGAAGGCGGAGACAGCACAGGTGCATCAATACTTTTAAATAGCTTTTATCTCCAGGCCATCAGACCGAAATAGTCAGCGCTAGCCGGCCTCCACTCAGTACCCTACCCTGAACTTTAGTCACGGTTATAGCCGGCTACCACCCGGTACTCTACCCTGCACCTTAGAGACTGCTGCCCTACGTACATAGAGTAATTGAACACTGGTCACTTTAATAATGTTTACATACTGCTTTACCCACTTGTATATACTGTATTCTAGTCATGTGTCATCCTATACAACTACTGCTGTACACACCTTTCCCATTCATATACTGTTCAAACTGTCTGTACACAACATTATATATCACATAAGGTTGGTGACACCTTCATTGGGGAGAACAGGCTTGTGGTAATGGCTGGAGTGAAAAAGGTGGAACGGTATCAAATAAATCATCATGCCATTCCATTTGCTCCGTTCCAGTCATTGTTATGAGCCGTCCTCCCCTCAGCAGCTACCACTGTTATATATTTTTATTCTGGACTCGTTCTGACATTGCACAATCTGATATTTCTTAATTTCTTAATTTTTTTACTTTTTGGAATATGTGTGTATTGTTTTGTATTGCTAGGTATTAGTGCACTGTTGGCTCTAGAAACAAAAGCATTTCGTTGCACCTGCGATAACATCGCAAATCTGTGTACGCAACCAATAAACTGATTTGATTTGTGTACAGTTTTCTAAGGGTTAGGAGAACATTCCATCAATGTCCCACCAAACATACACAGAACTTGGTTGTCATGTTCTTAGAACATAAGATATGAATGTTCTGGACACGTTTCAGGGAGCGTTGCAACAATATTCCTGTGTATCAGTTGTTGCAACAATATTCCTGTGTATCAGTTGTCAGGACCTGCACAATACATTGTGCAGGTCCTGACAACTGATACACAGGAATATTGTTGCAACGCTCCCTGAAACGTGTCCAGAACATTCATATCTTATGTTCTAAGAACATGACAACCAAGTTCTGTGTATGTTTGGTGGGACATTGATGGAATGTTCTCCTAACCCTTAGAAAACTGTACACAAATCAAATCAGTTTATTGGTTGCGTACACAGATTTGCGATGTTATCGCAGGTGCAACGAAATGCTTTTGTATGTCAAAGTGTGTCAAATATTTAAGTTGAAAACACTTTGTTAAAAGAATTCTGTGTGTGTGTGTGTTTACCTTTCTTTGGAACCATCAGGTGACATCCTGACAACTGATACACAGAAATGTTCATACAACGTTCCCATAAAACGTAGATAATGAATAGTTTATATTCTGAGTACTGGGCAACCATGTTTTATGTACTGTATGTTTGGTGGGATGTTGATGGAATATATTCTCATAATGCTAACAAAACTGGACACAGGAATGTTCTTCCAACATTCCCGTGAAACATGTCTACAATATTGGATGTTCTGAGAACATGGCAACCAATTTCTGGCTAAGTTCTGTTTGAAAATTAGGGAATGTTCTCTAACGCCAAAACATGCTAAATAGGTTTTCAGGAGGTTTTTGCTAACATACAGTACCAGTCAAAAGTTTGGACACAGCTACTCATTCAAGGGTTTTTCTTTATTTTTACTATTTTATACATTGCAGAATAATAGTGAAGACATCAAAACTATGAAATAACACATATGGAATCATGTAGTAACCAAAAAAAGTGTTAAACAAATCAAAATATATTACATCTGAGATTCTTCAAAGTTTGCTTTGATGACAGCTTTGCATTCTCTCAACCAGCTTCATGAGGTAGTCACCTGGAATGCATTTCAATTAACAAGTGTGCTTTGTTAAAAGTTAATTTGTTGAATTTCTTCCCTTCTTAATGTGTTTGAGCCAATCAGTTGTGTTGTGACAAGGTAGGGGTAGTATACAGAAGATAGCCATATTTAGTAAGACCAAGACCAAGTCCATATTATGGCAAGAACAGCTCAAATAAGCAAAGACAAATGACAGTCCATCATTACTTTATAACATGAAGGTCAGTCAATACGGAAAATTTCATGAACTTTGAAAGTTTCTTCAAGTGCAGTCGCAAAAACCATCAAGCGCAATGACGTAACTGGCTCTCATGAGGACCGCCACAGGAAAGGAAGACCAGGAGTTACCTCTGCTGCAGAGGATAAGTTCATTAGAGTTAACTGCACCTCAGATTGCAGCCCAAATAAATGCTTCACAGAATTCAAGTAACAGACAGGACACATCAACATCTACTGTTAAGAGGAGACTGTGTGAATCAGGCCTTCATGGTCAAATTGCTGCAAAGAAACCACTACTAAAGGACACCAATAAGAAGAAGAGACTTGCTTGGGCCAAGAAACACGAGCAATGGACATTAGACCGGTGGAAGTCTGGCCTTTGGTCTGGAGTCAAATTTTAGATTTTTGGTTCCAACCGCCCTGTCTTTGTGAGACGCAGAGTAGGTGAACAAATGATCACCACATGGGTGGTTCCCACCATGAAGCGTGGAAGAGGAGGTGTGATGGTGCTTTGCTGGTGACACGGTCAGTGATTTATTTAGAACTCAAGGCACAATTAACTAGCATGGCTACCACAGCATTCAGCAGCGATACGCCATCCCATCTGGTTTGCGCTCATTGGTTTTTCAACAGGACAATGACCCAACACACCTCCAGCCTGTGTAAGGGCTATTTGACCAATAAGGATAGTGATGGAGGGCTGCATCAGATTACCTGGCCTCCACAATCACCCAACCTCAACCCAATTGAGATGGTTTGGGATGAGCCAACAAGTGCTCAGCATATGTGGGAACTCCTTCAAGACTGTTGGAAAAGCATTCCAAGGGTGGCTACTTAGAAGAATCTCAAATATAAAATATTTTGATTTGCTTAACACTTTTTTGGTTACTACATGATTCCATATGTGTTTTCATAGTTTTGATGTCTTCACTATTATTCTACAATTAGGTGTGTCCAGACCTTTGACTGGTAATGTAAATAACGGAAAACTGGACACTCAAGACATCTGAGGAACATTACAGGTAACATCACAAAATGGCATGGGGCATACCAGGCTAATGTGCCAGTGTTCTCAAGTTGGACATCATAGTATTGCAGGGCAGTTGAGCTGTGGAGGCTATAGACCTTGACTTGAGAAATTACTGAAGACATGGAGTACGTTTAGGTTAAGGAATAAAGGTTTGACATGCATAGGCACACTGTCAGGGCTCTTCAACTCTGTTCCTGGAGAGCTACCGTCCTGCAGGTTTTCCTTCCAACCCCAGGTGTAACTAACCTGATTCAGCTTAGGTGCGCTAGTATAGGGGTTGGTGCAAAAACCTACAGGACGGTAGCTCCCCAGGAACAGGGTTGAAGAGCCTTGCTGTAGAACCTATGCATGGTTGGGAA
The DNA here is from genome assembly GCF_016432855.1 of Salvelinus namaycush. Lineage (NCBI taxonomy): Eukaryota > Metazoa > Chordata > Actinopteri > Salmoniformes > Salmonidae > Salvelinus > Salvelinus namaycush. The sequence goes on from NC_052310.1 coordinate 14,209,813, forward strand.
TGAGACTTTTCCACATAACCCCCCCACACTTAGAAGTGCAATCAGATGGCACAATGCAGGCAAAATACAAGTAAGCAGACATGATCTTAATTTGAGCCAGTTTGATACATCAGGAAAATAATCCTGCAGCAACAGTTTGTATTATGTGGATTATAATAAATTGACATTTTTGTGGTGCTTGATAGATGTTTCATTAGGGCAAATCAAGTCTGAAATTTCAAAGTGGAAATTACAAACATTAGAAGCGTTGTAAAAACTCAAATAAACAACCAGTTTGCATTTCCTGCTTAGCAGGAAAATTCACAGCAACAAAAGAGTGATCAAATTAAGATCCTACATCTGTACTACAGTATTCTGATTGTATAAAATGATTGATGGGTTATACAGACTTTACTATACCAGGCTCAGAATCCCTTATGTACTGTGGTGTGGTGCCCTGCGTGTTACAAAGTCAGTGTTTGTTCTTGTCACAGTGTGAATGTTTGAGTGCTGCGTCAGGAGAGGCACACAATCGTCTCCCATATCCTTGTTGACACAGCTGTGGCTCAGTAGTTGACAATACAGTTGCTAATGTAGGTTCAGTACGTAGTGTAATGTAACCAAACATCCATTTCAATCATTAGACAAATGCGCTTTGGTACTAAAATGTCATGATTTCTTAATTATCTGCTGGATCTCTGGAGTCCGGCAAGCTCATTCCGGTTGGTCTCTGAAGATGCGCTGGGTCCATTCCTACTCCAGCCCAAACACAATCTTGTTTATTGTATCAGCAGGGCGTCCTCGGACCCGGGCTGCCTTCTCATCAATGGCCCCTTCGTCCTTTTGTAGCACTGAGTCAAACAAGTTGATGCAGAAGGCAAATCGGCGATACCACGCTTTTGTACATTTTGGAACTTGCATCATAATGGAACCCCAAATAACATCATACAACTTATTGACCACTTAATCTTTTGTTAATTTTCTGTCTTATTTTTCAATTTGGAGTGCAGGATGTTTAAATGAAATAGCCGGTCACTGGCGAAAATAAATACATTTTTCTCATGTGTCGATCACAGTTATAGGCCAATGGCTATTGGACCAGCCTGGCCTCATCTAGCCTTAGTTGTTTTAGTTCTTCTAACCTTATGTACATTTCCAAACCTTTGTCATCAGTTGTGTGGTTTTTTATTGGGCACATGCAATTTCTTCTGTCCTAGACAAATCTCCTTGTCTGCTTGCATGCACCTCCCCTATATGCACCTCCCCTGTCTTCACTCAGGATCTCAGCGATCACTGCCTGCATCCGTAATAGGTCTGCGGTCAAACGACCACCCCTCATCACTGTCAAACGCTCCCTAAAACACTTCAGCGAGCAGGCCTTTCTAATCGACCTGGCCGTGGTATCCTGGAAGGATATTGACCTCATCTCGACAGCAGAGTATACCTGGTTATTCTTTAAAAGTGCCTTCCTCACCATCTTAAATAAGCATGCTCCATTCAAAAAATGTAGTACCAGGAACAGATATAGCCCTTGGTTCACTCCAGACCCGACTGCCCTTGACCAGCACAAAAACATCCTGTGGCGTACTGAATTTGCATCGAATAGCCCCCATGATATGCAACTTTTCAGGGAAGTTAGGAACCAATATACACAGGCAGTTAGGAAAGCTAAGGCTAGCTTTTTCAAACAGAAATTTGCATCCTGTAGCACAAACTCTGGGACACTGTAAAGTCCATGGAGAATAAGAGCACCTCCTCCCAACTTCCCACTGCACTGAGGCTAGGAAACACTGTCCCACCGATAAATCCACGATAATTGAAAATTTCAATAAGCATTTTTCTACGGCTGGCCATGCTTTCCACCTGGCTACCCCTACCTCGGTCAACTGCCCGGCACCCCCCACAGCAACTCGCCCAAGCCTCCCCCATTTCTCCTTCACCCAAATCCAGATAGCTGATGTTCTGAAAGAGCTGCAAAATCTGGACGCCTACAAATCAGCCGGGCTAGACAATCTGGACCCTCTCTTCCTAAAATGATCTCCTGAAATTGTTGCAACCCCTATTACTAGCCTGTTCAACCTCTCTTTCGTATCATCTGAGATTCCCAAAGATTGGAAAGCTGCCTCGATCATCCCCCTCTTCAAAGGGGGAGACACTCTAGACCCAAACTGCTACAGACCTATATCTATCCTATCCTGCCTTTCTAAGGTCTTCGAAAGCCAAGTTAACAAACAGATTACCAACCATTTCGAATCCCACCGTACCTGTCAATGGTGCACCTCAGCCACGCTCAAGGTCCTAAATGATATCATAACCGCCATCGATAAGAGACATTACTGTGCAGCCGTATTCATCGACCTGGCCAAGGCTTGACTCTGTCAATCACCACATTCTTATCGGCCGACTACACAGCCTTGGTTTCTCAAAAGACTGCCTCGCCTGGTTCACCAACTACTTCTCTGATAGAGTTCAGTGTGTCAAATCGGAGGGAATGTTGTCAGGACCTCTGGCAGTCTCTATGGTGGTGCCACAGGGTTCAATTCTCGGGCTGACTCTCTTCTCTGTAAACATCAATGATGTCGCTCTTGCTGCCGGTGATTCTCTGATCCACCTCTACGCAGACGACACCATTCTGTATACTTCTGGCCAATCTTTGGACACTGTGTTAACTAACCTCCAGATGAGCTTCAATGCCATACAACTCTCCTTCCGTTGTCTCCAACTGCTCTTAAATGCAAGTAAAACTAAATGCATGCTCTTCAACTGATCTCTGCCCGCACCTGCCCGCCCGTCCAGCATCACTACTCTGGACGGTTCTGACCTAGAATATGTGGACAACTACAAATACCTAGGTGTCTGGTTAGACTGTAAACTCTCCTTCCAGACTCACATTAAGCATCTCCAATCCAAAATTAAATCTAGAATCGGCTTCCTATTTCGCAACAAAGCATCCTTCACTCATGCTGCCAAACATACCCTCGTAAAACTGACCATCCTACTGATCCTCGACTTCGGCGATGTCATTTACAAAATAGCTTCCAATACTCTACTCAACAAATTGGATGCAGTCTATCACAATGCCATCCATTTTGTCACCAAAGCCCCATATACTACCCACCATTGCGACCTGTACGCTCTCGTTGGCTGGCCCTCGCTTCATACCCGTCGCCAAACCCACTGGCTTCAGGTCCTCTACAAGTCTCTGCTAGGTAAAGCCCCGCCTTATCTCAGCTCACTGATCACCATAGCAGCACCCACCCGTAGCATGCGCTCCAGCAGGTATATCGCACTAGTCACCCCCAAAGCCAATTCCTCCTTTGTCCGCCTTTCCTTACAGTTCTCTGCTGCCAATGACTGGAACGAACTGCAAAAATCACTGAAGTTGGAGACTCATATCTCCCTCACCAGCTTTAAGCACCAGCTGTCAGAGCAGCTCACAGATCACTGCACCTGTACATAGCCCTTCTGTAAATAGCCCATCCAACTACCTCATCCCCATACTGTATTTATTTATCTTGCTCCTTTGCACCCCAGTATCTCTACTTGCACATTCATCTTCTGCACATCAATCACTCCAGTGTTTAATTGGTATATTGTAATTACTTCACCACCATAGCCTATTTATTGCCTTACCTCCCTTATTTGCACACTCTGTATATAGACTTTTTTCTACTGTATTATTGACTGTATGTTTGTTTATTCCATGTGTAACTCTGTGTTGTTGTATATGTCGAACTGCTTTGCTTTATTCTTGGCCAGGTCGCAGATGTAAATGAGAACTTGTTCTCAACTAGCCTATCTGGTTAAACAAAGGTGAAAAAAATGTAAATAAAATAAAAGACCTACAACACCTATATCTTAAGAATACCATGGAATATATATATTTTTTTTTTACACCTTCCAAAAGCATAATCAGTGCTCTAACTCCCCCTTGCGCTGGTCTGGAGCAATGAAGCAGTGACGCAGGGTAACGTACTAAACCACAAATTACCTCTAAGTCCTGCGGCATAATCTCAAAACTTTTAATTGAGGAACAACTGTACCCAACACTTTTGTGACAAAACCATCAGTAGGCCTAGAGTTGAAAATGCGATGGAAATCCATTTAACTTCAAAATAAATGTTTATGTGCACTACGTATTTATGCACAGACTTTTATCTGCAACAAGTCAATTAGATGGAAACACAACTGATGGTTGAGCATTTTAAGCAGCTAGGCTGGCTATCTGTGGAAAAAAAGAGTAGTATTGTCACGCCCTGACCTTAGTTATCTATGTTTTCTTTATTATTTTGGTTAGGTCAGGGTGTGACGAGGGTGGGTATGCTTGTTTTGTATTGTCTAGGGTTTTTGTATGTCTAGGGGTGTTTGTAAGTCTAGGCATATGTATGTCTATGGTGGCCTGAATTGGTTCCCAATCAGAGGCAGCTGTTTATCGTTGTCTCTGATTGGGGATCATATTTAGGTTGCCATTTTCCCTTTTGGTTTTGTGGGTTCTTACTCTATGTTAGTTGCCTGTCTGCACTAGCCATATTAGCTTCACGTTTTGTTCAGTGGTCGTTATATAATTAAAGAAGAATGTACTCTTATCACGCTGCGCCTTGGTCTCCTCCCTACTACGCCTGTGACAAGTATTATTTCAAGTTGGTCTGGTCCACAGAATTATCACGGACTCAGCCCTCAGGTACTTATCCAACTTTTTTACCTTTGTTAGAGATGTCCAACAGCATAATAACAGAGCCAAAGACTCTAATATTCACTGTTTTAAATATATGAGTCTATCTGGTATTAAGGCATTTCTATATCCCAGCACTGAGTGGAACAAACTACCACAGCAACTCAAAGCCATACCAACCATAACCACTTTTAAAAAGAATTTCAAAAGATGGCTATTGTGTGAACAGTAAACTTGTTTTGACTATCTGTGTAATTGTATATGTATTTATGTAAAAAAAAAAAATAGGGAACACAATGTAAATAAGTCCTGACTATTATGCAATCTCGGTCACTTAAAAATCTTTGTACTGTATGTACAGTGAGGGAAAAAGTATTTGATCCCCTGCTGATTTTGTACGTTTGCCCACTGACAAAGAAATGATCAGTCTATAATTTTAATGGTAGGTTTATTTGAACAGTGAGAGACAGAATAACAACCCCCCCAAAAAAATTGAATTTTTTTGTTGTTATTCTGTCTCTCACTGTTCAAATAAACCTACCATTAAAATTCACCCTCACTGTACCTATGTATTTTTTTTCACTCATGTATGAATATTGTAAGATAATACACAACGCAGAGAACTAGAGGTCAATAGGGAATAAACAATCAATGGAAATAGTTATTTTTCACATCTTTTCCAAATATGTGTAAGAATTTCAGTCCGGAACTCATACCTACATGTGTCAAATTCTCATTTGTCCAATTCATCTACACATTGAGCTTGAATGTAATGAGTGAGCTGAGAGTCGGGTGGCAAGTTCAGGGAGTGAGTGTTTTTAATAAATAAATGAAACAATAAACACGTAACACGTAACACAAACAACGCACCGACATGAAAACAGAGTCAATAACACCTGAGGAAAGAACCAAGTGGAGTGACAGATATAGGGAAGATAATCAAGGAGGTGATGGGGTCCAATTGAGTGTCATGAGGCGCTGGTGCGCGAGACGATGGTAACATTTGTGTGGGATAATCAGCAGCCTGATGACCTAGAGGCCGGAGAGGGAGTATACGTGACACTGAAACAGGAGACTTGTTATTTGGCCATTGGCCCAATTTTAGTGCAAGGAATTCTAATTGGTCAACCACAGGCTAGGGTTGGGGGTTATAAATTACATCCTGTTACTTTGTTCTGTGGAGAAAATCACTGAGAACAAGGGAGAATGAACAACGACCATCTACTTCCCAGCTTGATTCCTTCTCTTTAAATAAACCTATGTTTCTCCCCCTGATTTGCTTTGGAGTCTGTATTATTGAAGAGTAACATCAACTGCTAACACTCACAAAAAAAAATATTTTACAAACAAATAAAAAAAAATGAATGGCACCGGCTGCCGTTTTACATGCTCCTAACCAACTTTGATATTTTGTGTGTTTTTCGCATTGTTTGTAACTTATTTTGTACATAATGTTGCTGCTTCCGTCTCTTATTACCGATAAGCGCTTCTGGATATCAGAACAGCGATTACTCACCTCGAACAGGACAAAGATTTGTTCTTTAATGAGACCGATGCGAAGCATATACTGCTTCTCTGAGACCAAGCCAAAATCTGTGTAATTTGCAGGAAGAAAAGTCGGAAATACAGGGGGCGGAGATCAGGGTGCCTTATGAGAATTCGTCGGCGAGTGGGTAACCCGCCTCTCCCATCCGTTCTATTGGCCCACGTGCAATCACTGGAGAATAAACTGGATCTCCGTTTGAGACTATCCTACCAACGGGACATTAAAAACTGTAATATCTTATGTTTCACAGAGTCGTGGCTGAAGAACAACACGTATAATATTTAGTTGGCTGGGTTTTCCGTGCATCGGCAGGACAGAACAGCTACGTCTGGTAAGATGAGGGGTGGGGGTGTGTCTATTTGTCAATAACAGCTGGTGCGCGGTGTATATTAAGGAGGTCTCGAGGTATTGCTCGCCTGAGGTAGAGTACCTCATGATAAACTGTAGACCACACTATCTGCCAAGAGTTTTCATCTATATTTTTCGTAGTCATCTATTTACCACCACAAACCGATGATGGCACTAAGGCCGCACTCAACGAGCTGTTTTAGGCTATAAGCAAACAAGAAAATGCTCATCCAGAAGCGGCACTTCTAGTGGCCGGGACTTTAATGCAGGCAAACTTAAATCCGTTTTACCTCATTTTTACCAGCATGTCACATGTACAAACAGAGGTGGAAAAAACTCTAGACCACCCTTACTCCACACACAGAGACTCATACAAAGCTCTCCCTCGCCCTCCATTTGGCAAATCTGACCATAATTCTATCCTCCTGATTCCTGCTTACAAGCAAACACTAAAGCAGGAAGTACCAGTGACTCTTTCAATACGGAAGTGGTCAGATGACGTGGATGCTACAGGACAGTTTTGCAAGCACAGACTGGAATATGTTTCGGGATTCATCCAAAGGCATTGAAGAGTATACTACCTCAGTCACCGGCTTCATCAATAAGAGCATCGACGACGTCGTCCCCACAGTGACCGTACGTACATTTCCCAACCAGAAGCAATGGATTACAGGCAACATCCGCACCGAGCTAAAGGCTAAAGCTGCCGCTTTCAAGGAGTGGGACACTAATCCATACTATTATAAGAAATACCGCTATGCCCTCAGACGAACCATCAAATAGGCAAAGAGTCAATACAGGACTAAGATTGAATCCTACTACACCGGCTCTGACGCTCGTCGGATGTGGCAGGGCTTGCAAACTATTACGGACTACAAAGGGAAACCCAAGCGCGAGCTGCCCAGTGACGCAAGCCTACCAGACGAGCTAAATGCCATTTATGCTCGCGTCGAGGCAAGCAACACTGAAGCATACATGAGCACCAGCTGTTCGGGACGACTGTGTGGTCATGCTCTCCGTAGCCGATGTGAGCCAAGACCTTTAAACAGGTAAACATTCACAAGGCCCCAGGGCCAGATGGATTACCAGGATGTGTACTCAGAGCATGCGCGGACTAGCAAGTGTCTTCACTGCTATGTTCAACCTCTCCCTGACCGAGTGTCTAATACCTACATGTTTCAAGCAGATCACCATAGTCCCTGTGCCCAAGAAAGCGAAGGTAACCTGCCTAAATGACTACCGCCTGTAGCACTCAATTCGGTAACAATGAAGTGCTTTGAAAGGCTGGTCATGGCTCACATCAACACCATTATCCCGGGAACCCTAGAACCACTCCAATTTGCATACCGCCCCAACAGATCCACAGCTCCTTTTGTCCACTTGGACAAAAGGACCCTGGGACTAACCACTTCCCTCTGCAACTGGATCCTGGACTTCCTGATGGGCCGACCCCAGGTGGTAAGGGTAGGCAGCAACACGCTGATGCTCAACACGGGGGCCAGTCATGCCAAATAGTGCCCCCCTGCCAAAAACTGTCCCAATTGGATTCAATGAGTTATAGGTGTTGCTAGGGTTGTTGCTAGAACATGCAAAATTCTGACTGGATTACGTAATGAACAAAAGCATCCGTTGCTATGCTGGTTGCTTGGCTCTATTTTACCTCGTAGTGGTCAGCAAGGAAGGAGGATACGGGCATTTCTAGTTCTATTTCACCGCATAAACGTTTGCTTAGTCCGCGCAAAATTATTACCTCAGAATTGCTCTCCAAGGATGGTGTTTTTGACGGTGACAACCTGCTGACTACCTGCTGTTTTAGAGGACCGAAAAGACTGGAAAGAACACTTTCTTTAGCATATATTTGTCAATATAAGTAATTATTGTTAAATAGGAATAAATAATTTAAGCTGTTTTTAGATTGGCGTTGCTAGGTACTGTACTTATTTACCTCAGCCTGCGTAGTCACCTAGCCAGCTACAGTAGCTAGCAAGTTTTAGACAGCTAATGTTAGCTAAATAAAACTATCTAGCTACTGTAACGTAAACTCACTCACTTTTGTACATCGCCTTGGTCCGTACAATTATTTTAGCGCCCCAAAAACGTAATACTTCCAGATCAACTGTAATGTCAATACCATTGTAAAGCACGATTTCTCCCCTTTCCAACAGAATCAATTACATGACCCCCACGCTGCCCGTTTCTGCATGATTAAAGAAGGCAATGAGCCCCGTCGGGTCTTTTTAAAAATGTCAGGTGGGGAAGTGAAACTAATGCGTGATAGTGAGAAGGAGAGATGTTGTGTGGGAAAATGGCTTTTTTTTCACTCGATCTGTCCAACTTATCACCTTATCGCCTCTAAAATGTAAATAAAACACTATAAAGAGTTTATATAATGTGTCATTACATACCTATTTGAAGGTTTGTGTCGAATTTGAATCGGGTTTTTAGGGCGGTGCTAAAGTGATCTTAGAAGTAAACAGCGGCTTTGAGAATGATGATCGCATGCAATGATGACGCAAAAAATGACTAGGTATCCCCCCTTACCCCCGTCACTGTCCATTTCTTGTTTTTAAAGGATGAGAGAAGTGCTACACCTGGTGGGGAGAGATTGTAAGACAGAAATAGTTGCTTTATGCGTGCTGTATGTTACGACATGACACGTCACGATGTAACGGAGGGTCCATTTTTCAACTTTTCTCCAATACTATAGAGCCATTACCATGTCGATCAACGCTTGAATAGAAACGTAGTTCACACCCCCGATTTTGAAGTCAACACAGTCGCTACAGTCCCATTAGTTTTCTTTGTAGCCTCGTTTGAATGTTGCCGTTGCGCACATTTGTACGGAATGGGGTTAGTTTACGTTAACTGTTATTGTTTGTTTCTGTTTGTATGTAGCTTGCACTTTAATGGCATCCCTCGAGGATATTTGATTTTATCTTTCTAACCAGGTGACGTACTATGAAGACACCACTGATCTCGACCAGAGGGGCAAATTTCAGAGAAATTCACAATTCAGGGTAACTTTAAGCAGTTAACTTCTATTAGATAACAGGACTGATTTAGCCATGTACAACCATTTTTTCAACAACCATTTTCCATCTAGCGAGTTGCTAGCTATATACATATAGTTCAGTGGAGGCTGCTGAGGGGAGGATGGTTCATAATGTCTGGGCTGGAGTAAATGGAATGGTATCAAACACGTGGTTTCCATGTGGTTGATACCATTCAATTGACTCCATTCCAGCCACCTGATCAATCAAATGGATAGGTGTAAGCAATTATGGTAATTCCAAATGCCCTTAACTAGGTGTCTTCGCTAGACAGACACAGAGAGGGGGGGTGAAAAAGAAAGGATGAAAGTGAGCGAGGGAGAGAAAGACAGAGAGAGGTGGAGAGAGAAAAAACAGACAAAGGCTGCAATGCAAATGTACTTGAGCCTTTCAACAACTCTTCTCTTCAAATCAAATTTTATTTGTCACATTCGCCGAATACAACAAGGTGTGGACCTTACCGGGAAATGCTTACTACAAGCCCTTCATCAACAATGCAGTTCTAGAAATGGAGATAAGAAAATATTACTAAATAAAAATACAATCAAAAAGTAACACAAGAAAATGACATAACAATAAGGGGTATAGGGGTACCGGTACCGAGTCAATGTGTGGGGGTACAGGTTAGTCGAGGTCATTTGTAAAGTGACTATGCATAGATAATAAACAGCGAGTAGCAGCGCGGGCGGGGGGGGTCAATGTAAATAGTCCAGGTAGCCATTTGATTAATTGTTCAGCAGTCTTATTGCTTGGGGTTAGAAGCTGTTAACTTCTCTGATCTACGGATACCGGATGCGGGTTTAAATTCGACAACATACGGTGATCGCCAAAAATAGTCGTATTAAACATTGCTGAAAATACAAGTGTCTCACATGCTTCAAAAGCCTAGAATCTTGCTAATCTTGCTAATCTGCTAATTGTCAGATTTAAAAAAGGATTTACTGCGAAAGAATACGATGCGATTATCTGAGCACAGAGCCCCATACCAAAATACTTTTTCAACCAGCACAGGCGTAACAAAATCACAGATTGCAATGAAATAAATCGTTTACCTTTGAAGATCTTGCTCTGTTTGCAATCCCAAGGCTCATTGTTACACAATGAATGGTCTTTTGTTCGGTTAAATCCATTTTTATAGCCTAACACGAAACATTTTGTGAACGCTTATCTCGTTGAATTTCGTGTCATTCAATTTTCGGCAACATTCGACGTAAATACACAGACTAAACCTGACTTTATCCAGTCATGTTTGGTTTCCTTGCAATCAACTGTTTGTTTGTAACACAACCAAACTTGATGGGTCATTTCGCGGGACGTATTGACCCAAAGAAACCGATTGGAAGACAAGTAACGACCTCATTGTGCACCAATTATATGACCGCTGTTTTGTTGATTGACTGTATTTTAACCCAATGACCACTGATCGTCTTGAAATCTAGCTGGGTAGATAGACAATGCGCAGAGGTAAACGGCAATATGTAATGTTTGTGTTTTGGGAGACCAACCCATGTAGTAAACTCCGGCGTAAAGACCGTCATTCGCCATTGAAGATTCATACTGGAAGGAGCCAAACTCATTACGCACAGCACTGTTTCGGTAAGAAGCATCTTCAGCTGTTTATTATATCGAATATCATGGCGATAAAGTCAGGGAAAGCTAAATCTAAGACTAGATATACGAATGTAGACAAAATTATAGAGGAAATTGATTGTGAAACATATGCTTTTGGAAGACGACTCAGTTAGCGACCATGACTCAAATGGAAGCATATTTTTTGAACGGAGAGGACATTGTTTTGGACTGGTAAGTTCTTCTCATGCTAATGCCGTTGTTTGAAATTAATAATATAAAATATTATTTGTGATTGTTTTTACATTTTATTTGCAATATACAAAAATGTAATGAAATGTGTAAAGTATACTTCCTCCAGCGGCATGCTTCCTCAACTCAGTCTATATATTATGGATTAGAGGGAGCATGGTCGAGATGCGTGTGTCTGCCGCCAACGTGTCCATCCCCAACGTGTCCATCCCCCTCTGAAGCTGGTTCATCCAGCTGGACCCCTGCTGTCTCTGGCTCCACACCTCCCGGGCCATCTTGAGGTAAACTGTTCATATTTACTCTTGAGGGCTATATAAATTGATTTGATAGAGGACTGAGGGTCTTCCAAATATTGAAAGTGTGTAAATAGTTACCCATGTTGTTTTGTAAAAGTGTTTTCCCATTTATTTATTTTTCTCCATTTTTTTGGGGGGGTGTGTTAGAATACCATTTTGGTATTTTGTATATAGTTATTTGTTTCAAAATGTATACCTTCACCAATTTGGCCACTTGGGTACATTTGGGCTACTTGTGTGGGACACCTGGGTGACTTCATGATAAATGTCATGTAGCACACTCATTTTGGAAGTTATCATTCTGAAACTTTGCACAAGTACTGTTGCCCTCTTATGTTTTTCACTGAAATTGTCCCCATATTCATATCTGAATGTTTGTTTCATCTTGTTCATTTTAAAGATGATGATACAACAATTAAAAAGAAAATGTATGGTTTTTTCATTGTATTATCTAAACCAGATCTATTGTGTTCTCCTACATTCAATTCACATTTACACAAACTTCAGAGTGTTTTCTTTCAAATGGTACCAAGAATATGCATATCCTTGCTCCTGGGCCTGAGCTAGAGGCAGTTAGATTTGGGTATGTCTTCAGGCGGAAATTGAAAGAAGGGGGGGGGGTAACTGTAAGAGGTTTAAGGAGTCTTTTGGTTCGAGACTTGGCGCTCCGGTACCGCTGCTGTGCAGTAGCAGAGAGAACAGTCTATGACTTGGGTGACTGGAGTCTGACAATTTTTGGGGCCTTCTTCTGACACCACCTGGTAAATAGGCCCTGGATGTCAGGAATCTTGTCCCCAGTGATGTACTGGGCCGTACGCGCTACCCTCTGTGACGCCTTATGGTCAGATGCCGAGTAGTTGCCATACCAGGCGATGATGAAACTGCTCGGCATCTGACCGTAAAGCGGTCTCTTCCAACTTGTTAGGCAATCATTTCTACCTATGGGGCAAGGATGGCCAGCTACACAGGAGGGTGGATTTTACTTAGGAGGAGAAGGAGGCCGTGCTGACCGAGATGCATGCTGGCCATTTCGGAGTGAAGCGCATGATTGCCAAAATCAACCTACGCTCCTTCTGATGGGAATTGTCAAGGAGGGGGACAGCTGGGCAAGTGAAATAACCTTTTGTTTATCAATCACATTCTATTATATCTGAAATTATTATGATTTCAATGAATGTCATATCAGAGAGCACACAATGTTTCAATTTGTCACTTTTTGCTTAAAGGTCAGTACCCTGTCTAGCCTGCCTGAAGTTTGAGAGGGCGAAGACTGTTGCGCCGGAGTTGAAGCCCATCAAAGTTGTTTCACCATGGCACATGATCGGTAAATGTCCCAATTCAAATTTTGCCCTGATAAGTTGTTTTGTAATGGTTGCTTTATTTGACCACAGCAGAGTTCAATATTATAGAATGTGTGTGTTTCAGTATCCTTACAAACATGAAAATCTGTATACTGTATGACACAGATACGGTAATAATAAAGTCATCTTCTCTCTAACACTTTAAATGTTAGGGGTGGACCTCATCGGACCCTTTACAAAATCCTGGAATGGCAACAGCTGGTGTCTGACGGCAACCGATTACTTCACCAAGTGGGTGGAGGCAATACTCATTAAGGTCTGTAAAGGAAGAGAATGTGCATAACTCTAAATTCCCTCCATAACCCACTAAAAAGGGTGCTTGGAACCAAAAATATATTTTTCGTTTTGTATGATACCCATCAAGGACGAGACTCGCGAGGCCACCTCCAAGGCAATGGTAGACATCTTCAACACCCACGGTTCTCCTGAGGTCATCTTGCGTGACAGGGGTCATGAACGCTGGAACAAGGTACGAATGTTATATGTCATATTCTGTCACAATGGTTTGTTTTATTTATTTTTTACAAAAATGTTGTTTCCATGGTACATAAGACATATTTCAATATCTTACATTGTCAATAGATATCGCTTTCCTACCCCCTCCTCCAGGTTTGGTGAACGGACCAACCAGACTCACAAGACTGACATGGGCAAGTCCCTTGATTGGTACCAGGAAGGGTGGGAGAACAACCTGAAGGTAATTCTCTTTGCACACAATAGCAGCATCCAGGCCTGCACCGAGTACGGACGGGAGCCGCAGCTGTCGACTGAGGTAAACAATGCAATTGTATACAGTGCCTTGCAAAAGTATTCATCCCCCTTGGCGTTTTTCCTATTTTGTTGCATTACAACCTGTAATTTAAAATGATTTTTATTTGGATTTCATGTAATGGACATTCACAAAATAGTCCAAATTGGTGAAGTGAAATGAAAAAAAATTACTTGTTTCAAAAAATTTAAAAAATAATAAAACAGAAACATGGTGCGTGCATATGTATTCAACCCTTTTGCTATGAAGCCCCTAAATAAGACCTGGTGCAACCAATTACCTTCAGAATTCACATAATTAGTTAGATTGCACACAGGTGGACTTCATTTAAGTGACACATGATCTGTCACATGATCTCAGTATATATACACACCTGTTCTGGAAGGCCCCAGAGTCTGCAACACCACTAAGCAAGTGGCACCATGAAGACCAAGGAGCTCTCAACAGGTCAGGGACAAAGTTGTGGAGAAGTACAGATCAGGGTTGAGTTATATAAAAAATATCTGAAACTTTGAACATCCCACAGAGCACCATTTAAATCCATTATAAAAAATGGAAAGAATACCAAAACTCATGGACCAGGCAAGGAGGACATTAGAGAGGCAACAAAGAGACCAAAGATAACCCTGAAGGAGCTGCAAAGCTCCACAGTGGATATTGGAGTATCTGTCCATAGGACCACTTTAAGCCGTACACTCCACAGAGCTGGGCTTTACGGAAGAGTGGCCAGAAAAAAGCCATTGCTTAAAGAAAAAATAAGCAAACACATTTGGTGTTCACCAAAATGCATGTGGGAGACTCCCCACACATACGGAAGAAGGTACACTGGTCAGATGAGACTAAAATTTAGCTTTTTGACCATCAAGGAAAATGCTATGTCTGGTGCAAACCCAACACCTCTCATCACCCCGAGAATGCCATCCCCACAGTAAAGCATGGTGGTGGCAGCATCAAATCAAATTTTATTAGTCACATGCGCCGAATACAACAGGTGTAGACCTTACAGTGAAATGCTTACTTACGAGCCCCTAACCAACAGTGCAGTTTCAGAAAATATGGATAAGAATAAGAGATAAAAGTAACAGGTAATTAAAGAGCAGCAGTAAAAAATGTAATAACAATATATATACAGGGGGTTGCCAGTACAGAGTCAATGTGCGGGGGCACCGGTTAGTTGAGGTAGTATGTACATGTTGTAGAGTTAATTAAAGTGACTATGCATAGATGACGACAGAGTGCCAGTGGTGTGGAGAGGGGAGGGGGCAATGCGAATAGTCTGGGTAGCCATTTGACTAGATGTTCAGGAGTCTTATGGCTTGGGGGTAGAAGCTGTTTAGAAGCCTCTTGGACCTAGACTTGGCACTCCGGTACCGCTTGCCATGCGGTAGTAGAGAGAACAGTCTATGACTAGGGTCGCTGGAGTCTTAGACAATTTTTAGGGCCTTCCTCTGACACTGCCTGGTGTAGAGGTCCTGGATGGCAGGAAGCTTGGCCCTAGTGATGTACTGGGCCGTTCGCACTACCCTCTGTAGTGCCTTGTGGTCGGAAGGCTCAGCAGTTACCATACCAGGCAGTGATGCAACCAGTCAGGATGCTCTCGATGGTGCAGCTATAGAACCTTTTGAAGATCTGAGGACCCATGACAAATCTTTTCAGTCTCCAGAAGGGGAATAGGTTTTGTCCTGCCCGCTTCATGACTGTCATGGTGTGCTTGGACCATGTTAGTTTGTTGTGATGTGGACACCAAGGAACTTGAAGCTCTCAACCTGCTCCACCGATGAGAATGGGGGTGTGCTCGGTCCTCTTTTGCCTGTAGTCAACAATCATATCCTTTGTCTTGAGGGAGAGGTTGTTGTCCTGGCACCACATGGCCAGGTCTCTGACCTCCTACCTATAGGCTGTCTCATCGTTGTTGGTGATCAGGCCTACCACTGTTGTGTCATCTGCAAATTTAATGATGGTGTTGGAGTCGTGCCTGGCCATGCAGTCATGAGTGAACAAGGAGTACAGGAGGGGGCTGAGCACGCACCCCTGAGAGGCCCCTGTGTTGAGGATCAGTGTGGTGGATGTGTTGTTACCTACCCTTACCACCTGGGGGTGGCCCGTCAGGAAGTCCAGGATCCAGTTGCAAAGGGATGTGTTTAGTCCCAGGGTCCTTAGCTTGTTGATGAGCTTTGAGGGCACTATGGTGTTGAACGCTGAGCTGTAGTCAATGAAAAGCATTCTCACATAGGTGTTCCTTTTGTCCAGGTGGGAAAGGGCAGTGTGGAGTGCAATAGAGACTGCATCATCTGTGGGGATGTTTTTCATCGGCAGGGACTGGGAAACTGGTCAGAATTTAAGGAATAATGGATGGCGCGAAATAGAGG
Source organism: Salvelinus namaycush (assembly GCF_016432855.1). NCBI lineage: Eukaryota > Metazoa > Chordata > Actinopteri > Salmoniformes > Salmonidae > Salvelinus > Salvelinus namaycush. The sequence goes on from NC_052310.1 coordinate 14,226,024, forward strand.
GAAATTCTTGAGGGAAACCTGTTTCAGTGTTCCAGCCAGATATTTGAGACAGGGACGGATGTTCACCTTCCAGCAGGAGAATGACCGTAAGCATACTGCTGAAGTAACACTTGAGTGGTTTAAGGGGAAACATTTAAAATGTCTTGGAATGGCCTAGTCAAAGCCTAGACCTCAACCAATTGAGGATTGAGCAGAATCAAGAAGGGAACCAAGTGCTATGACATCCGGGCAAATTACTTGGTTTGGAAGAAGGATGAAAGGAAGGTGAGACCTGGTAAACCTCACTCCTCTTTTGCTCCTAGCTGGGCTCACCATCTGTTAAAGTGAATATAAAAAAATATCTGATAACTATTTGCAATTGCACACAAAATAACCGGAAGCTAGTTTAATTAAGTTTCCCTAACACTTATATTTTTATCTTTGTCTTCCCAATGTTACCTCGGTGGAAGCCAACAATCTTCTACAGTTTGGGCAGTTGGGACAGTCGACCACTGAAAGCCCTGAAGCCCTTCACTTCAGTGAAGCCCAATAGACAAAGTACGTTACGTTTTGGGTGACATTTGAGAAGGCAAGAAATTATAGTTATGCTGAGCTTATAAAAAATGTACCTCTTTAATTTACCTCTCCAAATTACTATAGGACCATCGACTGTCTGAGCCCCCCAGGAGGTATCCCATCCACCAGAACCAGTGAGTTTGGATCAGTCTAATTCTCTGAGTCGGAGGGGGACCAGCATTCTCTGTGCTCTGAGTCGGAGGGGGACCAGCTTGAGTTAGGCTATACCTTCCAAAAGTGTTAAAGTACATATCTCCCATTTATAACACTGCACTAATCCATAAAATTCTCACAGTAAAGTGTAACCTGTGTTTGCTTGTTTACGTCTGTCTCCTACCCTGTTCCTTTTAACTCTGCTTCTGTTCTCCAGGACCTAGGGGTTCTGCCCAACACCTAGACGTGGGTCCAACTGATGTTCTCAATTACCAACCACCCTCCAACTTTTCATCACATAATCTACAGCTACTGTTGTCATGTGGTCATTGTCTGCTAAGAAAGTTGTTTTTCTCTGTGAGATACCCAGATGAACTAAAAACACTAGCACTGCAAACACTCAGAACAAAGAGAGCTGCAGTGCCTGGACTTTGCAGTCTCCTTCTTCAAGTCCCCCTTCCAAGACTGGCTGCCTGTTGAGAACAAGTGACAGACAGAACCGCCCACCCACACAGCAACCACCACCTCTATAATCCACACACCAGAATTCAGTATTTTAGTCTGATTGACATGTGAGTGTACAAAAAAATCCTGAAAATAAATGAATGACAACTGTACCAAAAACGATCAATGTTTGTGTATTAAAATCTTAAATATTGCCAGGTTGTTTTTCACAAGGTGTTGATTATTGTAAGTTGTAAAGTATCCTTTGGTGGTATTTATTTGTTCCACATTATTCATTGTTGTATCCTAGGACCTACAATTTATTCAACTACAAGGGTGTACTAATGAGCTATGCGAGAGAAATTATTATCATAAGAGGACTACTGAAATTATATTATTTCAGTGTAGATACAGACCACAAAGACGGCTAAGGTAAGTAACTTTAATGTGTCGTGCAGATTACACGTTTTCTTTGCCATATCCGAAAAGTAGCAGCGTTTAAGACAGGGATGTCATGTTGTAATGTTAAAAAGGTATGCAAAAGTAGTTCGAAGTAATGTTTTCATTTCATTAGCTACACAAAACGTGTTAACAGCGAAATTGTCGCTGAAATCAGCCTTGTTTGTATAGCAATGATGAAAAGAACGTCATTTAGGATGTAATGTTTTCCAAAATGCTAATCATTAGGTCATCACCCCGTTGATACAGCAACAGGTGCTTGATGCAGAGGGGTGCATGCTTAGTCCCCTCCTGTATTCCCTGTTCACCGACGACTGCGTGGCCAAGCACAACTCCAACACCATCATTAAGTTTGCCGACGACACAACGGTGGTAGGCCTGATCACCGACAACGATGAGACAATTTACATTGACCCCCCCCCCCCCCCCCCTTTGATTTTACACTTCTGCTACTCTCTATGCATAGTCACTTTACCCCTACCTACATGTACAAAAATCTCAACTAACCTGTACCCCCGCACATGGCCTCGGTATTGTTATGTTGTTACTTTTTATTTTATTTTTTACTTTACTTTATTTAGTAAATATTTTCATAACTATTTCTTGAACTGGATTGTTGGTAAAGGGCTTGTAAGTAACCATTTCACTGTAAGGTCTACAGCTGTTGTATTTGGTGCATGTGACAAATAGAATTTGATTTGATTTTACTGACAAATAAAATCAATCAATCCAAATGCAGCGGCCATTTGTTAAATGGAAAGAGACGTCTGTACCAAAACGTTTTCTGACATTTGGAGATTGGCAAGCCAAGCCTTTGATACTGGGTAGCCTTACAAATTAGGTAGGGATGCATTTTTGTTTGTCGAGATTGACAGTCTATTTATTGTGGTGTTGAAAACGCAAACCATAATATTGGTTCTGTGGTGCATTGGCACAGAAACCTGCTGGTGGAAAAGATGTAGCATATATTTTATAAACTGTAATTATAAATACGGCATAAAAATGTTGAATATCTGAATATCTGCTCGTCCGTGGTGATCAGCGAACCTTCAACCTTCTGGCCCGTCCGTAGCCCTGGGTAGCATCGACAGTGCCACAAAAGCATGCTGAAGTAACAAAGTCGATATTCACATTTGTAAACACACTACAGTTATTTTTTGTGTGATTGTAAACATTATTTAGAGTAAATGATGGGGGGGGGGGGGGGGGGGGGGGGGTCATGTGAAAATATGTTTAACTTGGGGAGGGGGATGCATTATTTTTGTTTAGGTCCCTAACCGCCAACATAAATTCTCCCAATAATTCTCCCTTGTTATTACACGGAACAAGCAACCTGGTCTCAGATAGAAATGTCTAATACTATAAATCTTCCAAGAGGAAGAGTACTTCATCCAATTCGTATGCTATTGTACGACCGGGTATTATGTATGATACTATAAATCCTGTAATTTGTATGCTATTGTACGACGGCTATTCCATTCATAATGTAACCTAAGGTAACTAAATGGAGTGACACAGATTTACATACAGAAAAATACAAATTGCCCTGAGATCATGTCAATGGACAGACCTGAAGAAATAACATATATGCACCTGTCACTGTAGCCAGCGTGGCACATCAACATTGAAGTTTCACATTTGAGACTGATATGACCAACTGGAGGTTGGAGAGTATTGACAATATGGTGTGCGTAAAAAGTCGTACCTTAAAAGCGATATCATAAAACTCCCCGCTGTTGCTGAGCGAGGGGCGGCTCGGATAGACCACTCCGTTGGATGGGGCCGCGGCTCCGATCCCTCTCCCACTTTTCCCGGTGTCTTTGTTGTTGTTCAGAGATGAAGTCGGGCTTTTGGAGCTCCCCTTGCCTTTCACGGTCTTTTTCCTGGACATGTTTCACTGTTATCGGTGTTCCCGCGTGTTCCCGCGTGTTGTCTATAATTATTTGTGCAATAACTAGGCTATAAATATGATGTTCACTGATCTGACACTATATCACTATCCTATGTTCTTTGGATAATCTACGATAAGAAAAACATTACTTTTCACCTGTGCGTAAAAATCATGAATGTAGACTACATATCCGCGTAGATCTTTACGATATGCGCATGTGCGAGTTTATAGCTTTCCTTGTCCGTTGGAAATTGGTGAGTAAATCCCCTGCCAGCTCAAACTGTGCAGAAATCTAAACAGACTCTTGACAGCACTCTCTCGCGCTCTCTTCCTCTATAGCACTACGTGTACAAACCGTGGCACGCACGGTTCACACCAATAAAAGGTACTAGCACACTAGGCGTTTAGTGCCCATTGCGTGTAGCAGGGGAGCGTCGTTACTACTTGTGGGAGTGTTGGTGCGTTTAAAGACACAGTGGTCAGTGAAAGCCTTGTAAGTAAGAGTATATGATGTGCAAAAACACCACAAATAAAAATTGATAATCACATGTTTGGTGCTCACCACAACAGATGCACATTATTTACCATTTATTTCTATTGGGCACAAAATAATCAGAATCTGTCATTGTCCCATTACTTTTGGAGCTCACTGTATATCTTTTATAGACAGTTATGTAAAGCTGAAACAAAAACTGGATAGTTGCATTTTCCCAGCCAATTGTTTTCTTCTTGAAAAGTCACTTTACTTTGACAGACTACTTTAAAGGGCGACGGAACTTCCTGATTTGGCCTAGTTATTCATCAATGCTCATTATGAAACGCTAGCGGCAATAACTGAAGGCAAACGAGAGTTGTCTTGGGGGTGTTTCTTGGCCATTCAATCACAACAAACAAGTGCAGTCGTGAGTACCTTACTGACAGCGAGGTACACTAAGCTAGCTTTGCTATGGAGAGAACAACGCTTTGAAGTTGAGTGAATGAAGATGGTCAGCTAATTCAGTTCTGTGTCTAGGCTAAAGCCTGCGCTGACCTTGTGTTTAGACAAGCTGACAGCAGCTAACGTAGCTTGGTGAAAGCTGCAGCTGGCTATCCTATCTAGCTGATATTTCCCTGTCAAATCAGTTATGGCAGGATAGCAAGAGCCAGCATTTGGAATGTATTTCATAAGACAGTCATTTAAAAAAACGCATTGCTACAAAAGTAGTTTGCAACTTACTTTCAACATTTCGTCACCTGTAAATACATTTGACCATAGAAACGATATCAACTACTGTGAGTTGAATGCCTGTGGACAGCTTAGCAGTCCTACAGCGCAATATTCTATAACTGGCTAGTTTCGTCTCTGCTTATATCTGCTGTTAGAGCTTTCCCAGAGACAAATGCCAGAGTTATTATCCCCACAGACTGTAGTGTAGACTACATGCGGACATTGCACAAACGTCACCCAGTTTGAGTGTAGCTACATCCCCCAAAATACAATACAATCTAATTGAATTGTGTTTGTTACAAAGACAAAACATATTGCTGTAAATATCGTTTTGATGTGCTTATAAAGACAGTATGCCTGCACTTTACCTAACAAATCAAAATCAGTTGTGTGTAGAGTGCATGACACTCCACCCTGGACATGACAGAGTTGGCCTCATGGGTCCAGCAGGCAGAGTTCAATAACTACAGGCAGATGTGAGATGCAGGAGGATGGCACTCTTCTCACACTGAGTAGCCTACAGAAGTAATGAATGCAATTGCTGAACTTGTGTATTATAAAAGTGTGTTGATAACTTTCAAGTGTAACAGTTCCATGTAGAACAAACCATCCTTCACATAATACTGTGGACGCAGTGTTCTGCTGATATAACAATGTGAAAATATTACACTTGTCTTTCATCTTCTATTGTTATTCACAGCCAACAGAGATACTGTACCTATCAACATGTTGTCTGGTGGTGCTGGGGTTACCTTGCCAAGCATGTCAGTCGTCAAGCCTTCCTGTATGGTGTAAGGGACACCATATAGCCTAAGACAGGAGTTCCCTGATATGATTGAAGAATACACAGCCCCCCCCCCCCCCCCCCCTATAGAGAATGCCATTCGATTTAATAATAACAAAATATGATTTGAAAAAAGTTATAGATTTGTCTTGTATAATTGTATTTCTGAGTGCAAGGTGTCTATTTATTCCGAAACATCAGCGTCAAGCCCGTCTGCCAGTCTGGACTCACATAACCAAGTGCTGGCTCCATACAGGTATCTGTGAACACATACACACAGTCACTCTTCTATTGCCAATGGCAGTTAGAATAGATGATATCTCACACACAAACAGATACTACGTTGATGTTTGAACAAGTCAGACCAAGTCTTTTGCCAGAGCCCCAATGAATGGCATAGCAGCATAGATCAGCTCCTGGCCTATCATCAAAGATACTGGTCGGTCGGTCACATCGGTCGGTCACATACACACTACAACGGTGGAAAATAAGCAATAAATAATGTCAGCTTACATATTATGTTTCACAATTGGTTTATAAAATGTATCAAAGTAATGAAGTGGGTTACCTTGTGTATTTGTACAAATGATGAGCCTTTGAAAGCTGTTGCCGCTGACAGGTGAAGGTTGCTGGCCGGATACTTGCCAACATGTGGCTGACTGTTCCATTCATAGGAATGCTCAAAGCGAGGGCATGTCTGGATGATGTTGATGAGGGCCCCCTTGCTGGTCTCTATGCTTCATGTTCGGCTGGATATCTCTCAAACAACTGCAGAAGGCAATATTATGAGGTGGTGTTGACTGGGAAGGCTTGTGACAGGGTCATGTAATAGACAGTCAAGGACGAAGCTTTTTGCTAATGCACTTCACAACCAAAATAGCTCTACTAGTAGTATCTGCTTGGCTGGGGAATTAGCCTACTACTTTATCAAGCTGGGTATTTTTTAATATAACTTTTCACATACACAATACCTGACATTGCTTATGAAGCAGTCTGTATTCAGGACAGTAACTCGAATCACTATCAGAGGTCTCATGATGGCATGTCCTTTTCAAAGAAATGAAGGGAGACTCTGGCAACAACGGAGGTTGTTGCCCGACAACTGAGGACTTGCCCGACAAGCTGTTAAAATAGCAACTGAACAGTGAAATCAATAATTTTCGGAGGTTGCTAAACCATTGCAATCACATTGCTGGACATATTATACCCACCTTTGATCCTTCTGGTAGGCTCCGGCATCCATTCATGACAAGGTGATCAGTCTGGCACCCAACAAGGCACTATGTCTAACAGTAAAACAGAGTAAACGATTGTCATCATCCCTCAATTATAAACATAGTTTGAGAAATAACGTAATCTCATTTGAAGCTAATTCTACACTTTACAGATCTAGATTGGATTAGATTCTGGCCGATAACGGCGTTACACTACGCAAACAACCAACATGTTTTGCTATGGCCCTTGGTTGGTCAAATAAATCACATTTTATGTGTCACATGCTTCATAAACAGCAGGTCTAGACTAACAGTGAAATGCTTACTTACGGACCCTTCCCAACAATGCAGAGAGAATGAAAATAGGAAATAATAAAAAAGTAATAACCCATAATATTAAAAGTTATAAATCCCAAATTACTAACGATAACTTGGCTATACATGGGGTACCAGTACTGAGTCGATGTGCAGGATACGAGGTAATTGAGGTAGATATGTACATACAATACCAGTCAAAAGTTTGGACACTCTTACTCATTCAAGGGTCCTTTTTTTAAAAACCATTTTCTACATTGTAGAATAATAGTGAAGACATCAAAACTACGAAATAACACATATGGAATCATGTAGTAACCAAAAAAGTGTTAAACAAATCAAAATATATTTTATATTTAAGATTCTTCAAAGTAGCAATCGTTTGCTTTGCACACTCTTGGCATTTTCTCAACCAGCTTCATGAGGTAGTCACCTGGAATGCATTTCAATTAACAGGTGTGCCTTGTTAAAAGTTAATTTGTGGGGAGGGGGGGTGTTGGAGGGACGCAATGTGCGACTGACGAGTTTTCCGTTTGCTCCCGCAGTATTCTTAAAGTTTATGTGAATTTTGCAGCAGAACCGTATTTATTTTCAAATATTCGTTTGGTAATCCCTTTCGTAAAAACCAAGACTACTTTGCTTTCGAATGTCAGCATGTCGACAAAACATAAGGCCAAAAACATGACTTTGAGAAAACCCGGCCTACAAGACCCACTCTTATCATGGCCCTCTCCTGAGTCTGAGGGCCCGGAGACTCACACTTTACCCGGGGGTACGGCTTGGCCTGGCGGCGCTGAAATGAACATTCAAATGGCCATCAAACTACTACGCTCTGAGATAGTTGAAATGAAATTGGAGGTAGTTGCTACGATTGAGGCCCAAATACAGGAGGTTTCTGATACTTTAAAAGCAGATCTAACCATCCTGCGGAACGAGACGGTGCCAGCAATCACATCACTCAAATCAACAACAGAGTTGCACACTACAACGATTGCAGCACTGGAGACCTCCGCTACCAATGTCTCCAACTTAACTACCTCCTTGGAGGCTGACGTGAAACGCCTGGCTGCGGATCTGAAAAGTGTGCAGGAGAGTTGTGTGAGTTTAGAGTGATTCTCTCGCCGCAATAACCTGAGACTGATATCGGTCCCAGAGTCAGCGGAAATGCCTCGGATTTCGTTTCTGGGCGGCTGAAGGATGTTTTTGCCATGGATGAGAAGCTCCTGATTGATCGTGCCCACCGGTCGCTGCGCCCAAAACCCTGGGATGGTGAGAGGCCCTGTTTCATCATTCTTCGAGTGCACTTTTTCCATGAGAAGATGGAGATTCTCCGACGAGCCCGCAATACCACTCTTTAAGCTTTCAGGGACAGAGCTTCTCTATCTACCAGGACTACTCCCCCACTGTTTCCAGGGAGCGCGCAGCTTTCAGGCAGGCCAAACGACTGCTACGGGACCATCCAGGTGTGAAGTATGATTGCTATTCCCGGCCTTTAATGGCTTTCTCATGATGGTAAAGACTACACATTTGATTCTCCGGATGAGGCTATGGCTCACATTCAATGTCACATCAAGAAGCCTTGAACTTGCCCATAAATCAGCAACTGTTGCTTGGGAACTGTCGATAGTAAGTAGCCCACCTGTGATATAACTATGTTTAGTTTTATCGTAGTATTCTTGTATATTTGGGGAATTGGCGAACCCATTCAGGCTTATTTGATCTGATCTAATGTGCTTGTCTTACAAGCATTCGGTCATTTTAATTTCATTGTATTAAGGTTTTACTCCTTTGTTTCTAGGCTGTCTCATTCACCTATTAAGTTTGTTTACATAGTGTCTCAGTGACTCAAAATATTTTTGGTTATTTGTTTACTGCATCCGTTTGTTCCGACTCAGTAAACGTTGGAGGCTACACATTTTTGGGGGTCTTCACTTCAATGTTAAAGGTTTTGAATGTCATTCATGCCCAGCAAACTTTCAACGTTGCACACACCGTTTTTGGGTCTTGGCTGTAAGTTGTCTTATCGTCCAACTAGACAATTATTCTTTTACATTTTTTGATCGTCTTACTACGATTTGCTTACTTCAAATTAGTTTTTTGGTTGAGAGCCTTGATACATTTTATTTATTTTCTCTCTCAATGCCTGTTATATGACTGGGAATATATTTAAATACATCTACAAGTGGTACTTTTGTAATTTCGATTGCACAAGGGATTCACTTTCTTTTCTCTCTATTTTTGCTGCTTGATCCACTAACACAAAATGCGACTTTAAAACCTGTTGAGGACAGAGGGCGCTGTTTTCACTTTGGGGGAAAATCGTGCCCAATTTAAACGGCCTCGTACTCAATTCTTGCTCGTACAATATGCATATTATTATTACTATTGGATAGAAAACACTCTCTAGTTTCTAAAACCGTTTGAATTATATCTGTGAGTAAAACAGAACTCCTTTTGCAGCAAACTTCCTGACAGGAAGTGGAAAATCTGAAATCGATGCACTGTTCTAGGGGCTGCCTATTAAAGTCCTTGATATTTATTAGTTTAGATGCACTTCATACGTCTTCCACTAGATGTCGACAAGCAGTGAGAGAAGAAATTGAGTGTGTAACTTGATCTGGGCTCGGATAATAGCTCTTGGCATGACGTGTCACCAGTTTCCTGTTTTCTGGAGAGCGCGAGAAGGGACCTGGATTTGCCTTCTGATAAGCTGACGTTATGGACGACTAATATCTCCGGCTTTGATTTTATTTGATACATGTGACAATATCATCGTAAAGTATGTTTTTTCAATATAGTTTAATCAGATTATTGAAATTTTTTCGGGAGTTTTGCCGTGTTCCGTTCTCTTTGTTTGTCGACGATGGAGAGATTCGCGCCACTTGGCAAGTGTGCTTGCTAAATCGAGAGGGAAAAAGGCCGTTCTAAAACCAAACAACGATTGTTCCCGACAAAGGACCCCTTGTACAACATTCTGATGGAAGATCAGCAAAAGTAGGACCCATTTTATGATGCTATTTCATATATCTGTCGAACATGTTGTACTAGTCGTTGGCGCCCAGCTTTTGGGTACTCTCTCGCTATACCTAAGCTGGATGTCGTAATGAAGTTATTTTTAGAATTCTAACACGGCGATTGCATTAACTAGTATCTATCATTTCCTATACAACATGTATTTTTTAGTTATGTTTATGAATAGTTATTTGGTCAGAATATGTGTGTCAGAAAAAGTGTCAGAAAAATATCCGGACGTTGTGGGAAAAAGATGCTACGTTAGCACAATGTATAACCACTGATTTCAGCTCTAAATATGCACATTTTCGAACAAAACATAAGTGTATGTATAACCTGATGTTATAGGACTGTCATCTGATGAAGCTTATCAAGGTTAGTCAAATTATATATCTTGCTGGTTTATTCGCTATCGCTAACGTGCCTATTGCTATCGCTAACGTGCCTTGATGAATGAATGCGGTAGTGTGGTAGGCTATTGTAGTAAGCTAATATAATGCTATATTGTGTTTTCGCTGTAAAACACTTAAATTGGAAACATTGGCTGGATTCACAAGATGTTTGTCTTTAATTTGCTGTACACCATCGATTTTTCAGAAATGTTTTATGATGAGTATTTAGGTATTTGACGTTGGTGTCTGTAATTATTCTGGCTGCTTTCGGTGCAATTTCTGATTGTAGCTGCAATGTAAACTATGATTTATACCTGAAATATGCACATTTTTCGAACAAAACATAGATTTATTGAATAACATGTTATAAGACTGTCATCTGATGAAGTTGTTTGTTGGTTAGTTTGGTTGGTTCTTGGTTAGTTAGGTTGGCTTTGTGCATGCTACCTGTGCTGTGAAAAATGTCTGTCCTTTTTTGTATTTGGTGGTGAGCTAACATAAATATATGTGGTGTTTTCGCTGTAAAACATTTTAAAAATCGGACATGTTGACTGGATTCACAAGATGTGTATCTTTCATTTGCTGTATTGGACTTGTTAATGTCTGAAAGTTAAATATTTCTAAAAAATATCTTTTGAATTTCGCGCTCTGCCTTTTCAGTGGAATGTGGGAGGAGTTCCGCTGGCGGAACGCCAGAGCCAGACAGGTTAAAGAGCGGGACTGTGGGTTTGGGTTTAACACCGCACTCTCACAGACTGTGAATGGAATTTATATGTTTAAATGAATGATTAGAATATTCCACCCTGAAACCATATAATTGTATGAAATTGATTAGAATCATAAATAAAATTGATAGAATCATCAAATTATTATTAATGATGTGTGTAGTCTTAGTCAGTAAAATTATAATAAATGATGTGTGTAGTTTTAGTCAGAATTAGGGTAAAACAATATATCTGTACAATATGTCTCTATAGTATCTTAAACACAGACTGTCTGAGCAAACTTCGGTGCCGACCTTGGCTAGGGGCCACTGAGAGATTTGGGAGAGGTCAGGGAGTACTTCTCACGGTTTTTCCTAATCTTGGGGGAGGACAGGGAGTGATTCACACGGTCTCCCTAATCTTTGTCGGCTGGGTAGTGGAACAGTATGTGTGTAGGATATCTACTGTTTGTGTGGAAGTATGTGTGCCACTATAAAATGGATGTCTTTGTATTGTGGACTTCAGAACGTTCTCGTGAATAAACATTTGACTATTGTAGGCTGGGCCTCTGTCTGTTTTCATTTCAACCAGTATCTTATAAATTCTTGGTAACAGACCGAGTAGTTAATTGAAGTTCAGTTTATGAACATTGAGAACATAATTCTCTTAACACAGACATAATGTGCGAACAGAACATGGTCTATTTAGGCTTGCACCTTGTTTGGGTAGGTATTGTCTGGGATGGGAGGAGGTGGTTGGGGGGAGGAAGGAGGTTGAATTGTTATAATGTTGTTCTAATGTTGTCATTGTCTGTTTCGTTTTTTCTTCTGTACTTTTTCCAAGTATCTTACATCATACATTATTACTCTGAGACAAGTTATTCTGGGGTTTGGGGGTATTCATTGCTTTTCCACTCTATGCTCTAATGACAGGGTTGTATAACGGGAGTGCTCAGGGTGGCCAAAATAATACGATCAAGTACATTTCGTGGAACATCAAAGGGGCTAACAACCCTGTGAAGCGTAAGAGGGTGCTGACATACTTAAAGGGTTTGAATGCAAATGCTGCATTTCTACAAGAGACTCACTTGAGGACTGGTGAGCACTTTAGGATGCGTAGGGACTGGGTTGGTCAAGTGTTCCACTCTAACTTTCATAGTAAATCAAGAGGTGCTGCCATTTTGGTTGATAAATCTACTCCCTTTGTAGCTTCTGAGGTTATTGCTGATCCTAAGGGACGATACGCCATAGTAACCGGTAAACTGTTTTCTACCCCTCTTGTTTTGGCTAGTGTTTATGCTCCCAATTGGGATGACACAGGTTTCATTTCTTCGTTTTTATCTGCTATACCCAATTTAGATTCCCATTTGTTGATTTTAGAGGGGGATTTCAACTGTACACTGTCCCCAGTTCTTGACAAGTCCTCACGAAGAACTACAGGCCCATCTAAATGTGCCCTACTTATTCAAACTTTTCTTCAGAAATATGCTATGTGTGAGGCTCTGTGTTTCCTACACCCTACAGTATGTTCATCAAACATACTCCCGCATTGATGACTTATTTTTGGACAAAAAACTTCTGCCTAAGCTTCGGCGGTGTACTTATGAGAGTATTGTTATTTCTGACCAGTCACCATTAGTGCTTGAACTAGAGTTTCCCCAGCAACCTCCTATGTGTTATCAATCGCGTCGTAACCCCATTTTACTCTCAGATAAGGAGTTTGTCAATTTCATTTCTTCTGAAATCACCTTATTCCTAGAAATTAATTCAACGCCAGGTATGTCCTGCTCTACCATATGGAAGTCTCTCAAAGCATACCTACGTGGCCAAATAATTTCTTATACAGCCAACAAAAACAAAGCTCGCTCTCAGCGGCTTTTGAGACCTGAGCGAAGCCATAGCTACATTGGATGAGAAGTATGCTACAGATCCTTCCTCTGATCTACATAAAGAGCGCCAACTACTACAATCTGATTTTGATGAGCTTTCTACCAGACAAGCGGAACAGTTTCTTTTACGAGCTCGATACAGAGTGTATGAACAAGGCGACAAGGCCAGTAAACTCCTTGCACATCAGATCCGTAAATCTGAGGCCTCACGTTTAATCCCACAAATAAGGACCCTGTCTGGTGCCACCACAGTTATACATAAAGAGATCAATGATCAATTCAAACAATTTTACTCTGCGCTGTACACCTCTGAATCACCTCAAGACCCTTTGCTGATTGATTCATTCTTTAATGGCTTGAATATGCCTTCAATTGAAACAGACTCCCATGACTGTTTAGATGAAGAATTTATACCTGAGGAGATTGCAACAGCAGTGTCCACAATGAAAAGTGGTAAATCACCGGGTCTGGACGGTTTTCCAACCAAATTTTACAGGACATTTTCTGGTCTGCTTTGCCCATTCTTGTCTCGATTATTTGCAGAGTGCCTTAATACCTCAAAGCTACCGCCTAGTCTTTATCAGGCTTCAATTTCATTACTATTAAAGAAAAACAAAGACTTCCTGGAATGTGGATCCTATCGCCCAATCTCGCTTTTAAACTGTGATTACAAAATCCTAGCCAAGCTCTTAGCCATCCGTATGGAAGGCTCGCTGCACCAAGTAATACACTCTGACCAAACTGGCTTTGTGAGAAATAGGCATTTGTTTTTCAATATTAGACGCCTTATGAATATACTGTACTCCCCAGCGTCGGGGGACCCGGAGGTGGTGGTCTCGCTCGATGCGGAAAAAGCTTTTAACCCCGTTGAGTGGGTCTACCTAACAGCTACCCTTTATAGATTTGGCTTTGGCCCCAAATTCATTGCATGGATAAAGATTCTTTATTTTTCTCCCATGGCTTTGGTACGGACTAACAACTTGTCCTCTGACTATTTTCCCTTGCACCGCAGATCCAGACAGGGTTGTACACTCTCCCCCGTGTTGTTGGCTTTGGCAATCGAGCCCTTCGCCATTGCACTACGAACTAATCATGCCATTCAAGGTATAATCAGGATGGGCTTAGAGCAGAAAGTCTCGCTATATGCTGACAGCCTCCTTTTGTTTATCTCCAACTCTGAAACCTCATTGCCACGTGCCTTATCTGTTCTTAAAAAGTTTGGATCAATCTCAGGGTACAAGCTGAATCTAGGCAAGAGTGAGCTTTTTCCTGTAAATAAGGCTGCTTTAAAAGTGCTCTTTTACAAGTTTTCAGTTTAGGATTGTCTGGGGTCAATTCACCTACTTGGGAGTTAAAGTGACAAGGAAATATTCAAATTTGTTTAAGGAAAACAATGTTGCTCTAGCTGACAGTTTGAATCAATCTTTTACTTTTTGGAATTCGCTACCTCTTTCTCTTATTGGAAGAATGAATGTCATTAAAATGAATGTGTTGCCCAGATTTTTATAGTTATTTCAATGTTTACCCATTTTATTTCAAAATCTTTTTTTAATTCACTGGATCAAACATTCATGTATTTTATTTGGGATGGCAAGGTACCACGGATTGGTAGAAAACATTTACAGAAGCCTAAGTGTCACGCCCTGGCCATAGAGAGGTTTTTATTCTCTATTTTGGTTAGGCCAGGGTGTGACTAGGGTGGGCATTCTAGTTTCTTTATTTCTATGTTTTCTATTTCTTTGTTTTTGGCCGAGTGTGGGTCCTAATCAGAGGCAGCTGTCTATCGTTGTCTCTGATTGGGAATCATACTTAGGCAGTCATTTTTCCCTCTTTCATTTGTGGGTAGTTATTTTCTGTTTAGTATCTGTTTACCTGACAGAACTGTTCGCTCTCGTTTTGTTACTTTGTTCGAGTGTTTTTGATATTAAATAAAATCATGAACACTTACCACACTGCGCTTTGGTCCACTATTCCTTACGATGACGAGCGTTACACTAAGGCATTGTGTGGTTAAGCTCTACCAAATTTTCAGACATACTATTGGGCTGCAAATTTCAGAGCCCTTTTGTACTGGCTGCAGACTGATCCTACTGGCCCTAGACTGCTCCAGATGGAGTCTGAATCAAGTAAACCTGCTGCACTTTCTTCTGTGTTGTGCTCGTCTCTCCCAGTGTCCCTAGGCAAAAGGTGTGTCAACCAAATTGTAAAGCAGTCTCTTAAAATGTGGAATCAGTTCTGTTTAGCGTTTAGCCCCCGAGGCTTTTCTCTATCAGGCCCAATCAATCAGAACATTTTATTTCCTCCATCTTTAAATGATGGGGCTTTTAGCCCAATTATTCTTTGATGATACATTTGCCTCTTTTGCTCAGCTACAGGAAAAGTTCAACCTCCCCCAATCCCACTTTTTCCGCTATCTCCAGACTAGGAACTTTGTCAGAGCTAACACACCTGAATTTCCCCATAGGCCTGCGAATACAGCTATGGAGAGCATCTTTGAGCTAAACAAGCAATTTATACACAATCATTCATGACTTACAGAACCCTTCTTTGGTGCCTTTAAAGACTCGATGGGAAAAGGATTTAGGGGAGGAACTTGGGGAAGACACCTGGGAATCTGTGCTGCGCAGGGTGCATTCGTCCTCTTTTAGCACTAGACACAGCCTCATTCAATTCAAGGTGGTTCACCGTATCCACTGGTCTGGGGCCAAACTCTGAAGAATATTCTCTGATTTTGATCCTACCTGTGTCCGATGTAAAACGGAACAAGCCACATTGTATCATATGTTTTGGGGCTGTCATAAACTGTCAGGTTTCTGGGAATTAATATTTAAATGTTTCTCTGATATATATGACACTGTTATAGATCCATCTCCCCTTACAGCCCGTTTTGGAGTACTGCCCATAGGTACCCCCCTGTCAAGAATCCAGTTGGACACTGTTGCTTATACAACTCTTTTAGCTAGGCGGCTAATACTACAGAACTGGAAGATGGGAGCTCCAACATCTTATAAATATTGGGTGAGAGATGTGTTGTGCTCTCTGAAACTAGAAAAAATGTAATTCAATACACGTGGGAATCCCTAACTGTTTTATGAGGCTTGGGCTCCATTCCGGTCTTACTTTAAACAGTCCATCCTCTAGTAGCATTCATATTAAAACAAAAATAAGTCTGTATTTGACTCCCCTGTGACTTAAGGGTTGGATGAGCATGTCTTTGTGTTTTTTTTGGGGGGGTGGAACATTAAGGTTGATGATGTGCCTATTGATTCATATTGAATGTGACTTGCGGATGCCTTGTTCATCTTGCCCTGTCAGAGTCTAAAATGTGAGCTTGTTTTGCCCTGTTTTATATTTTGTTCTCGCTTACATAAAATAATATATACTGTATATATATATATATATATTTTTTTTTTAAAGCATTGTAAACTTTATTTTTGGTCCAGTGGATGGTCGGTCTGTGGCCATGACTGTCTGTGAGTGGTTGCATTTCTCCACCCCTATCCCTTGTCTGTTTACAGGAACAATGGTGAGGAGTCCGCTCTGTCCCTGTACTACAGATTGCCCTTTAACCTTTGTAGACTTCTGCCCGGTGTGTTTAACTTGTCTAAAGTACGGTATCTTTAAAACTATTCTTTTTTTTATTTATTTTTTCTAGTTGAGTATATTATTTATTGTTTTGTGTTGTCTTGTGTGTAAAACTGAATAAACAGAGTAAAATTATTTTTTAAGTTAATTTGTCTAATTTCTTTCCTTAATGCGTTTGAGCCAATCAGTTGTGTTGTGACAAGGTAGGTGTACAGAAGATAGCCCTATTTGGTAAAAGACCAAGTCCATATTATGGCATGAACAGCTCAAATTACTTGCACATTAATATATATATATATATATATATATATATATATTCTGCACATCTACCATTCCAGTGTTTAATTGCTATATTGGAAATACTTCATCACCATGGCCTATTTATTGCCTTACCTCCCTTATCCTACCTCATTTGCACATACGGTATATAGACTTTTTCTACTGTATTATTGACTGTATGTTTGTTTATTCCATGTGTAACTCTGTGTTGTTGTATGTGTCGAACTGCTTTGCTTTATCTTGGCCAGGTCGCAGTTGCAAATGAGAACTTGTTCTCAACTAGCCTACCTGGTTAAATAAAGGTGAAATAAAATAAATAAATAAAAATAAAAAAATAAGCAAAGAGAAACAACAATCCGTCATTACTTTAAGACATGGTCAGTCAATGCGAAAAAATATTAACTTTTAAAGTTTCATCAAGTGCAGTCGCAAAAACCAAGCGCTGTGATGAAACTGGCTTTCATGAGTACCGCCACAGGAAATGAAGACCCACAGTTACCTCTGTTGCAGAGAAAAAGTTAGAGTTACCAGCCTCAGAAATTGCAGCCCAAATAAATGCTTCAGAGTTCAAGTAACAGACACATCAACATCAACTGTTCAGAAGAGACTGCGTGAATCAGGCCTTCGTGGTTGAATTGATACAAAGAAACCACTACTAAAGGACACAAGAAACACGAGCAATGGACATTAGACCGGTGGAAATCTGCCCTTTGGTCCGATGAGTACAAGTTCCAACCGGTGTCTTTGTGAGACGCAGAGTAGGTGAACAAATGATCTCCACATGGGTGGTTCCCACCATGAAGCGTGGAAGAGGAGGTGTGATGGTGCTTTGCTGGTGACACTGTTGGTGATTTATTTACAATTCAAGGCACACTTAACCAATATGGCTACCACAGCATTCTGCAGCAATACGCCATCCCATCTGGTTTGTGCTTAATGGGACTATCATTTATTTTTCAACAGTACAATGACCCAACACACCTCCAGGCTGTGTAAGGGCTATTTGACCAAGAAGGAGAGTGATGGAGTGCTGCATCAGATGACCTGGCCTCCACAATCATCCGACCTCAACCCAAATGAGATGGTTTGGGATGAGTTGGACTGTAGAGTGAAGAAAAAGCAGCCAACGAGAGCTCAGCATATGTGGGAACTCCTTCAAGACTGTTGGAAAAGCATTCCAGATGAAGCTGGTTGAGAGAATGCCAAGAGTGTTCAAAGCTGTCATCAAGGCAAAGGATGGCTACTTTGAACAATATAAAATATATTTTCATTTGTTTAACACTTTTTTGGTTACTACATGAATCCATGTGTTATTTCATAGTTTTGTCTTCACTATTATTCTACAATGTAGGAAATAGTAAAAATATAGAAGAACCCTTGAATGAGTAGGTGTCTAAACTTTTGACTGATACTGTATAGCTAGGAATAAAGTGACAAGTCAACAGGACAGATAAAATAGTAGCAGCAGCGTATGTGATGAGTTAAAAATGTTAGTGCCGGGCCTCCCGGGTGGCGCAGTGGTCTAGGGCACTGCATCGCAGTGCTAACTGCGCCACCAGAGTCTCTGGGTTCGCGCCCAGGCTCTGTCGCAGCCGGCCGCGACCGGGAGGTCCGTGGGGCGACGCACAATTGGCACAGCGTCGTCCGGGTTAGGGAGGGTTTGGCCGGTAGGGATATCCTTGTCTCATCGCGCTCCAGCGACTCCTGTGGCGGGCCGGGCGCAGTGCGCGCTAACCGAGGGGGGCGGGTGCACGGTGTTTCCTCCGACACATTGGTGCGGCTGCCTTCCGGGTTGGAGGCGCGCTGTGTTAAAGAAGCAGTGCGGCTTGGTTGGGTTGTGCTTCGGAGGACGCATGGCTTTCGACCTTCGTCTCTCCCGAGCCCGTACGGGAGTTGTAGCGATGAGACAAGATAGTAATTACTAGCGATTGGATACCACAAAAATTGGGGAGAAAAGGGGATAAAAAAAAAAATTTTTTAGTGCCAAAAGGGTCAATATAGATAGTCCGGGTAGAGGTTTGGGTTTATTACTGCTAGTTAGTACACTGTTGTAATTCGACATGAGTTAGCTAGTACCACCATAGCTGCATCCAATATTTGTTTCTGCCTTAAACATTGGTTGCACCTCTGAGGCT
Organism: Salvelinus namaycush; assembly: GCF_016432855.1. NCBI lineage: Eukaryota > Metazoa > Chordata > Actinopteri > Salmoniformes > Salmonidae > Salvelinus > Salvelinus namaycush. The sequence continues at coordinate 14,245,041 of NC_052310.1, forward strand.
AATGTGACTGTTAAGTCTAAATTACAAAGTTATAGTGTCATGGAAATACTAAGACAATGCTATAGATAGACTTTAGACTGCCATACTGTGTTCGATCTTGTATAGCCATCTTGTCTCAAGAGGACCACAATGGAAATAAGTCCCAGACTTTATTGTGTGTTATCCTCGATGATTTTATTCATGTGCATGTATGGCTTTTAAGTTTTATGTGTGCTTGTTTTTTTAAATGGTCGAATTAATAAACTAAACTAAATTAGATGCAGTATATCTGGCAACAATCAAAAGGTTTTCCTACTAATTATTTGCCTTCTTTTGAAATGTTATCATGTTTCCAAGCCAAACCCGAATTGTATTGAGGAAGGCTAATGTTATCTAGCTATCTGCATCACATGACCAAAGGTATGTGGACACCTGCTCATCGAACATATCATTCCAAAATCATGGGCTTTATTAATATGGAATTGGTCCCTCCTTTGCTGCTATAACAGCCTCCCCTTTTCTGGGAAGGCTTTCCACTAGATGTTGGAACATTGCTGCAGGGACTTGCTTCCATTCAGCCACACGAGCATTAGTGATGTCGGGCACTGATTTTGGGCGATTAGGCCTGGCTCGTAGTCTGCGTTCCAATTCATCCCAAAGGTGTTCGATGGGGTTGAAGTCAGGGCTCTGTGCAGGCCAGTCAAGTTCTTCCACACCAATCTCGACAAACCATTTCTGTATGGACCTCGCTTTGTGCACTGGGGCATTGTCATAGTTAAACAGGAAAGGGCCTTTCCAAACTGATGCCACAAAGTTGGAAGCATAGAATCGTCTAGAATGTCATATGGTGTAGTGTTAAGATTTCCCTTCACTGGAACAAGGGGCCAAGCCCGAACCATGAAAAACAGCCCCAGACCATTATTCCTCCTCCACCATACTTTACAGTTGGCACTATGCAGTCGGGCAGGTAGCGTTCTCCTGGCATCCACCAAATCCAAATTTGTTCATGGGACTGCCAGATGGTGAAGCGTGATTAATCACTCCAAAGAACCCTTTTCCACTGCTCCAGAGTCCAATTGCAACAAGCTTTACAGCACTCCTGCCGACACTTGGCATTTCACATGGTGATCTTACACGGAACCCAAACCGGCTGCGCGCATGTGCTATCGTGCATAAAATTATTTTGTCCCCCTACACCAAACGCGATCACGACACGCAGGTTAAAATATCAAAACAAACTCTGAACCAATGACATTAATTTGGGGACAGGTCGAAAAACATTAAACATGAATGGCAATTTAGCTAGTTAGCTTGCACTTGCTAGCTAATTTGTCCTATTTAGCTAACTTGCTGTTGCTAGCTAATTTGTCATAGGATATAAACATTGAGTTGTTATTTTACCCGAACTGCACAAGGTCCTCTACTCCGACAAATTAATCCACACAACACGGCCAACCGAATAGTTTTTAGTCATCTCTCCTCCTTCCAGGCTTTTTCATCTTTGAACTTATATGGTGATCGCATCTAAACTTTCATAGTATTACCACGATTACCGGCAAAACAGTTAGTCTTTCAATCACCCACGTGGGTATAACCAATGAGGAGATGGCATGTGGTTACCTGCTTCTATAACCCAATGAGGAGATGGGAGAGGCAGGACTTTCAGTGCGATCTGCGTCAGAAATAGGAATTACTTCTATTTTAGCCCTTGGTAACACAGATGCTCGTTGGCGCGCACGAGCAGTGTGGGTGCAATAATTGAATAACATGGATTTCTAAATTTATTTTGCGACGCTCACGCACGCGACGTGTCCGGTCTGGTCAGCATGTTAGGCTTGTGCGCGGCTGCTCGGCCATGGAAACCCATTTTATGAAGCTCCCGACAAACAGTTATTATGCCGACGTTCCTTCCAGAGGCAGTTTCACGGTAAGGTCTACCTACACCTGTTGTGTTTGGTGCATGTGACAAATACAATTTTGATTTGATGACTCACTCTGGCTGCATTGGATCTTTTTTCCACTAATAGGTATTTTGACCAATCAGATCAGCTCTGAAAAATATCTAATTGATCCCCAAATTATTTTTTAAATAAAATTTAAAAAAAAATGTATCATCTTTGTAAATTAGATCATAAGACTGGTGGAGTTGTCACACAGGCAGCTAACAAAACTAAATGGAAATGTCTGCTTAACCCAAAATTACAACCAACTAATCGCATTACCGCAAAAATGGAAGAGGCAAGTGGAAGGGGAAAAAAGTAAGGAACTTGTCTGTCGGCCCTGCATTAAAGACCAAAATTAGTTAAAGAAAATTGTGATAAATAAAAAAAAATATACCAGTTCAATTTAAAGACCAAAAAATTGACAGCTGTGCCATATAGATTGAAAAATTGTTGGGAAGAGATTTTTGATGTACTGATTCCATGGCGCATGGTTTATGAACTGATACACAAAACGACGCAAGATTCAAAACTTAGAATTGTTCAATTTAAATTATACAAAATTAATTATATTATTATTTATTTTTTATTGAATATTTAAAACATACAACATTCTTGCAGTGAAGCCGCTGAACATCTACATCACATTAGTCATCTAACAGACTCCCATCCAGAGCGACGGAAGCAACCAGGGTCAACGCCCTGCTCAATGGCATGTCGACAGAGCTCCCACAAGGTCAAAAACAGGAACACGAACCAGCGATCCATCAGCCACCGGCCCAAGCTCCCAACCGCCAAGCCACCAGCCCTTCGAGACCCCCCCCCACAGACCCCCCGAGAAAATATAATAAAAAATACAAAAATCCACCCCCCCCAATAACCAAGAAAATGAACAAAAGAGAAAAACAGAAAACAACAATGCAAAAAACAAAAGACATTAAGGACAACAAAAATCATAACAGCAAGGCAAACTACATATGTTTGAGTGCATGTACGGCGCTATTTACATGTGTGTCCGTGTATGTGCACGTGTGCATTTGAATGAGCGTGTGTGTGTATATGCATGTGTACAAACACATGCATTACATAAGCCTCAGGCAAACCGGCATTAGCTGTAAAAACACTTATTTTGACTATATTTTTTATACTTTTATCTTTGACCGTCATTCTATCCCCACCCAACAACTCCACTCCCACTTGTCTCCAATTCCACATCCCAACCCTCAGCTTCCCTCAGCCCATCCCACCTATCTCTGCTGGCCACCCTCATCGGAGTTCTACGCACCATATATCTTTCAACTATGCTGTGATGTTTAACATACAATTTCAATCTATCGAATCGAATAGAATCCACAGAATGCGAGTTGAAGATAAATACTTTTACTATGAGTATTAGTATATTAGTAATTGACTGACCCGGTCTCTCCAGATCTCCCAACAGTACTATTTCTAGGGTCAATTTCAGATCATTGTTATGCATTTTCAGCCATTCCATGTACCTTAGACCAGAAACAGGCTACCTGAGGGCAATACCAAAATAAATGGTCTATTGATTCTGTATCCTCACAACAACATCTGTGAGCTTCGATGATTCTATGCCCCAAATATTCAACATTTTGTTGGTGGCAAGAATTCTACATAATTTTAGCTGAAAAGCACAAAGTCTTGAATCTTGCATCATTTTATATATCAACTCATACACCCTGTACCATGGAATCGGTGCATCAAAAATCTCTTCCCAACTATTTTGCAATGTCTGGCACAGCTGTCAACATCCTGGTCCTCAAATGAAACGGGTATACTTTCCTATTTATGCTATTTTTATTCCTCCGCCAGTTTTGATTCTTTATATTGGGCAGACAGACCAGTTCCCTAACTCCTCCTGCTACCACCTGCCTCCTCCATTTTTGGGGTAATGCTGTAATCAATTGGTTGTACTCTTGGATTGAGCAGACCTTCCCGTACAATTCTGATAACTCCATAAAAGACAAAACTCTGCCATTCCAATTTACAATATCATTTAAGAACAAAATACCCTTTTCAAACATCTTTCACATAAATACAGGTATTTTATCAACCAGCACATTTGAGCTCAGCCATAATATTTGTTGTAAAATTTGTCCTATCTTTTCAGGGGGATGAAATTGAAATTGTAGCCAGCTCTGCAATGCTTGTTTGAAAAAGAGAGATACTTTGAAAAAAGTATAATTTTCAATTCATCAAAAATGAGACATAGCATTTGAGATACCCACAAAGGCAAAAAGGCAATTTTTAAACAATGGATGAGCTTTTCTTAGTAATCTACTTGAGAACCATTTAAGGTTCAAGTGAAGCTTTTAGAGAGAGGTTTAGTGCTTTTTTATTTAATAATCTCAACCCGCCCAATTCATATTCATTATATAGATAGGCAAGCTTAAATTTGTCTTGTGTAGCGTCCCAGATAAAGCAAAATATTTTTTGCACATATAATATGAAAAACGAATCATCAGGAGTAGGCTGAACCATAAATAAGTAGGTAAACTGAGATATGACTAAGGAGTTAATCAGGGCAATTGTCCCATAAATAGACAGGTATTTACCTCTCCATTGTTGCAGAATCTTGTCTATTTTTACAAGTTTTCTATTGAAATTCATTGTGGAGAGCTCAATATATTTTGTGATTATGAATACCAAGTATGTCTACTTCACCGTCACCCCATTGTATAGGTAAACTGCAGGGTAATGTAAAAGTATAATTTTTTAAATATACAATACGTAATATTGTACACTTATCATAATTAGGTTTTAGTCCAAAGAGTCCAGAAAAGTTATCTAGATCTTCAATGAGACATTGCAGGGATCTAGCTTGCGGACTTAATATAAACTTGAGTCATCGGCATACATGGACACCTTTGTTTTTATTAAGCCTTGGATTTCCATCCTCTAATGTTGTTATTGGATCTGATTTTAATAGCTAGCATTTCGATGGCCATAACGAATAGATATGGTGACAGTGGACACCCTCCTCTTGACAATTCAAAACTCTCAGAACTAGCCGCTATTTACTATTTCACACCTGGGGTTGCTATACTTTACCTTTACCCATTTTATAAGAGAATCACACAACAACAAAAAAATCACAAAAAATGTCAAAATCCACTATAAATACCAGGCCTGGCTTCTTAGATGTTTCATGATATTCTATTATTTCTATAGTAGTTATACAAAATTCTTGCAACCAATAGAATGTTATATATGTGGGAGATACAACCTTCCCAGCGCTGCAGATTTTGCTGCGAAGAGACAGAGTCATTAGATCATTTATTTTGGTACTGTCCATATGTAGCTTGTTTTTGGTCACAGGTCCAGGAATGGCTGAAGAATTGCAACATTTTCCTGGAGCTAACGCTGCAGATATCAATACTTGGTTAATTAAAAATGCATAGTCAATCAATAATATAATAAAACTTTTAGCAAAAATGTTTATCGTTTACCACATTTTGGAGTAATAACTTACCACAGAATGGTCAGAATTGGTCCGTGTATATTCTGACACACAGGTGCCACCAAATATTGTTTTGGCCTACAAATAGCGAAACCAGCAGATGTATTTAGTGTAGGTAAGCATCAATATTGAACAGACTGTATACACCATCTATGATGGATATTTGTGATGAGGTGAACACAATTAAAAACGGACATTCCGGGAGAAAAGTGCATTGTGGGATGCAAGGACTGGTAGGAGTATTGTCTCAACGGGGTTCTCGTCTGTTGCGGTTGGCACTACTCTGTAGGCTGAAGACACACACAAGATGACAGATACACTTCTTCCACTGATGAGAACCGTCCCTTTCTATGCATTTATTCATTGGATCCTTGTCAGATCCCCATAACACAAAGACAACAACGGCTAGGGGAATTTGTATGTAGTACAACACTGCAATGTCAATCTAGTCATTTTATTTGAGGGAAGGACTCAGGCTCTTTCAGTGGATGATTTAAACGACTAGATTAGTTGGACAACCTGCTTGGGGTAACAAACAAAAGGTAAAAATACATGGAAAGTCTAGCTTTGTTCCAAAATAGACCTTTTATTTTCAAAAGACACAATGTGTGTACAGTCTGTCTGTCTTGCGATGTGAGCCCAACATGGACTGTGTGTCATCCCCTCAACTCTCCTATTGTGGCAGAGTGGCATATCCCTATTCACGGGAAGGATTGGTCATTCTTTAGTGCATACAGCAGATGGCAACATGACATGCTGGAGACAGGCAACAGAGGAACAAAACATCTTTAAAAAAATTCAGAATGGCACAAATTCCCCAATATCAGGGTTCTCATGTCAACATGTTTGCTTTCAGAGCATATTTGATCCCAAATTATAAGGGGGAGCGATACCTCGGTGTCTCAGGCATCCGTCGCTCATAGAATACATCAGTGTGATTGGTCATACAGTAGGTCAAAGGTCAGGATGGGGCCAGTTCCGGGACTTGAAGTATCCCCTGAGCGCGACCAGATCCACAGCGGGGAAGTAGGCTCCAATACGTTTCCTCACCCACCATTTTCCCTGGGGACCACTGCCAGGCAGGGTGAACCTATACTTGAAGTGTTCTCCTCGGACCCACCTGGGGAAGGAAGAGGGGGGTGGGGGGAAGAGAGAGAGGAATGGTTAGTGTGACTGACAGAGAGAATACAAAGACACATTTCATATCGAGAGGAAACATTCCACTAGAGGGGGCTAGAGGACAAGGATTCTTTATTTTATTCTATTTAATATTTAAGAGAAAGTGAGGCTTGCACGTATTATAACGCAGACACACGCACCCACACACACGCACACACAACCTTCCACTTCCACTCTGCCTCAGCACAACACTGCTGAGATCAGTTACGCCTTCAATGCAGCTGTCTCCAACGGCAACTCCTGGCCATTTTAAACAAATTAAACGTACTTACAAAATAAACTCACACAGTATGTATCAAACTGATTTACGCCATCTTCTGTTTTTATCATGGACAACCCTGTAGTGGAGTACATAGTTTGTGGGCTTTAAAAATAAGGGCATCCAGTCTCCTCTGTGTTAGTCAGTGTAAGTGTACCTGGGGTTGTCTCTGCCCTGGAAGGGGTTGTATTCCATCAGTGAAAGGATTGATGTGTCGTTGGCTAACAGTCTGCCTGCTATGTGGATCACCCACTCACTCTGCTCATAGGTCTGGGAGAGAGGGAGAGAGAAGGAGGGTTAAATACATGGAGAAAGAGGGTGTTCTGAAGAAGACAGAAAAACAGGGGACATTTGAGTGAAAGATCAACTGTCATATCGAACAAAGCCCTCAATCTGAAGCAGTCTACCATTCCAAACTTTTGAGCGGATATTGAGCTGATCTGCGACATCATAAACCTTCCCCCTCTTGCCAAAATGTCTGACTGGGATTTTCTTGGTTCTGGGATTGGATGTAAACCAGCGGGAAACCCTATGCCCTGAGAAGGGGACGATAAAACAGCGCGGCACACGGCCGAGTCTCTGGCCAGAACTACACCTGAGAGAGCTGTAGCAAGAGTTGAGAATAGTGTGGGCAGCTAGCCCTGACAGAGGAAATTACTCCGAGCAGGTAGTTCTGGGTCCAGACTTTACACAGAGTTAGCCAGCTCACATCCAAGGTAGGAATTTCCCACAAAACCAACAAACAGTAAAACAAATGAAACAGAATCCCTGATTCTTATATGTCAACTTAGAGCCGGGTACTGTAGATCAAAGGTCTGTGCTGAGTCCCGGACTCTGACTGTACCTGGAAGGCAGCGAACCACATGAGCCAGTCGAGCCTGTAGTGGTAGGGGGAGATGAGGCAGGGGCGTCGGGTCAGGTCCCCTGGCTTACACAGGAACTGGTACTCCTCCCACACAGCCTCTGGGTCCTTAGGGTCCTCATTCATAGTACCCTGCAAAATCACCTCAGTCCGCTCCTTAGTGATACTGCACAGAGAGGGAGAGAGAGAGAGAGAGAGAAATGGAGGGAGAGAGCCAAAGAAAGTTGTGAGGGAGGGAAAGTTAAAAAGGATGGCAGAGAGAAAAGGAGAAGACCAGAGAAGAATAGAATGAGAGGATGTGGCAGTTTGGACTGATTTACATTTACATTTAAGTCATTTAGCAGACGCTCTTATCCAGAGCGACTTACAAATTGGAAAGTTCATACATATTCATCCTGGTCCCCCCGTGGGGAATGAACCCACAACCCTGGCGTTGCAAGCGCCATGCTCTACCAACTGAGCCACACGGGGCCTGATCAAGTGGAGAGATACAGAAAGTGTTGAAATAAAATGAGAGGAAGAGGAGAACGATACCTGCCGAAGGCCCCGTAGGTGTTGACGATGCGGAGCGGGTCAAAAGACGTGTTCATCACCTGTTTGGAGCTCAGCAGGTTCAGCACTACAGGAACGCTCAGGTAGCCAATCAGAACGCCCAGAGCCACATTCACCACTCGACGAAAAAGCATACCTAGGATGGAGAAGAGGTGCAAAAAAAGAGGAAGTGTGTGTGCCTGTGTGTGTGTGTGTGTGTGTGTGTGTGTGTGTGTGTGTGTGTGTGTGGAACTCAAGATACCTCTGGCAGTAGCCAGAGAGAGGGGCTTAGCCTATGAGGTCATGAGGCATTTAGACACTGACAACTGGAGGAGCTGACAGCTCCAAATCCCCACGACCCGTCTCGGATTGAAATGCCAACCCGTCAACCAGTCCCACGCATGTTAAAACCATCCATCAGAACTATACCTGTTGTTTGACTTAAATAACGGACTTTTATGACCCCCAAAAATTCTAAAAAGCAGCCATGGTGCAGGTAGAGAATGTTAGGGCCACTTAGCAGATATATTACCCAGCATAAAACTAAAGCCATTAGCGATTCCTGGGAGACCAATTAGCTAGAGCCTATGCCTGCTCTAACACACCACATGGGCATTCCTTCCTCACTTTCTCTCTTCCTCTCTCTCCATCACCCTCTTCCACATCATCTCCAGCTGTCTCTCACTCTCGTTCCATTCCCTCCTCCCTCTCCTCAGCTGTCCCAGTAGTAATCCACACTCCTCCCATCGTGTCCAAATCGTAAACCCTTTCCTTTATGTTCATGTGCCAACTGCTAGGCACCCAGTCACATTGGTAATGTGTGATTAGTAATGCCTAATACCCCCTGCCAGCACCCTGGTGCTGTCTACCATCTGTCAAGGCCCTATAGCCTGCTAGCCCGCTCCAGATGTGCCTACAGCCAGGTGTGTGTGTTGGAGATGGGGATTGGAGGGTGGGGAGTGGAGAAGGTGGAGAGGGGTAGGGTGCTCATGTGGACCCACTCAATGCTCTTTGGGGTTGTAAACACAAAGCTAAGCCAGGCACATGGGAAGGGGGAATCCATACACACACACAGAGCGCGGCTGGTAGAGACATCAGTCAGGCCTACCCAGTGGAGCGGTAGTCATGTTGAAGGCTGATGTAATACCTCTTCTCCCTCTTTCTGCCTGCCATCATTAGTCCCAATCATAAAACACCCAGACAGGATAGCAGGGCCTCTAACACCAACTGGCTGAAAATAAATACCCAGAAATCCTGGATAATACCCACAATACCGTAGCCCTGTCTGTATCGATTACTTCATTTGTAAAGTTGGGTCTGGGCAGGATCAAAGAGTGGTGTAGGTTGTGAGGGAATGAAGATAGAAATATAATTATCTATTCTATGGTGTGTGGGCTCTAACTCCTTTAGGAGAAATCATGTCTGTTTAGTAGGTACCCCTGGTGGGTTTGGGGGTCCATCCTGCTGCCTCCTCAGCCTGGAGGTCCAGTACGGCTTGTTTGGCCCCTCGGCCAGACGAGAACAGGAACCCCAGAGAGGCATCATCAAAACAGGCCAAACTGGGAACTATGGTCAGCCAATTGAGGAAGCTCAGGTTCCCACTCACTATCAGAGTCACCTAGAAGAGGAAAATGAGGGTAGAGGAGGAGAAACAGAGGGGAGAGGAGAGACAGAGGAGAGGAGAGACAGAGGAGAAACAGAGGCGGGAGGAGGAGAGACAGAGGGGAGGAGGAGAGAGGAGAGGAGGAGAGACAGAGGAGAGGAGAGACAGAGGAGAGGAGGAGAGACAGAGAGGAGAGACAGAGGCGAGAGGAGAAACAGAGGCGAGAGAAGGAGGAAAGAGAGTAGATGGGGAGAAAGGATAAGGAGTAGTATTTAGATTCCTCCAAAGGTACTGCCAGAAAGATAGCATGATATGACTGATGAGGATCATCTGCTTTGGCTAATAGTTCAGCATACTGCAGCGGGGAAAGTCCTGATTTCCTATTTCCTGTATTCATTCAATTATAGCTGGCTCTGAATAACACTCCATTCATCAAACTGATGACTGCAGTTGCCATAAAACTGCTGTCATGCACCAATGGTTCCACTAGGTGGCAATGTGACGTCAGAGCTACTAAAGGTATACTTAGGCACAGATCTAGGATCAGTTACCCTCCCAAAATCCTAGCCTTTCTACTGTCATCTCACCTGGAACACTATCTGCAGCGTCCCGTTGACCATGCACATGCGTCGCCCCAGGAAGGTGAAGAGAGGGACAATGAGCTCGATGAAGTGATTGGACAGAACCTCGAAGCGATGGAACCACCATGGGGATTGGTGCATATAGTATGACATGGGGTTTGGTACCGGCTGAGTCTGGAGGGAGAAAGAGAAACAGAATGAATACAGACAGACGGAGACAGGCAGGCACTGGCAGTTTGTCAGACACACACACCACGGAATTGTACTGTTGATAGCCACAGTGAATCTCCAGAGATCGCATTAGAGAGGGGAGTCAGTACCTTCACTCCTTATTTTGGGGCCACCTAACCCACCACATCCTTCCAGTCTCAACCACAGAACTGGGATGAGCCAGAGAGGACCAGACACTGACCCAGGGAGAGCACAACCACAACATGAGTACTTCCAGGTCAAGGAAAAAGCAATTTGTCTCAGTTTCAAAATAACCATATCGATACTCAAATATGAGCAAAGACAGAGGGATAGAAAGAGGCAAATGAAAGATAAGTCATTGCCGTAGCATGAGTGTTACGGTGTGTGTTTTTGCATGTAATGGTAAGGATAAGCTAATGAAAGCACAGCTCATCACAGGTAACACTGAATGACCTCTATGTTTGCATGGATTTACATGGTGTCCCTCCAATGACTGCATTTGCATGGCGATGAATGGCAGTGAGATAGTGTATAACTTAACATCCCCACCAGCTTTCCCACTGGCCACAATGACTGCCCAAATGACACCTTGTGCCAAACATGAAATGTAGCTGATCTTAAATGTAAAATAGCTATAAAAAAAAAAATAATGTTCCCCCTCATTGTTTTGGCATAAAACCATGGGACAGAATGGCGTGGGGAAACAGTGTACAATTATAACACCACACCTTCAGGAAGGTTTCCAGAGCTAAGTAAAGCTACTGCCTATTTTAGAAATGTCCTGAGAGAGCTCTTTCAGTACAGAACCAGACAGGGCTGGAGAGTGAGAGAGAGAGTGTGTGCGTGTGTGTGTGAGAGACACCACACCCCCAGACAGCCTAGGGCACCGAGCCTGCAACCTCAGATAACCAAACATACCCAGTATGCATACAGCAAACAAACTAACAAAAAAAAAAAAAAACACCCACCAACCCCCCTCAGCCAGCCTCACATAGCTTCTGCAGTCTTCTTACCCATGACGCATTGCGCTGTGTGGCCCTGCCGTGAGTTTTGTGAGATTGGGGGCTGAAAGGGAGCAGTGTGTTAGCGTAGCGTCAAGGGGGGGCAGGCAAACCTTACCTGGCGCCCTTGGCTTCCGGTAGAGGGGGTAGGGGGTGTTAGGTGGGGGGGGGGGGGGGGTGAAATGTAAATCTGCTTTACCCCTGGAGGTGTTGACAGGTTAGGAGCTGGCAGGTCAATGTTTAGACGGGGATATGGGCCCGTTAGCCTGCATGGAGGTACTGAGTCCGAGTCTTCAGGATCCCATATATGCTTTACCATAACCCCAGGTTGAACAACATGGACATCCAGGTTAAACAACATGGACATCCAGGTTAAACAACATGGACATCCAGGTTAAACAACATGGACATCGGGGTTAAACAACATGGACATCGGGGTTAAACAACATGGACATCGGGGTTAAACAACATGGACATCCAGGTTAAACAACATGGACATCCAGGTTAAACAACATGGACATTCAGGTTGAACAACATGGACATTCAGGTTGAACACAAACACTATTGGAATGTTTCCTTAATTTTTTTAACACTTTTTGTCAAATTCTACAAGGCGTTCATTTAGTCTCTGATCCATACAGGTTCACTTGGCTGACCACTACTGTTGCCAGAAACCCATTAGCCTCCACGTGAAGCCTTAACAAAGCTGACATAATGATGTAGGCTGATGGATCTGTAACAGGAGGCTCAATGGGCCTGAATGAGACCCCTGTTCCTCAGCAGACTCTCTCAGATAGGCGTGATGGTCCACAGACAGAGGTCCCTTCGAGTTAACAGGGTTTAGAGAGGAAGGTGGTAAGGGGGTATGGTGAGGTGCCAGGCATCCCTCCACACCTCTCACCTAAGAACCCCCAAGACAGAAGCAGCCTGGACTAAGGGAGGTTGCGGGCATATTTGGACATAAGTGTTGTGAGGTAAAATTTCAAGGCAACAATTATGACAATACTGATAGGGTAGAGGAGTGACAAATGAACATGGACACAAAGGTACATGACACAAATTAACATGGACACACTTACCCACTTAAAAAAACACTAACCCACAAATAAGGAACAGAAATCAGAAAATCGTGGCCACGAATTAGAAGCCATGCTTGACCAGTTAGACATTTGAATGTCTGTTCAATGTTTCACCCACCCTGTCTGTCCCCCTTATAAGGCAGCAAATTAGGCCGTTGAACACACCGTTAACTTTAATCAACCTCAAATCAGTTCAACTGGTCTCCTCCTTATATCATCATGACTCTTTATGGCCTATAACTTGCTAAAGGCAGGCTCTTAAAATGGCGGGCATAAAGAAATTAATGAGTCGTCGTATTGACCAAAGAAAATAACCATGTTTCCCATTTAATGGGAATTCCACCCAGCAGGCGAACAGAGCAAAAAGGAGCAGTGCCGGACAGGGCTAACAGACTAAGCATGGGTTTGTCATACGTTAAAACCTGTGCAGTGAAGTACTATACAAGGAAGAGAGATTCCTGGTATCAATAGTAGGATGAAGTCGCCCCTGAACATTGATCCAAGGTCAGTTTAATGTGTCGTCCCCTTGATGGTTAAGGTTAGGGATTTGGTGAGGGGAAGCTGATCCTAGATCTGAGAGTAAGTTCTACCCAGACAGAGCATGTCAGTACAGTATGTATGCATCAGTACAGTCCAGCCTAAGGACAGTAGACCGTTCAGGGACTTTTTCAAGGCCATAAAAAGCCATAGTCAGTCAGACGTGGTGTATTCCTGGTCTCTGTCATTAGACAAAACGCTCCATGCCGTCTCATCTCCCAGCTGTGTGGGTTATAGCCTAGAGATGACACAGCTGTGTTCTCCCTTCCTATGGAGAAAACCCAACATGAGGCATGTCTAGCAGCCGTTGTGGCAGACAGTGGCTCCCAATGTCCTATCATATGCTAAGAAATGTATCGTCACCCACTAAGTAAACAGAAGTCCTATTTCTTATCCAGGACCAAGACTTAAACCATTGCCTCAGTCGGTTTCAATTGAACTTTTAGGTCTATGTGTAAGCTTATTGTTTAGCCTGGGGAGCTCCGCCTAAGGAGAATATCTAGCTTGGGGAAGCACTGGTGTGTCCACGGCCAGCCAGACAGGAGCAGTCGATCCAACGGTGTGGCACAGGAAGATAGATAACAAAGTGATTAGTTTAACTCAGTTTGGGACAGCAGGCGATTGATAAGGATCATGTGCCAAGGCCTGATCTCTCAGCACGACACAGCACAGGCCAGGGGAAAGCCCTGACGACAAGATGCCAACAAGCACTGCTGACAAGGATTGAGGGAACTGTATTGCACTGAACGCACACGCACCTCGTAGTGGTAGTCCATGCACGTCAGGTCCCTCCAGCAGCGGTCCCCTCTGATCTTGATCAGCCCCTGCGGAGAAGACAACGACACGTCAATCATTCAGCTCAACTCAGGGTGACATTTTCATGGTGCAGATTAAAAATGGGACCCTCCATCTTTACCATCACCCTGGCCAGTGGTTCTGTCCAGGTGTGTTAGTTTGTGAGCTTTGTGGAGAGCATATCATTGGGACATACAGCAATGACATGTCCTGCTCCAATTGACCAAGAGTCTGTATTAAAATCTGTAGATTTTGTATTGGATCGGTCTGTATCTAATTTAACATCCTCTAAATTACCATGAAACCAAAACTTCAGGCCTACTACCATGTCAATACAGCATATAATCAGTGATCATTCAATATGAACCATGACAGTAGGAAGGTGTGCTAACAATCACAACCAATTCTGGAGGATTGCAAGATGTGGGTTGGTATGATACAGTTTGTATGTACATTAGATAAGAGTGACTCCATATTCAACCAATCTCCCTCATGATGGCCAAAGCAGCATATTACTTCTGTTGGTACCTAGCTAGCACTAGCACTAGCAAGCTAGCTAGCGGTTAACTCTGAATCGCCAATGGCTAGCTAAATGGTGAGAGCATAGCTATTCACACAGAGCGACTCAAACAAGTATCATGTAAAACAACCTGTTTGTTGCATAAAGGCTCTTTCTGCTCGTCAATTCTGGCAGAATAAACATTTGTATACAGCCAAGGCAAAAATCTATTTGTTGTGATTGAATAAACTGTCTCCATTCAAGCCTTGTATAAGTTGCCGTATTGTTTGCCTGTACAAATGAAGAGATCGTTTGTTGTATTGCAAAGAGGAGAGGAAGATTATATTGCAGTAATTAAATTTCCACTTTCATTCATTCCGCTATGCGTCTGTTGAGGTACAACGGAACTTTACATCACAGGTCACACCATCACAGTGTGTGTGTTGATGTCGCTGGCTAGATGAAGACAAAGCCATAGAGGAGCTCAGTCCGTCTATGGTAACTCGACTGGGCATTAAATACTGCGGCGCTGTGTCTTGTCCACTTGAACAGCTCCTAGTAGCAGCTCTGTGGGTCTGTGGCCATTTCTAATATACTACTCTTCGTTCTAAGCTTAGTGTTAAGGCACACGGTGAAGTTGCCCCCTACATGTCAGTTAAAATGAATAATAAACGCTGCATTCGGAAAGTATTCAGACCCCAATTACTTTTCCCCACATTTTGTTAAGTTACAGCCTTATTCTAAAATTGTTTAAAATTGTTTTCCCCCCCTCAATCTACACACAATACCCCATAATGCCAAGCAAAAACAGTTTTTTAGAAATGTTTGCTAATTTATAAAAAATAAAACAGTGAAAAATGACATCTACATAAGTATTCAGAGCTTTTACTCAGTACTTTGTTGAAGCACCTTTGGCAGCGATTACAACCTTGAGTCTTCTTGGGTATGATGCTACAAGCTTGGCACACCTGTATTTGGGGGGTTTC
This sequence comes from Salvelinus namaycush, assembly GCF_016432855.1. Taxonomy (NCBI): domain Eukaryota; kingdom Metazoa; phylum Chordata; class Actinopteri; order Salmoniformes; family Salmonidae; genus Salvelinus; species Salvelinus namaycush. The sequence continues at coordinate 14,260,548 of NC_052310.1, forward strand.
TCCCATTCTTCTCTGCAGATCCTCTCAAGCTCTGTCAGATTGGATGGGGAGCGTACTGCACAGCTATTTTCTGGTCTCTCCAGAAATGTTAGATCGGGTTCAAGTCCGGGCCACTCAAGGACATTTAGAGACTTGTCCCGAAGCCACTCCTGCGTTGTCTTGGCTGTGTGCTTAGGGCCGTTGTCCTGTTGGAAGGTGAATTATCACCCCAGTCTGATGTCCTGAGCAGGTTTTCATCAAGGATCTCTCTGTACTTTGCTCCGTTCATCTTTCCCTCGATGCTGACTGAAAAACATCCCCACAGCATGATGCTGCCACCACCATGCTTCACAGTAAGGTTGGTGCCAGGTTTCCCCCAGATGTGACACTTGGCATTCAGGCCAAAGAGTTCAATCTTGGTTTCATCAGACCAGAGAATCGTGTATTCTCATGGTCTGAGAGTCTTTAGGTGAGTTTTGGCAAACTCCAAGCGGGCTGTCATGTGCCTTTTACTGAGGAATGGCTACCATAAAGGCCTGATTGGTAGAGTATGGCATAGATGGTTGTCCTTCTGGAAGGTTCTCCCATCTCCACAGAGGAACTCTAGAGCTCTGTCAGTGACCATCAGGTTCTTGGTCACCTCCCTGACCAAGGCCCTTCTCCCTTGATTGCTCAGTTTGGCCAGGCGGCCAATGATGGAGGCCACTGTGTTCTTGAGGACCTTCAATGCAGCAAAAAAAAAATTGGTACCCTTCCCCAGATCTGTGCCTCGACACAATCATGTCTCGGAGCTCTATGGACAATTCCTTCAACCTCATGGCTTGGTTTTTGCTCTGTGGGACTTTATATAGACAGGTGTGTGCCTTCCCAAATCATGTCCAATCAATTGAATTTACCACAGATGGACTCCAATCAAGTTGTAGAAACATCTCAAGAATGATCATGGGAAACAGGATCCACCTGAGCTCAAACCTGTTTTAGCTTTGCCATTATGGGGTATTATTTTAGAATAAGGCTGTAACGTAACAAGATGTGGAAAAACTCAAGGGGTCTGAATACTTTCTGAAAGCACTGTATGCATGTTAGGCCTCCATGATATTCACAAACAAAACAAGAGAGACAGGAGCAACTGAATGACTACTAAAGCAACTGAATGACCCGAGAGAGCGAGGGATTTATGTTGAGCGAGAGAGGGATGCATTGACGGATATGAAGCTGGATTTAATGTGCGTAATCATATTAAATGAAGCATGAACAAAATTAAGAGAAAAATGAGGAAGGCCAACAGCTGATGCGGGCTATGACTAAGCTATCTGGCTCGGATTTAATCTCCAATTCTAGGAAATAAAAAGCAGCACTGATAAAAGACGAGCGGGAAAAATGGAATTAAAGGCTGGTTAGCGATCCATTACTTTCAAATGAGCTTCAGAACATTACGACTGACTCAGAAAACAGTCAAGGGGGAGAAGTAGTCTTCACTCGTTTTCCGACTTGTGTTTCCTCTTTGGATGCTCCAGAGAACTTAAAGCCACACCTCTATCTGCTCTTTGCACAAACCTATGAACCAATGCAGTTACCAGTGCCTGCAGCCACACACATGGCTCAGTCAGAGCTCATGCATAGGTTCTCTCCTCAATGGTCTCATGCACCACACAGACCAGTCCTAAAGGTCTCTCTGTCCCTCTCCACTAATGCAATAGACGCTGATTGGGGAAATCAGGGTCTATATTGCAGGCTGATATATCGCTGGGGAAGCAGGGAGAGAGGTTGAGGGACAGCGGGTGGGGTAGATGCGCTCGCTGACGGTGGACGCCTAATTCATGGGTTACTTTTGCTATTTATCAGCGAGCATTCTTGCATCTACAACATTACAGATAATCTAATAAGCGCGCCGGGAATGTACTTTCTCTCTTAAAATGTGATTCCATTCATTTGAAAATTAAGCCCCCCTCCCCACCCTCCACCTTTCAGCTGGGCTATAAACTTAACCAGGATAAATGTAGTTGTCTGCTTGTGCCACCCGCCTGCTGTCCTAATGCCATATCACACAGGATTGTTTACTACCTGCAGCGACGGAGGGCCATTATGAATATTCTATTGAAGTGCTTCTGGTGTACATGAATAATAGTGTTGTCCTGTGCTGTTCTCAAATCAAATCGAATGTTATTTGTCACATACACATGGTTAGCAGATGTTAATGCGAGTGTAGCGAAATGCTTGTGCTTCTAGTTCCGACAATGCAGTAATAACCAACGAGTAATCTAACCTAACAATTCCACAACTACTACCTTATACACACAAGTGTAAAGGGATAAAGAATATGTACATAAAGATATATGAATGAGTGATGGTACAGAACGGCATAGGCAAGATGCAGTAGATGGTATAGAGTACAGTATATACATATGAGATGAGTAATGTAGGATATATAAACATAAAGTGGCATAGTTTAAAGTGGCTAGTGATACATGTATTACATAAAGATGGCAAGATTCAGTAGATGATATAGAGTACAGTATATACATATACATATGAGATGAGTAATGTAGGGTATGTAAACATTATATTAAGTGGCATTGTTTAAAGTGGCTAGTGATACATCTTTACATAAATTTCCATCAATTCCCATTATTAAAGTGGCTGGAGTTGAGTCTGTATGTTGGCAGCGGCCACTACATGTTAGTGGTGGCTGTTTAACAGTCTGATGGCCTTGAGATAGAAGCTGTTTTTCAGTCTCTCGGTCCCTGCTTTGATGCACCTGTACTGACCTCGCCTTCTGGATGATAGCGGGGTGAACAGGCAGTGGCTCGGGTGGTTGTTGTCCTTGATGATCTTTATGGCCTTCCTGTGACATCGGGTGGTGTAGGTGTCCTGGAGGGCAGGTAGTTTGCCCCCGGTGATGCGTTGTGCAGACCTCACTACCCTCTGGAGAGCCTTACGGTTGTGGGCGGAGCAGTTGCCGTACCAGGCGGTGATACAGCCCGACAGGATGCTCTCGATTGTGCATCTGTAGAAGTTTGTGAGTGCTTTTGGTGACAAGCCGAATTTCTTCTGCCTCCTGAGATTGAAGAGGCGCTGCTGCGCCTTCTTCACAACGCTGTCTGTGTGGGTTGACCAATTCAGTTTGTCCGTGATGTGTACACCGAGGAACTTAAAACTTACTACCCTCTCCACTACTGTCCCGTCGATGTGGATAGGGGGGTGCTCCCTCTGCTGTTTCCTGAAGTCCACAATCATCTCCTTTGTTTTGTTGACGTTGAGTGTGAGGTTATTTTCCTGACACCACACTCCGAGGGCCCTCACCTCCTCCCTGTAGGCAGTCTCGTCGTTGTTGGTAATCAAGCCTACCACTGTAGTGTCGTCCGCAAACTTGATGATTGAGTTGGAGGCGTGCACGGCCACGCAGTCGTGGGTGAACAGGGAGTACAGGAGAGGGCTCAGAACGCACCCTTGTGGGGCCCCAGTGTTGAGGATCAGCGGGGTGGAGATGTTGTTACCTACCCTCACCACCTGGGGGCGGCCCGTCAGGAAGTCCAGTACCCAGTTGCACAGGGCAGGGTCGAGACCCAGGGTCGAGAGCTTGATGACGAGTTTGGAGGGTACTATGGTGTTAAATGCTGAGCTGTAGTCGATGAACAGCATTCTCACATAGGTATTATTCTTGTCCAGATGGGTTAGGGCAGTGTGCAGTGTGGTTGCGATTGCGTCGTCTGTGGACCTATTGGGTCGGTAAGCAAATTGGAGTGGGTCTAGGGTGTCAGGTAGGGTGGAGGTGATATGGTCCTTGACTAGTCTCTCAAAGCACTTCATGATGACGGAAGTGAGTGCTACGGGGCGGTAGTCGTTTAGCTCAGTTACCTTAGCTTTCTTGGGAACAGGGACAATGGTGGCCCTCTTGAAGCATGTGGGAACAGCAGACTGGGTTAAGGATTGATTGAATATGTCCGTAAACACACCAGCCAGCTGGTCTGCGCATGCTCTGAGGACGCGGCTGGTAATGCCGTCTGGGCCTGCAGCCTTGCGAGGGTTATGTTTTACTCACCTCGGCTGCAGTGAAGGAGAGCCCGCAGGTTTTGGTAGCGGGCCGTGTCAGTGGCACTGTATTGTCCTCAAAGCGAGCAAAAAAAGTTATTTAGTCTGTCTGGGAGCAAGACATCCTGGTCCGCGACGGGGCTGGTTTTCTTTTTGTAATCCGTGATTGACTGTAGACCCTGCCACATACCTCTTGTGTCTGAGCTGTTGAAATGCGACTCTACTTTGTCTCTATACTGGCACTTAGCTTGTTTGATTGCCTTGCGGAGGGAATAGCGACACTGTTTGTATTCGGTCATGTTTCCGGTCACCTTGCCCTGGTTAAAAGCAGTGGTTCGCGCTTTCAGTTTCACGCGAATGCTGCCATCAATCCACGGTTTCTGGTTTGGGAATGTTTTAATCGTTGCTGTGGGTATTACGTCGCCGATGCACTTTCTAATGAACTCGCTCACCGAATCAGCGTATTCGTCAATGTTGTTGTTGGACACAATGCGGAACATATCCCAATCCACGTGATCGAAGCAGTCTTGAAGCGTGGAATCAGATTGGTCGGACCAGCGTTGAACAGACCTGAGCGCTGGAGCTTCTTGTTTTAGTTTCTGTTTGTAGGCTGGAAGCAACAAAATGGAGTCGTGGTCAGCTTTTCCGAAAGGAGGGCTGGGGAGGGCCTTATATGCGTCGCGGAAGTTAGAATAACAATGATCCAGGGTTTTACCAGCTCTGGTAGCACAATCGATATGCTGATAGAATTTAGGGAGTTTTGTTTTCAGATTAGACTTGTTAAAATCCCCAGCTACGATGAATGCAGCCTCAGGGTGTGTGGTTTCCAGTTTACATAGAGTCAGATAAAGTTCGTTCAGGGCCATCGATGTGTCTGCTTGGGGGGGAATATATACGGCTGTGATTATAATCGAAGAGAATTCCCTTGGTAGATAATGCGGTCGACATTTGATTGTGAGGAATTCCAAGTCAGGTGAACAGAATGACTTGAGTTCCTGTATGTTGTTATGATCACACCACGTCTCGTTAATCATAAGGCATACCCCCCACCCCTCTTCTTACCAGAAAGATGTTTGTTTCTGTCGGCGCGATGCGTGAAGAAACCAGCTGGCTGCACCGACTCCGTTAGCGTCTCTCGAGTGAGCCATGTTTCCGTGAAGCAAAGAACGTTACAGTCTCTGATGTCTCTCTGGAATGCTACCCTTGCTCGGATTTCATCAACCTTGTTGTCAAGAGACTGGACATTGGCGTGTAGTATGCTAGGGAGTGGAGCGCGATGTGCCCGTCTCCGAAGCCTGACCAGAAGACCGCTTCGTTTGCCCCTTTTACGGCGTCGTTGTTTAGGGTCGCCGGCTGGGATCCGATCCATTGTACTGGGTGGAAGTCAAAACACAGGATCCGCTTCGGGAGAGTCATATTCCTGGTCGTAATGATAGTGAGTTGACGTTGCTCTTATATTCAGTAGTTCCTCCCGACTGTATGTAATGAAACCTAAGATTACCTGGGGTACCAATGTAAGAAATAACACGTAAAAAAACAAAATACTGCATAGTTTCCTAGGAACGCGAAGCGAGGCGGCCATCTCTGTCGGAAGTAGCTAGCAAGTGCAAGCTGTGTTGTGTTGTGTGTTGTGTTCTATTCCTCCAACACAGAGCCAAAAGAGAAGATTTAAAGAATTGGGGAATATTAACAGTTCTTAGGGGGTAATAACTCACTGTTATGCAACATCAACTGTTATGCAACATCAACTGTTATGCAACATCAACTGCAGTTTAAGCCAGGGGTTGAATGACAGACTGGAAGACGGCCTTGGATTGGCAAACCGTAACGTTCGATATAAGATATTATGATTTCTGCAGGAAATGATATCAAAATGGCCCTTCGAAATGAAAGAGCATGGGAAAGAAACTTCATATGACACATGTGTAGAGGGGAAAAACCCAGAATCAAAATGTATACAACAGCTTAAAGCACTATACGTATAATCAACTACAACACCATACAGCCCTTGGAGGACAAGCGCTTAAATCCTTATTTCTTCTGAGAAGACGACAGTCAATAAAAAGCACTGAGACTTCAACTCCAGTTGAAGCAGCAAGAACACAATGCAAACTCACTTCGAAAATCTCTTATTTAGACAAATAAATCAGCATTGATGCTCTGTGAGAATGTGCAACCAGGACATATTATTGAGACATTGCTGGTCATGGGGCACGGAATACACAACAACTCTGTTTGACTTTGTTAGGCCACATTGGGGTTATCAGGGCATTAGATTCTGCTTATAAATCGTTGGGTGTTGACTATAATACAATTCAGTCATGAGGATCATCAATTCCCATTGTCCCATATTCTGACCACGGAGTAGGCCAGTTTCCCATTCTCCAGAGAACCTAGGTGGTTCGACTGCAAAGTTATTAGGGAGGCCATTTTGACAATCGTTTAACGGAAAGGCCTTTAACGATATTCAGTTGTCACTGAAGTAGTGCTTTGTGTTGTTAACACCACAACAGAAAATGAGAATAGTTCTACTTTGTCAACAGGCATAAAAACAGTGAGTGGTTGGGTGCAGGCAGCCATTATCCCATGAAATTTGTCAGCCACCATTAAAAGAAAATCCTGGCCATGACAAATTGAGTCGATGCATGCGACTCCAATAAAAGACCATTTGAGCGTTTTGTTCCACAGCCCTGGGCTCCATCCATCCACGCCGAACCACAGAACTCCAGGTGCACGTTGGCTGGAGCCCTTCGCAAATGTGCAAACGACAGCGAGCAAGTCCGTCTATTTCCTGTTTGGGTGCCGCGCGGAGATTTATGCCGACTCCCGACAATAAAAGTAGGGTATGGTGGCAAGGAGAGTGAGCGGTGAAAATGTCGTGGCTGGTTTGGAAGGCTGTAAGTCAGGGACTGAGTAGAGAGAGAGTAGAGAGAGAGAGAGAGAGAGAGAGGCTGGGCAGGCTGAGGTAAGCAGGCCCTGAGGATGTCATTAGCACTACCCAGACCTAGAAAAAGGAGGTCGACCCGGGACAGTCGTAAAAACAGACACAGACTCCCTGCTAGACGACATGATATGCTAATGTAGGTACTGTACGGCTGATAACTGTCACATACAAGACGAATGGGTTAGGGGTTTGGTTTCGATTTTCTTTTACTATGCTTCCTACAGTGATGATACTTCCTAAAAACAGAATTCCCTCAGTGATAACCAATCATCAGTGTAAGAACCACAGAAACAATCACCAACACCCAATGACACTGCTTTCTCCCACTGGCAGCCATTGGCATCCAAAGACAGTCAGTAACCAGTTGCACACTGGATCAAGCCAGCATTCATTTCCCTACAAAGGAAAAAAAGCCTATATACTTACATGTAGTATATTTTTCTCTCCCCCAAAAAGAGAAAACTTTCATTTGGCGTCAGGGGTTCATTCTGACTACAGTAAATGAAAGAGTGACGTGGCTCTGGGCTTGACCAGAGAGAGGGGCCTAGGGACGTCCTAAACCCGATCACCCCTGCCAGCTGCCTAAAGGTACGCCTCGATGCCCCTGCCAACCGCCTAAACAGGAAGGCGTTAAACACTCCCAGAAACCTTGAAACATGAACATGTTTCTCCGCAGGATGCAATCAACTACATTACAGTGAGTCTTTTATTCTGTGTCAACTTTTTATGCTACGTTGACCTCTCACCATCGGTAATTCCCAATACTGGAAAACAATGATTGTTTTATGCGTAGCTCCCCCTACCAACAATGTCCCAAGTCCCATCAACAGTCTTCGAGACAATAGAGAACTCCGAGGCCAATTGGGGCCAGGGCCAACCTTAAAACTCATCAACAACCCAACGACATGGATATGGGCCAAACCAACAAACAGCCTGCAGGAGACACTTCCTCGCAAAGTGATCACCCCAAAGGAGAATGGAACAGTCCAACCAGACAAGCACTTTACTGTATTATGGTTTTACTGGACTTCTTCAAAAACAGGAGCATGGGGGAGATGCTCTCCATCATTGCCTGGTGCACTCTTTCTACTAGGCCTACCGTTCCTCCTGCAGGAGTGTGAGATGTGATACCTCGTGCAAAGGCTGTGAGACAGCTAGTTTACTGGCCAGGTCCAACCTCTACCACACCCAATCATGGGGCACCACACCAGCTCACTAGCACCCTGATTACCATGATTGTATTTCACAGCATAAACGCTGACACTGCCCTGTGAATCAGATCCCATTAGCACCACTTAGCAAACCGCCTGGACTTACCCTCTGATGCTAACAGCCTGGATAATGAAAGGTGTGTACGCACACGCACACACACACACACATAGCTTAGGACGCGAAAGCAAAAGCAGAGGAACCATTGAGGAACAGGGTAAGAGAAAGAAGTGTGCTGCCAGGAGGGATATTTTTAACATGTGAGGAAGGGCCTGACTTGTAAAGTCACTCAAAAGAGAGAATCTGTTTAGATGAATCTGCTGAAGGAAATTAGCAAAGAAGAAAATGTGATGTCCTCAATAGCACCGTTATTCAACAATTTTGACAGCATACGCAATCAAGATTGGATAAAACAGACAGAAAGTAGACATTGAGAAATAAAATCATTGAATTGGGTTATAAACTGATGCTTTCAGAATCCGAACATGAAACAAGTCAGGACAAAGTTTCTTCTTCCTTAGGGTCCCTTCAAAGTTTACTGGCTACGTCCCCTTCACTTAAAGGGGTTCTCAATAGCACTCTAACAGTGGTCAACCACAGAACAAGGGATAGATTACCCTGACCTAGTCTAACCAACACTTACATGACAAACACTGAGTGAACGTAGCATGGCTTTTATAATGGATAAATAATACTTTGTATTTACAGTGTCAATCTAAGGAACTTAAGACGTGACAAGAATTTCCTAAAAAGGTTTCAACTTTAACCTAATGTCATCCAAAAATCAAGCTCGGAGTCAATTTTCTAAACGATATGCTTTCAATTATAGTGAAAAACAAATGTAACCTAGCTGCCCCGACCACAATAAAAACCATGATTACCCCGTGATTAAAAAGCTGCTTATTGGTTAAGCCTCAGCCATGTCTGAGGGGACCTGAAGTGCTTTTCTGTTTTGAATAAATGTGTTGTAATGACTTTGTGTCTAGGGGAAATGACAAGAGGGGCTTGTACAGTTGTAAGCACTTAAAGTCAATCATACTCTTGGCACTGGGGTAAGGTGAATGAACATATAGCTCCCTCGTTGCTCCGTCCTCTTTATGGGCCTAATTGAAAAAACACTTTGGGCATTGTGGCAGGTTCCAACCCCCACGTTTTAAAAGACAACAGCATTGGGTTGGGTGTTCTCTCTCCACTAAACCATAAAAGAGACAGACAAGTTGCCTGACTGACTGGTTCCATATTTGCATTTACAACGTCTGTTTTTCTTAGGGATGGTGTTTTGTTTTGACCATAGAGAAGTGTCTAAGCCCAGTAAACACTTTTCTTATAAACACTTGAAAATTTCACCCGTGTTTTTTTCCACAGACTATGAGGGGAATTCAGTGTCAGTGTGATAGATGTGTGGGTGTGTGTGTGTCTGTGTGTGTCACTCACGGCGCCCAGCATGATGCGAACGATTAGCCAGCGGAAGGTCCAGATGGAGATTAGCGAGGGGGGGCAGCGAGGGGGCACCTGGGACAGACTCCACACAGGACACAGGAAGATCCCCAAGAAGCCCGTCTCCAACAACTGACTCTCCCAACCTGAAGACAGAGAGGGAGAAGTGAGAGGAAATGGGGGGAGAGAGAGAGAGACAGAGGGGAGGAGAAACAGAGAGAGCGAGAGAGACAGAGCAAACGTTCAGAGAAAGGACGTCAGGGAGAGGGAGAACAGGAGACAGGGGTTTCAGAAAAAGGACAAGGGCATGACGAATAGTCAAGCAGATGTGGGGAGAATATAGAGTGACAGTCCAAGTGTGTGAGTGAGGATGGAGAATAAGAGGAACCATGACATGGAATGAGATGACTAAGGGGCAGGAGAGATGAAGACATGGGATATATGAGAGAAAAGGCCATTGCTAAAGGACAAGTGTGGCAAAGGTCAAAAGTGACCACATCTCTCAGCATGCGAATGCTGCATGGATACATACATCAGGGGAGCTACTCAGTTACCACATCTGTGAGGAAGTAGGGAAAGTCAAAAAGTTAAGGCTGTGGAGAGTTAAGAAGTGGAGAGCAAAAAAAAAAGAAGCTAATTCCCCTTGTTCATGTCACTTTGCATGTTTTTTGGTGATTTTTTTATAGTCTGAGCTGCCCTCACCATTCTGAAGCATTACAGTAAAAGCAAGAGCAGCAGCCGGGGATGCTTTGAATAACCAAAATATGGACAGCTGTAATTGTAGAAGTGAATTAGGGCCAGTTATCCGTCTGTCTATGCAAACATCACTGTTCTGGAACGATCTCTATCTGTCATTCTACAATGATGACCACAGATAACCTCCTCTGGCTATGTGCATATGTCCCTGATGGCCAATCACTGCAGGCTTGTTCATAAATGTAAAGTGAAAAGGTGCAGAGGTAGTGCACGTGTGCCGTCATGGGTGTGTGTGAGTCCACGCACCCATGTATAATACAAACATGTCAGTCGATCTAATTCCAGACTGGCCTGATGTGAATGCAGCAGAGGGCTCCCAGTGAAGGCCCACCTGCTCCCGTCTCTCCTCAGAGAGATCCAGTGTGATCTGTGCAGCTGTTGGCCTGTTCGCCCCTCCTAACAAAGGCAGTCTTTGTAGCCCTCACCCAGTGGACATGCAAACAGAGATAATGACAAAGATGAAGAGAGAGAGAGATCGAGGGACACAGAGTACAGTATGTAGTTGAACAGTCTTAGGACTAAAGGAGGAGGAAATACATTTATTCTTGGTTTTGTTTTAATTTCTTTTATCTAACACCGTCTCTACAGTGTTAGATTTCCTTGATAAACGGGTCTTCTGTATAATGAGCGAGGGAACGAGAAAGGAGAAGGGAAAAAAAGAGTCCACAAAACCTGACCACAGACATCTGACTTGAGTCATTCACTCCAAAGTGTCATTAACCAATCAGTGAGGTCAAATTGATCTGGGCTCTTATCTGAACTAGCGCCCTAAATCCAGAACTATTTACACTCAGCCCTGCAGCGATTAGATTGGACTCAACAGTCTGATTGAATTGAGTTATTGGGATGAACAACTGAGGAATCCTGCTGAGGCAACAAAAGACCAGCTGAAGCTGAACCAGCCACATCTGCTAACCCTGGGCAGTGCTGATCTTGGATTAGGTCCTCCCTGTCCATACAATAATATTCATTATGATCTACTGTAAAAGGCTAAACTGATCCTATATCAGCGCTCCTACTCAGACACATTTTGAATACAGCCAGACCCATCCAGGGCCAGATGTTTACTGAGGTCTGAGGATAATGGGGTTTTGGGTGGCATGATACACCGACTCTGATCTCTATGCCAATAGGCCAATTTGCCAATAGAGACTAGTGAGGGGCATTAAACCATGTCAGCTGAGTGTTGATGAGATTATGTATTGAAATGTAATCATCCCAAACCTCTGACTATGACCCAGATCATATTAACACATCTGAGCTGAATGTGACCGCTTCAAAGGGGATAACAAGGGCTCAGTAGTGGTTGTGGGAAGGTTAGATAAGGGCTAGGTTGTGGAGTGACAAAAGAGCAGGCTGTTACAAATCTCAGGTCCAGGTTTCTCCAAAGCATGTTAAGGCTAAGTTTTTGCTGCTGCCTACATACAGACTCCAATCATTGGCCACTTTAATAAATGGATCACTAGGCACTTTAAATAATGCCACTTTAATAATGTTTACATATCTTACATTACTCATCTCATATGTATATACTGTATTTTATACCATCTATTGCATCTTGCCTATGCCACTCGGCCATCGCTCATCCATATACTTATATGTACGTATTCTTATTCCATCCCTTCACGTGTGTGTATTCGGTAGTTGTTGTGGAATTGTTAGATTACATGTTAGATATTGCTGCACTGTCAGAACTAGAGGCACAAGCATTTCGCTACACTCACAATATCACCTGCTAACCATGTGCATGTGACCAATAGAATTTGATTTGATTCATCGTCAGAACCTTCGTCGAGCATCATTAAATCTCTGAGCAGTTTCACAAAACCGTTGTTACGCAAGACCCACTTGTTATTTTCCGACTGCCTCGGACCACTTGTCGGACAGCTAAATGTGTCGTTAGAGGTGCTTTTTTTGCCCTTTCTGCGTCACTTTATACACAGAAGACCTCCGCTAAACATAGAATCTAGCTGTTTATACATTTCTCTGTGACTGCCGATAATATAATTAATTGTTGACTGAAAATAGGCCTTCACAGTTGCCAGTGTCTTTGCAACTGTTACAAATAAGTGAAGAATAAAAACTAGAGATGACTGCATAAACAAAATAAATACAGTAGGCTACATGGGCCTAGCTATTTCAATCATTTTGAAATCAATTAATTTTAAAGGGATATTTTGGGGTTTTGAGGGGACGGAGCATAAAAAACACAGCATGGTAGCAACACAACATGACAACATGGTAGCAGTACAACATGGCAGCAGCACAAAACATGGTTCAAACATTAGGCACAGACAACAGCACAAAGGGCAAGAAGGTAGAGACAACAATACATCAGGCGAAGCAACCACAACTGTCAGTAAGTGTCCATGATTGAGTCTATGAATGAAGAGATGGAGATGAAACGATCCAGTATGAGTGTTTTTTGCAGCTCGTTCCAGTCGCTAGCTGCAGCAAACTGAAAAGAGAAGCGACCCAGGGATGGGGTCTCTGCATGCAGTTTGAAGAAAGTTGCTAACAAGCGCTGGTGCAATTGCTAACTAGTATTAGCACAATGACTGGAAGTCTATGGGTATCAGCTAGCATGCTAAACACATGGCCTTCCATGCTAACAGATAGCGCAATGACTGGAAGTCTATGGGTAACTTTAGTTAGCATTGGCTTGCAAAATTACCTGTGTCAAATCTGTGATTTTGTGCACTATTATGGGATAACCAATAGCCATGCTGCCTCAATATTTGCAGCCATAATATATAGGAGATAATCTCTCTAAGTCTAGGAGCCGATCTGTCGTCAGTATTGTGGAACAATTCCTATTAAAAAGGTATGATTCAAATGGAGAAAGCTGATCTGAGAGCAGTGCTAACTTTCTTGCAATCCTATCAGTATTGACAACTGGCCCAGCGTCGTCCGGGTAAGGAGAGGGTTTGGGCGGCCGGGAAGTCCATGTCCCATCTCGCTCTAGCGACTTCTGTGGTAGGCCGGGCGCATGCACGCTGACACGATCGCCAGTTGGACGGTGTTTCCTCTGACACATTGGTGCGGCTGGCTTCCGGGTTAAGCGAGCAGTATGTTAAGAAGCAGCGCGGCTTGGCAGGGTCGTGTTTTGTGCATGGCTCACGACCATTGCCTCTCCCGAGTCCGTACGGGGTTGCAATGATGGGACAAGACTAACTATCAATTGCATATCACAAAATTGGGGAGAAGGGGTATAAAAATTAAAAAAAACAGTACAAGTCAAAAGTTGGGACACACTTACTCATTCAAGGTTTTTTTTTCTTCTACATTGTAGAATAATAGTGAAGACATCAAAACTATGAAATAACACATATGGAATCAAGTAGTTATCAAAAAAGTGTTCAACAAATCAAAATAAATTTTATATTTGAGATTCTTCAAAGTAGCCACCCTTTGCCTTGACAGCTTTGCACACTCTTGGCATTCTCTCAACCAGCTTCATGAAGTAGTCACACGGAATGCATTTCAATTAACAGATGTGCCTTGTTGAAAGTTAATTTGTGGAATTTCTGTCCTCCTTAATGCGTTTGAGCCAATTAGTTGTGTTGTGACAAGATAGGGTTGTTATACATAAGATACCCTTATTTGGTAAAAGACCAAGTCCATATTATGGAAAGAACAGCTCAAATAAACAAAGAGAAACGACAGTCCATCATTACTTTAAGACATGAAGGTCAGTCAATGCGGAACATTTCAAGAACTTTGAAAGTTTCTTCAAGTGCAGTCGCAAAAACCATCAAGCACTATGATGAAACTGGCTCTCATGAGGACCGCCACAGGAAAGGAAGACCCAGAGTTACCCCTGCTGCACAGGATAAATTCATTACAGTTACCAGCCTGAGTAATTGCAGCCCAAATAAATGCTTCACGGAGTTCAAGTAACAGACATCTCAACATCAACTGTTCAGAGGAGACTGCGTGAATCAGGCCTTCATGGTCTATTGCTGCAAAGAAACCACTACTAAAGGACACCAATAATAAGAAGGGACTTGCTTGGGCCAAGAAACACGAGTAATGGTTATTAGACCGGTGGAAATATCTCCTTTGGTCTGATGAGTCCAAATGTGAGATTTTTGGTTCTAACCGCTGTGTTTTTGTGAGACGCAGAGTAGCTGAACAGATATCCCTGCATGTGTATTTCCCACCGTGAAGCATGGAGGAGGAGGTGTGATGGTGCTTTGCTGGTGACACTGTCTGTGATTTATTTAGAATTCAAGTCATACTTAACCAGCATGGCTACCACAGCATTCTGCAGTGAAACACCATCCCATCTGGTTTGCGCTTAGTGAGACTATCATTTGTTTTCAACAGGACAATGACCCAACACACCTCCAGGCTGTGTAAGGGCTATTTGACCAAAAAGGAGAGTGATGGAGTGCTGAATCAGATGACCTGGCCTCCACAATCACCTGACCTCAACCCAATTGACCTCAACCCAACCGCAGAGTGATGGAAAAGCAGCAAACAAGTGCTTGGCATATGTGGGAACTCCTTCAAGACTGTTGGAAAAGTATCCCAAGTGATGCTGGTTGAGAGAATGCCAAGAGTGTGCAAAGCTGTCAAAGGCAAAGGGTGGCTACTTTGAACAATATAAAATATTTTTTTTGTTTGATTACTACATGATTCCATGTGTTATTTCATAGTTTTGATGTCTTCATTATTATTCTACAATGTAGAAAATACAAAAAAATAACACATAATAATAACACAAGCCTAAGTTCCATCGCTATCGGGAAACCGGTCCCAGATGGATGTTGTAGTCTTACAAATGTAATTGAATGTAAGTAGTTAACTTACCAAACGAATACCTGTAAGGAGAGGAAAAAATAAAATAGATCAGCATAAAAATAGATATTTTGACCTGATTAGAGAGTTGGCCTAACCTACATTCTGTACCAAGCACTTACCGCATATTGCAATACTGTACCCACAATCGTACAAATTACATGTGTCAGAAGTTTATAAAGATGAAACACTGAATAGTGTTGATAAATAAATTGACTTATTCCTATTAAACACGCTGGACTAAAAAACAGGACATACCAGTAATGACCCTTTAAGACTAATCAGCTAACTGAATCACTGTTGGCATGATGGCCTTGAAGTCTCCAAATCCACATCTTTCATTCAGAACATAAGAAGCAGATGGTGAACAATTTTGAAAATGTCTCCAGGAATTGTCTACCCTCTCTTCATCTTATTCTTCAGAGCCACAAAGAACTTCAACAGAGCTGAGAGAACGAGGGAGAACGGTCACGTGTTTGTCTGTCTGTCAAAGACTTGAGACTGAACTATCTTCTAGCCACAACACAGAGGCCCAATCAACATGTTCTCTCACTCACTACTGGGTCCCCTCCTACTGGCCCAGACACAACCCTGTAAACTGCACCCTACCACACACATGGAACATAGACAGCAGTGTGTGTGTGTGTGTGTGTGTGTGTGTGTGTGTGTGTGTGTGTGTGTGTGTGTGTGTGTGTGTGTGTATACCAGTGGATGTTGCTGAAGGGAGGACAGCTCACAATGATGGCTGGAACGGAGCAAATGGAATGGAATCAACCACATGTGTTTGACGTATTTGATACAGTTCCACAGATTCCTCTCCAGCCACTACCACGAGCCCGACCTCCCCAATTAAGGTGCAACCAACCTTCTGTGGTGTTTTTCCAACCCATCACTCACCAGATCTGCCCCACACTGACCAGAGAATGGTAGAGCACCCACAGCATGGCCATGATGATCATGTTGGCAGTGCCAGTCAGCAACACAAAGCCTGACAGCGCCATCCCCACCAGGGCAATGCCATCCAGGTTGGCATCCATGTCCGTCCAGTCCAGGAACCACAGGATAGAGGGAGTGTAGGCGAAGGCAGACATATCGATCTTCCCCCCCACATAGCGCTTCACACTGAGAAGGTAATCCTTACAGGGCAAGAGGCCTCGCTCTCCTATCAGCTGTTTGTTCTGGTTGTAGGCAACAGTGAATGCAATGACTACAGGGGGAGGGATGAAGGGAGAGGGGGAAGAGAGGTGGAGGAAGTGAGGTGAATAAAGATAGGTTTATGAGTACTAGAACGAACTGTCTGGTTCATTTAAGAATGTGACAGGAGAACAATTGCTATGTTTCTTGGTAAATGGTAATGTGAACGATGTGTCCATGTCTACTTGAACATTAAATTGGTTTTAACTCCAACTACCACCATACAATACACACATGAAAACTGACGAGAATAATATAGCCTACGCAATGGTCTGGAAGCTAAGTTATAATGGAGCCAGTGCATCATAACTCGCTACATTGTCAGAATATCACACTCGAACTTACAGTAGATGAAAGCAATGGAACGTAGAAGCACAATTCGAGTGAGCCAGTAAGTCCCGGTTTGCAATGTAACCAATTCTTTCTTCTTTGCTTTGCAAGTGCCCTCTTCATTATTTCGGATGTTGTCATCTGAATGTGTCGTTGTTGTCTTCCATGTTTCGACGCGTCTTTTTCTCAAAGTGCTTTCAGAACTCTCACGGTGAGCCGCCATGTTGGTTGACGCTCTAAAAACCACGTGATCAGAGGGCTCGTTCAAGAGTGTCTAGAAACGTAGTGTCTGAGTTTTGAAAAATCCGTGCGTTGCGCATTGCATATGCTTACCGTGGAATGGATAGCCCATCTATAGCTCATCTACCCTTGAACAGCAGATGTGTCTTGCAAAATCGTATGATTGGTGGGCTTTCTTCTTCTATGGTATATTGGCGATCACACAATTGAAAGTGCATCCTGCCACCTACTATGCAGAATGGAGTCAAGATTCCCCCCAAAAACTGAACTACCAATAATTAAAAAAAAAAGCAATGATCAGATCCCTACACAGGCTCAATGGGAACCTGGGAGGGCAGGTCATCTGGCGCCAGTACCACTTGCAAGTCTTCAGATGTAAAAAGTCCCAAAAACTTTTCTGCCGCAGGCACAATAATGTTACGTTTCTTCAACTTCTTTGAGACTTATGCAGTACAGTTTATAACGGTGTCAATGAACACAACAAAATCCACCTTAACACAGGGTATATTTTGTCTGGCAGCAAACATTTACTACAGGCTGTGGTGTATTCACCATCGTATCTTCACTAGTTTTCAACAACAACAAAAATAGTCTACGCCGTCGTCCTTCTACACAACGTTCTTCAGTATACTCTGTTCGTCTGCACACACTTGAAACATGGCCAAATCCTTTACAATTCTTACACTTCAGTGGTTTGGGGATCCAAGCTCTTAGTTATTTTCTCTATCAAAAACAACAGGACCGACAGACTTTCTTCCTTTCCTCCATTCACCCAGCGGGTCAAATGCCGGGCACCAACCACACCAGGAATTCTCTTTGGGTATTCAACCTGAACATCCTGATATGACTCCTTTGACGGTTGCTTTACTCCGAAGTGCACAACACAAAACGTATGTTGTCCGGATTCTTTTGAGGCTCACAGCAATCTTCCTCTGCTCTTCAGAAATACAATTGATCAAAATAAGACCACTCCTGGTCACTGACAGACTCCACTTTTCCAACGCATACTTCACCATTTGACACCTCAAACGGGTTTCCCCACATATGCATCCCTACTCAAACACATCCCAACAAGAAGCGATTCATTATCATTTACACACGTATCTTCCACTCCAATTTTAGACAATTTCCTTTTTGTTCCAGTTTTCGATACTACTCTTGTCCCTTCATAACATTTGTTTTCAACAAGTTTGCTCAACACGCTGCTTAATTTCAACTCAGCATCCACTTCCATCATCTTCCCATCCAACATTTTCCAAGCCGTATCCCATACCCTCGATTGGAAAGGAAAGGGAATCAGGTGGGCCTTCTATTCAACTGTGGTCACATGGTTCCAAAAGTGACATGTTCTTTTGCATCTGGGTTGAGCAGGCAGAGTGAAGTAGAGACTTAACAACAGTTTAATTTTTTTTTATAGGGCATATGGCTCAGGTAGGATACATCTCACATGTTCCATTCCACAGTTTGCTTATACAAAATCAAACAAACCAAAACAGGCACCGGAAGTGATTTTTGAACATTTATTTGAAATCCTCATGTCTTACTAATTGTTGGATCCAAATCAGATGTTATGTTATGGAATCGTCTGAAATCATATGGAACATCAATTAGCCAATAGGAGGTCATCTTGGGGTAATGAGGCAACTTGTCACACCTGTGACATAGACACGATGCCAATTTGGCAAGTGCATGATCGCGTTCCACTGCTAAGACGTCGCATGCATCAACCATTGGTTGTGTTACCCTGCTCAGATGTTGCATGAATCAACCAATGTTGCGTGCGATGTCATCAACTGCGCAGTCGGGCACCAGATTGCTATAACATATGATGTGATTAGCTGATAGGCCTACATAAAATACCTATCAAGGCATTGTAAGATCTGTATGTGTCGGCAAAGCCTGGGCAGAGGATTGCGCCCTAGGACTTGTGTTGTGATGGTTATAGAAATGTGTGGGAGCTAAACGTTATATGATGAATGCAGTCCAATTCCTAGCCTACAGTCAGAGAAACATTTATTTTCAACATGTAGTCTAATTATCCGTTTGTTTCTTTCAGCCCTCCAAATAAGTCTATAGACTAGTTGTTAGCTTTAAACATCCCACACAACAGACTGTAAAAAGAAAATGAAAGAAAATGTAAGACACCAACAAAAGATACCCAGCTAGTGCATAACGTTCTGAGAACCATGTTTCTTAGAGCTTGGTGAGAGCGTTGTTGTCCTATGGTACTTTTGCAAACAACCCTACCAAAATGTTCTGAGAATGGTGCAGGTTGGTTGCTTGGCTTTGGAACATTCTTAGCATATTTAAGGAACTTCTCAAAATAACGTTATTTTCTTGTTATTTTAATTACTTTAACAGAACGTTTCCTAAAAGTTCAAACATGGTCAAACTCCAGAGATCAGGCAGATGATTAAGGACCTGCTGCCTGGACTCCCGCGCAGCCACTGCCTCCTCTAGCAACCAGGACACCAGCGCAGCCTCCAAGGTCAACAGGAAGAAGCTCACTCCAGAAAACCTCCTGAAGATTGAGACCCCTGGCGCACGGGCAAACGGCCTGCCGGTTAAAGATCTATGAACAGATGACATACACCTGGGAGACTGTTGTCCAGCCCACCTATTGTTGTGGCTGCCTCAGGGTCCTTGCTATGCTGCTCAGCCCATGTACTACTACAACACCTGGATGAGCTACCCCCAGTATACGGCTATGTGTACTGAAGAGGAGGAAAACATTAAGCTCTGAAAAGAGTGAACAAATCTCTGTATTTCTTTTTGACAGCTATGTGGTTGCAGGTTCATAGGTCCATGCCTTGCACATATGGTTCCACAGTCAATGTATCTGAATATAAACCAGAAATTCTGACCATGGATAATTATGGCTAAGAGTATCATATTTAATGTCTGGCTGATATAATACATTTAACATAGGTTATACAGCTAAACGAATCATTAGAAATGATGTAACACAAATTATCAAATCACTGGCTCATATTTCCTAAAAATGGGAGGAACCAGTGGAGCTATGTCCAAACCAATAAGATATGAGGCGTGGCGTGAGAGGACCCAACCCGATTCCAACAACATTCTCTTGGCAGAACAAAAAGTGTCAGTATAAAACTGAGACTACACTGTAGACATCATATCCAACAACAAAAAACGTACAACAGTGTGAGAGGTAAATAAATACAAACGAACATCACAAAGAGTGTTTGGGATTTTACATTTTTATTTTTGGTCACTTAAGGCTCCTTGCGTAAAATGCACATTTGGTGCAACCTACAGGTAACTAGATACACCACATCAATTTTGCGCTGAACATGACCGAGGAAAATAGTAAGTCGTTCAACAACCATCCATGCAGTCCAACGGGAACTGCCAGCTCGATGTCGCAGGACGACTCGGATTCGGACGTCCCGTCCTCTCCAACCGGCTCCGATGGACAGGCGCCCAGGCACTCACCCGGCGAAGGGATTACCCCAAAACTGGACACCGGCGAGGAGGATAACAGGTTTCCCGCGTGCATCCGAGACGCGGTGACTCAGGTGCTGAACGGATACGACTGGTCGCTCGTACCGATGCCAACACGAGGAGACCGAGCTCTGAAAAACAAACCCCATGTGAAGCGGCCAATGAACGCGTTCATGGTGTGGGCGCAGGCGGCGCGCAGGAAACTAGCGGACCAGTACCCGCATCTCCACAACGCCGAACTCAGCAAGACATTGGGGAAGCTATGGCGGTCAGTAGAGATGTATATATGTAATGGGGGATATAATACACATCTGCGTGCATAATGTGCCTGCATAGAACGTGGCACAAAAATCTGCAGTTAATTAAAATTGATGTACACAATGTTCATTGCTGACAAGTTACAAAATAGTTATTATTACTTTATTAGTCTTGTTTCCTAAAACGTACTGCACAACATTGCCTTTTCATCATGATTACCCTAATTCTACATGCCATTTACATGATATTCATTATGACATCCAACATTGTGCATCTTATAGTAGTCCACAACTCAACCCAACCTGTCATCAATTTCCAGCCTGCTCTCTGAAAGTGAGAAGAGGCCATTTGTGGAGGAGGCAGAGAGACTGAGGGTCCAACACAAGAAAGACTACCCTGACTACAAGTACCAACCACGGAGAAGGAAGAGCACCAAGCCAGGTCAGAGTGACTCGGACTCCGGGGCTGAGCTGGCCCACCTCCACCCGGGCCAGATGTACAAGGCTGAACCTGGTCTGGCCAGACCGACCTCCATGGGGGATGGACAACATCATCTAGAGCGAACAAGTGAGTGGCTTTCCCCATTCGATTCATTTTTGCATTCGCGATCAATCGATATTCAATAATAACAGTTAGTCCAAAGTTTGGAAGTGACCTGGGCATGGTATTTATCTGGTTCTCACTAGAGGATCTCTTTTAGTTGTGCGGTATGCAGGTTTCCCCTTTTTGTTTGCATATGGTAACTAATGTTCAGGCATCTGTTGTGTCTTTTCTAAAGGCCAACCACATGGACCCCCCACACCCCCCACCACCCCCAAGACAGAGCTGCACCTGGGGGTGAAACACGAGGGCCGGCACCCTCTGGATGGTGGTCGGCAGAACATCGACTTCAGCAACGTGGATATCTCAGAGCTGAGCACTGACGTCATCAGCAACATGGATGCCTTCGACGTCCACGAGTTTGACCAGTACCTGCCACTCAACGGGCATGGCTCTGCCGATGCACCTCTCAACCACGGGCAGGGGGGGCAAGGACCCAACCCCCCCTCTGGGTCCCTAAGCTCCTCCTACGGCCACTCCCACAGCAATGCCTCGCCTTGGGGTCCCAAAGGGCCGGGAGCGGGGGCGGCACCCCCTTCTTCCTCCTCGTCCTCAAGTAACAGCGATGGCCTTCACCACAGAACGCAGATCAAAACGGAGCAGCTGAGTCCCAGGCACTACAGCAGCCAGCACTCCCACAGCTCCCCGCCACCCCACCCCGACTACACCCCCCTCAACTCTGGGAGCTGCCCCTCCTCTGCAGCCTCCTCCTTGCCCAGCCCCCAGTGTGACTATGCAGACCTCCAGAGCCCCAGCTACTACAGTGCCTACACCAGCTACCCCGCAGGTCTCTATCAGTACCCCTACTTCCACTCCTCTCGCCACCCCTACGGCAGCCCGCTCATCAACAGCCTAGTTATCCCTCCACCCCACAGCCACAGCCCCACCACAAACTGGGAGCAGACTGTCTATTCCACACTCACCAGGCCTTAGACTCAGCATTGACTGCCTATGGTGCCTGTCTGACCTGGCTTTCACATAGTCTGTGGGATTCTTCTGTCTGTGCCGTGTTAATGAGGACATGACACAAGGCTCAAGATTGGACAATATTCAAGACCAAGTGCCTGCTGGTTTTGTCACGATGGACAGAGAGTCTTTACACACAAGCATGCATGAATCCTCCGTGAGGAAAACGTGGACCGCACTTCTGTTTGGACCACATCACAAATTAACCCAATTCAATATTTACTTTTTCAGTTCCTTTCTTGTTCAACTCTTCATCTCAGATTGAATAATTATTATAACTTTAAAATATTATGTTTGTATTTATGTTTTATAATACAATGTTTTATTTTGGAATGACCATTGCAGTTAACAGATTTATCAAACTAACAGTAATTCCATTTCCTATTCACATCACTTCAGTGCAGTTCCATTCCTTGTCTGAAAAGAAGCCGTGGATTTCACTCAAGGCAACAGGTGTTCAATTATTTTTCCTACGAGTGGAGTTTACTAGATTTCAGGGTTGAAGGAAATAAGTTAAACGATCTACCATACGTTGTGATTGACTGGACAGCTGGACTAAGGACAGAAACGGCCATACTCACCATGTAGCATGGACCGCTAAGCCCTGTGCATCTGCTGCACTTGTCAACATTTGAAGAAGACATGTCCATTCCAGCCCAGCAGTTCTGTATGGATGAATGCTTGTATTTCCGAAACTCCAAAAACATGGAGAGACTGCCTAATGGACATTCCAGGTTTTGATTATTTGACATTTATACTTGATATGTCGACTGGAGTATTTGTATGCTGGCCCTATGATAACCAGCGACTTGTAACTGGCTCTTGTAAACGCTTGATAAGCTTAGTGTGGGATGCTGTTTTATGTTTACCTTTATGATGAAATAACTGAATTGCAGAGTAAGAACTCATGCCGAGCCATTAAATACGTTTGCCCACACACTTTTTTCTGACAATTCTGAATATTTTTGCAAATGACAGATAAATAAACATAACATTTCTGAGTAGTTGGGCAACATTTCTTGAAGACAGGCTGGATGCTTGCCATGCAGTTAGAGAGTGGGTAGTGTGAGTGTGTGTGTGTGCGCATGCGTGTGTGTGTGACACAGATAGAAAGCAATGCATTTTAAATGAGCCATTACTTTGTTAAAGGTTTCTATTTCTCCCTTTATCTGGGGAAAGAAAAGGACATTAATTGGACCAATAAACAACAACTGCATCATTACCAAAGGTACCAACAAGCAACAGAGTATGGGGAGACTTAACCACAGGGGAGACTTAACCACAGGGGAGACTTAACCACAGGGGAGACTTAACCACAGGGGAGACTTAACCACAGGGAAGACTTAACCACAGGGGAGACTTAACCACAGGGGAGACTTAACCACAGGGGAGACTTAACCACAGGGAAGATTTAACCACAGGGAAGACTTAACCACAGGGAAGACTTAACCACAGGGAAGATCTAACCACAGGGAAGACTTAACCACAGGGAAGACTTAACCACAGGGAAAATTTAACCACAGGGAAGATTTAACCACAGGGAAGATTTAACCACAGGGAAGACTTAACCACAGGGAAGACTTAACCACAGGGAAAATTTAACCACAGGGAAGATTTAACCACAGGGAAGATTTAACCACAGGGAAGACTTAACCACAGGGAAGACTTAACCACAGGGAAGATTTAACCACAGGGAAGACTTAACCACAGGGAAGACTTAACCACAGGGAAGACTTAACCACAGGGAAGATTTAACCACAGGGAAGATTTAACCACAGGGAAGACTTAACCACAGGGAAGATTTAACCACAGGGAAGATTTAACCACAGGGAAGACTGAACCACAGGGAAGACTGAACCACAGGGAAGACTGAACCACAGGGAAGATTTAACCACAGGGAAGACTTAACCACAGGGAAGACTGAACCACAGGGAAGATTTAACCACAGGGAAGACTGAACCACAGGGAAGACTGAACCACAGGGAAGACTGAACCACAGGGAAGACTGAACCACAGGGAAGATTTAACCACAGGGAAGACTTAACCACAGGGAAGATTTAACCACAGGGAAGACTTAACCACAGGGAAGATGATCCGAACAGATGGGATGTGGGTGGCTTGTGAGCAGAATACTCTTTAGTTAGAACTCATTTTCATTTATAGCTGCTTATTTCTGTATCTCAGACTGTTCTGCCTATTGTTTGCCAAGACGTTTCCGTAGAAACTCAACTAGACGAGGATAGAGAATGGAGACAGATTGTTAAGAGTTATTGACAGAAATAATCAGGTGTCATTGCATAATAACAGGTGTTTGATTATACAAATGACGCATGAATTACCGCCATCAATTTCCTCACTGGAATGGAGAGATCATCCCATGAATATGGACACTGTACACAGACCAACATAACTATTACACAAACCAAAGCCAGGATATTTAGACAGATATACTGTACCTGGCTCATGGGTTGCTATATCTACTCTCAGGCTATTCTAAATGCCCTACGTTTCTTTCCTTGAGTTTCACTACAAATATGATGGTTAGTGATTTGGGGTTCCACCCACTTTTAATTACTTCCTGAATGGTGAAAGACCTGGTGAGTCTCACTGGGTTGCCAAAGACAACAAGCTGCCAGACAGAACCAACATTGACTTACCCATGATGCAACACGGTTCTGGAGCCAGGGTGGAGGAATACATCAGGAGACCTTACTGACACTGTGGTTAGCCACACACTACTACTGTATAGGTGGGAAAGCAGTTCCAACTAATTTGGATGTGTAAAAACACACAGAGGTAGTTCAAATTCTGCTAAGACTTGGCATGGAAGAATCAACACATTTTGGGTACAGTTCCATCACCTACAAAATCGTAATTTCGTCAATGCACACCCATCCACACTTACAGTATAGACTTGTCAGACAGCAGCGTCATTTCCTTCCAAGTCTCTCAAGTTAAGTTCTGTTTAATTGGTCTTCTTAATTATTTTGAAAAGTTTATAAGGTTTCTCACATCTTTCTCATTTTCCATTACAGCTGTTAGAAGTTAAAGCAGATAGAAGTGTTTCATCCCATTAGAAGCAGTGAAAGGGATCCCTTGTGTGTGTGTGTCTATCCAGGGACTGTTATTAGATTAGTGCTACAGCTTCGCCATAGCCCTCCTTTAGACTTTAGCAACATGAAATGCCATCCGACTAACTTGAAATAGACTGGGGCAGCAGTGTAATAGACTTATAACAGTCAATTAGACCTAACAGCTCTACTGACGCAAGTCTGGTCTATGTGATAATCTCTGTCTCAACATAACAGGATGCTACTGGCAAGTTGTTCCTGTGCAGTGCAACAATGACAAAAGGATGAATAACAGTTGTTCAAACGGCAGGCCCATTTATATTGTTCAATCTAAGTAATAGCTTCTATTTTCTACAAATACATGAATACTGTAGAAAGTCTAAGGAGGATCCAAGACATTGACGTTCCCAAAGATACTGTACATCTCTCATTTCAACGAACAATAGTGCCCTCTGACCCTTTGCCTTTGAGTGGTCTGGAGTGGTCTGTGACGGTTCACAATGCCAGAAACAGAGAGACTGTGAAACCTCACTGTGGTGACTGAGGTCAACCACAGCACGTTGCCTTGGCGCCAGTCCTTGAAAAAGCATCTAGTCCCTATCTTGCAGACAGAGGGATAGCCCGTCTCTATGCCTGACCAAAAATCTGCCAACTCACTCATACCATATATCCGCTTTATATGTTCAGTACATGTACCTTTACAGCATACTATTTCATATGAATAAAATATAAATGCCATTGTTTGCTGTATTACCAATAGATAAAGACAATGTTAATTTACTCTTGAAAATTGAGCGAGGGAGGGAGAAAAAAGTAAAAAAGAGAGAGGGAAAGAGAGAGTGAAGGCAGCATGTGGGAGCGTGTCCCAGCTGTTACTATGACGATTGGGCTGCAGCTCCATGAGCCTGACCCCCTGAAGCTCTTAATCCTGACCCCCCAACACACACACACACACACTCTCCCCATTCTGAGGGGTATCCCTTGAGGATTTCCCACCATGTGGATCCTACATGTCAATGTGTTACGATGTACTGGAAGTTCACGGGAAAGGCACATAGTTCACAGAACAGGCACATACTGTACGTACAGTGCCTTTGGAAAGTATTCAGACACCTTGACTTTTTCCACATTTTGTTACTTTACAGTCTTATTCTGAAATCTATTACATAATTTTTTCCACCAGCAATCTACACACAATGCCCCATAATGAGAAAGTGAAAATAGGTTGATACATTTTTGCACATTTATTACAAATAAAAAACAGAAACACCTTATTTACATAAGTATTCAGCCCCTTTGCTATGATACTCAAAATTGAGCTCAGGTGCATCCTATTTCCATTGATCAATTGATCATCCTTGAGATGTTTCTACAACTTTATTGGAGTCCACCTGTGGTAAATTCAATCAATTGGACATGATCTGGAAAGGCACACACCTGTCTGTATAAGGTCCCACAGTTGACAGTGCATGTCAGAGCAAAAAACTAGCCATGAGGTTGAAGGAATCGTCTGTAGAGCACCAAGACAGGTATGTGTGGAGGCACAGATCTGGGGAAGGGTACAAAAACATTTCTGCACCACTGAAGGTCCCCAAGAACACAGTGGCCTCCATCATTCTTAAATGGAAGATGTTTGGAACCACCAAGACTCTTTTTCGAGCTGGCCGCTCGGCCAAACTGAGCAATCGGGGGAAAAGAGCCTTGGTCAGGGAGGTGACCAAGAACCTGATGGTCACTCTGACAGTGCTCTAGAGTTCCTCTGTGGAGATGGGAGAACCTTCCAGAAGGACAACCATCTCTGCAGCACTCCACCAATCAGGCCTTCATGGTAGAGTGGCCAGACGGAAGCCACTCCTCAGTAAAAGGCACATGACAGCCTGCTTGGAGTTTGCCAAATGGCACCTAAAGACTCTCAGACAATGAGAAACATGATTCTCTGGTCTGAAGAAACCAAGATTGGCCTGAATGCCAAGCGTCACGTCTGGAGGAAACCGGGCATTATTCCTACGTTGGAGCATGGTGGTGGCAGTATCATGCTGTGGGGATCTTTTTCAGAGGCAGGGACTGGGAGACTAGTCAGGATCGAGGCAAAGATGAATGGAGCAAAGTACAGAGTGATCCTTGATGAAAACCTGCTCCAGAGCGTTCAGGACCTCAGACTGGGGCGAAGGTTCACCTTCCAACAGGACAATGAACCTAAGCACACAGCTAAGACAACACAGGAGTGGCTTCGGGACAGGTCTCTAAATGTCCTTGAGTGGCCCAACCAGAGCCCGGACTTGAACCCGATCTAACATCTCTGGAGAGACCTGAAAATAGCTGTGCAGCGACGGTCCCCATCTAACCTGACAGCGCTTGAGAGGATCTGTAGAGAAGAATGGGAGAAACTCTCCAAATACAGGTGTGTAAAGCTTGTAGCGTCATACCCAAGAAGACTCAATGCTGTAAGCGCTGCCAAAGGTGCTTCAACAAAGGGTTCGAATACTTAGGTAAGGGTGATATTTTAATTTTTAATACATTTGCAAAAAATTCCAGGAACCTGTTTTTTCTTTGTTAAAGAAAAATGATTTAATATATTTTAGAATAAGGCTGTAATGTAACAAAATGTGGAAAAGTCAAGGGGTCTGAATACTTTCTGAAGGCACTGTATGGAGACATGCGCTAATGGATGCATTTCCTGGCCACACAGACTGGCAGGATTCAACACTCTACCACACTTTTCATTTTGTAGACAATCTTATCCAGAGCATCTTACAGTATTCAGTGCATACATTTTCATACTGGTCCCCTGCAGGACTCAAACCCACAACCCTGGCGTTGGAAGCGCCATGCTCTCCCAACTGAGCCACACCGGACATCTAACCATAACTATGTTACTATAACTATGTATTACGATCTCACTGTTATAACCTATGAATAAATGTTTTTTTGTAACAACCAACCCCTTGAGTACAAGGTCTGTTTGCATATGTGTAAGCTGCACAGCAGCTATCATGCTCCTTGAGCGGGAGTTTGTGCATGCAATCAGCACACGCCAGTCTATATCTACAATAATATTGGTTCTCCACACTTCACAACTGCTCAGCCGCACTTCCCACTTCCCTCTGAGTGTCCATCCAGCAATCAGCTTAACACTAGAATTCTCCCTGGTTGGAACTCTCCCTGGTTGGAACTCTCCCTGGATGGAACAGCTGTCTGAGCTCTCCAACTGCCGCCTCTAGGAACAGCTGTGTCTGTCCATGTCCACTCATCAGTCAGCACAGAGAATCACACAGCTTTGGAGGGTGCCCGCTACATATCCATTCTGCACACATGCATACTGTGAGAACACACACACACACACACACACACACACACATACACAAACAAACACAGGCACGCATTCACACATTTTGTGAGAGAAGAGGTTTTGAACTACTAGAGCGGTGGTTCCCAAACCCTGAAATTGAAAATGGGGTCCCCATAGAATTCTTTAAACCTTTTTATCAAACAATTTAAGATGTTTTCCCCTTCTCTTCAAATGGGTACAGAATACAATCTTTTCGTGTGAACTAAGGACTTTTTACACTTTTCATGACATTATTATGTGATGGGTCAGCCTGCGGGACCTAAACTTGAGTGAATACCAACAAACAGCGTTAAAGATGCACTCCAGGATCTTAAGCACAACAAATTTGTAACATATCACACAAAATGGATTACGTAGTACACAATTTGATGACGTAGTACACAAATAACAGGGACCCGTTTTGGCTGAAATTATAAAACAATTTGAGAGTGCATCTTGTGGGGTTCCTTGCATTTTCTAGTGTAAATTTGTGCAGAAAAAGAGTTTGGAAACCCATGTGCTAGAGAGAGAGAGGTGACAGAAAAAGATGACCTTCAGAGAGAGGGATCATTATGATGAAAACCAACATAATGCATTTCATCATTACACTGTTCCTTCCACATTATGTCCTTATTCGTTTGATAATATTAACCCAAAGTAAACAAGACAAGGTCAATAGGATTGTCAAGTTTATTACACCGGCAGACCTGCAAAATGATGATGCACGTTGTGGTGATGTATTACATGACCCATAGTGCCCTCTAGTGTTTTGCAATGGTAAACACTCATTGATTTAATCAGTTCGGGGAGATGAAACACAGTACCAGTCAAACGTTTGAACACACCTTCTCATTCAAGTTTAATTACATTTTTTTTAAACTATTTTCTACAGTGCAGAACTAAGAAATAACACATATGGAATCATGTAGTAATCAAAAAAGTGTTAAACAAATCAAAATAGATTTTATATTTTATATTCTTCAAAGTAGCCACCCATTGCCTTGATGACAGCTTTGCACACTCTTGGCATTCTCTCAACCAGCTTCACCTGGAATGCTTTTCCAACAGTCTTGAAGGAGTTCCCACATATACTGAGCACTTGTTGGCTGCTTTTCCTTCACTCTGTGGTCCAACTCATCACAAATAATCTCAATTGGGTTGAGGTCGGGTGATTGTGGAGGCCAGGTCATCTGATGCAGCACTCCATCATCACTCTCCTTATTGGTCAAATAGCCCTTACACAGCCTGGTGGTGTGTTTTGGGTCATTGTCCTGTTGAAAAACAAATGATAGTCCCACTAAGCGCAAACCAGATGGGATGGCGTATCGCTGCAGAATGCTGTGGTAGCCATGCTGGTTAAGTGTGCCTTGAATTCTAAATAAATCACTGACAGTGTCAACAGCAAAGCACCCCCACACCATCACACCTCCTTCTCCATGCTTCACGGTGGGAACCACACATGGAGATCATCCGTTCACCTATTCTGCGTCTCACAAATACACGGTGGTTGGAACCAAAAATCTCAAATTTGGACTCATCAGACCAAAGGACAGATTCCCACCGGTCTAATGTTCATTGCTCGTGTTTCTTGGCCCAAGCAAGTATATTTTTCTTCTTGGTGTCCTTTAGTAGTGGTTTCTTTGAAGCAACTTCGACCATGAAGGCCTGATTCACTCAGTCTCCTCTGAACAGTTGATGTTTAGATGTCTGTTACTTGAACTCTGTGAAGCATTTATTTGGGCTGCAATCTGAGGTGCTGTTAACTCTAATGAACTTATCCTCTGCAGCAGAGGTAACTCTGGGTTTTCCTTTCCTGTGGCGGTCCTCATGAGAGACAGTTTCATCATAGCGCTTGATGGTTTTTGCAACTACACTTGAAGAAACTTTCAAAGTTCTTGACATTTTCCGGATTGACTGACCTTCATGTCTTAAAGTAATGATGGAATGTCGTTTCTCTTTGCTTATTTGAGCTGTTCTTTCCATAATATGGACTTGGTCTTTTACCAAATAGGGCTATCTTCTGTATACCATACCTACCTTGTCAAACGCATTAATAAGGAAAGAAATTCCACAAATTAACAAGTCACACCTGTTAATTGAAATGAATACCAGGTGACTACCTCATGAAGCTGGTTGAGAGAATGCCAAGAGTGTGCAAAGCTGTCATCAAGGCAAAGGGTGGCTACTTTGAATAATCTAAAATCTAAAATATATTTTGATTTGTTTAACACTTTTTTGGTTACTACACAATTCCATATGTGTTATTTCATAGTTTTGATGTCTTCACTATTATTCTACAATGTAGAAAATAGCAAAAATAAAGAAAAACACTGGAATGAGTAGGTGGGTCCAAACTTTTCAATGGTACTGTATACAGTATGATATTAAATACATTACAATCCTGTTGCATGAAGCAGCATTCACTGAGATTCAAAATATTACATTTGCATTTCAAAAATAAATAACTGCCACGAGATGCGTAAAACCCTAACCCTGTCCAGAAGCATAGGTTTTGTCAGCACCTTGAAAGTTAAATGTATGCAGATTATGCAGAACAATCTGAGAAATTGCATAAATCCACTGGCATCAAAAGTGTTCAATCAATAATTAAAATGACAGTACTGCTCTCAACAAACACGGCGGACATGACTCCTTAGTATACAACAAGGGATGCTGATCACAACACTTAGAGCGGGGGGTGCAGTTTGGAGAGTCTATGTGGAGAGCAGCAGCAGGGGTGTTGATGTTTCTATGTCCTTTTCTCTCCTCTCAAACCCCCTGACCTCTAACCCCAGGTTTGGGCATCAGGTCAGGAGAGGTGGAGAAGAAAGTGTTTTCTATTGATACCTCTCTCCTCTCGGATGCATTTCCTCCATGTCTACCATCTTGCTCCCTCTGTAAAGGTACACTAGAGCCCCATAGACTTATTCTGGGGTCTCTGTCGAGAAATCCTGTCTGTTCTGGTCTTAGTCCAGTAGACCGACAGCTCTAGCTCCAGTCTCAGGGCTTGTGTTTGAAGTGGGCCTCCACTGCACGGTGAAGAGCAGAAAACCAGTCAGTGTTACCACAACATAGAGATACAATTACATAGAGATGCATATAGACACTGTATATAAAGAGGTAATCACACAATACATTGCTTTGGACTACAGATGCTGTATCTTAACTTGATCTTCCTGTTGTTACAGGAATTTTCCTGCAAAGCATGAAATGAGAACTTGTAGTGTATTCAAGGTTTAAAAAGGCTTCTAAAGTTTGTAATCTGAACATTAAAATGTCAGATTTGATTTGCCCTAATGAAAAATGTATCAACCCCTACAACATTTTCCCATTCAAATTTCCTGTTGCTGCAGGATTATTTTCCTGCTGTAAGAAGCAGGGGCAAATTAACCCTATTACAGGGGCTGAGTCACTGGCTTACTGGTGCTCTTTCATGCCGTCCCTGGGAGGGGTGCGTCACTTGAGTGGGTTGAGTTACTGACGTGATCTTCCTGTCTGGGTTGGTGCCCCCCCTTGGTTTGTGCTGTGGTGGAGATCTTTGTGGGCTATACTCGGCCTTGTCTCAGGATTGTAAGTTGGTGGTTGAAGATATCCCTCTAGTGGTGCGGGGGCTGTGCTTTGGCAAAGTGGGTGGGGTTTTTCCTTCCTGTTTGGCCCTGTCCGGGGGTATCTTCGGATGGGGCCACAGTGTCTCCTGACCGCTCCTGTCTCAGCCTCCAGTATTTATGCTGCAGTAGTTTATGTGTCGGGGGGCTAGGGTCAGTTGGTTATACCTGGAGTACTTCTCCTGTCTTATCCAGTGTCCTGTGTGAATTTAAGTATGCTCTCTCTAATTCTCTCGTTCTCTCTTTTTCTCTCTCTCTGAGAACCTGAGCCCTAGGACCATACGTCACGGCAAACCGGGCATGATGACTCCTTGCTGTCCCCAGTCCACCTGGCCTTGCTGCTGTTCCAGTTTCAACTGCTCTGCCTGCGGTTATGGAACCCCTACCTGTCCCAGACCTGCTGCTTTCAACTCTTAATGATCGGCTATGAAAAGCCAACTGACTTTTATTCCTGATTATTATTTGACCATGCTTGTCATTTATGAACATTTTGAAAATCTTGGCTCTCTCTAATTTTCTCCTTCTCTCTTTCTTTCTCTCGGAGGACCTGAGCCCTAGGACCATACGTCAGGACTACCGGGCATGATGACTCCTTGCTGTCCCCAGTCCGCCTGGCCTTGCTGCTATTCCAGTTTCAACTGTTCTGCCTGCGGTTACGGAACCCCTACCTGTCCCAGACCTGCTGTTTTCAACTCTTAATGATCGGCTATGAAAAGCCAACTGACATTTATTCCTGATTATTATCTGACCATGCTTGTCATTTATGGACATTTTGAAAATCTTGGCTCTCTCTAATTTTCTCCTTCTCTTTCTTTCTCTCTCTCGGAGGACCTGAGCCCTAGGACCATACGTCAGGGCTGCCTGGCATGATGGCTCCTTGCTGTCCCCAGTCCACCTGGCCTTGCTGCTATTCCAGTTTCAACTGTTCTGCCTGCGGTTATGGAACCGCCACCTGTCCCAGACCTGCTGTTTTCAACTCTTAATGATCGGCTATGAAAAGCCAACTGAAAATTATTCATGATTATTATTTGACCATGCTTGTCACTTATGAACATTTTGAACATCTTGGCATAGTTCTGTTATAATCTCCACCCGGCACAGCCAGAAGAGGACTGGCCACCCCTCATAGCCTGGTTCCTCTCTAGGTTTCTTCCTAGGTTTTGGCCTTTCTAGGGAGTTTTTCCTAGCCACCGTGCTTCTACACCTGCATTGCTTGCTGTTTGGGGTTTTAGGCTGGGTTTCTGTACAGCACTTCGAGATATTAGCTGATGTACGAAGGGCTATATAAAATAAACTTGATTGATTAAGATACGGCATCTGTACCTCTAAAAACACATCATCAATCTATACTTAAATTAATTAATACCAACCCTTGAGCTACGGAGGTACCCGGTGTGCAGGCTTTTGTTTCAGCCTGGTCAAAAAACATTGGCTTCAGCCAAGCAACTGCTTTTGAGACCTTGACTAGTTAAATTGGGTGTTGTACATACCCTGCAAACATTACTGCAAAGATGCAACATCTGCATAAATGCATACTCCAGAGTACACCTAACATAGTGCATACTTTTGAGAACACCTAATCTGGTGCATAGTTTTGAGTACACTTGTATAATGCATCTTACTGACTAACCTGCGTACTCCTGTGGTCTCATGGGTCTGTTGATAACCCTCTGGAAAGCAGTGATCCAGTCCTTCTGCTCCGCCTCTGTCTCGCAGGCAAACAGGAACTTCCTGTCTGGTGTTACTATGGTGATGCCATGGTTCCAGTGGTAGCCCTGGATGGAGGGGGGAAGGCCCGAGAGCACGGTGTAGCTGTTCTCCTTACTGCCGATGAAAACCTCTCCCCTCGCATAGGCATCCTGAGAGAGGAGGGGGAGAGAGGCGGGGGAGAAAGAGAGAGAAAGAGATCAGAGAATAAAGTATTCCGCAGAATA
Source organism: Salvelinus namaycush (assembly GCF_016432855.1). Classification (NCBI taxonomy): domain Eukaryota; kingdom Metazoa; phylum Chordata; class Actinopteri; order Salmoniformes; family Salmonidae; genus Salvelinus; species Salvelinus namaycush. The sequence goes on from NC_052310.1 coordinate 14,294,702, forward strand.
AAAAGTTACGAGGACTAGGGTTCATTCAGAATCAATCAGTTATTTTAGTGTCGGGTGTGATGCTGTCTCCTCACCAGGGGATCTTTGAAGTACATGAGTCTCCTGTCATCCATGGTGAACCACCTCTTCTTAAAGCCCTCTGTGTGTTTTGGGCCTGTTTTCTCCATGAAGCCCTCCTTCATGAAGCTACGCGTCAGTTTGGGCACCAGCTGAAGGAGAAGACGAGAGAAAACAATATAATATTGTCTAATTTGGTGTTTAATAGTGGTTGTTAGGTTATAAATATCAGTGTAAGAACTTGACGGACACTATGAAAGCTTAAACCAAGTTTATTCACCCCAAAGGATCGAACAGAGGAAGAGACAAAGACATGGTTCTACCAGTTGTGGTATATATACCCCAATTTGGTGTGGAGTCTCCTCCTTCTCGCTAAACATTGCATCTTTATTGCCAGGCAGGAAATTAAGTGATATGGGCAATAAACTGTTCCTTCTCCCTTAATGTGACCTGACCTAATTGCATTGATCATATGCATTCCTTCTACAGATACCCATTAACTTCTGGTGTAGACCCTAGACTATGGCACCCCTCATGTCTCTAGCATAACTAATGAGTTCAGAAATCCGGACCCATCATTGTCATAGTCATTTCAAAGTACTGCATGTGTTGTGGCCTCACCTCCTCGTCACTGGCTCCAGGGAAGGCCACCTGAAGGTAATGAAACCTGGCAGCTCTGATAGCGTTGAACCAGTCCACCATTTCCTACCAAAACAAAGACACAAGAGCATCCTAGTCAGATACATGTCTTATTCAGAGTCATTCCTACATAGAATAAAATAAACCTGATACAGTATAGAACATAGGAGACATGATTAAGCTATTATATCCATAGCCACGGGAAGTAGAGGTGCTGCAGCACCCCGTAAAAAATCAGAATTTGAAAATATATATTAGTACAAAAAATAAATATTTTTTGATACATTTTCTTCTCTCTCACAAAAGTAGTGCACTGGGCCTTTACTAGTCCTGTATTAGCAGACCAATAGATATTTGTAACGTGTGGGAAAAATGTTTTCAGCATCTCCGCTTTGGCAGAAAAGGTAGTTGTGTAATTAAGAACAGTATCTTGCAGGATTCAATAGTTGGACTTGTAAGAGTTGACTGGAATCCAGAAAGAACAAAACCCTGTCCTCAAACATTAACATCAAAAGGTGAAAAGTTATGGGCAAAGACCCAAAACATCCACATCAATTTGAATATCAAATAACATAGAAAAAAAGCCACTTTTTAGCAGTATTAATTTACCGTCCTTACAAGCCACTAAATATATATGTACATTTCTGTATTGTACATAGGCTGATCATCTAGGTTTCTACCTGTAGACTTTCCATCACCACGAAGAAAAACTATGCACAATACAGTAATTGAGTACACTGAGACATCATGTGGGTCAGTTGGTAGAGCATAACACTTGCAGCACCAGGGTTATGGGTTCAATTCCCACAGAGGACCAGTACGAAAATGTATTCACTTACTATTGTAAGTTGCTCTGGATAAAAACATCTACTAAAATGTAAAAGGAATGAATAGACTATTTCAGTTCACATAGAAATAACTTGCATTTGCAAAGTATTTCAAGAAACTGGAAAACATACTCAAGTTACAAATTCTGGGAAAAACATTTTTTCACAAAAGTAGTGCATTGGGCCTTTACTAGTCATGTATTTGCTGCGAAAACATTTCAGCACTTCCATCCCCAAACTACTTCCCCCAGCTATGATAATATCATGACATGGCAGCTTTACTATTGCTGTTCTGTTCAAGCCTGCTATTGTGTCTGTTGACCAACAGAGGGGGCTGTACGCTCTGTGGCTTTCATCCCACAGAGAATGAAAGTCACAAAATTGTCTATATTGTAAAAATTCATGAAAACATACATGAGCTTTTTGGTTTTCATTTCAGGTTAGGGTTAGTCATATGGTTAGCAGTGTGGTTAGGGTTGGGTTTAAGGTTAGGGTCAGGTTTAAAATCGGAGAAATTGTACAAATAGGCAGGGTCTATGACTTTGTAACGGTGGTAACTAGTGACGACCACAGAGAAGGCTGACTCACTACTGAGAGACATGATCATCTGGTGTGCTAAGCAGTAAAGCCTCAGAGAAAAACAGCCTATGTGCCAGCAAGCCAGCCCTTTGTGTGAACAACTCCCTCCACATTTCTCTAAACAATTCCACTGATCAGATTACATGACAGGATTACGAGTAAAACTGTATGCCACTTTGAAGACTGATGTCTACTGATTAAACAGACATTGTCATTTCCACTCTCACTCAGTTATCCAGAACAGCCCATCTCCATTAGAGACCTAGACACTGAAATAGTACAATCAGATTTAGTTGAACAGACTAAATCATTGTTCCATGATATGAGGAACAGCAGCATATTGGGTGTACCATTGAAATGTTGATTCCTCATGCGTAATATCTCTAACAATTCAGTGCATTTACACGAAACCATTGGCTATACCGGCATAAACAGATCTTGGACCAGGCTACATAAATATTGCCCATAGTCCCTTTTGTCACAGTCAACCATATGCGTCACCTTAGAGTCGCTGTGGTAGACAAAGATGTTCCTGGTGCTGTTGTCTCTAAGGTAGGTGATCTGCAGGCCGTAGGGGTTGCCTATCTTAGCCGGCTGGAACGTAGCGTTGAGAGTCTCAATCTTCATCACCGCCTTGGGGTCCCGCGCCTGGGGGAGATACACAAACTGTACAGTACATAAATACGGGGGGGGGGGGATACCTAGTCAGTTGCACAACTGAATGCATTCGAAATGTGTCTTCCGCATTTAACCCCACCCTTCTTAAATCATTATACATATAACTTGTTAGAATAACACATACTGTATGCTTACAGTAAACACAAACATGACGTCTTTTGAGGCATTTGTTTTAGTTTCCTTTTAGACACATACCTGTATACTGTACATAGCCTGCTATACAAGTATTCATGTTTAACTTGAGATGGTTAACTTCAGATGGTTAACTTCAGATGGTTAACTTCAGATGGTTAACTTCAGATGGTTAACTTCAGATGGTTAACTTGAAAGCTAGTAGCATAAAGTTAGCTGGAGATTACATTTCCGAGCAACATGCTTGTATTCATGTACGAGAGCATTCGTGTTGACTCCAGCCTTACCTCCTGCTTGCTGAAGTACTTGAGCGCCCCCTCTCGTTCTGACAGGATGAATTTCCGACTGAGGAACTGACCGTTGTCTCGGCCCCGTTTCCATAGAAACCCCTCTCTGTACCCTGGGTAGATAGAGACACACCAGACAAACTCAGACAAACTGACATAGTGGAGGTGAAAGAGAGAGAGACAGAAAGAGATATGGAGGTGGGAGAGAGAACAAGAGAGAAAGAAGGAGAAATAACTCTCCGGTGTAATAAAGAAATACCAAAGCAGAGAGAGAAAGCGAGACAGAAAAAGAGAGGCTTTAGCTGAAAGAGAGTGCATGAGAGAGGAAGTCAAAGAAAAGATGACAGGGAGAAAAAATAACCTCCCTGATGGTAAAGTACATCCTTTTACATGTAATGACACAGTGCTCTATTTAAGCAATAAGGCCCGAGGGGGTGTGGTATATGGCCAATATACCATATTAAGGGCTGTTCTTAGGCACGATGCAACGCCCTTAACCGTGGTATATTGGACATATACCACAACCCCCAAGGTGCCTTACTGCTATTATAAACTGGTTACCAACGTAATTAGAAGAGTAAAAATACACGTTTTGTTATACCTGTGGTGTACGGTTTGATATACCACGGCTTTCAGCCAGTCAGCATTCAGGGCTCGAACCACCCAGTTTATAATTCTCAATAAGTTCTTCCCAGTCTATTTTTGGCCCTCTTACAGACAGGAAGTAGTTTCATTATATGATGTGGCAGTACAGAGCACTGTATGTAATTCATTACAGGCTACACACGCACTTCATCTCTCTCACTCTCCTTCTCTCTCCCTCCTCCCCCTCTAGTTCGCTCTTTTTACTTCTCTATTTTCCTTTCACCTCCCTCCCACTCTCTCACTCCATGGAATGTCAGTTATACTGTAAGTATCCTCCTCTATATATCTCTCTTTTCCCTCTCTCATATACACTCATAACCCCTATTTTCAATTTCCTTTTCCCATCCAGCACCCCTCAAGTTCCATACCCCCCACTTCTCTCCCCCCTCAAGTTCCATACCCCCCACTTCTCTCCCCCCTCAAGTTCCATACCCCCACTTCTCTCCCCCCTCAAGTTCCATACCCCCCACTTCTCTCCCCCCTCAAGTTCCATACCCCCCACTTCCATACCACCCAATTCTCTCCTCACGCCTCTGTCCCATTTTCTCCTCCCTCTCATCTCTCCATCCCCTGGTGACAGAGATTGGTGTCTCTCTTTTCCCAGTCTGACATGAATCATTCACCTTGCATTACCTCATCGATCAATAACAACCTCCCCCCTCCACCTCCCTCTCTTTCTCTGCATACAGAATCAATACTGCCATCGACCACTGGGGAGGCTAGTTTACTACCACTCTCCTTGCTCTACAGAAGCTAACAGAACATCTAGGACCCTGAAGAGGGTAGAAACTATGGATCTTGATTTTAGCCCTGGGTACATCTGATGCAAATGTATTGATGATGCAAATATATGTGATACAAATATATGTGATGCAAATAGATATAAACAAATATAAATCTCCTGCCCAATGCATCCATCTGTATTACAGTGTAACGGCTGTCCTCCTCCTCTTCGGAAGAAGAGGAGGAGTAGGGATTGGACCAAAGCGCAGCATGTGTTGAATCCATAATTACGTTTATTAAAGTAAAGACGAAAACCGAAATAACACTTCAACAAACTACAAAATAACAAACGAACGTAGACTGACCTAAAACATGTGAACTTACATATATACACGAAGAACTCACGAACAGGAACAGACTACATCAAACGAACGAACAAACCGAAACAGTCCTGTATGGTGCAACATACACAGACACGGAAGACAATCACCCACAAACAAACAGTGTGAACAGCCTACCTATATATGGTTCTCAATCAGAGGAAACGTCAAACACCTGTCCCTGATTGAGAACCATATAAGGCTAATTACACCTGACCTAAACATAGAAACACAAAACATAGAATGCCCACCCCAACTCACGCCCTGACCAACTAAACACATACAAAAATAACAGAAAACAGGTCAGGAACGTGACAGAACCCCCCCCCCTCAAGGTGCGAACTCCGGACGCACCACCAAAAGTCTAGGGGAGGGTCTGGGTGGGCATCTGTCCACGGTGGCGGCTCAGGCTCTGGGCGTGGTCCCCATCCCACCATAATCAAACCCCGCTTTTGTAGCCTCCTCCCAATGACCACCCTCCAAATTAAACCCACCGGATTAAGGGGCAGCACCGGACTAAGGGGCAACACCGGAATGAGGGGCAACACCGGAATGAGGGGCAACACCGGATTGGATGGCGGATCCTGGCTGGCTGGCTCTGGCGGATCCTGGCTGGCTGGCTCTGGCGGATCCTGGCTGGCTGGCTCTGGCGGATCCTGGCTGGCTGGCTCTGGCGGATCCTGGCTGGATGACGGCTCTGGCTGGTCATGGCTGGATGACGGCTCTGGCTGGTCATGGCTGGATGACGGCTCTGGCTGGTCATGGCTGGATGACGGCTCTGGCTGGTCATGGCTGGATGACGGCTCTGGCTGGTCATGGCTGGATGACGGCTCTGGCTGGTCATGGCTGGATGACGGCTCTGGCTGGTCATGGCTGGATGACGGCTCTGGCTGGGCATGGCTGGCGGAAGGCTCTGGCTGATCCTGTCTGGCGGAAGGCTTTGGCTGCTCCTGTCTGGCGGAAGGCTCTGGCTGATCCTGTCTGGCGGAAGGCTCTGGCTGATCCTGTCTGGCGGAAGGCTTTGGCTGCTCCTGTCTGGCGGAAGGCTTTGGCTGCTCCTGTCTGGCGGAAGGCTTTGGCTGCTCCTGTCTGGCGGAAGGCTCTAGCGGCTCCTGTCTGGCGGAAGGCTCTAGCGGCTCCTGTCTGGCGGACGGCTCTGAAGGCTCATGGCAGACGGGCGGCTTTGCAGGCTCATGGCAGACGGGCGGCTTTGAAGGCTCAGTACCGACGGGCAGTTCATGCGGCGCTTGGCAGACGGACAGTTCAGACGGCGTTGGGCAGACGGGCAGTTCAGGCGCCGTTGGGCAGACGGGCAGTTCAGGCGCCGCTTGGCAGACGGCAGACTCTGGCCGGCTGAGACGCACTGTAGGCCTGGTGCGTGGTACCGGAACTGGAGGTACCGGGCTAAGGACACGCACCATCAGGCTAGTGCGGGGAACAACAACAGGGCACACTGGACTCTCAAGGCGTACTATAGGCCTGGTGCGTGGTACCGGCACTGGTGGTACCGGGCTGAGGGCACGCACATCAGGGCGAGTACGGGGAGAAGGAACAGTGCGTACAGGGCTCTGGAGACGCACAGGAGGCTTGATGCGTGGTGCCGGGACTGGAGGCACCGTGCTAAGGACACGCACCACTGGGAGAGTGCGTGGAGGAGGAACAGGGCTCTGGAGACGCACTGGAAGCCTGGTGCGTGGTGTAGGCACTGGTGGTACTGGGCTGGAGCGGGGAGGTGGCGCCGGAAATACCGGACCGTGCAGGCGTACTGGCTCCCTTGAGCACTGAGCCTGCCCAACCTTACCTGGTTGTATGCTCCCCGTCGCCCGACCAGTGCGGGGAGGTGGAATAACCCGCACCGGGCTATGTAGGCGAACCGGGGACACCATGCGTAAGGCTGGTGCCATGTAAGCCGGCCCGAGGAGACGCACTGGTGGCCAGATATGTAGAGCCGGCTTCATGGCACTTGGCTCAATGCTCAATCTGGCCCGGCCGATACGAGGAGCTGGTATGTACCGCACCGGGCTATGCACACGTACAGGAGACACCATGCGCTCTACTGCGTAACACGGTGTCTGCCCGTACTCTCGCTCTCCACGGTAAGTACAGGGAGTGGGCGCAGGTCTCCTACCTGACTTCGCCACTCTCCCTCTTAGCCCCCCCCCCCCCCCAAGAAATTTTTGGGGTTTACTCACAGGCTTCCTACCGCGTCGTCGTGCTGCCTCCATTCGCCGGTATCCCTCCTCGCACTGTGCCAGAGAATCCCAGGCGGGCTCCGGCACTCGCCCTGGGTTGATCGCCCACCTGTCGATCTCCTCCCACGTAGTGTAGCCCAGATCCTTCTCCTGCTTTCGAGCTAGCTTCTCGAAATGCCGCCTCTCTGCTTTCGCTGCCTCCAGCTCAGCTTTGGGGCGGCGATATTCTCCTGGTTGAGCCCAGGGTCCCTTTCCGTCCAATATTTCCTCCCAAGTCCACGAGTCCTGGTTCTTTGGCCGCTGTTGCTGGTTCCTCTCACGCTACTTGATCCATGGTTGGTGGGTGATTCTGTATCGGCTGTCCTCCTCCTCTTCGGAAGAAGAGGAGGAGTAGGGATTGGACCAAAGCGCAGCATGTGTTGAATCCATAATTACGTTTATTAAAGTAAAGACGAAAACCGAAATAACACTTCAACAAACTACAAAATAACAAACGAACGTAGACTGACCTAAAACATGTGAACTTACATATATACACGAAGAACTCACGAACAGGAACAGACTACATCAAACGAACGAACAAACCGAAACAGTCCCGTATGGTGCAACATACACAGACACGGAAGACAATCACCCACAAACAAACAGTGTGAACAGCCTACCTATATATGGTTCTCAATCAGAGGAAACGTCAAACACCTGTCCCTGATTGAGAACCATATAAGGCTAATTACACCTGACCTAAACATAGAAACACAAAACATAGAATGCCCACCCCAACTCACGCCCTGACCAACTAAACACATACAAAAATAACAGAAAACAGGTCAGGAACGTGACATACAGCCAGTCATACAACTGTGTGTGTGTGTGTGTGTGTGTGTGTGTGTGTGTGTGTGTGTGTGTGTGTGTGTGTGTGCGTGCATGCCTCTGTGTGTGTGTACATGTGTGCGTGTATGTGTGGCTGCGCAAGACGCATGTGTATGTGTGCACATAAAGAGGAAGTTGAATCTCATGGTAAACAGACGAGGTCATCTTTATTAAATGGGAATCCAGTCTGGCTCCAATAAGAGCAAGATAGCCTTCACGCAACGAAACAAGACTCATTCACTGACACTGACACTGACACTGTCTCCGTTAAGTAAGAACACAAACAAGCACAATTAAGAATACAAGGCCAGACATAGTCACTCTGCCTTTATTCTATGCCTCAGTCATCCTTTCTCAAATCAAATCAGATTTTATTTGTCACATGCGCCGAATACAACAGGTGTAATGCAGGTGTAATGCCGAACACCTTACAGTGAAATGCTTACTTACAAGCCCTTAACTAACAACGCAGTTCAAGAAATAGAGTTAAGAAAATATTTATTAAATAATTAAGGTAAAAAATGGAATAAAATGTAACACAAAATATCTTAAATTCATAGTTCCCAAACAAAGCATTTCTGTGGAAACTGTGGAGTGCAAAGGATTTGAAATATTCTGACTTGATGATGCAGGGGTAAAGGATTTGAAATATTCTGACTTGATGATGCAGGGGTAAAGGATTTGAAATATTCTGACTTGATGATGCAGGGGTAAAGGATTTGAAATATTCTGACTTGATGATGCAGGGGTAAAGGATTTGAAATATTCTAACTTGATGATGCAGGGGTAAAGGATTTGAAATATTCTGACTTGATGATGCAGGGGTAAATTATTAAAAATATTCTAACTTGATGATGCAGGGGTAAAGGATTTGAAATATTCTGACTTGATGATGCAGTGGTACAGGATTTGGCACTAAACTCGAGGTTTTATTAGTATTTGCAAACTGTTTAGGCAATGCTTTGTTGTCATGACAGATAAGGACTATTTGTTGGCTAGATTCTCCATAGCTCTGCATCCATAGCTTTGCATAGGCAAAGCTTGTGTGTGTTTGTGTGTCTGTGTGTTTGTCTCTGTGTGTGTCTGTGCGTGTATGTGTGCGTGTGTTTGTCTCTCTGTGTGTGTGTGTATGTGTGTCTCTCTGTGTGTGTGTTTGTGTGTGTGTGTGTGTGTGTGTGTGTGTGTGTGTGTGTGTGTGTGTGTGTGTGTGTGTGTGTGTGTGTGTGTATGTGTGTCTCTCTCTCTCTGTGTGTATGTGTGTGTGTGTGTGTGTGCGTGCGTGCGTGCGTGCGTGCGTGCGTGCGTGCGTGCGTGTTTGTGTGTCAACTAGGGCTGTTGAGGTCATGACACTTTGTCAGCCGGTGATTGTCAAGCAAATAACTGCTGGTCTCATGGTAATTGACCGTTAATTAACATTTAGCATCTCCTGGCTTCCACGCATAGCCTACAAGCCACTGATGCAGACCTTTGGAACATCTACATTTTAAAAAGTCTAATAAATCCATAGACTCCACCATCACAATAAATATTTGATGTATTTTAGACAGGTCTAAAGAAACATGATAAGAAGAAAATGTAGACTATTTCAGAAGAACAGAATAGAATACTCCTTGTCTTTATGTTAGGCCCTGATCTGGCTATGCCATATGGCTGTGGGCTACACTAGTTCATTTAGCAGACAAGATTTGCTTAGAATTCCTTGGCATTATTTTATATCATTGTATAGTATGAAGAATACAATTGAACATAGCTGACTGAAATAGAAAGGATGTTTTCTCCAAAATATTTGGGAGTGTGCACATGCGGCTATTCTGTGTTGAGCGGTTAACAAAGAAACAGCTCTTCCTATATGCTTAATTTAGAGTTATTTATGAAACTTTAGTTGTGATCAAAACATATAGACCAACGTTTGTATTTTTTATACGTTCTAAGGCTGCATGAAAGGCATGAGCTCTGCTTTGTTTCATGCGCAGGCTGTACACACTTCATCAGTCTCTCATTCACAAATTGACAAGCACTTGATATTGTCTCGAAATTCCCAAAGTCATCCCCTTTGTGTGGCTGTGATGCCCCCTAAAAAAATCCATGCCTTTTGCGGCCAGTGGCCGTTGTGCTCTTGGGCTGAATATAATAATTATAATTCCCTTCTCCCGGCAGCGTGCTCCGAAGCACCTCTCCCTCACATGGCTCTCTCAGATAGCTCAATTCTTATTAGCCAATTCTATTCATGTGATCGGGTCTTTCTCACAGGCACAAGTGAAGAGAGACACATCGGGGACGCAACTGCATACGTCCTTATCCAATTCCAAGGCGCACATTGAAGATATTGGAAGAACTTTCCACATTAACTTTGCGTCAGTCAACAAGCCGAACGAACAGCAAAAGCACGAGCCTATCAACTTTTGTACTGAGTGGGATAGTAGATTGACATAGTAGATTGACATAGGCAGCCTATCTCTCATAGTCCAAATGTTGACCTATTCTATTCTGTGCGTGAAATAAATATTCCAAACATAGTCTGGGACAGATGTGGGATGCGATAGATCCCAAATGAATACAACCACTAGAAACGAGGCTTACACAACAGATCAGAACTTTTAGCTTAAATATTACCTTATAAGCGTGAATGTTCCAAAATGCAATAAATTAGCGGGAAAACACCATTCTCAAGTGACCTCAAATGCAATTATGCATGTAATGCTTTTAGGTGCATTTTTATGGTGCATTTCTATGGTGAAAATGATCTTCCCCAAATTTGCCAGTTAGTCTCTACACCCGTTGTAAAGCGGATTAATGTGCTTAATTTTAAGAATATATTTGGCCACTTTAGTTGTGATACAAACCTTATCAAAACATATAGGCATATGGGCTAGGCTACATGAGGTGTGTGACTATGGTTTTAAAAAGGCATCATTCACAAGTGATAGGCTAATATTGTCATCCATCAGACTGTTCTTGATTAAATTTTGTCTTTACATAGAATGCCTCTGGAAAGTATTCAGACCCCTTGACTTATTCCACATTTTGTTATGTAACAGCCTTATGCTAAAAATGGATGAAATAAATACAAATAATCAGCAATCTACACACAATACCCCATAATGACAAAGCAAAAACAGGTTTTTAGAATTTTTTGCAAATGTTTTCAAAATAAAAAGCAGAAATACCTTATTTACATAAGTATTCAGAACATTTGCTATGAGACTCGAAATTGAGCTCAGGTGCATCCTGTTTCCATTGATCATCCTTGAGATATTTTTACAACTTGATTGGAGTCCACCTGTGGTAAATTCAATTGATTGGACATGATTTGGAAAGGCACACACCTGTCTATATAAGGTCCCACAGCTGACAGTGCATGTCAGGGCAAAAACCAAGCCATGAGGTAGAGCTCCGAGACAGTGTTATGTCGAGGCACAGATCTGGGGAAGGGTACCAAAACATTTCTGCAGCATTAAAGGTCCCTAAAAACACAGTGGCCTCTATCATTCCTAAATGAAAGAAGTTTGGAACCACCAAAACTCTTCCGAGAGCTGGCAGCCCGGCCAAACTGAGCAATCAGGGGAGAAGGACCTTGTTCGGGGAGGTGACCAAGAACACTTTGGTCACTCTGACAGAGCTCTAGATTTCCTCTGTGAGAACATTCCAGAAGGACAACCATCTCTGCAGCACTCCACAAATCAGGTCTTTATGGTAGAGTGGCCAGACAGAAGCCACTCCTCAGTAAAAGGCACATGACAGGCCGCTTGGAGTTTGCCAAAAGGCACCTAAAGACTCTCAGACCATAAGAAACAAGATTCTCTGGTCTGATGAAAACAAGATTCTCTGGTCTGATCAAAGATTGAACTCTTTGGTGCTCAGCATATGTGGGAACTCCTTCAAGACTGTTGGAAAAGCATTCCAGGTGAAGCTGGTTGAGAGAATTCCAAGAGTAAGCAAAGCTGTGATCATTTAACACTTTTTTGGTTACTACATGATTCCATATGTGTTATTTCATAGTTTTGATGTCTTCACTATTATTCTACAATGTAGAAAATAGTAAAAATAAAGAAAAACCCTGGAATCAGTAGGTGTGTCCAAACTTTTGACTGGTACTGTATGTGTGACTTTTTAAAAATTTAGAATGTACCATTATCATGCACCTGCCTCGAAACAGGGGCAGGGGAAAAAATACATTTAAATCTATGCACTTAAATAGCGAATGGAGGATGCTTTTCCCGTGGTTCCTTTTCATGCCAGCCTGGTAGGCTATACTCCTTTTGTAAATATAAGCAATGTGCTAAATATTAGGAAAGTAGAGAAATAAATATAGTAGGCCTAGCCTATAGAAAGCTGATGGGATCCTCCTATTTTTAATAAAGGCCATCAACACTGTTTTCTCACACAATTGCATAGCCTATAGAAATGTTGCGCAACATGAGCTCATGGGCTCTAATTAAGTGTTTGATTAGATTTTCGAGTACATATGCATTGATAGAGGGACAATAGAGTACTGAGTACTAGGCAGTTAGGAAGTTTGGTAGGCTACTAATGACCATCAGCACCATCAGCACATGGGGAAGCCTAATTACCGTGACTAAACGGTCACGTGGAATTTGACTGCCGTCATGACTCGTGACTGCCGGTGTAGCGGTAATATGGTCACCGTAACAGCCCTAATGTCAGCTCACCTGCAGAGTAAGGCTCCTGTTTCTCGATGAACTCAAACTCGTTCCTCTCGTACCTGGCTCGGATCCATTGCTCCCGCAGTAGCCTGGAACACAATGACGCAATGGACGTGTTTCACCTTCTCTCAGCTTTCTTTATAGCACAGGTGCCATGCTGTTAGCTGAACGGGTGATGGGCTAACAAGCTGGGAGTTTGGGACACAGGCCACATTTCTACTAATCTTGCTGTGACAGATTCTCTTTTCCTTTCACCTCCATTGCCCGTATACACCCACACACACACACACCACACACCACACACACACCACACACACACACACACACACTCCTTTACTCCAGGGTAAAAAGATTGATGAGAGTAATAGAAGATCTATCTTTAGATCTATCTTTAGTTGTGTGTGACGAGGAGAACATCGCCATGCCAACAACAGCATCTCCTCTTTCTCTCTGATAGACCTACATACAGTATAAAAACGTCTCTTTCAGATGTTCCTATCTTTCTTTCCTGTCACTTATAATCATGTCAGTATGGTCAGACAGTATTTTGCAGCTTTTCTGAAAGCACAAGCACCAGATTATTCATAAAGAAATATATACATTTTAGTCATTTAGCAGACGCTCTTATCCAGAGCGATTTACAGGATAAATTAGGGTTAAGTGCCTTGCTCAAGGGCACATTGACAGATTCACCTAGTCAGCTCAGGGTTCGGAACCGGCGACCTTTCGGTTACTGGCCCAATGCTCTTAACTGCTAGGCTACCTAGATTAAAGTAATCCATTCGACTGCCTCTCACTATCAGCTCTCTCACATGTAACATGCTTGTTGGTTTAGTACCCACAGAGAAGAGTAATGGCAAAGACAACACACTGTTTTTCAAGAGGCATAAATCTGCAGTGTAGTAGTCACCAGGGTTGGGATTAATTCCACAAATTACATTCTAATTAAATTCCCTGTCCCTGTAAATTCCATTGAAGTCGGTCTTTGAATTCAGAGATAATTCACTTCCTCTCAATTCCAATGTTAGATAAATTCCATGAATTAAATTAGCTAACAATTCCCCAAATTCCAATTTGAATTCAATTCCTGCTGTCAATTTTTTTTAATACTAAATCCATTCATTCCATTAACTGGGAATATATTGAATTAAATTACAAAGATTCAATAGTTTTCCAATTCCAATTCAATATCCATTACTTGAAGATTTTTTAAAATTCAAATTGAATTCAATGTAAATTCTCCACTACACTAAATTAATTCCAATATTGAATTGGAATTTCAAATGAATTGGAATTGACCCCAACCCTGGTAATCACACGTCACACTCTAGCCTCATCTTTCTCTGTCTCTCTGTCTCTGTCTCTGTCTCTGTCTCTGTCTCTGTCTCTGTCTCTGTCTCTCTCTCTCTCTCTCTCTCTCTCTCTCTCTCTCTCTCTCTCACACACACACACACACACACACACACACACACACACACACACACACACACACACACACACACACACGAGGAAGAAGAAGTACTGCAGCATGTTACATTTCAGTTCTAAACTGTACATGTTTTACAATAACAGCACATGACACAGCAGTTATTCCCTTGTCTACCACTACCATGTACAGTTGAAGTCGGAAGTTTACATACACTTAGTTTGGAGTAATTAAAACTAGTTTTTCAATCACTCGTTTTTCAACCAAATTTCTTATCAACAATCTATAGTTTTGGCAAGTCGGTTAGAACATCTACTTGTGCATGACAATTGTTTACAGACTGATTATGTCACTTACAATTCACTGTATCACAATTCCAGTGGGTCATAAGTTTACATACACTAAGTTGACTGTGCCTTTAAACAGCTTGGAAAATTCCAGAAAATTATGTCATGGCTTTAGAAGCTTCAATAGGCTAATTGACATCATTTGAGTCAATAGGAGGTGTACCTGTGGATGTATTTCAAGGCCTACCTTCAAACTCAGTGCCTCTTTGCTTGACATAATGGGAAAATCTAAAGAAATCAGCCAAGACCTCAGAAAAAACATTGTAGACCTCCACAAGTCTGGTTCATCCTTGGGAGCAATTTCCAAACGCCTGAAGGTACCACGTTCATCTGTACAAACAATAGTAAGCAAGTATAAACACCATGGGACCACGCAGCCGTCATACCGCTCAGGAAGGAGACGCATTCTGTCTCCTAGAGATGAACGTATTTTGGTACGAAAAGTGCAAATCAATCCCAGAACAACAGCACCTTGTGAAGATGCTGGAGGAAACAGGTACAAAAGTATTTATATCCACAGTAAAATGAGTCCTATATCGACATATCCTGAAAGGCCGCTCAGCAAGGAAGAAGCCACTGCTCCAAAACTGCCATAAAAAAGCCAGACTACGGTTTGTAACTGCACATGGGGACAAAGATCGTACTTTTGGAGAAATGTCCTCTGGTCTGATGAAACAAAAATAGAACTGTTTGGCCATAATGACCTTCGTTATGTTTGGAGGAAAAAGGGGGATGCTTGCAAGCCGAAGAACACCATCCCAACTGTGAAGCACGGGGGTGGCAGCATCATGTTGTGGGGGTGCTTTGCTGCAGAAGGGACTGGTGCACGTCACAAAATAGATGGCATCATGAGGTAGGAAAATTATGTGGATATATTGAAGCAACATCTCATGACATCAGTCCGGAAGTTAAAGCTTGGTCGTAAATGGGTCTTCCAAATGGACATTGACCCCAAGCATACTTCCAAAAATGTGGCAAAATGGCTTAAGGACAACAAAGTCAAGGTATTGGAGTGGCCATCACAAAGCCCTGACCTCAATCCAATAGAAAATGTGTGGACAGAACTGAAAAAGCGTGTGCGAGGAAGGAGGCCTACAAACCCGACTCAGTTACACTAGCTCTGTCAGGAGGAATGGGCCAAGATTCACCCAACTTATTGTGGGAAGCTTGTGGAAGGCTATCCGAAACGTTTGACCCAAGATAAACAATTTAAAGGCAATGCTACTAATTGACTGTATGTAAACTTCTGAAACACTGGGAATGTGATGAAAGAAATAAAAGCTGAAATAAATCATTCTCTACTATTATTCTGACATTTCACATTCTTAAAATAAAGTGGTGATCCTAACTGACCTAAGACAGTGAATTTTTACTAGGATTAAATGTCAGGAATTGTGAAAAACTGAGTTTAAATGTATTTGGCTAAGGTGTATGTAAACTTCCGACTTCAACTGTACATACCAACGTACCTGTTGTTAGTTCATTATCACTCAGTGACGTGGGTGACTTACTTGCAGTCTGTGTGTTTGGGTCTGTAGTAGAATGCTGGAACCTTCTGCTCGTACTTAGCTTTGGCTGCTTCGTTACCCATGGCAGCCATTAGCTGACGATAGACGGAACAAATCCATTAATGCATTGACAACACATAAGGGCCATTTTTAAGACTGATATTTACGGGAAGGAAACTAAGAGTAGTACTAAATTGCAGTCCAAGCATCTTGTTTTCTGTCTTTATGTTTCCCTCAGGGAATTATCAGCAACTCCAATCAACATGTCTTATTGTAACTTTAGTCTGAGAATCCCTTCTAACCCCCAGGTAGTGCTATGTCGAGTCTATCACTCTCCCTCAAGGCTTTCACTCCCCAAATCCCATCAGTGGTGGTCTCTTGGAGTTGACATTATTATTGTATTTAGAAATGATGAACAAGTCCCTGTGGGAATTAGGCTTCCCAGTCTAAAGAAGGCAATGTGCCAGACACACTACTGGAACTGACTGATGGTCCGTTTTTTTTGTTTGGCCTAAAATGGGCAGACTTAAGAAGTTGGATGGCAAGATCTGATCTCAAATCAGGTTGTAATTGGCAATAGGTAACAACTGTAATTAGGACCAATGTGATGCAATATAATATACATTCTCTCATGCTTCCCCCTCTGGTACAGTAGAGTTACTGACCTCCACCTCTGAGGCCTCCCATGACTCCTGCTGGACGGACTTGACCCTGCTGATGTGGGGGATGCCTCTGTGGAGGAGAGAGCAGCCCTGGCACACAAACACACCCAAAGTCACCGACGCCCAGTCTGGCTCTGAGGAGAGAGAGTGGGAAGCGGGAGGGGACAGAGGGGAGGGTGAGGCGGAATGAAGAAGGGGGGAGAGATCAGGGTGGATAGAGCGATATGGAGGGAGAGGGGGGAGGAACAGAAGGGAAGATACAGGGTCAAAAACGCAGTGCAACAGAAGGGATATGAGCTCAATGTTCAAATTATAAATATGAAAAGTGCTGACGCACGCACTTCTGAAAGGTATTAGGTGCAAAGTAAAGAGGCCAATATAACTGAAGGAGTAAAGGACACGTGCTGCGTAGAGAGAGAAAGAGAAACAGATACCGCGTGTGTGTGTGTGTGTGTGTGTGTGTGTGTGTGTGTGTGTGTGTGTGTGTGTGGGTGTGGGTGTGTGTGCGGACAAAGGGGAAATAATATTTAGGCTTAGCACAGGAAACAGGCTGAGATATTCACTGATAAAAATCCACAGACAGTATTAAAGCACTGTTCATCAAAACCACACACTTACACACACCCACACCCACACAGCCACTACAGAGATCTGGCAGACAAACACATGAACTCTGCAGAGAGCACTTTGCTATGGAAGGAATAGACTGCATTGTATCGGCCACAAACATGAATATGAACATGCACTTGGGATTTTTTGGGACACAGCATTTTAAGATTAGAGGTCGACCGATTAGGATTTTTCAACGCCGATACCAATACCTATTATTGGAGGACCAAAAAAAGCCGATACCGATTAATCGGCCGATTTTTATATATATATATATATATATATATATATATATTTGTAATAATGACAATTACAACAATACTGAATGAACAATGAACACTTTTATTTTAACTTAACATAATACATAAATAACATACATTTTGTCTCAAATAAATAATGAAACATATTCAATTTGGTTTAAAAAAGGCAAAAACAAAGTGTTGGAGAGAAAGTAAAAGTGCAATATGTGCCATGTAAAAAACGTTTAGGTTCCTTGCTCAAAACATGAGAACATATGAAAGCTGGTGGTTCCTTTTAATATGAGTCTTCAATATTCCCAGGTAAGAAGTTTTAGGTTGTAGTTATTATAGGAATTATAGGACTATTTCTCTCTATACCATTTGTATTTCAGACACCTTTGACTATTGGATGTTCTTATAGGCACTATAGTATTGCCAGCCTAATCTCGGGAGCTGATAGGCTTGAAGTCATAAACAGCGCTGTGATTCAAGCATTGCTAAGAGCTGCAAGAAAACGCAGGAAAGTGCTGTTTGAATGAATGCTTACCAGCCTGCTGCTGCCTACCACCGCTCAGTCAGACTACTCTATCAAATATCAAATCATTTACTTAATTATAATATAATAAACACACAGAAATATGAGCCTTTGGTCATTAATATGGTAAAATCCGGAAACTATAATTTCGAAAACAAAACATTTATTCTTTCAGTGAAATACGGAACCGTTCCGTATTTTATTGAACGGGTGGCAACCCTAAGTCTAAATATTGCTGTTACATTGCACAACTTTCAATGTTATGTCATACTTATATAAAATTCTGGCAAATTAATTACGGTCTTTGTTAGGAAGAAATTGTCTTCACACAGTTCGCAACGAGCCAGACGGCCCAAACTGCTGCATACTCCCTGACTCTGCTTGCAATGAACGCAAGAGAAGTGACACAATTTCCCTAGTTAATATTGCCTGCTAACATGAATTTCTTTTAACTACATATGCAGGTTTAAAAATATATACTTGTGTATTGATTTTAAGAAAGGCATTTTTGTTTATGGTTAGGTACATTTGTGCAACGATTGTGCTATTTTCGCAAATGTGCTTTTGTTAAATCATCACCCGTTTGGCGAAGTTTAAGTAGGCTGTGATTCGATGATAAATTAACAGGCAGGCACCGCATTGATTATATGCAAAGCAGAACAAGCTAGTTAACCTAGTAATATCATCAACCATGTGTCGTTAACTAGTGATTATGTGACGATTGATTGTTTTTTATAAGATAAGTTTAATGCTAGCTAGCAACTTACCGTGGCTCCTTGCAGCCACAAGGTCCTTTTTATGCTGCACTCGCGTAACAGGCGGTCAGCCTGCCACGCAGTTTCCTCGTGGATTGCAATGTAATCGGTCATAATCGGCGTCCAAAAAGGCCGATTACCGATTGTTATGAAAAATTGAAATCGGCCCTAATTAATCGGCCATGCAGATTAATCGGTCGACCTCCAATTGAGATATTCATGTTGACAAAGTATGTGTCCAGATGATATGACAGATGTTATCATACATTCAAACACACATGCACGCACGCGCGATTCTGAGAGAGAAATTGGCTGACTGAATAACCTAATGCCTTGACTCTAAAGAGAGCATTCATCCAGGAATTGCATAGACCTTTGAAAGCCTTTAAAAATTTGACACCATGAACATAGCCTAATCAGCTGATACCTATTATGTTTAAATGTGTGTGTCCGTCCAAAACTGCTGTTTGGACTCGACGTATAAACTTCAATATCGTTTCAGCTTGCTTCAGCTCATGTTTCTACTCAGTGTAATAGTTCCTGAGCTACTGGAACCTCTCATAATGTAATCACAGTTTGCATGGCAGGCAGGACCACCCTCTCAGCAGCTGACCCAGGTCTGACACCCAGTTCTAACAAACCACATTCACACACACATAGGGAAGCCCCTTCCAAACCCAAAGGCTTTGTGTTCATCTCTCTCTCACACACACACACACACACACACACAGAAATTGGGAGGAGGAAAGAGAGCGAGATAGAGGTTGGGGGGCCTGCTTTGTGTGGACTCTGTCCCATCTCTCTATTGTATCCATGCGCTCTGACAGCCCACAATATGTAATCAGGGTGTGGCCTCGTGTCCATAAACAATGACTCCATCTCTATGGAAACACTCCGCCGCAGAATGGGGCACTCTACGGGGGGGGGGGGGGAGTCACTAGGTATGTGAATCAGAGAACAGGGCAGAGACACCACCCAGGAGATTGCCCTGACTGATCAACAACACAGAACACATTGGCTTCTGTCACTGGGATTTCCCTCAATGGAAATGGTCATCCACATGACATGACTGTTAATATCGGTGAGGTGGAAAACACCATCGTTAACACACTTTCGATTCCCCTTGTGTGTGTGTGTGTGTGTATGCACCAGAGGAGGCTGGTGAAGGGAGAACGGCTCATAATAATGGATGGAATGGTATTGTATTGAAGACCATTCCCCTTCAGATTAACTAATTGCTCCAAATTGGTCTAGGCCACACCCCTTCCCACTACACCTGTTGTCACTCCCAATCACCACTCCTCGGCCTCTTTCTCACTCCTCAGCCTCTTTCTCACTCCTCAGCCTCTTTCCTCCTGACCACAACACATCCTCTGATGAGGAAGCCAGATGTTCAAGGTTTCCACGGGTGACATTCTCTTCCTTCCCTTCTGTGCGTGAAATAATCAGTAGGAGCATTATGTATTACATAGTTGTGTTTATGCAGCATGTGCCCTGTTTCAGAAAATTGGGCATATGACAGGCGTCACTACTTCACAGGAGAACGTAATTTTTTTTCCTTCATACATTTTTGGCAGAAATGCTTTCTTGAACATGTGAACTTTCATGTGCATTAATATCTGTACATACGAATTAGAGGTCGACCAATTATTCGGAATGGCCGATTAATTAGGGCCGATTTCAAGTTTTCATAACAATCGGAAATGGGTATTTTTGAACACCGATTTGGACAATTTTTTTTTTTTACACCTTTATTTAACTAGGCAAGTCAGTTAAGAACACATTCTTATTTTCAATGACGGCCTAGGAACGGTGGGTTAACTGTCTTGTTCAGGGTCAGAACGACAGATTTTTACCTTGTCAGCTCGGGGATTCAATATTGCAACCTTACGGTTAACTAGTCCAGCGCTCTAACCACCTGCCTTACATTGCACTCCATGAGGAGCCTGCCTGTTACGCGAATGCAGTAAGAAGCCAAGGTAAGTTGCTAGCTAGCATTAAACTTATCTTATAAAAAACAATCAATCAATCAATCATAATCACTAGTTAACTACACATGGTTGATGATATTACTAGTTTATCTAGCGTGTCCTGCGTTGCATATAATCGATGCGATGCGCATTCGCGAAAAAGGACTGTCGTTGCTCCAACGTGTACCTAACCATAAACATCAATGCCTTTCTTAAAATCAATACACAAGTATATATTTTTAAACCTGCATATTTAGTTAATATTGCCTGCTAACATGAATTTCTTTTAACTAGGGTAATTGTGTCACTTCTCTTGCAACAGTGTCAGGGTATATGCAGCAGTTTGGGCCGCCTGGCTCGTTGCGAACTGTGTGAAGACTATTTCTTCCTAACAAAGACAGCCAACTTCGCCAAACGGGGGTTGATTTAACAAAAGCGCATTTGCGAAAAAAGCACAATCGTTGCACGACTGTACCTAAGCATAAACATCAATGCTTTTCTTAAAATCAATACACAGAAGTATATATTTTTAAATCAGCATAATTAGCTAAAAGAAATCCAGGTCAGCAGGCGATATTAACCAGGTGAAATTGTGTCACTTCTCTTGCGTTCATTGCACGCAGAGTCAGGGTATATGCAACAGTTTGGGCCGCCTGGCTCGTTGCGAACTAATTTGCCAGAATTTTATGTAATTATGACATGACATTGAAGGTTGTGCAATGTAACAGGAATATTTAGACTTATGGATGCCACCCGTTAGATAAAATACGGAACGGTTCCGTATTTCACTGAAAGAATAAACATTTTGTTTTTTCGAAATGATAGTTTATGGATTCGACCATATTAATGACCTAAGGCTCGTATTTCTGTGTGTTATTATGTTATAATTAAGTCTATGATTTGATAGAGCAGTCTGACTGAGCGATGGTAGGTAGCAGCAGGCTTGTAAGCATTCATTCAAACAGCACTTTCGTGCGTTTTGCCAGTAGCGCTTCGCAATGCTTCAAGAATTGAGCTGTTTATGACTTCAAGCCTATCAACTCCCGAGATTAGGCTGGTGTAACCGATGTGAAATGGCTAGCTAGTTAGCGGGGTGCGTGCTAATAGTGTTTCAATTGGTAACGTCACTCGCTCTGAGACTTGGAGTAGTTGTTCCCCTTGCTCTGCAAGGGCCGCGGCTTTTGTGGAGCGATGGGTAACGATGCTTCGAGGGTGGCTGTTGTCGATGTGTTCCTGGTTCGAGCCCAGGTAGGGGCGAGGAGAGGGACGGAAGCTATACTGTTACACTGGCAATACTAAAGTGCCTATAAGAACATCCAATAGTCAAAGGTATATGAAATACAAATGGTATAGAGAGAAATAGTCCTATAATTCCTATAATAACTACAACATAAAACTTCTTACCTGGGAATATTGAAGACTCATGTTAAAAGGAACCACCAGCTGTCATATGTTCTCATGTTCTGAGCAAGGAACTTAAACGTTAGCTTTTTTACATGGCACATATTGCACTTTTACTTTCTTCTCCAACACTTTGTTTTTGCATTATTTAAACCAAATTGAACATGTTTCATTATTTGTTTGAGGCTAAATTGATTTTATTGATGTATTATATTAAGTTAAAATAAGTGTTCATTCAGTATTGTTGTAATTGTCATTATTACAAAAAACAAAACAAATCGGCCGATCAATCGGTATCGGCTTTTTTTGGTCCTCCAATAATCGGTATCGGTGTTGAAAAATCATAATCGGTCGACCTCTAATACGATTACAATTGTTAAATTACGAGCCTAGTTGGTTTAGCCACGGAAAAAGCCAGGAACCTTCCCGCGAGCCATGATTGGCTGAGATAATGGTTGGGCTGGACATGCCGAGAGATGAGTTTTGATTGGTCTGTCTATAGCTTGAGCTGCTCAGTATGAGTACATAATCCTTACTACCACAGCTTTTTTGGAAGATTATAGCCACGGAAAACTGCAAAAGTGTTGCTACTGCTTTCAACAACATTGCTGCCCTGAATTGAAAAGGCGCTATCGACAAAGATCAATGGGAAACAGTTGTGATGAACCAGTTGTGTCTGGGAGTGATATAGCCATCTATTGTATTTCATGAACATGTGAACAGCTCTAGGCAATAGAGACCCATCCACTTAGCTAGATGTGGCTGGGGGGTAGTTATAGCCTCTCTTTCACATGACCCATCTATATACTTAGACAAGTGTGTCTGGGTAAGCCTTATATAATAATTAAAATATTTCAAAAATTATAAAAAATGTAGCTGGGCACTTTCTATTTTTGATATTGCTACAATGCAAACACCTCCTGTATCCTGTGCATGTGACACATACATTTTGATTTGATTACTGTGTGTTTACCTGAGACAGTAATGTGAAGAACAACATGACCAGCACCAAAGTCAGATGAGGATATAGGACTAGATAAAGTATATTTTTACCTGGAGTTTTGCCTTATTGTAGGCTACTACGTTCACCACTTTTAGTCTTGAAATATTTGGTTGTTTACTACACTCACTCTGTTTAGCACATGGCCTCACATGTGAATCCTTAAAGGGATGGGTGGGGCTAAGGCTTAAGAGGGTGTGAACGATGCTGAATGGGTGTAGGCAAAGAAACGCTCTCCAGTAGGTGTACCAAAAATTCAAGGTCCATTTTCTCAAAAGTGGGGTTACAAGTATATCAACTTTCAATGCAGCATTACTTTCCCATTGTTCCTCAACTGCAGTGCATTGTATACAAATGTAAAGCTCTGAATCTGTACTTTTATCCAACGTAGAAAACACAATTTCGAAAAGAGATGGTCGGGCACATATGTAAGTGCAATTGCTAAATACAGTATGTATTATGCTGCCAATTGCTCTCGTCTGTTGTACACCTTTTTGATGCTATTCATGCTCTCAGTTTGTGTGCCATGTGCTCCCTTTGTTCTTGTTAATGTTTGGCAGTTTTCTAAGTTTATTACATTTGACCGTTAGCCCATTTCTTTCCTGTTTATTCACCCGGCCCTACTTCTTCATTCATGCACTTTTATGTTGATTTGCCCCTGATACGTATTTTTTGTATCTCCTCCTAGACCACCACATCCTTCCTAACCCTACCAACCGGCCTTACAAGCCAACAGAATCGCCCCCCACCCCCCCCGTCCCAATCAACTCCATCTCATTACATGTTGACCGATGCCCCATAGTGGCAGCAACATTGAACCTAACTTACAGTCCACCCTAGGCTAGTCCTTTTTTCTATGGTCCTTCGAGTCGGATTCAATTGCGGCCATGAAAGAAGAACAACCTGACAATCCTATTCTTGGCGTTTCCACACCACTGCGCTCTGGACACGTGGTCCAACAGCATGCTCACCTCCAAGAATATGAGGTTGAATACATCAGCCAAGCCGAAGGAGGCCCAGGAGCCATCCCTAAATCCCCAGACGGCAAACAGAGGCCCGAAGACGATGGGGCACTCCAACGCACCCTGGCTCTACTCCAGCCTCCACAGGCTCTACTCCAGCCTCCTCAGCCATCTCCATTCCAGCCCCCACAGGCTCCATTCCAGCCTCCACAGGCTCTACTCCAGCCTCCTCAGCCATCTCCATTCCAGCCCCCACAGGCTCCATTCCAGCCTCCACAGGCTCCACTCCAGCCTCCTCAGCCATCTCCATTCCAGCCCCCACAGGCTCCATTCCAGCCCCCACAGGCTCCACTCCAGCATCCTCAGCAAGCTCCACTCCAGCCTCCACAGGCTCTACTCCAGCCTCCTCAGAAAGCTCTATTCCAGCCTCAGGCTCTACTCCAGCCTCCACGGGCTCCACTCCAGCCTCCTCAGCAAGCTCCACTCCGGCCTCCTCCATAGGCTCCAGCCAAGGCTCAAAAACAGGCTCCAGCCCAGCTTCCTCTCGCCGATCCTCAGCCTGTAGTGCCCCCGACCTATCTGCAAAGTATGGTGCCTCCAATCCAACCACCCTTACCAAACACCTACAAATTCTATGCGAGGTCAACCAGCATCCAAGTAACAAAACCTGCCTGGTCAACTCCCCTGTTACAGAGTTATCCTTAAACTAGTCAAGGTAACCCTCCACAACAAAGAAAGATCCCTTGATACCTATGCAATCCTCGGTGATTGATCTGAGAGAACCATTCTCCTACAAACAGCTGCCTGCCATCTCCAGCTACAGGGTGAGGCTGAAGAACTAACACTGCAGAGCGTGAGACAAGAGGTCGAAACCTTTCAGGGCTCCACGGTATCGTTCGAGCTAACCTAGGCCTCACATCCAGGACAGTCTTTCCAAATAAGAGATACCTTCACAGCAGACTGGCTTGCCCTTGGCAAAAATAATAAACTGACCACATCCCTCCAGAGAAGGTACCAACACCATTGAGGACTACCTCCAACTCCTATCACTCATGCCTCCCTCTTGCTACAGTACTCATCGGTGATGACCACACTCATCTCATTGCCCCAATCATCCCAGTAAGACTAGGCCCTTCTGGAGTATCTCCAGCCAAAGACATCGAGACTCTCTCTAGTCCCAATACTGCCCAGTGCCTCTTTACATCCCTCAGTTCCCCAACTACTGAGATACTCTTTTAGAGAGGCTTTGGCAACTCAATGTGGTCCCCCAGAAGAGTGAGAAGGTAGCAACCTGATCCAAGCAAGACCACCAAGCCATTGAACAACTGTAAACTGCCACAGCCTGATGTCAAGGTGGACAGAGTTGACCACTACACCACTCCTCTCCTTAGAATCAACACTTCACTACCATTGAATGTCTCCCAAGAAGTTGTCATGCCCCGCCTTCGTGCCACAGAGTCTCGCCTAGCAAAGGACCCAGACAGAGCTGTGTCACACCCTAATGGAATTATCAAACTCGAGTAAGCTGGATATGTGGCCACACTGACACCAGAGGTGGAAAAAGCCAATCGCGAGAAGCATGGTGCCTACCTCACCATATGGTTACCCACAACAAGAATGACCGCCTTGTCTTTAACTGTTCCTTGTCCTACCAAGGTCCGTTAACAGCCTGCTACTGCCAGGACCAACCTCGGGGCCTTCGCTCCTCGGAGTACTACGCCGTGTCAGGGAACATGCAGTTGCAATAAGCGGCAAACATTAAACGAATGTTCCACCAAACAAGCCAACCTGGTGAAGATGTAAGAGATTCAGTGGACCACTGCTTCTACAGTGCATTTGGAAAGTACTCAGACCCCTTGACTTTTTCCACATTTTGTTACGTTACATCCTTATTCTAGCATTGCTTAAATTGTTGTTGTTTTTTCTCATCAATCTACACACAACACCGCATAATGACAAACCAAAATCCGTAATATTTTTTACAATTGAAAGATTTATTACGTTTCTTGTTTTCAATCAACCAACAAAACACATTCCACATTCACACATGCGGCAGACATAAATAATAAAATAAAATATAAAACAAAACAAACTTGCAGCAGCACTAGTAGCGTTCGTATTAGCTATTTCCAGCCTTAGCTGAGACGACGAGCAAAGTTTTTGCAGCACCTTACACAACATGTATCTGCTTATTTCCCTAATCACCCCATTCACTCTGTCCAATTTGAAATATAGTTGAGTAGTGGAGACCAGAGTCTATCAAACTTGGGCTGTTTCTTGTGGAGGTCATAAGTGAGCTTTTCAAGAGGAATAAAGTCTACAATCTGGTCAATCCACATTTTAAATGTAGGAGAAGCATTAGAAGCCCACAATAGAATACATTTCTTAGCAAAGTATGTGATTGTAATAAACACATTTTCTCTGTCAGGATCAAGAACAAAGTCCTGCTGGGCATTAAGAAGATAGATACACGGGGTCATATCAAACTGTACATCGAGTATTTTCTGTGCAGCAGTATGTATAGGTTGCCAAAATCTGGTAATCTCTCTACAACTCCAAAATACATGCATATAGGTTCCACTTTCAGAGGTACATCTTTTACAGTCAGGAGAAATGTCTGTATTCATTCTATGGAGTCTCACTGGGGTGTAATAACATTTGTACAAAAATGTGTAATTCGATTCTTTCATTTTTACATTAGCAGAGGAGCAGTATACCCTGTTGCAAACCTCCTCCCATAACTCATCCCTGATAGTCAGACAAAGGTCCTTTTCCCAGATTATTTTCAAAGGAGTAAAGGAGGAGCCTCCTTTCTCAGAAAAGAGTCTATAGATATGAGATTTTGCCTTTGATGGATTGTGCTGTAGCAAGAAGGGTCTCAACTTCATTCAGCTGAGCTCTAAACCCCCTTGGAAGTAAATGAGGAAATGATGTGTCTAATTTGAAGATATTCTTTTTTTTAATGGATCTTGGCACATTGAATTCAACACAGAGCTGGTTTTCTGATGAAACAGGTCTGAAAAGGTCCTGAACCCAAAGATTAAAGTTGGCATTACTCAGGGCTTTTGGCAAGTCTGGGTTGCATACTATAGGCGAGTGAGAACATATTTGGGAGGAAATGCCAAGTTATTTCTTACTATGCTAGAAGGGTGCTGTAAATCACAAAGTTTTTTGGGGCTATATTGCCCACTTCACTAAAGTTATTCATGAATATAATTGAGCTTAGGGGCAATGAACCAGAGGATTGGGCTTCTATCTGAATCCACATTGAGTCTTGTCTGTTTGTGATCCATGTTAGCATGTTGCGGATTTGGGCAAGACCACCCTTAGATTCAGGTTTCGATAGAGTGGAGAACTTGATCCTCAGTTCTTTATTGCCCCATATACATTTGGTGATGCTTTGGTTAGTTGTTTAGAAAAAGGAAACTTGGACATAGCATGGGAGCACCTGAAATAAATAGTTCAATCTAGGGAGGATGTTCATACGGATAACATTGATTCTTCTGACTAAGCTAATTGGGAGGGAGATCCAGGTTTGGAGAGCGTTCTTGATTCGATCCAGGAGTGGGAGATAACTTTCCTTAAAAAGGCAATTCAGATCTGGTGTTACAAAAACCCAAATGTATTGAAACCCCTGTGTCTTCCATTCGAACGGACAGAGTGTCTTCAAAGAGCTGTTGAGTGTAAGATTGAGAGGACAAACAGTGGATTTGTTCAAATGTATCTTATATCCTAAATACTTGCCGTACTGAGCAATTGTGTCTAAAATGGGAGGGATTTCTCAGGGTTGTATATGTAGAGCAAGACATCATCGGCGTAGAGCGAAGTTTTGTGCTACAGGCCGCCTGCAGAAACACCCATAAAACTTGGATTGCTCCTTATCAACTCTGCCAAAGGCTCCGCCCCCAACAAGTAGAGCACGGGGGACCGAGAGTATCCTTGTCTTGTACCACTTCCCAAAGGGAATCGGTCAGAATTCAGACCATTAGTAGTCACCATGGCATTTGGATGACAGTATAGGGACTTCATCCATTTAATAAAGTTTGGGCCCATATTGAACTTTTCTAAGACTGAAAACAGAAAGCTCCACACCATCCTGTCGAACACCTTCTCAGGATCAAGTGAAGCCAGCAGGACAGAGGTCTTCTGTGCGTTTACTTGATCTATAATATCAAAAAGACGGTGAATGTTATGAGAAGAGAACCTGTCTCTAATAAATCCAGTTTGGCCCGCTTTTATTATTTTGTGAAGAAGAGTATTTAGTCTTTTGGCGAGCAATTTGGTAATTATTTTTTAGTCGAAATCCAACAAGCTTATGGGCCGGAAGGGCGAGCAGGATAGAGGGTCCTTGTCTTTTTTGAGCAACACTGTAATGAGGGCTGTGTACATACAGTCTGGGAGAGCTCAGTTTTTGCAAAAATCATCCAGCATTGGCATGAAAATAGGGCTAAGCTGGGGCCAAAAAGCTTTGTAGAACTCTCTGAGGAATCCATCTGGGCCTGGGGACTTGTTAGGTGGCATGGAGGTGATTGCCTCCAGGACCTCCTCAGGAGTGAAGGGGGAGTTGAGATCTTCTTGGTCGGTCTCTGATAGTTTAGGTAGCGAGATTCCCTCTGGGAAGGAATGGAGTTCTGCATCTGTATGTTTTCTCTCAGAAGTATATCGTTTGCTGCAAAAATCATGAAAAGTTAAATGTATCTTATTTGGATCATATGCTAGTCGGATGGCCATGATTGTACACTCTGACTGCTCTTTTTATTGGTAAGCCAGCAATCTACTAGGCCTATTGCTATACTCATGGTATTTCTGTTAAGTAAAGAGGTCAAAGTGGAGGTGGACAAAGGCGTGATCTGAAAGCGCTATGGATCCGATTGTACACGTGGCAGAATTTATGAAAATCTTTGGGATAAAAATGTAATCTATACGAGAGTAGGTGTTATGGACATTAGAGTAGTATGTATAGTCCATAGATGAGCTATTAGTCTCTCTCCAGATATCTATCAGTCCCATCTCTTTAGTAAGAGAGTTCAACATCTTTGCAGATCTGGGATTTGTGGTGGGGACTTGAGATGATTTGTCTAGGGTTGGGTTCAGGGTACAATTAAAATCTCCGGCCAACACTCCAAAGGAAACACAATGCTTATTGAACAGGGTTATCATTTTCGACATGAAAGCAGGCGTATGCGTATATATTTAAGATAGTAATTGGTTGCCCATACAGTGACCGACCCAGTTATCAGAATAAATCTCCCCTCCGGATCAGATGTTTTTGTCAATTATGAATGGAACATGCTTATGGATAAGTATGTCTGTGCCTCTACTGTTTGATTTGAAAGACGAGAAAACACCTGTCCCACCCAAGCTCTGCGGAGTTTGGAATGTTCGGCATCACAGAGGTGTGCCTCTTGCAATGTCTGCTCTTTCCTTTTTAAGAGCAAATAGTGTCTTTTTCAGTTTTATTGCATGACCTAGACCATGGCAGTTCCATGTCAGTAGATTTAAGGTACTAGTCAACGTCATCGAGCAGTAATCAAACTCTAGTGGAAGTCATCTCTGGGAATAGGTGGATAATAGTTATAGCTACGATCACATAAAATGAAAATAAATGGTGTACATAAAAGAACAATCTCTGAACACCCCAGCCGAGTTCCAAAACAACTCGACATATCCCGTTGGATCTATTACCCCCCCGCTCAGTCTCAATTCTGTGTTGCGAAAAACGGGAACAGTTAGCAACGCACAATGTCCCCTCCCCCAAAAATGCCTCATCCTCTCTGCCCCGCATTAAGTAAGTGACAACGTAGCCCCCGTCCAGACCACAGTAAAAAATTGGTAGAAAATAAAATCAATAGCCCAGCCTACAAATATCTCCCCCAAAGGACATAGGTCTAATCGTTTGGACCAAATAAAACAGAAATGATGGAGCAAATCCTTAAGAGGGATCTATAGGATAAGTTGTTTGTTTTTATTAAAACGAAATATCAACAGGATAAGACCATAGGCATAGAATCGACACATTGAGCCTCTCGTTAGGTCTGTAAATGTGTCGTAATCGACAGGCTATAAATGGTGGAGGCCTATGTGAAAATGATAACTACAAATAATAATTTTAAAAAGGGGACATAAAAGTAGACTAAAACGTTAGTAGGCCTAGGTTAGGCTATAGGCCTATCCCTCTCTCAGCTAAAAGAAAATAAATACAAATTAGACAGTTATAATGACATTTAGCTGGGCGGGCGGGTGGGTTATTGGATGGCGGCCATATGTTGTCTTACCTCCATTAGTAATAACAGTAATCGCTTTTAATCATTGGTCCATTTCTCAGTGGCCAGGATTGTCCTTCAGGTTTTGCCTCTTCGGGAGTTTTGATGTGTCGCAGGGCTCCTTGGTGAAGAATCCTGAGCTCATTTGGGTATTTGAATCCCCTAAAGACGCCTCGGTCAATGGAGTATTTCTTCACCTTGTCAAACCTCTGTGCTTTCGGCGTATTCCAGAAGACAGGTCCTGGAATAAGGTGAGTTTGGCGTGTCCCACTGTAATGGTGTTGATTGTCGGCGCCTGTATGACTCGTTCCTTGTCGGTGAATCTCAGGAAACGTATGGTGATTGTGCGCGGTGGTTGTCTTGGCTGCTGATGTGGGCCTCAGTGCTCGGTGAGCTCTCTCCAGTTCTATGGGCCTGTCGGTGGACAGGTGGAGTCACTTGGAAAGTTTGTCTTGCAGGTAGCAGTGGGATGTTTCCCTCTTCTTTTTCGGCCAGATTTAATAGAACACAATTATTCCTTTGCCTCCTATTTTCCAGGTCCTCTGTTTTCTCTTCCAGATGCTCTATTTTCTTTTTAGCAGATGCTGTTGTTTCCATGGCGTCTGTCAGTGAGTTTTCCATGGATAGGATTCAACCCTCTGCCTCATCCAGGCGCCCCGCGTTGATGGTTATCTTGTTGTTGATGTCAGGCAAAGAATTTTCCAGGGTTGTCACCTTGCCCCCTATCGCACTGAGCTGAGAGTTAATGCCATCTAATTTGATGTTGAGTTCGGTACATTGGGATCTCAGCTCAGAAAGGATGTCTTCGACAGAGTGCGAGGTTGGCAGTTGTTGGGCCTCGGGAGGGGACGGGTCCTCTTGCTCCTGGCTAATGGCGCTAGCTTTTTCTGAAGCTAGCTGTTTCTTGGAGACTTTTTCTGAAGCTAGCTGTTTCTTGGAGGCTTTTTCCGTGGCTATTGCTCGAGTCCGGGTAAAAATGTCACCTGTAATGTCGCCTTTTGTAGCTGCCATGACTTTTTGACTAATGACTAATGAGTTTAACTTGAAGTGGAGGTAAGATGAAGAATTGGAAACTATTTGTGCGGAGCTCTTAGTTCATGCAGCCTTCTCGTTTAAGGGTCACGTGATCCCCTCCAAAAACAGATTTTCTAAATGTGTAAATGTATAATAAAAAAAATATCACATTTACATAAGTATTCAGACCCTTTACTCATCACTTTGTTGAAGCACCTTTGGCAGCGATTACAGCCTCGAGTCTTTGTGGGTATGACGCTACAAGCTTGGCACACCTGTATTTGGGGAGTTTCTCCCATTCTTCTCTGCAGAACCTCTCAAGCTCTGTCAGGTTGGATGGGGAGCGTCACTGCACGGACATTTTCAGGTCTCTACAGAGATGCTCAATCAGCTGTCCGGGTGGCTGGTCAGATGATCCCGCAGGTGAAGAAGCCGGATGTGGAGGTCCTGGGCAGGCGTGGTTACACGTTGTTTGTTAGGCCAGTTGGAAATACTGCCAAATTCTCTAAAATGACATTGTAGGCAGCTTATGGTAGAGAAATGAACATTAAATTATCTTGCAACAGCTCTGGTGGACAGTCCTGTAGTCTGCATGCCAATTGCACGCTCCCTCAACTTGAGACATCTGTGGCATTGTGTTGTATGGCAAAAGTGCACATTTTAGAATGGCCTTTCATTGTCCCCAGCACAAGGTGCACCTGTGTAATGACCATGCTGTTTAATTAGCTTCTTGATATGCCACACCTGTCAGGTGGATGGATTATCTTGGCAAAAGATAAATGCTGACTAACATGGATGTAAACAAATTTGAGAGAAATAAGCTTTTTGTGTATGGAAAATTTTGGGATGTTTTATTTCAGCACATGAAACATGGGACCAACACATTACATGTTGCATTTATATTTTTGTTCAGTGTACAATACATTCAGAAACACATTGAGGCAGAAGTAGCCCTTAACTACAGATCTAGGATCAGATTACTCTACTTAGTAATTGTAAGTTTAACTACTAGTCTAGGGGATGAAATATCTGGCCTTGCTTTATAGCACTATTTCACGCAGCGGAGACATTCTGAACATTGGCATAATACTGTGTGACATCAATGTGTGGGAGCAGATGACTAATAATTTGGCAGTGATACATCACTGGTGTAAATTAGCCTGCATTAAACAGTGGAATACACTATATGGATTAAAGTGAGCTGAAGGAAATCAATTTCTGCTTTTGTGTTCCAACTTGTTTCTACCTCGAATTAGTCATTTTGGAAGTTTTTCTTGGTAAGCCCTTTTCCAATTAAATACACTACTTCCTCATTGAACAAAACACTTATTTTATAATAAAAACCTGACCTGAGAAACTGAAATGTTTATCTCCACGACAAACACATTAGTCATAAAGGAGTGAACGTTGTGAGGTGAGACTTACTATCTATATGCGTTATTTGACATCTGCATCACAAAGTCGTAATGAAGAAATGCAGCACAGACTGCCAGTAGTGAAAGTACGTGTTTATGATCATTCCTCATGTAACCTATAGACATGGTGCCACTGCCAAACATAGGTGCCCACTGCCAAGAAATCCTGGGTGGGCAGAGCTCCAGCACTGGGCATCAGTCCCATCCTGGAACCTCCCCACCAGCTCACTTTTATCACTGTGAGATGAGAAGGGGAAGAAGAGAGGAAGTCCTATAATGCAGAAGTGGTGGCGAGGGGCCGGGGAGGGATGTGACAATAGTTACTGTAAAGCCAAATTGAAATGACCATCCGCAATATGAAAATACACTCTCAGAAGGTTGTTGCATACTGACAGACAAGACTGAGTGACACCCATTACGCACACCTCAAACACTGAGGACACAGAAACACACTGAGGATTGTACATTTGAGTAATTTAGCAGATGCTCTAATCCAGAGCGATTTATATTGATGTCACACAATGACTACTAGCCACCACAAACACTCCAAACGGCAATAACAGGTGACAAACAGGACAGGGATGACTCAGCAACACCACACATGTAATCAATTTAACCACATGATGGAAGGTACTCAGTGAAGTATAGGACTTTTGTTTACCGGGTCTGCATGTCTCAATACATATGGCAGTTCTCCATATAGCCTACAGCCTTACAAGGTCCAAAGTCCAGCTCCTCAATAGGCACTGGCTGCCAATCTAATATAAGGTGTGTCTCGAAAGCAATTCATATTATTTTCTGTTTCCACACCTTTTGTTTTTAGTGCACTAGAATTAGGCCTTTTGCTGTTAAATAAAATATAGACATCAGATAAGGAGAGCACTGACTTGTCACATTGACAATGGTAACAGAAAACAATAGGCTATTCAAGATTCAATGGCAGGTGCATTCGCTACTAGGATGATGAGACCTCGCGCGTCGCTCATATGCACACGTGAGCACATGCATAGGGACCGGTAAAATATTTGGCGCCCCTCTTTTATTAAGAGTTCGTTTCCTACCTGCATTGCCACAATCCGCACATGCATCGTTTCCAGGTCTGGTCAGGACATCTAGCAAGAGCCGTTTATTCGTCTCCGACTCCGAGGCCATAGTCACCGTTTGATCTCCACCCAATCCGAAAGACTTCAATACAAAGCACGTTAACTAGGATAAAGCAACAATCAAATTGTGACCTTGTACTTTACTCAAAATTTAAAAAAAATGCTAATAATGAATAGCCTATGATATATCAGCTTGGATGATGTGATGATTTGAAGGTTTGGCAAGTCTCTCTCTCCTGACTACAGCTCTATTAGGCTACGAAGTCTTGCTAACTGCATTATCTCAAGTCTGTCATCCCCTCCTTTTACCCAGACTCATCCTTCTGCAGTTGCAGTGAGACCTCCAGTGGTATGATGATCATGAAACAATTTCTGACTACCTGTGTAATTTTTTATTTCTGACAGTGACAGCCAACATATGTATACGTTTTTATGAGGACTACTTTGTGCACCTTAGACAAAATAAACTATTTCACTGTTAAAGATTTGACAGCAGACTGTAGCTGGCTCGTACTTTTACTTATTTTTGTCACAGAATGTCTAAACTTTGTTTCTGTCTCTTTAAAAGTTAGCAGATTGTCGAAAACGTAATCGATGTTATGGGTTGATTATTCATGTCTAGCTCAGAACGTTTGTCTACGTCAGAACTATGCGGTGCTTCATATATACTGCAGGCTTGCATGACTTATTGGTGAAGGTCTTGTTTATTTTTTGTCTCGACCGCTACAGTATGCACTTTAGCAGTAAGTTTTTTCGGCCCTGTACTCCCGACAAAGGATAATTTCGGTAAGAAAAATAAACAACTTGTTGTTGAGCAACAGACTCGTTGATTCAAGCAATAGCTTTTTTATTTATTTGTAATTATTATTTGAATAACTTCAAATTGTACAAACATACGGAAGTTGAATTATACATTGAAAATGTATATTTAGCCAGCAATAGCTGCGTGACGTGCGTAGCAACTGGATCGTCACTAGTTGCCACAGTCATAATTATGGCTAAACCCCACCTACAGTGCATACGGAAAGTATTCAGACCCCTTGACTTTTTCCACATTTTGTTACAGCACAGCCTTATTCTAAAATGGATTAAATAAACCAAAAATCCTAAACAATCTACACAGAATACCCCATACTGACAAAGTGAAAACAGCTTCTTAGATTTTTTTGCAAATATATTCAAAACAAAAATACCTTATTTACTTTGAGAAGTTTTGCTAGCTTGAGATTTCAGTTTAATCTTCAGAATTTCTTGTTTAACAGACTCCTACAAATCCAAGTTGTGTGCTACACTATTTTAGTATAATTTCATTACATCAAACCTGTCTATGTATACAGTGCATTCAGAAATTATTCAGACACCTTCCCTTTTTCTACATTACAGCCTTATTCTAAAATGAATTAAATAAAACATTTTCCTCATCAATCTACACACAATACCCCATAATGACAAAGCAAAACGTTTTTTTTTAAACATTTTTGCAAAGGACCTTATTTACATAAGTATTCAGACCCTTTGCTATGAGACTCGAAATTGAGCTCAGGTGCATCCTGTTTCCATTGATTATCCTTGATGTTTCTACAACTTGATTGGAGTCTACCTGTAGTAAATTGAATTGATTGGACATGATTTGGAAAGGCACACACCTGTCTATATAAGGTCCCACAGCAAAAACCAAGCCATGAGGTTGAAGAAATTGTCCGTAGAGCTCAGAGACAGGATTGTGTTGAGGCACAGATCTGGGGAAGGGTACTAACACATATCTGCAGCATTGAAGGTCCCCAAGAACACAGTGGCCTCCATCATTCTTAAATGGAAGAACCACCAAGTCTTTTCCTAGAGAAGGGCCTTGGTCAAGGAGGTGACCAAGAACCTGATGGTCACACTGACAGAGCTCCAGAGTTCCACTGTGGAGATGGGAGAACCTTCCAGAAGGACAACCATCTCTGCAGCACTCCACCAATCAGGCCTTTATGGTAGAGTGGCCAGACGGAAGCCACTCCTCAGTTAAAGGCACATGAAAGCCCACTTGCCAAAAAGCACCTAAAGGACTTTGATCATGAGAATCAAGATTCTCTGGTCTGAAGAAACCAAGATTGATTTCTTTGGCCTGAATGCCA
This sequence comes from Salvelinus namaycush, assembly GCF_016432855.1. Taxonomy (NCBI): domain Eukaryota; kingdom Metazoa; phylum Chordata; class Actinopteri; order Salmoniformes; family Salmonidae; genus Salvelinus; species Salvelinus namaycush. Next base: position 14,330,704 of record NC_052310.1, read on the forward strand.
AGCGTCACGTCTGGAGGAAACCTGGCACCATCCCCACGGTGAAGTATGGTGGTGGCATCATGCTGTGGAGATGTCTTTCAGTGGCAGGGACTGGGAGACTAGTCAGGATCATGGGAAAGATGAACGGAGCAAAGTACAGATAGATCCTTGATGAAAACCTGCTCCAGAGCACTCAGGACCTCAGACTGGGGTGAAGGTTCACATTCCAACAGAACAACAACCCTAAGCACACAGCCAAGACAATGCAGGAGTGGCTTTGGGACAAGTCTCTGAATGTCCTTGAGTTGCCCAGCCAGAGCCGACTTGAACCCAATCGAACATTTCTGGAGAGACCTGTAAATAGCTGTGCAGCAACACTCCCCATCCAACCTGACAGAGCTTGAGAGGATCTGCAGAGAAGAATGGGAGAAACTCCCCAAATACAGGTGTGCCAAGCTTGTAGCGTCATACCCAAGATGACGCAATGCTGTAATTGCTGCCAAAGATGCTTCAACAAAGTACTGAGTAGAGTCTGAATACTTATGTAAATGTATTATTTCAGTTTCACACTTTTTATAAATGAGCAAACATTTATAAAAACCTGTTTTTGCTTTGTCATTATGGGGTATTGTGTATAGATTGATGAGGGGAAAAAACGATGTAATACATTTTATAATAAGGCTGTAACGTAACAAAATTTGGAAAAAGTTGAGGGGTCTGAATACTTCCAAAGGCACTGTATGGAGACAGTGATGGAAGCATTTCCTCAAAGTTACCCAAACAAACATAATCGTATCGCCACACACACTTTCCACGCCCCTGTATATCTAAAATGTATCTTCTTAAAATCAGTTTTTTAAACCTAACCTAAAGACCAAACTGCAAATATTTGTTTATTTTTTGATTAAGCCAATTTCGACTTTGTGGCAACTGCGCAGCTTCACATAACTTCTGTAGTTTCCAGCTGTAGCTGGTTGCTTTTCAAATGCCATGGAAAGGGGCATTTGAGCACATGTGTATGAGATCTGTGAAATGACAGTTCAACTGCTTTTGCTCTCCCTGTAGCTGTCTAGTGTTTGAAATACAATGCAACATCGCATCTCTTGCCGGAGACTATCCAGGCTGTATCACATCCGGACGTGACTGGGAGTCCCATAGGGTGGCGCACAATTGGCCCAGCGTTGTCATTGTAAATAAGAATTTGTTCTTAAAAAAAAAACTTGGCAAGTCAGTTAAGAACAAATTCTTATTTACATTGACGGCATACCGAGGAACAGTGGGTTAACTGCCTTGATCAGGGGCAGAACGACAGATTTGTACCGTATCAGCTCAGGGATTCGATCCAGCAACCTTTCGGTTACTGGCCCAACGCTCTAACCACTACCTGCCGTTCTTAACTGATTTGCCTAGTTAAATAAAAAGTACTCAAATAAAAAGTGCTTGAAAGACAGCAGCTATTATATCTCCATGTGTCAAATGTTGAATCCCAGATGGATAAGTGAGTGTGGCGCTGTTCTTATTTCCTGTTGAGAATGAGATGACTAGATATAAACACGACTGCTCTCATCACCAATGTGAAACTATCCTCCGCTATTTCAGGCAGCTGATGGCCAAAGAACCTCTGGAAAAGCTGGGGTTCAAAGACCTGATGGACAAACCCAGCCAGGAGGCCATACACTGAACTTCCCTTCCTATACAGATGGATACTGTCATTTTTGTCAAAAATGTTACCTTTAACTGTTGCAGTGATATACTAAACATGAAGATAGTTTCCCCGCTTCCTCTCCGTGTGTATACAATGAAAATGCAATATTGTAGACGGCGTTTCAAGCTTCGTATAAATATTTAGGTAAATTAACCATGCCTTTTTTTGTGTGGGTTTGATGTTGGATATAGATTGACAGTAAATAAGTTATTTGAGGTGGCTTACAGTTCTCACCGGAAGTGGTGTTTCACGCTTGTGTGCATGCACATGGTACACAAAATATCTTCTCTCAGTCTAGCTAGCCTACACTTCTGCATAATGAATGAGGTAACATGCTTTGAGGCTTGTAATCAAGTGTAGCAAAGTGCCTTACTAACTACTCGAGGCACTATGGAATGTTGTAGCATGGTGTGATTGAGTCTGACGAAAACAAGTCACCTTTATTAAAACATCAGGCAGCACATGTCAAGCTGGCTCAACTAAAGAGTTGTAACAGTTGCATATTAAAACAAAACGCACAAAAACTAAAATGAGAATTCTGTAATCACAATGTGTCAACCACAACTCAGCTGTTGAGGACAAAAAACCCCGGGTTGAGAGCAGGGCTCACTTCACTCCTCGACACAGTGCTAGCTTGCCTCAGATTGAGCCTAGCAATCAACATGATGCTTATAGACCAATAACAATACACTATGACGAGAGAAAGGCTGTCATGCTTTCACCTGTAATGTCCTTCGAGATCAGTGAACATGGAGGGAAGGACTAGGAAAGGAAGCTAAGTAGAACTTTGGATACAGCCAAACTGTTACAGTGGAGAACAGGAAGGTGGGAGAAGGATAGGAGGGAGGAGAGTAGCTGTGAGGTGAAGAGGTTTCAGGCAGCTCTACCGGGAGGAATTGGAGCTGGAGCGTGAGCGGTGGCGTCTGCGACCGGGCGAGCGTGAACGAGTCCTGCGGCGAACCGGAGAGCGTCTCCGCGGTGACCGAGATCTTCGGGAAACAGAGAGAGGAGGATGAAAACAAAGGTCAAGAACAGGGGGATGACAAAGGTCTTTAACTTTACAACTGAGGGGATACATGGTCATCTGCCATTCATTCTGTAATCAGCGATTCAGAACAGAGGATACAGATGTTACCATAATAAAATAACAGGAAAAAAGTACATCTCTGTGTAATAAACACAGAAATGTACTGTGAAACATGTAATTATTGTGACTGACAAACATCCACACACACATTGACATCAACACTGTAGGAGACTGACCTTCTCCTCAGGCGTGGAGGGGTGCGTCGCCACATCGGGGGTGGTGGGGGCATCCTGCGAGGGGGGGAGGGCCTGCGAGGGGGCGGGCGTATTACCCTAGGAGCCAGCACGGCAGTGGCTGTGATCTCCTGTCCGTCAATCTGACCTGCAGACAACAGAGAACAAATAGAGGTACATTTTTAAATGATGTTCTAATTGTATGATTCAGGTAAAAACTCTGAGGATAGGTTATGGACAGAGAGTTCAACAGAGTAGAGCGCTGTAGAGTTGACTTTTACAATGCATTCAAACTAGAGATGCTAACTGCATGTACACCCAGAACCATTGGTCTCCACCAACCTCCATCCATCTGTTGAAGAGCCTTCTCGGCCTCATCGGCATTCTCAAACTCCACGTAGGCGTAGCCCTTTGACAGGTGTGGGCGGAGCCTGTCCACAGGCATGTCAATCATCTTGATTTTGCCATAGGTGCTGAAGATCTCCTGGATGTGTTCCTGAAAAGAGCAGAGACTTTAGTCAAAACCCAACCCCCGAGATATTGCTCCTTACTTCAACAAACCTCCAATGCCTTCAACATGCGGTCTGCAGCTTGACACAAAAAATGCATTCAAATAGGCTATATGGAATCCCATTGATGTGCACATACACTGTATTCATGTACACTTGTAGACTGGGTGAGTCATTTTGACTCACCTTGACAACGTTTCTGGTGAGGCGGCCCAGGAACACCTTAGTTGGTCGGGGGCTGGGGCTCCTCTTACGCCTCTCCTTGTCATCCTTTTTCACTGATGACTTGGATCTAGAGGACAAACAGAAGAGGTCTTACTCTTTATTCCTTCACTCAAAAAAGATGTAACTTCCAAGATCACAGATCCCATCTCCTTAATCCTGTTTTTGGATTAGCTTTAGGAGTGATCACAAACCCTGGTCCAGCAGAGTTACGGAGCATGCAGGCTTTTTTGTCAGCCCAGTACTAACATACCTGAAACAACCAATGAAGGTTTAAATGTTAAACCATTAGGTGAACTGAAAGTATTTAGTGCTGGTGTGGAACAAAAGCCTGCACACACTTTAACTCAGGGCTGGGATTGGAGACCACCGCTTTACAGGTCACACATACTTGGACCGTGAGCGGCGGTGGTTGTCGTGGCGGCGACGACTGGGCGACCCGGAGCTGGTTGAGCTAGAAGATCGGGAGCTGGAAGACCCGGAGTGGCTTGAGGCAGAGGAGGAACTGGAGCCGCTGGAAGAACCGGAGCTGGAGCCAGAGCTGCTACTGGAGCTGGACCTGAGGGAAGAACGGGAGAGGGGCATACTTTAGACCCGAGTGAAGACAGAAAGATGGGCTTACTGTGGGGCATCAGAAAGCAGTGACTGCAGAGATAAGTTGTGTGATAAAAACAAGAGATGCTATGGTAAGGGTACAGTGATAGTAAGAGAGATGAGAAAGGAGGTCACAAATAGTGTCTGACCTGCTGCTCCCAGTGGAGCTACGTCGCTTGCGTCCCTTCTCCTTCTCCCTGCCCCTGTCCTTCTCAGCTCCCTCCTTGGTGGCACCCATTTTCTCCTTTCCTCGCTCTTTTGCCTTGTCATCCATATGCTCCTTTCTCCTCACTGGAGAAGGTGCCCTGTAGATTGATAGTAGAATGACTGTCTATATCTAGTTAGAGGACAAGTAGAAACTATTCAGACTTTAGCTACAATTCCAGTCTGTGATGCAATATGTTGCATATACAGTATGTTTGTGAGCTTGTTAGTGAAACTCTAAGGCACATAACGTTACACATCTATAATCCAAATATATCCTGCTGGCTAGATCATTTCAGTGATATAACATTGTCTTGCTTCATGTCGGTCAGCTGATAATTCAGGGACATGGCGGGAAAAACGATCTAACGTTACTTACGTTGTAGACTGAATCTGATTCGAATTTTCTGAACCGACAATAAATCAAATCTGTCTGTGCCCTTGAGCAAGGCACGTAACCCTGATTTACTAAAGGGGCGCCATACTACTATGGTTGACCCTGTAAAAACAACACATTTCCCTGCACTTATCCGGCGTGTGACAACAAAACATATTTGTATGTTTTTTTTGGGCCGACGTGCCCACACAACTAGATTTATCTAGATACCCTCTATTTTGCTAATTCAAAGACACATCGGTGAAATATACTCGAGTCAAACTGCGTTTCCTAAAACAACAACATAACATCCATCATACGTCTATATACAATCGTTAATTCGACGATTAAAGCGGATTGAAAAGGGACATTTACATATTTGTTCTGGTTGCAGCTACACGTCGCAGAGAGATGACGTAGCAAATTGAGCCGGAGAATGTGACATTTCAAAAGACGCACAGCTCCCTCTGCTGTATTTTATTGGAATAGGACTCTTTGAGAGGTATATATTGTGTATCACATTTTGATACATTAAAGACAATATGTGGGATTAGTAGAGATGATGAATGTGTATGCCTCTTTAACATTGTAGCAACATCCTTTATTCTGTATAAATGTTCGATGTCTTCTTAAAAACAAATGGTTTATTCTATTTCAATGTGATGAAGCTATAAATAAATGTGTAGCTAATGCATAAACTGTAGTTAATACGATGTCTTTCATTTCTCTGTACACGTGTTTTTTTTTCTGTCCACGCATGGAGAAAGTTTTGACACTTCATTGGAAGAACCAGTGAATTAGTTAACAGTTGCTGCTTTCTCACCGGGTAACATTTTCTGTAACGCAACACGGAAGTGACGGCCCGCTTTCGCAGAAAGCGTTGTTTTGCTTAATCTTCAGCTACTTTTCAGCCAAGAAGACACCTGTTTTACAGTCAAACTTCACTATGTCTTCAGATTTTGAAGCCTATGAACAGGACTTTGGAACCCTGACAGCAGAAATAACCAACAAAATTGGAAGGATTCCCAAATTAGGTGGAGGTAAACCACGTTAAGCTCTATTAGTTTGCCAACGAATTACTTCTGTCATGTCAACAAATGAATAATGCAGCTAGCTAGCTAGCTAGTTTCACATTACACGTATTTTACGCAAATGTCATCATATTCACTGCCGAATATTTAGCAACCTAAAGCAATTCCACTAGCTTTGTGCTAGTGAAATAACGACGTTACCTATCCAACTAACTAGCTATTTAGTTTGTCAGCTATCTAGCTAACGTTCGCTATCAAAGAGCCATTAATAGGTATTGAGCATTCAGATGCTGTGCTGACAAACGCACAGCAGTTTAATTCTACATTTATGATGATATATTCTTGAAGGGAGATTGAATCCTGGTTCAATGGCAATAGGTTGTCCGGCTCCTAGCATTGGTACTTAATATAAAATATTATCTTTGAATCCTGGTTCAATGGCAATAGGTTGTCCAGCTCCTAGCATTGGTACTTAATATAAAATATTATCTTTCAATCATGTACCTAGGCTAAACATAATAGGATTGGACTTTTAATAAAGTAAAACGAGACTTCATTCATATCTAGAACATGATGTGGGCTACATTGAAAAATAAATAATTGTCTTGTTTGTGAAGATGTAGGCTTTAGTGGGACTGAATTGTTGAGTCAAGCCACTTAAAAGTGCAGTAGACCTAATCCATCATTTTATTTTTTCATTGTTCCACTTCTAAAGTGGGTAATAGGATATAAAGTAGGCCCACATCTAAGAAACGAGATGAAATTGCCCTTCCTCCCTACATTTATTCCACCTCAAAACACAAGAAAGAGGGTTTTGACACCAACCTTCTCAGATTGTTCTGAAATCGTTTCAGTAGTTAGAAATGGATAAGATTAGCATTCCTAAAAACATTATTTTTTTGAAATATAATTTGATCTCTGAGAAATTATGCTGATTGATTGCACCCATTTTAATTTATAGGATTCATATAATCTTCAAAAAATATAGTACGTAACATCTGATTTGGACCATACTTTTTCCTAAAAATGAGTAAGACATGAGGAATTCAATCCAATTATCAAAAGCCACTCACAGACCACCCACACCACACTAGAGAGCAATAGGCACTAACTCCGCCATGGTTTGTTGGACAAAGCCTATGGGAATATGAATGGAGTTTTTGTAGGGGTTTTGGATAAACCCCCGAAAAATAAGGTCTGTGGTAAACACAGGCTTAGGAGAACTTACAGATTTTGTTCTATGAGATCATCTTCATTAGTTAAAGGTAACATTTTGTGGATTTAATGCATTTATCTAATAAAATAAGCACGTTAATGTTTCATAATTAATAAAGGTTATGTTAACTGACTGGTATTATCTCATAGAATAAAACGTATAAGGTCTCCTAAGCCTGTGTTAACTTCAGACCATATTTTTGGCCTTTATCTCAAAACCCTATTCTTTCCCCATAGGGATGACTGAACGAACGAGAGGTTTCTATCTCATTTCTGTTTTTTGACTACAAGCTGGCGAGTGCTATTAGCTGAATTTCTCAGAGATCAAATACAATTTAAAATGGGCAACAGTAAACATGTCGTCCACCCCGAATGATGCAGCACCTTTGGGCCAATTGAGACTTTGTGTGTGATTTAACACGTTTTAGTTAATTACTGTACAGTAGCTCCCACCATCGGCCAATCAGTGTAATTTTGGAACTGACTGATCTCTATAGCGAAGATGCGTCATTCATCCAGGTTTCGTCCAAATCGGGCCAGTGCTGTCTGAGATATCACGTGTGACGAACGTTCCTAACACACAGAGACACATCCACAGTCCCCTCCATGATTTCCATAGTCCCCTCCCTGATTTCATCGATATGCATGTTCTTCCATATGTTAAGTCTTGACAGTGTTTGCAACATGTGTACCAAATTTAGTTACAATATGAATATCCTTGACTGATTTATATGCATTTATGTGCCAGACCACGCCCACGTGAATGGTTATTGGTCAATAGTGGCCATGTTGTTTTAGGTACTAGTCTGGAAAATATTGCTTTGAGAGAACCTTTATCCATAGATGCCACATATCAAATTTTGTGCAGCTCAGTCATTTGGTGCCAGAAGAGTAGTGTTTAAGTGGAAAATCCATTATGGTGGACCAGAGGCAGATTTGTTCCTTGTGAGGAGAGGTACCTATGTACCGCATTTCATGACTTTAGGTCAAACGGGGTGAGGGGCGTGACCTTTCGAAGTTTGCATTTTCAATCTCGTATTATAGCGCCACCATCTGGCCAATCAGTGTAGTTTAGTAAATGCCAGATCTGTTTGGCAAAACATATAATTCAGCCAAGTTGTCAAAACTGGGCCTGTACTGTCTGCAATATCTCATGGGACTTACTTACATAGAGTTGATTAACTATAGCGCCTCCTAATGGACGGAGACGGATCCACAGTCCCCTCCCCCATTTACATCGTGGTGGACAATAAACCATACAACTCTATGCACAAGGACTTCTTTTAACAATTTCCTTTTTTTTTTTTTTACTAATACACATTTACTTGAACAGTTCAGATGCGAAGTTGGGTAACATAATCACAGTTTGTGCTGTTGGTACCGTGTATGTAAAGAGTTGTGTGGTTTAACTTTGTAGACGTTCGTTATTGTTTCACATACATTTTTTTAAGTGAAAAAGACTAGTCTCAACATCAATCTGTTACCGTGGAATTGACCTTATTCATAGTTGTATGCTAATGTTCTTTATTTTGAGCTCAAATATTTCTTGTGAATGCTTCTAGTATAGGTCTAGTATAGGTATAAGTATAGTATAGGTGTAGTATAGGTATAGTATAGGTCTAGTATAAGTCTCCTTGCAAGTGAACAATTGTCTGACTTCTGTTTGCAGATAGCTGATTAGTATATTTGTAGCAGGGATGTGTTATTCTTACGGGATATTTACACCTCCCTAGACGTCTTGTCCTCTGCCAGGGATTTGGAGTGGGTGGAGGGAGAATGAGCCTAACGAGGGCATTTGGTATCAATGCAGTTATGCATGAGATCTACGAGGAATGACACAAAACACCTATACGCATCGATCCCCAATTCAAATGTTTAAGATACAAGTGCATCGGTTTGCAGACCGCAAAAATCGATCCAAATGTAGCATGCATCGGTCAGAAAATCGATTCGAACATTTCGAATTGCCGGTTCACAATATTTTTTTGCTCATATTACATTCTTTCTACCTTCCGAAAATACCTCTGATTTTGTGACAACTGATTCATCCTCTCCTTCAGCGTCGAACTCCATGTAACCACTCACTGTGCCCAGCTTCGCGTGTTGACCAATGCAAGGTAGACGGCCGGTTCCTGATCTTGCACATCTGTGCGGCACGGTCAGCATTCAAATGCTAAAATGGCTTGCGTGATATGAGGCTTCATTAGTTGAGTGACAACCTACGTCATTTGCTAGCTTATTGTTATCTATGAGCTGTTGAAGATGGTGTTTTACCAGAATAAAAGTCAGCTATTGCAGACAGAACTCTCATCTGGCAACGTGGGCCAGCATCCCTGTGCAATGATTTCTACTCCTTATAGTCCACGGCGTGATGAATTGAGGCTGTTCTGAGGGCAAAATGGGGTGCAACTCAATATTAGGAAGGTGTTCCTAATGTTTTGTACACACAGTATATATTCATTGGCCATGTCATAGCTAAATTATGAAAATGTACACATTACGAGCTGACACTTAATGTGCAGAAATGACAACTTAATAAGTGGGTGATGGGGATTTCAGAACCGAAGTGAGGGGACATAAAAACCTAGGCTACTTTGCCACTAATCTGATTGTGGTAGTGGGGTGGTAGATGCCTAGTCTACTTTATGGCTCAGATCAGGTGCCTATATCGTAAATACACCATAGACATGCATCACACACACACACACACACACACACACACACACACACACACACACACACACACACACACACACACAAAGTCAGCTCAGAGGCCCAACTCATGGGCTCCATCATCATCATATTTCTATTTAGAATGGAAAATTAATGTGTGGGGGGGGGGGATTTCTGTGATGGTTAAACGTTTTTAGTGTAAACTTAAGCTACTAAAACCGGATAAAAAGTATGTATAAAAGATAATGTCGAAATATATTTAGAAATAAGAGAGAACTAACAATCACCCGCCCCCGCTGCTATCTTTGCCACCCCGCTGAAAAAAAATCCTGGTTGAAGCACTGCGTAGCCAATCGTCTTGAAAGGGAAAGATACACATCCCTAAGATCTACCCATTACTAACTTTTCTGTCTTAGTCTCAATTTTAACCAGATGAATTTCACCTTTTTGTTCATGCCTTTTAGGAATTCGCTCCTGAAATTAGGATAAGAGACTGTAGAGAGGCCCGAGAGCCTAACATCATGTATCATAACTGTAAATATACCTGTACTGGTCTCATAGTTAAGTAAACACTTAACTTATTTTAAACACTTATTTTAAAACCAAAGGCTGTCTACATATTCACCGGCCACAGCCTGTTCACCCACTGAACAACAAACAAAAGATCCTGCAGCTGGCATTGTCTTCCTTTGCTTAGCTCATATTTGCTAGGTCTGTTGCTTGTTTATTTTCCTACGCTATGGCTCATGGGAATTTGCATTCGATTTGAATTGTCATGGTTTGAATTGTCTTCTTGACGGAAACAATGTGTCTCTTCCACAGTGTAATTTCACCATGTTTTCCCACCACCCAGCATGTTAAAATAAGCCCACATGAATATGAACTAAGGCGGAAGCCCATGATACCCAGCAGTCATTGTTACGTGTCCTCTGCTCCTACCAAAACAGTTTGCACTTGAATTTCAATTCCATTCCTACTCATGAAGACATTTCTCATTTCTTTCTCTCCTCCCTCAAGTGCCTGAACTGTGCCCGTCGGTTGGCAGCCCTAAATTTCATACGATGACAATAGCTTCGACAAAAGCTTTTTGTCCCCAGTGTTGCTGTGTTTCCCGACGTCACTTATGCACAATCGCTGATAATGGCTGTGGCACGCGAAGAAACGTCCTTGACCGTGTCTTGGCCAAGCCTTAAGCATTCACGCCAGAATCAAATTGATAATGTGTTTTTGTTTTGCTTTGTTACTGTCTGAAAAACGTGGGACTGAGGTTTGAATAAGAGTACAATGTATTGCAAGGTCTCGTTCCATTAAACATTTTTTTTTTTCCCTTCTCAAGAGTGTTTATGGAAAGCTGAAGGCCTGTCAATCACTGGCTATTAAATATTGAGCAGAGATACCGAGCTCAACTTACATTTTTTGCGGCCTGTCTACAAAACGACTCGTCCGTCAGACTGCGGTACTCCTAGTAAATAGCCATGCATATTTCAGGATTATCTTGTCCAGGCCAATGTTGGAGAGGGCTACACCACCTCACCTCGAGGAGAATCGCCCCCGGCTGTTTACTTGTGTAGGCTGTGAGGTTTTCAAATTGGATTTGATGTCTGACAAAAGGCAGTGCAGACTCAGGGGTAAAACAATGAAGATCTTCTCTTGGTTTTCGCACTTATGTCCTGTTACTGATAGGCTAGCCTTGTGGTTGGTTTTTGATCTGGAAGTTTCTGGTAGTGCGGGCTTTCAGCTACATGTCAATTGTTGGAAATCTGGTCAAATAGGCCTATTTAACAAACATTGGTCCATAGCAGGGTAGGTCTTTTATAATGATCCTTGACTTCTTAGATGTTGGTTTCAACTCTGGGCCGTCAAAGCATCAGTTTACGTTAGACAAATAAAATATATGTTCAAATGTGTACCGAGAATATTAGGAGTATTTATCTCGATTGTTGTTGCTGCTACTAGGGATCGGTGCACATACTGGAGTACACGATTCAAGATTTGCATTCGATTGCTGAAAATCCATTTGCCAGGTTACATTTATAATAACAAACAATGTCAAACTTTAAGATGTGTTGAATGTTTTTTGAGTAGCTGTAGCTATGTCAAACGGACTGAGAAATGACATGTTCATATCAGAACCAGTAATTGGAACAACCTGTCAACGTTTACCTTCAGACCTGTTTCACACATGTGGAGCACTTGCTACACATAACAGAATAAGTTCAGCCAGAATTGAGAGATTACACAATCATTTACAACATTCCATATTGAACTCTTATGGCCAAATGAGTTTCAAGTCATGATTTGCAATCGAAGCCTTTGGTGAGCGTAGAGCAGCGTTTTAGTCATTATTAGTGGGACTCTGAGTTGAGAAAATCTGGCAACCTACTAAAGCTGACATTTCTTTTTGAGTTGGTACGAGGTGTCTCGTTGCTCCTCTAACAAAAGCCAACAAAGGCCTTTTACACGTGGATAAATAAAATACTTCAAATGTGGCTCAGCGTGCGGAGAGAATGTGTAAATATATCTTCAGATGCATTCTGGTGTGTGTTTTCAATCCCCTTGTCGCGGGGGAGTTGGGTTGTTGTCATAACGCACTGCTCCTCTGTCGACTGATCAATATGTTTCTCCTGTTTCCTTTTCAGAGGAGAAGACACAGCTGGTTCTAAATGTCGACAAACAGCTCGAAGAAGTCAGAGAGTTGGTACGTCTTTGATCAGTAATTTCCGCTCTTCACATTAAAAAAAAAATATAGTAATAATGTATTTGGAAAAGGAAACAAGAAAATTTCACCGGTGCAAGAAGACAACGGCACCTGTGTTATCCTAACGGCGACATGACACGCACATACTTCACGTGGTGGAATGCTGTTCAGCACAATAACGGCGTGATCACTTTTAGCTTTTAAGTGACACACCCGTGACACATTTCGAGCCATTATTTGGAGGAGGGAGTCTTCCCGTCATGTTTAAAAATTTAAGGAAGTGAACTAATGTGTAAATTGTCGACGTAGTTGTCTTATTATGTTGTCTTGATTAGACTTCTCCAAATCCACCTCAGAGAGTCTTGTCTCTCTGTACCTCTAATGTACTCTACGTGACACTGTTGGGTCTCAACATGTCTTTAAAATGAAGGCCCTTCAAATTGATTGCATCTTATTTATTTACCAAACTGCCTTTCTGTCGTAACTTTTTTTTGAATCGTTGATGAATGACCTGAAGAAGAGCAATGTGTCAGTCAGCAAATCAACATCGAAAAAGATTTAGTTAGGGCTGCTGAAGTAGCTCATGTTGAAGTTTTGCTAGCTTGACATTTCAGTTTAATCTTCAGAATCTCTTGTTGTCTTACAGACTCCTACAAATCCAAGTTGTGTGCTACGCTATTTTACTATAATTTCATTACATCAAACCTGTCTATGTATACAGTGCATTCAGAAATTATTCAGACCCCTTCCCTTTTTCTACATTACAGCCTTATTCTAAAATTAATTAAATAAAACATTTTCCTCAGCAATCTACACACAATGCCCCATAATGACAAAGTGAAAAACAGGTTTAGACATTTTTTTGCAATTGTATTAAAAATAAACAGATACCTTATTTACATAACTATTCAGACCCTTTGCTATTGTCTCGAAATTGAGCTCAGGTGCATCCTGTTTTCATTGATGGTCCTTGAGATGTTTCTACAACTTGATTGGAGTCCACCTGTTGTAAATTCAATTAATTGGACATGATCTGGAAAGGCACACACCTGTCTATATAAGGTCCCACAGTTGACATGGCATGTCAGAGCAAAAACCAAGCCATGAGGTGGAAGGAATTGTCCGTAGAGCTCCGAGACTGGATTGTGTCGAGGCACAGATCTGGGGAAGGGCATCAAAAAGATGCCTGCAACATTGAAGGTTCTCAAGAACACAGTGGACTCCATCATTCTTAAATGGAAGAAGTTTGGAACCACCAAGTCTCTTCCTAGAACTGTCCGCACGTCCAAACTGAGCAATCGGTGGAGAAGGGACATGGTCAGGGAGATGACCAATAACCCAATGGTCAATCTGACAGAGCTCCAGAGTTCCACTGTGGAGATGGGAGAACCTTCCAAAAGGACAACCATCTCTGCAGCACCACCAATCAGGCCTTTATGGTAAAGTACAGAGAGATCCTTGATGAAAACCTGCTCCAGAGCGCTCAGGACCTCAGACTGGGGTGATAATTCACCTTCCAACAGGACCACAACCCTAAGCACACAGCCAAGACAACGCAGAAGTGGCTTAGGTGACAAGTCTATACATTTCCTTGATGGGCCCAGCCCCTCGAACATCTCTGGAGAAACCTTAAAATAGCTGTGCAGCGATGCTCCCCATCCAACCTGACAGCTTGAGAGGATCTGCAGAGAAGAATAGGAGAAACTCCCCAAATACAGGTGTGCCAAGCTTGTAGCGTCATACCCAAGAAGACTCAATGCTGTAATCGCTGCCAAAGCTACTTCAATAAAGTACTGAACACTTTTGTAAATATAATTTCATTTATTTTATAAATTAGCAAAACTTTCTAAAAACGTGTCTTTGCTTTGTCATTATGGAGTATTGTGTGTAGATTGAGATGTGTGTGTGTGTGTGTATGTGTATATATATATATAAAATCAATTTTAGAATAAGGCTGTAACGCAACACAATTAAAAAAAATTCTAGTGGTCTGAATACTTTCCGAATGCACTGTACATTAAATTCAACACTTTACATAAAATGTCCCTTAACAGTGTAGTCACTACATGCTAAACAGACTACTTACTTAACAGTAAAGTGTACAATAAGTTGAGTTTAACAACAATCTTTCATTGAAAATCTGTTTTGACATATTTCCACAATTGTATGCTACCCAGCTATAATTGCATAGTTTAGACCTATGTTCTAGCGAATTTTGCCAATATAATGTTCATTAAAAAAAAAAAAATTTGAATGGTGAATTAACTGGTTGATTGCTGGACCTAGATGGAGCAGATGGATCTGGAGGTGCGTGAGCTCCCCATCCAGAGCAGAGGCATGTACCAGAGCAGACTGAAGAGCTATAAGGGGGAGATGGAGAAGCTGGAGAAAGACTTTGTGAGTACCCCACCATAACACCTCATTTGTCTTAGTAAATAGCTACGCATACTACTGACAGCCCCCCCCCTAATAAAATGTGTTGTTTTACAGGGTCAGCCATATCAGTAAGGCGGCCCTGGGGCAAATTAGGGTTACGTGCCTTGCTCAATGTAACATTGACGCCTACTGATGGCGTTTGACCTTTTGGTATGGCAAGAAGGATCCTATCGCGTGTACTTGCACACACGTAAGCATGTGTTTTTGTGTGCTTGTGTGTGTACTGTAAGTGAACGCCAAAATGTACACACAATATACACAGGTATAGTTCTGAGCATACGTACACCTTCTAACATACGCTCACACTTTCTGAAACACACGCACTCGGACTGAAACTGAAGGTCATTGGCATGTCCACTGTGGCTAATTCTTTTTGTGTCTGTTTTTGAAAGCCCAAGTAGCATCCATAGGAGTGTGGGCTTGTGTTGATGCTTCAGAACATGGCCTCGTTTAGTAATTTATAAACTGCACCTGTCTGTCTAGAACCCTCCACCGTACACATATCAAACCTTAATGAGGAATGAAGTGTTTCAACTTTTAAAGTCACTTGCTCTTAACCCATATTTTAGGCTCCCTGTTTTACTTTCAAACATTACTCCCATTAAACGCAGAAATTGTGTTAAGGCCCCTCTTGGCTTTACTTTCAGGATTTGTATGGTTTTTCTTTGACTATGTTACATCTCTGAACTCTCTCTCAGCTTCCTCTGGGTTTCATTTACCTGTGGAATTTCAGTATGCATCGTTCCACTAGATACTTGTGCGGATATTTAGGATTTTCCATTCAAATGTAAAGGTAAACTGGAGGCGTCACGGTTAAAGCATTGACCAACGTGACCCGAAATAATCAACAAGCAAACACTGGGGAATTACAGGTGCCAGTGATCTGTGGCTCCACTCCTGAAAGTCTGTTAGCTCAGATTACAGAGGAGATCTCTCTAGTCTTTGAGAGAGCTCTCTTTCCTCGCCATGGGCATTTAATTGGCTGATGATTAATCTTTAGCTTCTCCTGTCTCGACACTTGCCGTGGTTAATTATCGAGCAATTAACACCTGCTGTGTCGAATATTACGGCTAAGTCGTATTCCTCACATTTTTGTCTGTGCTATGCTATTTTGAGCGCATGCTATTAGATGCGAGGATGCCCTTTGTCACCTTTTTTAAATAGCTGACATTCTCATACATTAAGAATGAAGGAGCAGAGAGTGGAGAAAGGCCATTTTGGATGTATAAAAATATATTAATCACGTACCCTTAAAATAGGAAAATATATAGGCCTAGTCACGTACCCTTCTGACAACTTTGCCTCTACCAGAAACCTGTACAGTGTGTTCATTTTAGTTTCATAGTGGAGTCAGATTAAGGCTGGTCTTCTACCAAGCACAATTCATTTAGGTGCTTTTTAATAATTGTGGATAGACTAGAACAAACCAACTTTAGTATTGCTTTTCATTTTGGTTCACTTACAATTGGTAAGCGGTGGCTACCTCAGCCTGTGTGAAACCCTGTTATATTGATAAACAATTTGTTTTGCTCTTAAAGTTTAAATTTTTTAGGGGAAAGGTGATGTGCGTTTAAAGTGGGACCTCCCACTGCCCACTTTCACCCAGGCTCCCTGTCAACTCCCTGGTAAAGCTGCTGACTTCTCCCAAAACTGCTGATTCGTCCTCAAAAGTGCAAAATGCTTCAGCCTGGCCCGGCCTCTCACTTCTCTCTCACTCCTGCAGGCCATATTCAGGCACCCTGCACATATTCAGGCACCCTGCCCTCTCAATTTTTTTATATAAAAAAAAAGCACAGTCTTTGTTGTGCTTCCCTGGGGTGTTTCCCCCGAAAACCCATCCTCTCGTCCAGCCGCGGTTTGATGTCTTCACGCCACCAACGTGCCAGATTGAGCCCCACTTGTCTATGCCAGACGGGGCCAAGCCTGAACCCCAATAACCCGGCCATCCAGACCGATGAAAAAAAAAAAAGAGAGAAAGCACGTTATCAGACGGTCATCCCGAAGGTGCATTTGTGATTTGTTTGCTGTTTGTCGGCCTCATTTTGATAATAGAGGGGTCTTAAAGCCAGAGGTCCCCTGCTGAGGGGCCTTGCATCAGCCAAAGGGGAGGCTGGCTCAACCGAACCCCCCTTCCGTTTGATAGAGGGGATGCGTTTAAGTCAGGGGAAGCAGAATGACATGCCTCTTAGCGATGCCTTTGATCAGGCACAAGAGAGGCATAATGGAGGCTTGATTTAATGAAACCTATCGGGTAAACAGACCATCTTCAAAGGTAGCTCCAAAGTTTGCCCCTCCACCGGGAGGCTAGGTCCACAGACGTCAGTGCCTTCAGAAAGTATTCATACCCCTTGACTTATTCAACATTTTGTGTTACAGCATGAATTCCAAATGGATTCAATGGATTTCTTTCTTTCACAATACCCCATAATGACAGAGTGAACATGTTTTTAGAACTATCTCATTTACTTAAGTATTCACACCCCTGATTCAAAACATGTCAGAATCACTTTTGGCAGCTATTACAGCTGTGAGTCTTTCTGGGTAGGTCTCTTTAAGAGCTTTCCACACCTGGATTGTTCAACATTTGCACACTATTATTTTCAAAATTCTTCAAGCTCTGTCAAATTTGTTGTTGATCATTGCTAGGAAACCATTTTCAGGTCTTGCCATAGATTTTAGTCTAAACTGTAACTCGGCCACTCAGGAACATTCACCATCTTCTTGGTAAGCAACTCCGGTGTATATTTGGCCTTGTGTTTTAAGTTATTATCCTGCTGAAAGGAGAATTAATCTCCCAGTGTCTGGTGGAAATCAGACTCATACGGATTTTCCTCTAGAATTTTGCCTGTGCCTAGTTCCATTCAGTTTTTTTAATTACATTTTTTTTATTCTGAAAAGGACTGGGGAGTTTAACGATTTTATAAGCATACCCATAACATGATGCAGCCACCACTATGCTTGAAAATATGGAGAGTGGTACTCAGTAACGTTTTGTATTGGATTTGCCTCAAACATAAGTTTGTATTCAGGACAAAAAGTTCATTGCTTTGACATGTTTTTTTTTGCGGTATGTTTTGGGTTATTTTTATTCTGTACAGGCTTCTTTCTTTTCACTCTGTCAGTTAGGTTAGTATTGTGGAGTAACTACAATGTTGTTGATCCATCCTCAGTTTTCTCCTATCCAATAAACTGTTTTAAAGTCACCATTGGCCTCGTGGTGAAATCCCTGAGCAGTTTCCTTCCTTCCTCTCGGGGAACTCAGTTAGCAAGGACACCTGTATCTTTGTAGTGACTGGGTGTATTGATACACCATCCAAAGTCTAATTAATAACATCACCAGGCTCAAAAGGATATTCGATGTCTGTTTGGTACCTTACTTTGCCAGGCATTGGAAAGCCTCTTTGGTTAAATCTGTGTTTGAAATTCACTGGCTGTAACACAACAAAACGTGGAAAAAGACAGGGGCTGTGGATACTTTCTGAAGGCACTGTAAATACACTCGACGTCCATTTGGGCTGTGCTCAGACTGCATGGACTATTGGTGACAACTGCGAGATGGGCATAATACATTTATAAACCTTTGTGTAGATATTTGAGTGTTTTCCCTTGAAAAGTGACTGTTTTAAAATGACTTAGAAGTAGCCTATAAACAGAGTAAAAGCTTGACAACGCTTGAGTGTCAAGCTTTAGGTTTCAGAATATAAATTGAGAATATATAGCTTTTCTACCTTTTTTGGGGATTTCAGTGGGCCAAAGTGTCCAACATGAATTTACTCGAGAAGCTGTCTTCCCTCTTAGCTGACACCAGATGGCGATATTGTTCAAAGAATTCGGGCCAAGATGAGTTATCTGGTAGAGGTGATATTGATAAGCACGCATGCCGATCAGAAGAGCTTCTCCTGGATATATGGAGACCTGCTAAAAGAGCTGCTTCTTATCACTGTGGCCTCTGACCTTGTCTCGTCTGTGGAACTTGGAGAAGGAAGTAGTGAACAGTTTGTTGACGTGCAGGTCCTAGACTCTTAGCTGTTTTTTGGACAGAACTGTGTGTTTGTCTGTCTGCCGGTGTATATTTTCACCCCTTAGACAATTGTCTCCAAACGTCGAAAAATGTTATTTCCTAACCTAGGCAGCTGTTCGTTTTATCTACATTTTCCTCACACATTGACTGTTATTCTTAGAATGTTAGTTCTTTCTATTCCGCTTTTGAACCGTAAAAAAGTTTGTTTGGTATATTATGTTTCAGTAGTTAAATTGAAGGTCGATTCTGGTTCAAATGGTAGATGTGGTGAAATGAATTCAAGCTCTTTGGTTTACGAAATATGCTTTTGATAAAGTTAATCTTGGTTAGACAACAGCTGTTAACAATTGTCAATTATAGAATGATTCACACATTTTTCAACCTCAATGTCAATTTCTGCAGGGTGCACAGTCAAGACAGTATCAATGGTATGAATACTGCTGCAAATTATATTTTGTCGGAATTATTGAAAAGCAATAAAGTCGAAATTATTGAAAAGCATAATATTTTACATTTTCTTCAACAACAACAAAATGACTTGCCACAGATAAATTATAGTTTTTAATGAATGACTATTTAATGTCTATTGAAAGCTGTAATTCTGTTCACAGTGACAATAATGAAGACATTGACCATATGTCTTTTTTTATGAATTCACTCAATTACAGTTGAAGTGGAAAGCCTACAATTCCTTTGCGGTGGATTTTAAAGTGAGGAGGCACAACGATAAGATCTGTTTTTCCTGCCCAGATTATGACACACAGAGTGTAGGTGGATCGTGACAAACACCTTTAGACTGAATGGCTTCCAGTTTCTATCCAGGGAGATAATTAACACATTCCCAAAGCGTTTATCGAGTCAACTAGCCTTGAAATATTGAACAGTTTATTCACATGATAGTCGGATGAATGGAATTAAGAGCCGCCCTCTGCACCAATCCCAAACGTGTAACAGCTTTTTCATATTTCATAGTCTCTTAAGTGATTATTAATGACCTTTTAAGTGGAAAAATAAATCATTTAATGAAAACACTTTCTGTTAGGGCAAATATTGAGTGCTGTAGCTATGCAATGAGCACCTTGGACCCTTTAGTATAGCCAATTGTGTAAAGGGGAAAATGCCTCATATAAAACGCTCGACAAACTATGGCAACTTGAAAATGATTTGGCCTTGATCTAAAATGGATAAAAAATTGGCAAATTCCTGACTGTACTGTCCATTGTGTATCATTGAGCAAAGTTCAAGACGCCTCGATAGGTCTGTCGACAGAATCGGAACTGTCTAAAGTCTCGCATAAGCAATAACTAACTTTATTTCAGTTCCAAACCCAGCAGCACTGAGCTGTTTCTCAAAGGTCATTCATGATTGTATGTTTTTATGAATTCACTTTTTTTGGGAAACTTTTCAAATATGTGAATTTTGTCTGTTTATTACATGTATAGCCTGAATAAAACTGTCTAATATCCTTTTTTCTGAATGTGGGATACGTTTAAACTTGTCCATGATACCTTCCATAGTGTGTGATTTGAGATATTCGTTCATGGTCAAGTCACGGTCATGGAGACTAGAACCTTTTTGATACATAGTTCTCCTGAAGTTTTTGATGGGCTCAGTTGGGAATCTATGGGAGAAAAAACTGTCAAGTTTTTGTAAGGACATTATTGTAATGTCCTGCTGTCCTTTCAAAGCGTCATCCAGAATTCTTCACTTTGAATGGAAGATGCTTCATAATTAGCGTATTTCATACATGTTTGACGGGATATTCTAGGAGCACTGTACTTAGCGCTGGTTATGGCACAGTACCATTGTAATCCAGTTTGGAGGTTCTCTGTCATTTGCCCCCTATCCTCCATTACAGCGACTTCTACAAACAAAACATGACAGACCAACATTAGCTGGGTGTTAGACACTATAAATCTCCTTAAATTGGCTCGTCTGTGCTTGCCGTCATAAAACATTTGAGTCCTCGTTGTGTACCACTAAGGAGTTAATGCAGATGATGGTTTATATGTTCGGTTGTTTAACAAGCCATCAATAGCGCCAAAGTCCAGTCTCACACCCAGATTAAAAAGATCAGATTTCTTATGGAAATCGCCCGGATTGAGGGGCTTATTTTCTCTCTTTCCTCGGAGCCCAGCGCAGATTTAAGATGTAAACAAATCTATATCTTTTTCTCAGCTTATGAATTCCGCCTTTTATTTTGAAGATGTTCTACACAGCAGCTCTTCCCCGAGCTTCTTGTGGATTGGCAGTTGAAAATACTTGTGTTATTTTAGACAGAAAGATGGGGCTTGCAGCCTCTAATGGATCAGCATCTATAGTCTCCCTTTTGGAAGAGTGTGTTTATGGTTTAGATGTAATGTAAGGGTGGTGATGGAACGGGTGAAGGACTGAGTCACCAGAAGGAGAGAAGAGAGTTCCAGTGATGGTTTTCCTACCAGGTGACGCAGGAGCTGAAGCATCGAGTAATGGCAGTATAGTGTTCTCTGCGCGCGTGATTAGTCAACCAATCACTGTGGTCAAAAGCGATGTAAGTGATAGAAACGTTTGTAATGAATCTGTTTTAATTTGTCAATGATGAGTGGGATTCTTCTGTTCTGAGACGATCAACGGGTGGTATTTAACAAGAACATGCATTCCTAAATTCCCTTACAAATATTTGTATTGATACGTATATTATGTGTGTGAATAGGACTGGTGGTTTGTGTATTCAATGACACAATCATTTCTTTTCGCTTATCTTGGGATCCTCCAAAGTGGGGTAAGTCACCCTCCCACAGACGGTGATCAGTACCTAAATGTGTCTGCCTGAAGTAAGGGCCTCGCAGGTCCTCTCTGTCCTCAGGGGCCTATGTGATTGATTGAGTGACTTGACTGAGAGAAGTCGGAAGATAGTGGTGGGGGGGGGGGCAGCAGAGACATGTGAATATAATAGCACCCTTCCCCCTCCCTGTACTGACCCCCCCCCTTGTTTCAGAGCCCCGAGCCTGTCCCACAAACCAGTGTAAACCAGAAGTGACATGTGACACCCGCACCCAAGTGATGCATTGACTGACAAGCGGGACCAGAATAGGTGACACTGATTTCTTTTAAATTTGTCAGACTGGCTTAAGTATATAAAAGTCATGAAGTATTTATGAAATGCATTATGAATTCATCTAGTAGGCTTGTGCTTTTCCTCTGTCTTTTGTTGTTCTTGGCTTATGCCTTTTTAACAAAAACGAGCCTAGAGAGGGAGAACTATTGACATCCCCAGTTTTCCCTGACACTCAGTGCGTTTCCCCCAGTTAGCTCAATGTGTTTACCCCGGGATGAAATTTGTAAATGGAAACAAAGTTTCCCCCTATCGAATTGCATTTCCCTTTCTCTGGCTTAAGTGCTTCTAAATGAGAAGCGTGCAAAAGAAATACAAACCGCTTTTGGTCTTTGCGACCGACAATTGTTTAGTTTCTCGTCTGGTTCTGAAGCCTGCAGAGGAATCTTGCTGTGGCCTTGATCAGAATTACACTGGAGTGTAGAGTATGAATTAAGGATGTATTAATTTATCCCTGGCCTCTATCACCGCATCAACTCACACCCACAGTTAGACTTTTGATGCGTACTAATTTGTACTTTTTGTGTGTGTACGTCTATACACAACCTATTGGCATCCGATGGGAGGTAAAATTGGTCTCTGTGCTGCATTCAAAATGTGATTTAAGTCAGAAACCATGCTATTACTTTATTTTACACTCCTGTTTCCGCGGGTATTTACTTGGTACAAAGTTATTTTGTAATGTATACTTCCTGGTACAAATAATTCAACAACCAGTCCCGAATGGTACAAAGTGGTGTTTGTTTATTGAATTCCAAAGAAACCAAAGTGTGATTTATTAAGTGCAGTATCTAAGTTAATACTGGGTAAATAGTGGACTGTGAAATGAAGTATAGCCTTATGGGTAAATCACTTCATGCTCTCAGGATGGTTTCATATGTGTAAGTACATTGTAATACATGTGGAATAGATTAAGTCAGTATATCCATAGGGAATTACTGCATTCTCCACCTGCCAACCACTATCTAATGCAGCAGGTAACATACATGGGACAGGTATTGATATCGCTTAAACTGTGTATCTACTATGCATGTTAATGTGCCCTAAGACTAGCCCTGGTGAACTTAACAGCACATACTCTAGGGGTGAGTATCTGACGTTGTTGTCGGTTTCCAAGACCTTCGTCTGCCCTCAATTGGCTGTTTCTCATAGTTTGGACAACTGCTCTGAATTCCAACACACAACCTGTACTCTCCCATGGAGCCAGTAAGTGTCTTGGAAAGTTCACAAGGGAACATGTTGGATTGGCTCTGCTGGAAGGTGCCTACGCACCTCCTCTGCATTAGGCACGAGGAGGTGTGGTGTATATGGCCAATATACCACGGCTAAAGGCTGTTCTTAGGCGCAACACGGAGTGCCTGGATACAGGCCTTAGCCTTGTTATATTGACCATGTAACACAAACCCCTGAGGTGCCTTATTGCTATTATAAACTGGTTACCAACATAATTAGAGCAGTAAAAATACATGCTTTGTCATACCCGTGGTATACAGTCTGATATACCACGGCTGTCAGCCAATCGGCATTCAGGGCTTAAACCAGCCAGTTTATAAATAGATTTATAGCGTTAATGATGTGTCTAAGCCTCTATGCCTGATGCTCTGTTCTTATGGTAATGAGGGAGGCATTCAGTTCAGACAATGGTCACGTTACTCCGAAGAAAGGCGAGGGACAGGGGACGGTAGTCTTCTATGCATTTCCATAGACGAACGCAGTTGGACGGACACGCGCGCGCACACACATTTTGTCGACAACAATAGATTATGGGTCCAAATCTCTTCCTTTGTGTCTAGCTTTCAACACTTTTAGATAACACTCTGAGAATAGACATCAAACAAAGATGAATCATAAATCGAGGTCAAAAGAGAACCCTCTCCAAAGCGGAGAAAGGGTTAAAAGTGAAGGTCTTCTTTAAAAAAAAAAATAGAAAAAAAAGAAAGACATTTGCACGAAGAAAAAAAAAGAAAGTTATTCTCAGTGGAAGGTTCAGTGAACCATATGTAGGTAGCCACAGGCTAATGGGCCGATTGGTCCCTAGCTCACCAGGTATCCCGCACCGTACGCCTCCCCCAACCACCTCCCCATACATGCACTACCTCATCACCCCCCCCGCGTGCCGAAATCCCTCCTCCATTTCCCTCTAATCTCACCTTTTTCTCTGGCGCTGACCTGGGGAGGCCCCCTTTATTCCCCACTGCACGCCAGAAGCCAGCGTTGTGATCCGAGCGGGCCCCGCTCTGGTTCCTCTCGCCCGGCTGCCTCCCCGACGGCTCTCCTCTATTGATTTCTGCACCGCTGTCTGTGTGTTTGCACCGCCGATGCCCGGGCCCCGGCTTTTCTCTCCCCTCATACAGCCCGGGATTCATGCACTGGGAGAAGGAGAGAGAGAGAATGGGGAAAAATAAATAGAGAGCGAGAGAGAGGAAACCAGGCCTTTGATTTTTCATTAGGACTGCTTCCATATTTTAATATTGGGTTTAATCGGCCCTCATGCCTTAAAGAAATAACCATTTGAGACGATTCCCCCGGCCAGCAAAAAGTATATGGATATTCTTCAATCAAAGCCCCTGGAATTCGCTCTTTTGTTTAGAGTTCAGTTGCGATCCTTTCTCTCCTCTCTCGCTTGCCCACTTGCTTTGCGGTTACAGTCGTAAGGCTTATTGACGGTTCTCGGCTCTACTTAACAATAGAAACGACTTTGACAGGGAAGTCTAGCGCCCGTATTACAGTCGTGGGAGAAGGAACCATCCCCATCATAACAATGTACTGTTAAAGAAAGGCTATCCCCTGAGATCACATTTGCACAGCACAATATGTAATGATCTATAACATGATGTAATACTATGTTCTATCAATATTGTATCATTTTGCTGGGTTAAGTACAGATCATTTATTTAATCAATACATTTCAACGTTAAAAGTGTGATTTCTTTTATTTAATTTTTTACCCATTTTTTCTTTACATGTCGATTGTATTAGTATTTATGGACACACTATTATTTCTTGCTGAGATGACATGAAGGCCCTTTGAAATAGATTGAGTGTACGTTGTCATATGGGACAATTCCTCCACCGCCAGCCCAGTTTAAATGTGTTATACTTCCACTATTGTCTTCTTTTCCTTGATAATTTGAGATGGTGTCTTTTTTCTATTGGAGCTCATTTGAGACTCCTTTAGTCTTTTATAGCTGTGAAACATAATGCCTTGTCTGTGTTCAAGCCACAAAAGCACCAACCTGTGCGTTAATGAGAGGCTCCATGCTGGTTTCTAAGGCTTGGCTTCCCCACTACTGTTGGAGTCATATTAGGAGGAGAACACACACACACACACACACACACACACACACACACACACACACACACACACACACACACAGGCCAGTGAACACACACACACACACACACACACACACACAGGCCAGTGAACACACACACACAAACACGCGCCCTTGCCCGTACAGACAAAGGAGATTTTTCATACACACACACACACACACACACAGGGCCCTTTATTCCACATAAACACTCACAAGTACACACAGTCTCTGATGATAGACAAGAGTAGTGGATTTGATGACACTAAAGAGCAGAAACAAAACGAAGGCCCAGAAAACCACTCCATCACAATTGTCGCCGCTTTCCTTTATCTGATGATGTATCTAACACGCAAAAAAGAAGCACTTAGTTAATTGAACAACCTCTGCCAATTTGTTTGTCTTAAAAGAGAGGAGGAGATATGAAAACAACAGTTGTGTGTTTGTGTGTGAGAGCTGCTCTTTGTGCCAGTGAAGTGTGTTAACCCCCTGCCAGGATGAGATGCGTTACCGAAGCCGCTGTTGTGATACTTCTGCCTGCTTAAAGGGCTCGGCTTCCTTTTAACGCCACACCGCCCTCCACCACCTCTGCCCCCACTGCTGGGGGAACTACAAAAGAACCACTGTCACCGGTCCACAACATCACCTGGGAGCATATCATAGGGACACAGTGATAGGAACTCGGAAGTGATTGTTTTTGTGCACTTGTGTAGTGTTTGTCCATTTTGTAGCCATGATTTATTCATGTTTTAATAGGATATTAATGACAGTACTGTACTAATAATTTAGCGTTATTATATATATTTTTGAGTAAATATACTTTTAAGACTGTGTATAATGTTTTATTCCAAGCCACTTCCTCTTCAACAGGATGTGGAGCTGATTAGTAGCAAATTAAAGGTTAAATGCCAATTTGAAGCTGAGACGTCGAGTCGTGACAAAAGTGCCATTAAGTAAAAAAATATATTTAAAAAATGGCCAGCCGCTCTCCTACTGGTGAGAAAGATGTAATGAAGCACGCTTTTGTAAATTAAATATCGTTAATTACTCTTCACGCCATGCCACCAGCCGTGTGCTCGGGGTGACAATAAAGAGGGGGAAAAGTGGAGGGAAAAGCGTCTGCAGAGTAACTTCAGGGCCCCTCATTAGACTCTTCCTCTGGGTATTTTTACGCCTTTTATATCCCATCTAATGAACTGTTTACATTTTTCAGCTTTCCAGGCACCACAATTATTTGCACGTCCCTGTGTCGCTTGTGGCAACAGGCATAGAGAGGGGAGGGCATTTGGGAGCCCCCCCCCCCCAAAAAAACGTGTTTACAATAAAGATCAGTTTATTTGCTTTAAATTATTCTGATTTAGTTTTAAAAGGAGAACTTTTGAAGGCATTTTTAAAAGTGACTAATGTCCATCGGGTCTATAAAGGAAGGGTGTTTAAATGATTGTCTACTGCCTGTTTATGTAAGTTGTTGTTTGTGATTTTTGTTTATTTAGAATGATTATTTTTCCCTTTTTACTTAAAAGTAATGACGTATTAGTAAATATCTAGACATTCATGCATGTACCTAAAGAGAACACGTTAATATTTTTTTCAGAATTGCATGAATATAATTTCCAGCTTATGTGGTGTTCTTGATTAGCATATCTTACAGTAATAGGAGTTATTATGCATATATAATTACGTTTTGATGGGTTGAAGAAACTCTCTTCTTCTCACGTCGACGTCAAGAGGTGAGACACGTGCGTTTCTGACAGAACACCAGTACATCCGTCTCACATTTGACGAGCCGCGTAGAGTTTTAAAGGCAGACGGAACACTTTGCATAAAGTTAAGATGGATCTTTGTACTTTAAAAAAAAAAAAAAATTGCTTCCGGCAACAGAAGCAAATTCTCACCCAAGATTAGAAAAAGTGACAAAAGAAAAACCGTTCAAAAGGATTCAAAAAAGATCTCATCTCTTCTTTTCTCTGTGGCAATAAGGTATCTTATGGAAGTGCTCCTCCTCGCCTGTTTTCATGTTGTTTTAGACATTTTAATCTTCAACACGCATAAACTAGAATGAGAGATGTTCAATCAGCATATTGTCTTTCTCAACTTATTTTTAATTTTTATTTCAATACATATATTTAGACCATTTGAGATTTTTTGGGAACAACCCTAGTTATTACAGATTCTGATCTACCCTGATCAAATATAAAGATCTTCTTCATTACATTATTCTCACTAGTGGAACATAAGCCACATATATAACACAATATTATCAAATGAAGACTATATCCATTTGAGCTGCAACTATATCCATTTCTTTTTATTTTTTATTTTATTTAGCAAAACACCCCAACCGGTAATCAAAGTCTATCAATGGGTGAGGCAGTCAATATTGCACAGCTGCTCTTGTTTTACATCAAATGAACAGGGAATAATCACTCTAAGGGTTATGGTTTGTTTTCCAGAGGGGGAATTCAAAACCACAAGTAAATGGGTAGGGAGCAGCAACAATCTCTGGTTCAGTAGCATTCGGAGTTCTTTTTATTTTCATGTTTCATTTGCGTTGCGTTCACCACGGAAGCTGTTGATACTCTTGGCGGCAACAAACAGCTATTTAGAAATGCCCCCAAAACTGTGCGGGTTTGAAGAAGACATCAGTCTCTGCGTACTAAAATCAAGCCTTCTCCCAGGCATCTAGTCTCAATTACTAGCAACCCGTCATTCCCCTAAGTTACACTGCGGCTCTTTAAGATGACGCTCCTCTAAAATGACACATGTGGGTGTTATCCCGGCAGAACACGACTCTACGCTGTGTACCGGTTGATGTTTTATTGTCTTTGTACTCACACTAACAACTGAAAAACCCACACCTTAACTTTGTCTCAACCTGTAACCTGACAATTCTTAAGAAAGGGTTAATTATACTACCGGTTAAAAGTAGATGTAATCCTATCCAAAATCTCTTAATGATGTGTCTGATTTAGTTTGATCAATAATAGATTGTTCACGACACACAAAGTATACAATACATACGAAAGTGTTTTAACACAATGTAAATGATGAACTTTGTATCATTCTGATTGTTTAGGCATTCCATTGTGTTTGTGCGTATGCTATGCCGGTGCTGTGTTTTTGATTTGGTCACAGTAATATCCGCTCTTCCCCGCAGTCATTCCTTTGGCGGTTTGCGCAGGTCCCCGTGGCTCAGTTGATGCCTTTAGAGACTGTGTTTGTTTGGCTGCTTCTCTTTATCAAATGTATTTATTTATTTTTATTATTAATTCGCTTGTCACCCTGGTCAATCAGATTCCCAGACAACTCGGTAATTACTCCTCAGGCTGTGGCCCTCACTGTCACAATAGCAAGACAAATCACTTTCCTGATGGTCTGTTGGTGGCTGTCCGCTCACTGGCCAAGTTTACTAGGGAGGAAAAAAAACAACGGTGTCAAATATAATTATTTATTTTTCGGTACTTTATTTTTATTTAACCTTTTATTTAACAAGGCAAATAAATTATTTCAATGAATGGTAAGATATATATTTCTTTGATAAAACATACTGTAGCACTGTTGAACATATACATTAGAACTTCATTGAACTTCTAAATACAAATTCTAAAAAGGAAATGGACGAAATAAATGGGAAAATTCTTGTACATGTGGTGAACGCAGGAGTCCCCAAAGATCTTATATGTACCAATATGTTATTTTCAGCTCAATATTTCCTAGTGTATTTGATTTTGCTCTCCTCCCACGGCCCACATAGAACTCCTGTCAGGGCGTTCTGAGAAGGAGGCTTAGTGAACAGTCTCTCTTTCCACTGGTGTGCATTTTAGTTTGGAGGGCATTTGAAGAGGGTGCGTTTTTCTTTTAGTGTCTGTAAACAAGTGCTACACAGCGCCTGGTCCTTCAGCGTCGGAGGTGGCACACACTGAAGAGTGCGTGTGGAAATGTGCGTGTCGGGAATGTTTGTCATTTTTGGACATGGCGTTTCTCCCCCACCCCTTCTGAAGGGGAGAGCAAGAGAGAGCTCAAATCTGATGGAACGCCGATGGGTGATGAATTATTCCCTGTCTAAGACCCAGCATCTGCCTTATCACAGAGCCTGCCACTGCACTGTGCTGACAGCAGTGGCAGCCCCCAGAAATATTTAGCGCTGACAAGTGATACTTTCCTTATACATCTCCCGGCCCCTGCCCCAGTGCCGTAGTTGGTTTTATTCTTCAGATTGTGTTGATTTAAGTGTGGAAAGGGGGGCATCTCTACAATTTCAGTGGTACAAGATCACCACACACACACACACACACACACACACACACTGCAGGTGCATGTGCTTTTTTGACATTCTGGTCCATTAGGGGGCTCTCGTGCTTAAGAAATAGCTGTTATGTTTTTCCAAGACAACTCCACTAAGGCTTATTTTTTCTCCTCTGTTTTCTCTTCCTCTCTTCTGTCTTCCTCCTCCCCTTGCAGAAAAGGTCACGTATCGCCTACAGTGATGAGGTGCGGAACGAGCTCCTGGGGGAAGACGCTGGCTCCTCTGAGAGTCAGGTAAGGTGCTAATCAGGCCCCGCCAGTCCCTAGTATGGGTGGCTGGTCCCCGGGTGAGGAAGGGTCAGTGCCTCACGGGGCCTCTCCCATGGCCACCAGGGCCACTGCTGCATTGGCAACAAGTCATGTGGAAGGAACACTGTTTAATGCAAAGCTGCCCAGGGTCTGAATGGGCTCTAGGCCTGGGCCCAGCGTCTGAATGGGCTCTAGGCCTGGGCCCAGCGTCTGGGCAGCGCCAGATTGCGCCCCCCCACACACACACACACAGCTGTTCTCCAGCCGTCTGTGTACTTATCCTCTAAAAAGATCCTCCGCACACACACACTCACCTTTAAACAAAATTGTGGTAACCATACAACATGGACAATCAGAATAAATAGGATTCCCAGGTTCAGTGTTTGTTTATAAGCATTAGTGTCAAAAAGTCACTGAAATGTTTGCTATTTTACTGGCTACTTGTCGCTATACAACCTTTGTTCAGTAATATTGAAAATATAATTTGATGTTTGATGAAAGGTCGTAATTCTATAGTTGAAAATATAATTAAATTAATGAAAAGATGTATGTTGAATTTTGTAATGAACATTGAAATGTTATTGATGTTTTATCACAACTATGATTAAGTTTGGTATATAAACAACAGATAAAAAGCTAATTATCCACATTCTTCCATTGTCCCAAAATGCTAAGACAATGCAGTGAACATGGGAAATGAACAATCCCTTCAAAAACTGTATTGATTCATTTATATTGAATACGAGAAAGGAGAAAACAAGCATCTGAACTAGTGATCTTAATTGCCCAAAATATGCCACATGTTCTTTAAACTTGTGTTGTTTGGAATTCTGTCTGAGGTGCTGCATCAAAAAGGCAGGCCATCAACAGCTACGCAAACCGTCTTTTTAACGTGCGGCCTAACGCGCGCCCTAACGCTTACCTGCACAGCTGCAACTCACAACACTGACCAGCGTATTCTGGACTAATTCTATATTATCTAGTCAACGTTGCAATAGTTGCTGTGTGTCTCAGTCATATACATAAACAGAGGGAGAAATACATACACTTGCACATTTAGTCCCTCGGTACTTTGTAAGTACAGTTAGATAATCTGAGCAGAGCTAAATAAAGTACAGGTTTTTATTGCTTCCTTATTACCATTTTAGTGATGACCCGTGAACTGCACATCTTACAAACATACCGTATGTATCGCCATCCGATATTATACATTCATATGCATATTCCCTGCAAATTAGTGAGATGTGTAAAGTGACTCTGACATTTTATACAGAAGTTGGAAGTGGATTTGCTGCCAGGACTGTCACATTCAAGACAGTGATGGTTCCTATCAAAATCTTTTCAAAGGCAAAAGGGAAAAAAATACGACCCACATTTCAAATATATATATTTCCCTTTCATTAAATACAATTGATGATGAACCCCATTATTTAAATAATTATTCATAGACCTAAGAATATTTATCATAGGAAAATAATTTGTTTAAAGAATGGAAACACGCAGACCAATGAGTTAATCTAGAAGTACAATTTAAGATGCATGCATTTTAAGATGTTTTCAGTCTTATGCTGCTCTGTTTAACAATTATATTATTATTTTAAATATAGATTTTTAGGGTAATTGAATTTGTCCAGCATTCAAGCGCTTGAAAAATTCAGATTTTTTGTAGAGGATGACATGTCTACAGAATGTTTGTTGTAGTTTTAATTCTAATACACTTGTCTGTTTTCTCATTCACCTTCCATTTTTGTCAAGTGATTCAATATTCCCAACACAAGGATGACTGGAAAGCAAGGGGAGACAAATTGTCCTTGAACCAGAGATAAAACTCCACATCTAGTTACACATTATACATGTATATAAGCAAAGGAAAATTGAATAGAAAGTACAAGTTATTCCAAAATAAATGGCAGGTTGGTGTTTTATTATCATTAATCTTGACCTGGAGGCAGCTCTGCAGAGTGGTCACTAGCTAGCACAGCCACAAAGTCATAATATCTTTATTTTAAATCTAACCATTAACCCTAACATTTTTACGTGTCATATTTATTTTGATCTTGACAAACTCCTCTGTCCCGGCCAATGACAAGCATCCCCATAACATGATGCTGCCGCCACACTACTTGAAAATAGAGGTTTCGCTCTGTGTTGTTTTGTATTGCATTTGACCCAATCCTGTAGTTTTTAATTTAGGCCAAAAAGTATATTTATTTGCTGTATTATAGGGTTTTATTTCTCTGCGGGACAATTACACAAATGTTTATGCAAAAGATACACCAGAATGGCTTTCTAAGAGGTGCTGGGTGTTCCTGAGTGGTATAGTCTCAGACCTGACTAAAATCTGCTTAAGAAAAATCAGAGACAAGGTTTAAATATTGCTGTCCGTCAATGATCCTCAACCAAAATGTACTGAGCCTGAGCAATTTAGAAAAATACAATGGGATATACTGTATGTTGTGCAAATAATCTTAATGAAAAGGTTACAAAAGTGATGACTGCCAAAGGTGCTTCCACCAAGTATTAATTCAGGGGGGTGATATTTCAGTTTTTTTAATGTTTTGTTAGTTATAGAACATTTTCCGAATTTTCTTTC
Organism: Salvelinus namaycush; assembly: GCF_016432855.1. Taxonomy (NCBI): domain Eukaryota; kingdom Metazoa; phylum Chordata; class Actinopteri; order Salmoniformes; family Salmonidae; genus Salvelinus; species Salvelinus namaycush. Next base: position 14,363,182 of record NC_052310.1, read on the forward strand.
ATTTTGGAAATGTGGAGTAGGTTGTGTAGATTTAAATTTTAAGGCAGCAAAATGTGAAAAAAGTTGAAGGCTGTGTAAACTTTCTATAGGCGCTGTATATATATGCCTTCAGTAGTTGCTTCAGAACCTTAAATGCTCGAAGCATAACATTTGTACTTTTATAAGTTTAGTCTATCAGAATTTTAATGTTTGTACATTGTAAAACAAAATAATTTCTCACACTCACACACCCACATAGTTTTTAAAAATGAAAATATTTATCTCATTTCTGTTTTAAAAACTTCTGGAGATAACACACGACTTGGTCTTGCTGTGAGTGGAGTGCTCGGAACTTCAGTTAATTTTTTTATTGAACGAGGCGGGAGCGAAAGAGAGGATGGGGAAAAGATGGGGGAGCTGGGGCAAGTCGGTCAATTTAATTCCTGACGATCTGAAAGAGGTCAGGATCATTTCATATAGCCCTGGCTGAGCAGATCATTACCAGTCGCAAATCTGTTCGTTACATGGCCAGGTTTTCTAGCTAAGTACATAGGGAGCTGTCATAAGTTCTAAAAATGACGTGTCGGCCCTGCGATAATGGCTAAAGGACGATTTAATAGAGTTCGGCATTTATTTGTTATCTGTACGCGGGCAGAGACCAAAATGGCGTTATCACTCTTCTTTTTTTAATAACGTGGTAGTCTACCGTTGCACATTCCCCCCCATTTCTTTCTCACTCGGCATGCAATTCACACACTCAGAGACACACACACACGGTCTACCGCACACATAGTAGCTAGCGCACACACATTTTTCGCACATGAACACTCTACGGAATAGTTTCGATTTCAGTCACAGCAGAAGGCTTGGCCACAAGAGATTGTGCTGGTTTGAGCCGGCATGGACCAGATTTTACAGGCTACAAAGGAAGCAGATTACCACTTGTATCGAATTCCGTATTGAATGAAAAAAAATCTTTGTTTGAAAAATCTGCTGATTATCGTAACAGAAAAATTGCAGCAGTGCAATTTTGAATACTGTCTGGCATTAAAAAGAAATGAGGAAAGGCATTCACGGAGGCGTAATTATAACATTTACAATATTCTGTGTTTACCACTTTCTCTGGAGCAAAGCTAGCGTTGTGGGTTACGTTTTAAAAGAATGGATGCCAAAGAAAAATACATCTATATGGAGAAAAAGAAGGGAACGCCAAGCACAAAGCCTCTCATATAGTTTCAGCAAATCCTCCACGAGGACTTCCAATCGGCCAAGCAGCACAAATAAGATAGAACAACTTTTGTTTGGTCCTCATTGAATTGGACGGTAGGGCTGCGGCGTGTGATCGGCGGCTCTGGCTGGCCTGTTCAAACCCTAAATAGCCACATGTGTAGTTTTAAACTTTGGCCCCCTCAATAAGGCATTCAACGCAGGCGGTTGTGACCTTCGAAATAATGGACAGTTTCCAGGCTGCAAAGTGGCCCTTTTTTCTCACCGAAAGAAAGAGGGAAGAAAATCCTATTTCTTTGCAGTGCTAAAAAAAATACAAAAAAAATACATTTGTTAGCCTGTCTGTTGCTGCCGAGTTCCCCAAGGCCAGAGCTCCCTAAAATACAACTCTCAGCACACACAAATAAAGCTTTTTTACTTTTAGGTATATTTTATTTAACTCCTTTTATTTGATTCTGCCACTCGAGGGATTCTATATCGCTTGATAGTGGTGCAGTTCTACATTATTTCTCAGACCTTTTTTGAAATGTTCTTCAGATTTGCACTTCCATGGTATTTAACTTTTTTAAACTCAGAATTACGATATTTTATGATTTTATACAAATGACATATTTGTAATTGGAAATCGTTTTATAATTCAATCGGGGAAAGCTTACTAAAAGTATATACGTTTCTAAACATCAATCAGACATGTTAACATTTTTACCACCCTAATTCAAAGCATAATATTTATTTTGTATATTTAAATAAATTCACTATTTTTAAGGTTACTTGTCTACAAATAACCATATTATAGAATATATATATTTTTACTGAACAGTGACAGTAATATTGATGGTGCCACTCCAGATATGGCTGTTTTATTTTCTCACTCTCTCAAATGCTAATTTTCATCCGTCAGAGTATAACGTTACATTAACGTTACACAGACGTAATTGTGTTTACATTTCTCAATGTTTGTCGACTGGGTAGCTGCTTCCTTGTTAACTCTTCGGTGTGAGTGCCTTTCAGAGGAGCCTAGCCTGTTATTCCTGACGACTGTGGCCACGACAACCAATAGTTTAACATCAATCCTACCACCAAGGCTTTTTCTTTCTTCTCAACAGTCAAGTTCATCATTTCTGATCCAAGTCCTCCTACCTCTTTTGTGATATCATAGCAAATTATTTCAAACTAGCAAAATTCAAAATGACCACCACATACAAAGTGAGATGAGAGGGAAGTCATGTATCCCTGAGCCTCCCTTCAGATCTGCTAACATTTAATCTCGCCCAAGAAATGGAGATAGAAAAAATCACCTGCAACGGCTAACAAATGAAGAAACTTGTCCTTCCCCTCCTCTACTAAATCATGTTCCCATGACAAGCCCCCTCTCCATGACATTCCCCGACATGAAGAGCAGGTTATGGAAAGCGTCCTTTTTAGTTGTGATAAAAACTCAAATTGAATTGTTGCTGTCCTCCAATGTCTCTCTCTCTCTCTCTTACATATAGAAAGTAACAACAGTAGGTTATGGGAATATCTTCTATTTACCTATTTCTATTTGACATTCTCTTTCATCAAAAATGAATAACTAATGCTAAGATTCATTTTTCATGACTCCCGGTAACGGTTGTCCTGATAATAAGCTCCACCGTTATGTATGCATGTATGTATGTACAGTCTATGTATAACACAGGAGCCCTCACACGGGTATCCATACATAATCCACACAGCAGGCGTCTTATTGAGGTACATGAAATATTAACAATATGTCACCATTGATGGACACATTGCCAACAATGGAATGGTTCTACATTTCTACAATGTAGAATTAAAAAAGGCATATCTCAATATTTTTTTTGATATTTCCCTGGGATCCTGCATAGGGATATATATATTATTCCCTCATTTAAACTTCTATGCACACTGTACTCAAACTGTATTTTCCTCCTGTACAGAGTGGGATCTAGAATGTTTTTGCCATAAGTCTTGTGATGCGACTTCCTCGACGATGCTAGTTTAGACACTGCGAGTCGAGCAATCCTTTCTCTCTCGTTGTCTCATGTGACAGCGAGAGAACTTGATCTTTGCTTGTTCCAAAAAAGTCTGCGCGAGTCTCGTGTTTAGCGGCGTTTAATGTGGTTGTCTGTGATTTCTAAACGCTAAACATGCAAACGGATAAATCGTCAAGGTTAATTCTTTACCCAGCCGCATGATCTGCTTCCTGCCATGTCTTTCCTTTTTATCTTTCCCTCCCTCCCTCTTTCTCTCTCTCTCTCTCTGCTTTCACGTGGCAGTTGATCAAGTTACGTGAAGAGGTAAGTTCCTCTATGGCTATCCTGTTTTTTTGATTCCTTTCCATCTGAATATCTTTATGCCCTCATCTCTGCAGCCTAAAGGCCAAGGCTGTTTCTGAGGTTCTTATGAGCCTCTATGGGGATAAATTCAATGAAATATATTTTCTGTACACATCTGAAAAGGTATTATTTCTGATAGTACACTCTTTACAAAACACATGTGGATAAAAAGGCAGGGATAAAGGACAGTGCTGAAGGGTTAAATCCCAGAAGGCCCGCCCACTATTTCACCAGATAACTATCAACGTCTTTATGCTCAGCAATCATGGCTGCTCAATATCACGCGGAATTAGTGAATTCTGCATTTTTCCCTTAAATAGCACTTCCTGTAAGCCTTGTGTAGCCATGATGTAGTAGTAATGCTATAGTTGTTGTAGTTTTGTATTTGTTATTGTAAAAAAAGAGGGTGGAGTGATCGGTTATCAGTATAATTATGATATTAGGTACGCACCTTTTTTATATAGGGAATATTTCAATGTAATCGATGAATACATTCTGGATTGGTTCTTTTTTAAATGTGTATCACTTCATCAAAGGAAAGCGACGTTCATATACTGTAGCTATACGACACTTTGAAATGTCTTTGAAGGCTGAAAATAATCTTGTCAGGTTTCTATTCTCCAGCTTTTGTGTTTCTATTGGCTTGTACAGTACATGTCTTTGTTGCGTTTGTGATATGGCTGTCGTCATAGGGGGATCTAGGGGGATCGTCAATGTCGTCATAGGGGGATCTCCTATCTGCTATCCTCGCACAGCAATCTAGCACCATCAGCCCGCCACTATCTTGATGCGACCCCCCCCCCCCCCCCCCACCACCGTTACATCGCCGCCATGCTACACCTTTCCCCATAGAATACTGTTGAATAGGCACAATGCTTGGTTTTTATATTACGAGACCGACAGTAGAGGGGCTTGGATTGTCTCTTCTTCTGGTCTGAACACATGTAAACACGGTCTGGGAGGGAGCATGGCTGGTGGCCATGGGCTGGCTGAGAGCTGGTGTAAAAACCACGTGCTGAGATGTCATGTCACCTGATTTGGAGTTGTGGCCTGGATTCAAACAGCAAACGGCGGTGGTTTCTTCTGCTCTTCGTTTATTAGCCATTTTGCTCTGCGTGAACCTGCTGGAGTAAAATGATCATAACTCATTCTGTTAACTGACCAGGTTCCCCTCCTTCAATCGCCGTTCAGAACGAGTAACAGGACACGACTGTCAACAGGAATATCTGTTGATATATCCATTGTAACCACTACGTTATTTCGAGGCAACCACAAATATACATTTAAAGATGAATCGGCCATGCTTGAGCAAATCTGTTTGGAGCATCTCTTTAGGCAACACAAGACTTACTTTTCATCTGTGTGTGTGGATTTGTGTTTTGTAAGGTCGTCTGTGAATGTGTATATGCCGGGTTCTTAGCGCCAGCGAATGTTTTTGTTGTGTTTCCTGGAGCTGAGCGATACTCTTCCTATCGAAGCCACCCGCCATTCATAATTTAGAACTGTGTTCTCTCCAGACTTCTTATTGTCCTCTTTCCTCCACCTTGCCACACTGCATGCCTCAGGTCAGGTGAAACCTCTCGTTGCCTCGCCTGTCTTCCCCTGTGGAAGGCACCACGATTCAATTGGGTTTGATTCCCGCCCTCTTCACCATATCAACATGTTTTATCTACTCCCTTTTCTTCCCATTCTTCCTGCATTTTGAATCAAAGGCTGGCACAGCTTATTCACACTTAAGCCCCCCCTTTTTTTTTTTTTTTTTAACTATACTTTTTTCCTCAGTTGGAAAACATGTTTAAATATTTAGCACCCATATTCACAGCTGTTTGACACTTATAATTCCTCATCTTACAAGTCCCAAACAAAACCGCGGAGGAGATCACACAGTCCGTCTGAATCACAGCTGTCATCATTATTCACTTTGACTCCCCACCCTTATTGAAGTAATAAGGAATCATCGGAACTTTTGAAAATGGGGATGGTTACCGTCGTTGTTTGATATTGAAAAAAGGGAGCAGAAAAAGGGGAAGGAAGAGTATTTTTGCGCTGCAGATGCATTGTTCTGCTGCTGCCAAAGAACCCCCCCCCCCACAAAAACATCTCATTTGTATAGTTCCTAAGAAGGTCTTTGTTGCAAATTTAGGTGTCAGATAAAAAGGCATACATGGATACGTGGAAATGGGGAAGGAGCGCACCAATGCACTCGCGGACGCACAGTATTGTCTTTAAATTGTTTTGTGTTTAGCTGTATGCGAAGAAGATTCATTTAGATAACAGGCCATTATCATTTTCTCTAGGAGGTGTATGGCAGGTATTATTATTATAGGTCTGTGTTTGTGTGTTTATTCTTATGGTATTTTGGTGACTCGGCTCCTCTGTCATAGCCACAGGGGTCAAGGCTTGATATATGCCATTTAGCAGATGCTTTTATACAAAGCCACTTCTAGTCGTGTGTGAGTGTGTGTGTGTGTAAGCTCCGTGCTCTACACAGTCACACAGTTGTAGCTCACCAGGAGTGGCTAGCAACTTCCTCTTGTTTAAATGGTTAGCAGGGAAGATGCTCAAACTGACTGGGTGGCTTAGGGAAATGCACCATTTGCGTTTCTAAAGGGTGTAGGTCTGCACTGTTTCCATCCTCTTGTCCCATTGCATCAGTAGAGAGATGGTTATACAGGTAAAGTGGTGTTGTTTTGGGCTGTTGTAGATTGTAGGTATTGGATTATGGATATGGTACCGGTTTAGAACTCGTACCTACAGTTGGTGTTGGTACTGGTTCGGTGTACAAGGACCACCCTGGTGTGTTAAGATCTGACAGACTGACTGACAGGCTGGAGGGAGGGAGGGAGACAGGCAGGCTGGAGGGAGGGAGGGAGACAGACAGGCTGGAGGGAGGGAGGGAGACTGACAGGCTGGAGGGAGGGAGGGAGACTGACAGAAGGGAGGGAGGGAGGGAGACAGACTGACAGAAGGGAGGGAGGGAGGGAGACAGACTGACAGAAGGGAGGGAGGGAGGGAGACAGACTGACAGAAGGGAGGGAGGGAGGGAGACAGACTGACAGAAGGGAGGGAGGGAGGGAGACAGACTGACAGAAGGGAGGGAGGGAGGGAGACAGACTGACAGAAGGGAGGGAGGGAGGGAGACAGACTGACAGAAGGGAGGGAGGGAGGGAGACAGACTGACAGAAGGGAGGGAGGGAGGGAGACAGACTGACAGAAGGGAGGGAGGGAGGGAGACAGACTGACAGAAGGGAGGGAGGGAGGGAGACAGACTGACAGAAGGGAGGGAGGGAGGGAGACAGACTGACAGAAGGGAGGGAGGGAGGGAGACAGACTGACAGAAGGGAGGGAGGGAGGGAGACAGACTGACAGAAGGGAGGGAGGGAGGGAGACAGACTGACAGAAGGGAGGGAGGGAGGGAGACAGACTGACAGAAGGGAGGGAGGGAGGGAGACAGACTGACAGAAGGGAGGGAGGGAGGGAGACAGACTGACAGAAGGGAGGGAGGGAGGGAGACAGACTGACAGAAGGGAGGGAGGGAGGGAGACAGACTGACAGAAGGGAGGGAGGGAGGGAGACAGACTGACAGAAGGGAGGGAGGGAGGGAGACAGACTGACAGAAGGGAGGGAGGGAGGGAGACAGACTGACAGGAGGGAGGGAGGGAGGGAGACAGACTGACAGGAGGGAGGGAGGGAGACAGACAGACTGACAGGAGGGAGGGAGGGAGACAGACAGACTGACAGGAGGGAGGGAGGGAGACAGACAGACTGACAGGAGGGAGGGAGGGAGACAGACAGACTGACAGGAGGGAGGGAGGGAGACAGACAGACTGACAGGAGGGAGGGAGGGAGACAGACAGACTGACAGGAGGGAGGGAGGGAGACAGACAGACTGACAGGAGGGAGGGAGGGAGACAGACAGACAGACTGACAGACAGAGAGTGGAGGGAGACAGACAGACAGACTGACAGACAGAGAGTGGAGGGAGACAGACAGACAGACTGACAGACAGAGAGTGGAGGGAGACAGACAGACAGACTGACAGACAGAGAGTGGAGGGAGACAGACAGACTGACAGACAGAGAGTGGAGGGAGACAGACAGACTGACAGACAGAGAGTGGAGGGAGACAGACAGACTGACAGACAGAGAGTGGAGGGAGACAGACAGACTGACAGACAGAGAGTGGAGGGAGACAGACAGACTGACAGACAGAGAGTGGAGGGAGACAGACAGACTGACAGACAGAGAGTGGAGGGAGACAGACAGACTGACAGACAGAGAGTGGAGGGAGACAGACAGACTGACAGACAGAGAGTGGAGGGAGACAGACAGACTGACAGACAGAGAGTGGAGGGAGACAGACAGACAGACAGAGAGTGGAGGGAGACAGACAGACAGACAGAGAGTGGAGACAGACAGACAGACAGACAGAGAGTGGAGACAGACAGACAGACAGACAGACAGACGAGGGAGACAGACGAGGGAGACAGACAGACGAGGGAGACAGACAGACAGACAGACAGACAGAGGAGGGAGACAGACAGACAGACAGACAGACAGAGGAGGGAGACAGACACAGACAGACAGAGGAGGGAGACAGACAGACAGACAGAGAGTGGAGGGAGACAGACAGACAGACAGAGAGTGGAGGGAGACAGACAGACAGACAGAGAGTGGAGGGAGACAGACAGACAGACAGAGAGTGGAGGGAGACAGACAGACAGACAGAGAGTGGAGACAGACAGACAGTGGAGACAGACAGACAGACAGACAGACGAGGGAGACAGACGAGGGAGACAGACAGACAGACAGAGGAGGGAGACAGACAGACAGACAGACAGACAGAGGAGGGAGACAGACAGACAGACAGACAGAGGAGGGAGACAGACAGACAGACAGACAGAGGAGGGAGACAGACAGAGGAGGGAGACAGACAGACAGACAGACAGAGGAGGGAGACAGACAGACAGACAGAGAGTGGAGGGAGACAGACAGACAGACAGAGAGTGGAGGGAGACAGACAGACAGACAGAGAGTGGAGGGAGACAGACAGAGAGTGGAGGGAGACAGACAGACAGACAGACAGTGGAGGGAGACAGACAGACAGACAGACAGTGGAGGGAGACAGACAGACAGACAGTGGAGGGAGACAGACAGACAGACAGTGGAGGGAGACAGACAGACAGACAGAGGGAGACAGACAGACAGACAGACAGAGAGTGGAGGGAGACAGACAGACAGACAGACAGTGGAGGGAGACAGACAGTGGAGGGAGACAGACAGTGGAGGGAGACAGACAGTGGAGGGAGACAGACAGTGGAGGGAGACAGACAGTGGAGGGAGACAGACAGTGGAGGGAGACAGACAGTGGAGGGAGACAGACAGTGGAGGGAGACAGACAGAGAGTGGAGGGAGACAGACAGAGAGTGGAGGGAGACAGACAGACAGTGGAGGGAGACAGACAGACAGACAGAGAGTGGAGGGAGACAGACAGACAGACAGTGGAGGGAGACAGACGGACAGACAGTGGAGGGAGACAGACGGACAGACAGTGGAGGGAGACAGACGGACAGACGGACAGACGGACGGACGGACGAGGGAGACAGACGGACGGACGGACGAGGGAGACAGACGGACGGACGGACGAGGGAGACAGACGGACATACAGAGGAGGGAGACAGACGGACAGACAGAGGAGGGAGACAGACGGACAGACAGAGGAGGGAGACAGACGGACAGACAGAGGAGGGAGACAGACGGACAGACAGAGGAGGGAGACAGACAGACAGACAGAGGAGGGAGACAGACAGACAGACAGAGAGTGGAGGGAGACAGACAGACAGACAGAGAGTGGAGGGAGACAGACAGACAGACAGAGAGTGGAGGGAGACAGACAGACAGACAGAGAGTGGAGGGAGACAGACAGACAGACAGAGAGTGGAGGGAGACAGACAGACAGACAGAGAGTGGAGACAGACAGACAGTGGAGACAGACAGACAGACAGACAGACGAGGGAGACAGACGAGGGAGACAGACAGACAGACAGAGGAGGGAGACAGACAGACAGACAGACAGACAGAGGAGGGAGACAGACAGACAGACAGACAGAGGAGGGAGACAGACAGACAGACAGACAGAGGAGGGGAGACAGACAGAGGAGGGAGACAGACAGACAGACAGACAGAGGAGGGAGACAGACAGACAGACAGAGAGTGGAGGGAGACAGACAGACAGACAGAGAGTGGAGGGAGACAGACAGACAGACAGAGAGTGGAGGGAGACAGACAGAGAGTGGAGGGAGACAGACAGACAGACAGACAGTGGAGGGAGACAGACAGACAGACAGACAGTGGAGGGAGACAGACAGACAGACAGTGGAGGGAGACAGACAGACAGACAGTGGAGGGAGACAGACAGACAGACAGAGGGAGACAGACAGACAGACAGACAGAGAGTGGAGGGAGACAGACAGACAGACAGACAGTGGAGGGAGACAGACAGTGGAGGGAGACAGACAGTGGAGGGAGACAGACAGTGGAGGGAGACAGACAGTGGAGGGAGACAGACAGTGGAGGGAGACAGACAGTGGAGGGAGACAGACAGTGGAGGGAGACAGACAGTGGAGGGAGACAGACAGTGGAGGGAGACAGACAGTGGAGGGAGACAGACAGACAGTGGAGGGAGACAGACAGACAGACAGAGAGTGGAGGGAGACAGACAGACAGACAGTGGAGGGAGACAGACGGACAGACAGTGGAGGGAGACAGACGGACAGACAGTGGAGGGAGACAGACGGACAGACGGACAGACGGACGGACGGACGAGGGAGACAGACGGACGGACGGACGAGGGAGACAGACGGACGGACGGACGAGGGAGACAGACGGACGGACGGACGAGGGAGACAGACGGACAGACAGAGGAGGGAGACAGACGGACAGACAGAGGAGGGAGACAGACGGACAGACAGAGGAGGGAGACAGACGGACAGACAGAGGAGGGAGACAGACGGACAGACAGAGGAGGGAGACAGACGGACAGACAGAGGAGGGAGACAGACAGACAGACAGAGGAGGGAGACAGACAGACAGACAGAGGAGGGAGACAGACAGACAGACAGAGGAGGGAGACAGACAGACAGACAGAGGAGGGAGACAGACAGACAGACAGACAGAGGAGGGAGACAGACAGACAGACAGACAGAGGAGGGAGACAGACAGACAGACAGACAGAGGAGGGAGACAGACAGACAGAGGAGGGAGACAGACAGACAGAGGAGGGAGACAGACAGACAGACAGAGAGTGGAGGGAGACAGACAGACAGAGAGTGGAGGGAGACAGACAGACAGACAGAGAGTGGAGGGAGACAGACAGACAGACAGAGAGTGGAGGGAGAAAGACAGACAGACAGAGAGTGGAGGGAGACAGACAGACAGACAGAGAGTGGAGGGAGACAGACAGACAGACAGACAGACAGACAGACAGACAGACAGACAGAGGAGGGAGACAGACAGACAGACAGAGAGTGGAGGGAGACAGACAGACAGACAGACAGTGGAGGGAGACAGACAGTGGAGGGAGACAGACAGTGGAGGGAGACAGACAGACACAGACAGACAGTGGAGGGAGACAGACAGACACAGACAGACAGTGGAGGGAGACAGACAGACAGACAGTGGAGGGAGGGAGACAGACAGACAGACAGTGGAGGGAGACAGACAGACAGACAGACAGACAGTGGAGGGAGACAGACAGACAGACAGACAGTGGAGGGAGACAGACAGTGGAGGGAGACAGACAGTGGAGGGAGACAGACAGTGGAGGGAGACAGACAGTGGAGGGAGACAGACAGACAGACAGAGAGTGGAGGGAGACAGACAGACAGACAGACAGACAGACAGAGGAGACAGACAGACAGACAGACAGACAGAGGAGGGAGACAGACAGACAGACAGACAGACAGAGGAGGGAGACAGACAGACAGACAGACAGAGGAGGGAGACAGACAGACAGACAGAGAGTGGAGGGAGACAGACAGACAGACAGAGAGTGGAGGGAGACAGACAGACAGACAGAGGAGGGAGACAGACAGACAGACAGAGAGTGGAGGGAGACAGACAGACAGACAGAGAGTGGAGGGAGACAGACAGACAGACAGAGAGTGGAGGGAGACAGACAGACAGACAGAGAGTGGAGGGAGACAGACAGACAGACAGAGAGTGGAGACAGACAGACAGTGGAGACAGACAGACAGACAGACAGACGAGGGAGACAGACGAGGGAGACAGACAGACAGACAGAGGAGGGAGACAGACAGACAGACAGACAGACAGAGGAGGGAGACAGACAGACAGACAGACAGAGGAGGGAGACAGACAGACAGACAGACAGACAGAGGAGGGAGACAGACAGACAGACAGAGAGTGGAGGGAGACAGACAGACAGACAGAGAGTGGAGGAGACAGACAGACAGACAGAGAGTGGAGGGAGACAGACAGACAGACAGAGAGTGGAGGGAGACAGACAGACAGACAGAGAGTGGACAGACAGACAGTGAGACAGACAGACAGACAGACAGACGAGGGAGACAGACGAGGGAGACAGACAGACAGACAGAGGAGGGAGACAGACAGACAGACAGACAGACAGAGGAGGGAGACAGACAGACAGACAGAGGAGGGAGACAGACAGACAGACAGACAGAGGAGGGAGACAGACAGAGGAGGAGACAGACAGACAGACAGACAGAGGAGGGAGACAGACAGACAGACAGAGAGTGGAGGAGACAGACAG